>NC_080397.1:6088571-6732857 GCF_030265065.1 Corythoichthys intestinalis | reverse complement strand
CATCGGAGCCAACACACCACCAGGTGGTGATCGGTTGACAGCTCCGCCCCTCTCTTCACCCGAGTGTCCAAAACATGCGGCCGCAAGTCCGATGACACGATTACGAAGTCGATCATCGAACTGCGGCCTAGGGTGTCCTGGTGCCAAGTGCACATATGGACACCCCTATGTTTGAACATGGTGTTCGTTATAGACAAACCGTGACGAGCACAGAAGTCCAATAACAGAACACCACTCGGGTTCTGATCGGGGGGGGCCGTTCCTCCCAATCACGCCCCTCCAGGTCTCACTGTCATTGCCCACGTGAGCGTTGAAGTCCCCCAGTAGAACGAGGGAGTCCCCAGAGGGGGTGCTCTCTAGCACACCCTCCAAGGACTCCAAAAAGGGTGGGTATTCTGAACTGCTGTTCGGTGCATAAGCACAAACAACAGTTAGAACCCGTCCCCCCACCCGAAGGCGGAGGGAGGCTACCCTCTCGTCTACCGGGGTAAACCCCAACGTACAGGCGCCAAGCCGGGGGGCAATAAGTATGCCCACACCTGCCCGGCGCCTCTCACCATGGGCAACTCCAGAGTGGAAGAGAGTCCAACCCCTCTCGAGAGGATTGGTACCAGAACCCAAGCTGTGTGTGGAGGAGAGTCCGACTATATCTAGTCGGAACTTCTCCGCCTCACACACCAGCTCAGGCTCCTTCCCTGCCAGAGAGGTGACATTCCATGTCCCAAGAGTTAGCTTCAGCAGCTGGGGGTCGGACCGCCAAGGCCCCCGCCTTTGGCTGCCGCCCAACTCCCTACGCACCCGACCCCTTTGGCCCCTCCCACAGGTGGTGAGCCCATGGGAAGCATTTTGAACAAGACACTTTTATAGAAGTGCAATTCATTCAGATATGGTTGCACATTTCCCTTGTAAAAAGGTCAAATTATGAACAGATTGAGTAGTAAAAACATGTATTGGCATGTAGCTACTAGATGTGTTCGGGTGGTTGGATACGTTTGGGGCACATTTTTAATCAGGCACTTTTACATGAACGTACTACAACTCCTCAGCCAATCATGTAGCTTGAATAGTATGACACCCAGAACCCCTGAGCTGTTTGTGCACCTGAACAGTTGTGTACCTGTTGTGTACCTGCCCCCGCCGGATTTTGACAGGGCAGAATTTGTGGAATTTGCACTAAGGCTGAATTTCAGACACGATTTTACCTTCCAAACACCGTGTGTTTCCTGTCCAGGTAAGTGCAGGAGCGGAATGTGATGAAGCTGATGGGAAACAGAAGAAAACATTACAATGTTTTAGAGACCAAAAAAAAAAAAAAATCGTTTAATTTCTTACAACTGAGACTTGTTGGTGTTTGGACCCGAATTGGCCATGCTTAGAATCCCTCGGCCCGTGTGGGATAAGTTGGGTCTGAACTCGTCCTTGAAAGGTTTGCCCCAGAAGGATTCTCCACCTGGAACCACAATGTCCAGCATATCCAAGCTTTTTCAATTGGCCACTCTTTGGCTGCGATTGACAGCCCTAGACGTCCAATCAAAATTGATTGTGAGAGGCTGATCGCTGCCAGCCCTCCTAGTAAACGTGGACTGGACGTCTATCATTGCCAATGGCACCCAATAAGTTCAATGTGTACAGGTTGCCCTCCCAACCAAGAAAAAAAAAAAAACTTAGCTCATTCAGGAGCAAAGACTTGTAATTAGATTGTTTGAGCCTCTTAATAGGACATTTTATTATTCATTAATTTATCAATTTTCTATAGTATTTATAAAAAAAAAATTTTTTTTTTAAAATGGAAAATATATATTTTTTCGTCTTTAGTTCTTGATGACAGCAGATGATTGTTAAAGTAATCTTCAACTATTCTGAAACTATTAATCAGTATAAGACATTGTTGATCTAAAAATTGTCCACAGCCTTTTAATTGAGCTTCTTAATAGTAAATGTTATTTTTCATTATTTTTAAACAGATTTTTAACATTTAAAATAAATAAAGGAAAAATATATATATTTTATTTTACCCTTTAACGCACCGATGATTTATTTATATTTATTCTTTAAACCATTACAGGGCACTCATTAACACATTTGCTGCCGTTGATTGTAAGGGGTGAATAAATGTTTGTTTATTCACCCCTGTAAGTCAAAATGGATTGGGCATCCAGCACCATCAATGGCACAAAAACATGAGCTATCACAGCTAGTCTTCCCAGTTTAAAACAGTTGGACATCTATCGCCGTCAATGGCATGCAAAGAGTTAAATATTATCAGGGGGGGAAAAAAATCAATACAGAGCCTTACTTGGGGTCGTAACCAGTGTGAATTTTTGTTTTTAATTTTAATTGATTTTGTATTTATTAATTTATATTTAAAAAAAATACAATAATGAATAATTATCAACATATATAATAGAAATAATAATTAATGTAGTGACCACTTCTTAACGGGCTAAAATATTGTCTTTTGTTTAATTGATTTATATAAAGGAGGAGGGGAAACAATATTCTCATTATCATATTTTTTTGTTTTAAATTAAAAACACAAATCCTGTCATCCTTGATAAAAGCAGATTATCTTTGGAAATGCAAACACCTGTTTTTACTTTGGTTCCAATTAGAGCAGGGCGGTAAACCGAAAATTTACCGGTACCGAAATTCTTTACGATGACTGACGTCATTTTGACCATGACGGTAAATTCGGTAATTTAATAAAACAAAAAAATATAGACTTTTCATCCCGCTTTGACTCTGTGTTGTTCAGCTATGTTCATTCCCCTTTAAGAAAGCGGACCGTCTGCTTACGTATGGAATCACGTGGTTATCAGGAAGCCAATCAAACGATCCCGGTATGCTAACGCTAGCGGCTAACGCTACAAGCAAACGTGATGGAGTGTTGCTTAAGGGAGGTTCGCCAAACTTTCACCCGGCATTAAATAGACTCTTGGCGGCACCCAGACGGACTTTCACCCGTTGTCCTCCCTTGTTCTCACGATTTCCAAAGAGGATGCTTTCAATGCTTTCTACTGGTAGCCAAGCCACAGGCTAACGCTAGTGGCTAACGCTAGCGGTTAACGCTACAAATGAACGTGATGGAGTCGGATAGCGGCTCTAAACTAGTTGAAACAGCTAAACTTAATGAGTGGATTGGTCTCTGACTGCATCTAGCAATTATGCTGCGTTCCAGAAAAGTGGGATGTCGGACTTTTCCGACCTCCGAGTTGGAAAATATCATTGGAACGCCACTCAAACTGGTAGGTCCAAGTCGCGAAGTCGGAGAAAAAATAACTACCCCGACTTCCAAGTTGTTTCAATCTGACGGCACTGGACAAATTGGCGCTCATGAAAACGTATTGAATGTTAACACAATAATGAAGTAAATCAAGTTTATTTGAGACGCCATGTATTTTTTTCTCATACAGTGAATTATCTTTGTTGTGCTATGTTTTTATATTGACGATCAGCAAAGGATGTCACTAAAAAAAGGCAATTTACAGTGTGGGCTATAACGCAGCCGTCGTTTTTCCTCTACTATTTGATTGCTTACAGGAAGGCAGGTTCGCTGGAGGTCAAAATGTATTTGGATGGCCAAAATAAAAAACACCTCGTCGCGATCAGCCATCTTTGTTGTTTACATTTGCTTGGAACGCTTTGAGATCGGAACTGGTACCATCCGAGTGGGATAAATCCGACTTCCCACTTCTCTGGAATGCAGCATTAGTTTATCACGTTATTGTGTATCTTTTGTCTGTGTGTGATTTCTCTGATAGCTTTTGTGATGGTAAAGCATTCAGCATAAAGTACAATCTAACAGTGAAAATTATAATATAACTGTTTAATGGCCCCAGCTATTTTTCTGTATGTGCTTAATTCTGTGTCATTAGATCAATGCAGCTTTAATGTGTGTGTGTGTGTGTGTGTGTGTGTGTGTGTGTGTGTGTGTGTGTGTATGAAAAAATGCACTGGGAAAAAAAAAACCTGAAACCTTGCAGTAAACACTTGTGTTGAGTAATTATGTCACAGCAGCCATTAACAGTAAATTGTCTTTTTGAAGTGTACTGTTCAAGCTGTAAGTAATTTGTGTTACAATGACATGTTTGCACAGGCATATTGATTTTGACAATGTACATTGTTCAAGCCATACAAGCTGTTTTAAATGTTCATACTTGAATTCTTATTGTTTACAATAAATTTTTGTATACTTAATGTTTAGACTGCATGTACAATTGTTAAATATATTAAATTGAAAGCTGGTAAATAAATCAACAAGAAACGGTTAATCTGTATTTCATGCATTGATTGATTTTCAAATTATATAACAGAGTGCTTGGGTGAATTTATCGTCATTTATCGTTATCGAGGTAAATCTGCGCAATTTATCGTGATACGTGCTTAAGGCCATATTGCCCAGCCCTAGTTCCAATGCACATTTACAGGTAAGATTTTAAGCACAAGGTAATAAAGTATATAACGTGATAAACGTATGAGCCGATTAGTTGACTAATTTCAGTGATTATTCAACGATCCAAATAATCATTTGTAATAATAATATTTTAATGAATTCTATGTTTGTAGACATGGTTGACTCATTGACTGCCATTGAGGGGCACAGACTGAAAATCAACCTGAACATCCCTCACAAGCACTTAACAGGAAGTATGTAAATGTACACCTCGCTGTTGGTGGCAAACAAGACGAGTGACATTTGTACATAATTGATCAGCTGGCTGACATTTCACCTCCACATGTGAGGAAGGACCAATCCATGTGAACTGGCAGTGAATGATTACGTTTAGTGCCATTGACGACAATAGATGCCCAACTGTTTGAACTGGGAGTGGCTGGCAGCGAATGATCATCATGCAACGTTTCTTGGTGACAAAAAATGTCAAGCAATTGTGTGGAACTAGGCAAATACAGATATCTGTCTTATGCAAGTACAGGCAAAATTTGTATCAGTGGCTGCCCTTTCAGCTCCAAGGCTTGAAAAAATATCAAAAAGAAGACACACCCTGCACCGCGGCCAGCCTCCCTCCCTTTGCGTCACGCGTCTTGAGTGCCTCTTTTTTCCCCGGGTAAATTTAGAAGCGGCCTCCTCCTACATGTGGCCTCTCTGTGTTTACACACTCCCAAAAAGGAGTTGTGAATAATTGAACACAGAGGGGATGTTATGCAAGGGGCTTTAAGTGTGCTGCTGCTGCTGGTACCTGTGCCCGTGCCGGTTGGGTCGCCTCCTTGTATCTGCGAGGAAAAATTTAAAAGAATTTAAAAAACAAGTTTTGCAGCATGTTGAACTCAAACACAAGAGTGTGTCTTCTATAAAACTAGAGCACCCTTTATTGACAATAGAAAAGCAAAGCAATCTATTTTAAAAGGGAACTGGATTCTTGAGTTACTGCAAAAGTCCTTTTTTGACTTCTGTGACCTTTGACCTCATTACCCCAAAATGTATTTACTTCTTCCATTTCATATTTAACATATCCTACAAGTTTGATAATAATCCCTTTATTCGTCCTTGAGTTATCTTGAACAAAAACATAGGGAATTGGACGTCGACCACTGTCAATGGCAGCCAATAAGTTAGTCAGTTACCCAAATTGTATTTGACCAAACTGTATTTTTCTTATGATAAGCTGTGACAATTTTCTATCCATGTACAGGCTAATTTATTGTTATCTATTCATTTTATTATGTGCATGTTCTAACGCCGCCGTCGTCATCTGTCATTTCGCATCTAGTTCTACCAAAGGCGTGGGTTTGGTCTCAACAGTGGTAGAGACGATATAACAGCGTAACCTGCATGTACACTTTTTGCTGGGGACTGGACATTAATAAGACCAAACAGATTGAGTGAAGGGGGGTTAGGGAGACATTTCTCACGAATATGAACCTAATTAATTGATAGGCTAAATGATCAATGCAAAATACAGTGCCTTGCAAAAGTATTCGGCCCCCTTGAACCTTGCAACCTTTCGCCACATTTCAGGCTTCAAACAAAGATATAAAATTTTAATTTTTTGTCAAGAATCAACAACAAGTGGGACACAATCGTGAAGTGGAACAAAATTTATTGGATAATTTAAACTTTTTTAACAAATAAAAAACTGAAAAGTGGGGCGTGCAATATTATTCGGCCCCCTTGCGTTAATACTTTGTAGCACCACCTTTTGCTCCAATTACAGCTGCAAGTCGCTTGGGGCATGTTTCTATCAGTTTTGCACATCGAGAGACTGACATTCTTGCCCATTCTTCCTTGCAAAACAGCTCGAGCTCAGTGAGGTTGGATGGAGAGTGTTTGTGAACAGCAGTCTTCAGCTTTTTCCACAGATTCTCGATTGGATTCAGGTCTGGACTTTGACTTGGCCATTTTAACACCTGGATACATTTATTTTTGAACCATTCCATTGTAGATCTGGCTTTATGTTTTGGATCATTGTCCTGTTGGAAGATAAATCTCCGTCCCAGTCTCAGGTCTTGTGCAGATACCAACAGGTTTTCTTCCAGAATGTTCCTGTATTTGGCTGCATCCATCTTCCCGTCAATTTTAACCATCTTCCCTGTCCCTGCTGAAGAAAAGCAGGCCCAAACCATGATGCTGCCACCACCATGTTTGACAGTGGGGATGGTGTGTTCAGGGTGATGAGCTGTGTTGCTTTTACGCCAAACATATCGTTTTGCATTGTGGCCAAAAAGTTCAATTTTGGTTTCATTTGACCAGAGCACCTTCTTCCACATGTTTGGTGTGTCTCCCAGGTGGCTTATGGCAAACTTTAAACGAGACTTTTTATGGATATCTTTGAGAAATGGCTTTCTTCTTGCCACTCTTCCATAAAGGCCAGATTTGTGCAGTGTACGACTGATTGTTGTCCTATGGACAGACTCTCCCACCTCAGCTGTAGATCTCTGCAGTTCATCCAGAGTGATCATGGGCCTCTTGGCTGCATCTCTGATCAGTTTTCTCCTTGTTTGAGAAGAAAGTTTGGAAGGACGGCCGGGTCTTGGTAGATTTGCAGTGGTCTGATGCTCCTTCCATTTCAATATGATGGCTTGCACAGTGCTCCTTGAGATGTTTAAAGCTTGGGAAATCTTTTTGTATCCAAATCCGGCTTTAAACTTCTCCACAACTGTATCTCGGACCTGCCTGGTGTGTTCCTTGGTTTTCATAATGCTCTCTGCACATTAAACAGAACCCTGAGACTATCACAGAGCAGGTGCATTTATACGCAGACTTGATTACACACAGGTGGATTCTATTTATCATCATCGGTCATTTAGGACAACATTGGATCATTCAGAGATCCTCACTGAACTTCTGGAGTGAGTTTGCTGCACTGAAAGTAAAGGGGCCGAATAATATTGCACGCCCCACTTTTCAGTTTTTTATTTTTTAAAAAAGTTTAAATTATCCAATAAATGTTGTTCCACTTCACGATTGTGTCCCACTTGTTGTTGATTCTTGACAAAAAAATTAAATTTCATATCTTTATGTTTGAAGCCTGAAATGTGGCGAAAGGTTGCAAGATTCAAGGGGGCCGAATACTTTTGCAAGGCACTGTAAATCTGCATTGACTTATACTAACTTTCATATGTATTAGTTCAAGTGAGTCGTTCGAGTCAAACCTTTGTTTTCAAAAACTACTAAAGAAACATTTTGAAAACTTCCAGAATAAATGTCTGGATTATTTTATTTTATTTTTTATTTAAATTGCAATATTTGAACAGATTTCAAATTATATTAACATACACAATAATCTCTTAACTGTCCAGTAATGCAAAAAAAAAAATACACAATTGTCTTAAGACCACTCAACGTCGTCTAAATAAATAAATTACATAAAACTGAAAAAACATCTTAGCGTATAACAAAAATAAATGAAAATGGAGCCTCCCGTCAGGTAAAACACGACTGTTTATGTCCACAAACACAACCAAACTCAACAAAAAAATGAAAGCTCCTTTGGGCTGCTTTAAGACCACATAAATATAAAATAAAAATGAAAATTGGGAAGAAGGGGTTAAACCTCGGTTCACTACATTTCTCACAATTAACGTTAACAGCAGAAAACATACTGAAGGACACTTCTCTCTAAGCAGTTCGAATCTTGCAGGTCGGCAAATTTATAGTTTAATGTTATGCTAACTCTGATGTAGGTCGGCCTTTCAGCAGCAAAATTAGTGGTGTGTTCCCCACCTCCACAATGTTGACATCTTTTTACATTACCTACAATGGCTGCTGCTGCTGCCTAAAAATAAAATTCTAATATCCCTTGTTTCGAAGGGAGCGGAGGAGGTGGCATGTTGTCGACATTTTGTCCTTCTGTCTGGGCTGTGAGTGCATGTGTGTGTGTGTGTGGGGGGGGGGGGGGGGGGGGGGGGGGGGGGGGGTTAAAGGGGGTCGTGTCATCAGCCAAACAAAGGTCTGTTTGAGGGGAAAAAATAGACTGGTACATTCAGCTAGTGAAAAGGGGTAAATGCCAGCCTAAACATAATGAAAGTAATTGACTTAATAATAGTAGGGTCAATTCTATCCATACAACATATGGAAAGAATCTCAATCACCTATATAACTGATATAATGCCAATAAAGTTGCTTAAAGGTTGGTGGGGACAATTTGAGAATCCTGAAAAGTTGCTAGTGTCATGTCCCTCCCATCCCTATGCAAATCTACGCCCTTGAGTTCAATATATATGTGATAGGTACCATAGCCGTATGTTGCCGTGTGCTTGTAGCAACTAGCAACTGGGCGCTGTTTGTAGTGGCTGTCGGCCGCAGTCAGGTATTATTGTTTTTTGTTTTTTTTTTAATCTGGCGGCATGAGTTGAACATAATATTTACTCTCTGTCCGTTCCTCATTGAGTCCAGAAGACTGCGCTGAATGTGTTTTATTTCCGCTTTACCTGGTGTAATTCAATAACCGGAATTCGGATGTTTGTGAATCATTCTCGAATCTTCCCAGCCGAATCGCGAATAATCCAAGAATTGGAAATTTCCAGCGCCTCTATCACCTTTTACCACAAGTTTGCGTTTTCGAGAAGACTGCCAATGTTTTATAGCAGGTTAAAATGGTTTATAAATGGTCTTTTTTCCATTAGCCTTAATTTAGCAATGCTAACGTTTTACTATGTTTAATATAGATGTGTTTCCTTATTTTATATTTCCGAACTTTAATTCTACGGTGTGTTGATGACCAATAAACATCTGTGAAATGAACTGGAGTCCTTTATGCAGTCAACATGCACGTGTGCCGAGTGAACGCAGCACACGCAAACACTCGCACGCACAAATGTAAGCACGCACGCACCCACGCGGCGATAAAACGCAGCCGGGAAAATTACAACCTCATTGTTATTTGTCGTGCAATAAATTGACTCATAACATATCGCGACAGGCTCACCAAAGGCTTTGTCCGCTGTAAGCTACAAAGTAAAGGTAAAGTGGATTTTATTTTTTATTTTTCTAGGCAATTGGAGCCACCAAGCTTTCTAAATTGAAATAATTTGTGGTTTCAGACTGTCTGTGAACACACCTGTCGGACTTGACAGTGGGCCGTATTTAAATAAAGAGAATATACCCAAGAACATTTATGATGATAATTTGGTTGAAAAAATGTTTTTGATCAATCCTGTGTGTTTTACAATGTAGAATTTACAGCATTTGTACTACTCCAAAACGATTACGATTACGAACATTACGATTTCCAAGTAATGTTGTGAATAACAACACATTCGTGGAAAAGAAGAGTTGCATAATGAGATTTCCCAGTTTCTTTCCAATGTGCTGCGTCTAGAGGTTAAATCAATCCCATGGTTGCTTGACCCATGGACGTAGTGCATCATGGGACATATAAAAGACCAGTTCAGTTGCTTTGTACCTACCATGAAATTCCGGATGGATCTGTGGAAGACTGTGCCATCATAATAGCCTTTTTTGCACAGGCCGATGAAGTTTTCCCCTGCTTTGGGAATCTGAGGAAGCACAAGACAAACACTTATTGTAAAGTATATCAATCAGCATTGACTGTGGTAGATGTCCAATCCATTTAAACTGATCAGTGGCACTTAACAAAGCAACGCAAGTGTCATTCCTGCCCCAATTTTGAGTAGCCCGAGGTGCTGAAGCTATTTGACGCCATTCCTCTTTTGTTCATCTTAAAAGCCCAGGTCATGGAAACTTGATGAGTATGTGTTTTTCTGCGAGTCGGAGCTCTAGAATGCATGACAATCTCACTTTTGAGACGCAGCGCCGAGAGGCTCCGCATTGTGATTGGTGATGTCAGCGTGGGAAACGAGGTAGACTGAGGCGACTGTTCACAACCCTGAAGGCTTTCTGCTTGAGATTTCTTTAAAATAGTAGTACTAAACAGCAACAAGGGCTACGCCTCCAAATGATCAGTGCACTTTGTCGCTATGCAACACGCACGAGTGACGGAGAACTAGTGTGGACTTGTTTTATTTTTTTCCATCGATAAGTTCATGCATGTATAAATGAACCGAGCCTGTCTTTTTAGATGAGTCATGATTAAAATCAAGGATTATTTCATTCAAAAAACAAGAGAAAACCTTTTTTGTTTTTTTTAATTTCACTTACACAAGAGTGTAATGGTAAACAAACTTCAATATAAAGGGTGCACTGCATAGGCAGAGTTTGACTTCTGGGGCGGGGGGGGCACAACATGTTGATGACTCTGAAACGCTGTGTCAGCAATAAAATTAACTTACAAGAACATTTATAACAAGTTGAAAATGAGCATTTTTTTGTTTCCCATCATTCTTGAGAGGAATTCTAAACCAGGCTGCTTAGGACAGCTATAATTTTCGCTAAGATAGTCATCCATTGAATATAGCACGCCTGACGCATTCATGCCAATGTAACTTTTTTCATAGTTTGGAAAAACAACTGCTGAATATTCTGCGGTAATAAATTTCTTATAGCTTTGAACATTATTTGTGCTGTTTGGTATTGTACGATATCAGAAAACAATTTTGACTTAAAACATAGTGTGTTTGTATGATCCTGATAACCAGCTTTGTGTATGATCCGTAATGCCCTTTTCTGCAGTACATTTACTGAATATGTTTTGTAATTACTGCCCCATACCTCGGCACTGTATTGAAAGTAAGGAGAGACTAGTGAACCATATAGAGTAGGGATGTCCCGATCCAGGTTTTTGCACTTCCGATCCAATACCGATATTGTTTTGCACTTCCGATCAGATACCGATACTGGCCAATACCGATACCGGCCTATCTGAGCATGTGTTAAAGTTTAAAGTTATTTAGCCTCTTTACTTAGTTGCCAGACTCATGTTGAAAAGGGTTTTAGTACTCTTGATAACAACTAGCCAGCTGAATTAGGGGAGTTTGAATAACAAACAACGGTTGGTAACAAAAAACTGACCTGTTTATTTAGTGACAAACACAAAACATTATAAACAACAAACAGAAATGGCATAGTCTGTCAGTAAAATGTGCAAATAATATGGTAAACTGTCTTAAAAAAGCAAAACACACAAACAACCTCAGTGGAAAATCCCACAAAACCCCCAAGCTATTAGATGCTTTTAATGTTTCGTGCATTAGTTACAATAATTGTATAAAAAGCCTCTCAGGTTTAAATAAACGACCATTTCAGTATCAAGTTAACATTTTAAAACAGTAAATAAAATTCTCAAGTCCCCATTCTGTATCAGCAGCTTTAAACTACATTCAGTTCATTTAATTTTGCGAATGAACTGTTAAAGTTGTTAAAATTGCTCCCATTATTCCATAATTTCCTTTCTGTCTACTTTCGACATGTGAAAGTTTTAAAACTGTTTTGAAGATAGATTCAAGTCAAGATTTTGCCGATTTAGGAGTATTTTAGATAAAAAGTTAATTAGGTTCGCTTGGAAGATTCACAACAGCCTACTAGGGAAGTCTCCTGCTTTAAGATGGCGGCTGTTTACTAACGTATCTAGTTTTCCATACTTCAATGTTGCTAACGCCGTCGAGTCTGTCATTTTGCATCTAGTTCTATATACATATGATATCTATTATCTACAGTAAAACGATGTTGACGTAGTTTGTAGCGGCTGTCAGCAGCAGTCAGGTATTCTTGTGTTTTTTATCCAGCGGCCTGAGTTGAGCTAAAGCCGTGAGTCGAGCATTGGCATTACCCGGGTCTATGACAAGCATGATGTTTACTCTCGGGACGCAATGCGGTCCGTTTCTCGTTGCGTTCCGAAAACCGCACTGTGTATTAGTTCCGCTTTACTTTACATATTTCAATAATCGGAATTTGGATGTTTGTGAATCGTTCTCGAATCTTCCACGGCCGAATCGCTCAAGGATGTAATGACGGCTGGGCATGTTGTACCGTGGTTCTAAGTGTTGGATGGTGCGTCTTTACTCACGAGAGATAGTGGCTCGTCATCCAGAATGAATTCTTCGGCAATGACTCTTGTTATTCCCTGGGCTTTGGGACTGTCGAATGCCAGTTTGTCACACATAGCAAAAGTTTCTGCCAGTGTTAGTTGCGTAGGACCTTTCTTTTTGTCTTCGGTTTTCTTAACATACTCCTCATATTGTTTGTGGTGGTATTTCGCTAAATGCTTGATTAAGTTGGTTGTATTAAAACTTCTTACAGCTTTACCACCACGCTTGACTTTATTGTGGCATATGTTGCACTCTGCCTCTTCGTCTTTTTCGTCCTGTAAGGTGAAATGATCCCACACAGCTGACAATTTTACCGATAAAGTCTCTCGGTAAATTGGGAGACGGTAATGTAGTGTGTTGGAGGTGTGCCGTAAAATTCGGACCGGATTTTAGGGAAACCGAAGCGAAAACTGGAATGAATTATTTAAATCGGTGCGCTGGAAAACACGGACCAGACTTTCAACAAAAAAAAAACTGGATCGGAAGTCTGGATCGGAATTTTTCCGTGTCGGCCGATCCGATACCGATGCGCATTTTTTTGCCCATATCGGCGTCCGATCCGATCCAAATATCGGATCGGGACATCTCTAATATAGACTGTGGAGTGATTTGGAATCCAATACCCACTTTGCTTTATTTTATATTGCAATGTTCCGCGAAATTTTGCCCTGTATATATTTGATATGTTGTTTCCAGTTAGGTTTTTCATCAATATCCCCCAAAACCTATTTTCATGTATTCTCTCAATTTCTATCCCATCTACTATTATCTTCAAATGTACATTGTTTTTACAGTTCCCAAATAATATTATTTTTGTCTTCTCTAAATTTAATGATAATTAATTATTACTGAACCATATTTTTAATTTGTTCATTTCTGTTATTATTTCCCCCTGCAATTGTAATGTTATACCTGAGTGAAAAATATTCGTGTCATCACCAAACAATACAAACTGCTGTAGCTTGGAAACCTTGCACATATCATTTATAAGGCGGAAAACACTCAGGTGACTTGAAGTTCCGCTCTGAGACCCCCAATTTGGCCAAATTTCAAAATTGTCCGATATGCATGTGTGATACATCACTGGAAAGCTTAAAATCTCAATTTTCTGGGAAAAGAAAATTTTTGAACAGGAGGGCATTTAAAAAAAAAAGTTTTTTAAACAGCAAAACCCTATCTGGAATTGCGAGCACGCGAGAGCAGAATTACAGGCGCCATGACTTTAACGAGATATTATCGCGTACTTCCCTTGTTTCGATCCAAAAACTCCATGTAGCATGTATCACTGAGTGTCAAGACACAGCTGTGAATGGCCACAGCTGGATTTTTGGGGAATTTTATCGGTGAAACATGGTAATATAACAATGGTTGCGATGCAGAAATAGCAGACATCAAGGAGTGGTCTAGATGTTCTTTTTCATATATTTACTCTTTTAAACGTTTTTTTCAATTTCTCTTTGTTTGGATTGATTATTTATCATATAAAATATTGGGGGAAATGCGACAGTAACGAAAAAAATACAATTAAGCGGTAGTTATGAGGTAGATATCCCGGACTTTTTTTTTTTTTCCAAGTCGTTTTTGTTTTTCAAACGAAATATTAGACATCAATTAATGATTCTAAGCTAAAAATAACAGATATTTTGAATAATAAATATAATTACTTACCTTCCTTTTATGGCTGGGTTGATACAATAGCGGTTGCGTGACGTCTGTAAACGGGGGTTTTCAGGGTAAAACGGACTAATTAAAAATAGTTCGGGGGCTTAATGCACCATGAATCTGAGATGGCAGCATATAGACATATTGTTCTATCGAACAGAACAGTTGTTTTGGCTTAAAATACAGCAGTTTTGTTTTAAAGAGCAGTGCAAGAGCAGAAACTGCTTTTTCAGCCTTGTCTGTGTTTTCCGCAATGTACAAAGGAAAGAATTTGGGGCCTAATACTGTTGCCTGGTACACCAGACTCATCGCTGTTCCAGCTATTGAGTCTGGCCACCATTCAACGGATACAATTTCCAGGGCGGAGCAAGCCACAGCAAACAGACAGCGGAGTGGACCAATCAGCGACGGACAGACATGACGTTAGTAAAACGACGAGGGCAGGACGAGGGACTTGCGCGCGAAAGTAAACATACGAGGAGAGCGGAGTTTATTCAACATGGCTAGTGCGAGACAGACTGTTGTCAATGACTCGTGTCGATGTGATTTTGGTAATCTAAAACTGATTTTACCGTGGATTGGAACATATTCTCGGCTCTCCTGTTCACCATCTGTGTTGTTGTGCAGACGACTTTAAACGCGCAAGAGTGACGTTGCTCGTTAAGCACACGTCACTCGATTGATTTTGTACCTGCTCGAGAGGCCGTTAATGGGCTGGTTCCCAGACTTTTCTCTGAGTGTTTGGAAAATACAGGGAGAACAGTCTGGCCGTGCCAGGCAACTAATACTGACCCCTGGGGGACACCAAACACAACATCCAAACATGATGAGGAATTATTACCTAATGGCGTACCGCAAGCAACACGTCACTTCTGCTCATTAATATTCATGACATTAGCTACTGTTGCTAAGTAGGGACAAGCCACCGTTTGTCCCTAATAGGAAATGAATGGAAATCGTGTACGAAGGAGATGTTTACAGAGCTAAACCTACCAATTCTCTCCGAAAATGATGTGCCTGGTGCCAGATTGACTGGCAAAGATGTGGAAGAACATAAAAAGGTTCAGTTAAAGAGATGGCTTTAGTGTCGAAGGCTGAAAAAGACAAAAAAAAACGAGCCGACCTAAGCATAGCTTTAGCATTTTTATCGACGCGACTGACAATGACATTCTCCTGTTTCAACAAGATATCCTTTACCATCAGCCCTGTCTTTCTTATATATCCTCTGGTTGTCCTACGTCTCTTACCGTTCTTGGGGGTAATTTAGTTAGCTTTGTGTAGCGATTGCAAATGCTACTCAGTGACAGCCAACGAACACTTTTAATTTTTTCATTGATATCACATCTTCACCCTATAATTTATTTACACTTCCACCTTACTAAAGTTGTTTTTTTTACACACACACACACACACACACACACACACACACACACACACACACACACACACACACACACACACACACACACACACACACACACACACATATATGTATATATACACATACATATATAAATAACAGAAACGGCAACAGTAGCAGTCAGACACCATTGTAATTCTTTTCAGGTCAGTCATTGTCAGACAGAAGCAGTACGGCACGTTAAGCTAAAAAAATAAGCTAAAATATAAAAATGGCTTCTTTGTCCTCCGAAAGACCATGCCAACCCAACATAATGTTTACTGCATATGAAACGTGAATGGATTCGCCGAGCTGGTGTTAAAGTCCGCGCAAGTTGATTCGGTCTTCACATTTTTTCCTCCCGAGTTTTTGGTTTCCGGAAACGTATGAAGAAAACATCCTCATGTGTCGTAATGTCTACAGTTGTTTCTACAAGTTCCAAAAAAGCAATGCGTGATCGGCATGTTCGTTTTTGAAAGATTACCGGAGAAAAGTAGCACTAATTACGTTGGGTCTATACGAGGGCGGGTCTATAATGTCCCACTTCGGCTTTACTTCCGCTTTACGATGCGACGTCACTGTCTAAAAATAGCCTGCGTGCGGTACGCCATGCTATATAAATAAATTTGATTTGATTTGACAAACTGCTGCCTCCCCCTAAAATAGCTTTTTCCCCCATTCAAGCACTATTCCTCTAATGCAGTACTTCTCAAATAGTGGGGCGCGCCCCCCTGGGGGGGCGCAGAGCGATGCCAGGGGGGGCGCATGTGTCCTCGGGGAACATGCTTTTTTCTTTTCTTTTTTTTGCCGGACTGGAATAAAGTGTACTTGCACATCCACTCAGTGGGTGGCAGTGGCGCTCTCATTTTCAGAGTGCGTGCAGTATTTTTGAACTAAGGAAGAGCACTCAGCACACAGAAAACAGATATGAAGAGCAGTGCGCCGCCGCCGTTTTCGAAAGCTGTTTTCCGACCGGACTCACTCATGCAGCGACCCACTGTCTTGTCAGGTGTAGGCGTGAACCTACACCCTGTTCTCACGTCGCCGCCCGAGAAGTGCCATTTTCGGCTTGGGATCGTCACGACGACCGCCCTCACCTACGGTTCTACCTCGGCCGCCGAGAATGCGCTTTTTTCGTGTCGTTTGCCTTTTAGCTTTGACTTTTAATACAGTGGGGTGATGAGGAAAGACTACTGTTTACTGTGTCTGAAAATAATTATAGCGGACTGCCAGAAGTCAAATCAATTAAGACGCCACTTAAAGACATTCGACCCCAATCTCATTGATAAGCCGCTTGATTGTTTTTCAGCGAAAACATGCCGAATATTGCCAACAATAGTCCTGCTTTGTCAGTGTTATATCAGTAAACCAGTGAGCATTGTTAGCATGCTCATAGCAAAATGACTCCACACTATTGCAAAGGAGGTAATACTGAGTGTGAGCAGCAAAAATAAAAACTGTCGTCCTGTCCAAGGACACTCTTTTTTTCCTTTATTCATTTTTGTTTTTTCGGTCAAATTTTTTGGCATATTGTCCTCATGAGTAAATGTTTCTAATCAATTTGAATGTGTTATTATTTACGGATTTTATTACATTTTATTTTTCTGTATCAAATGGTCAAAAATACCTTGAGTGTATTTTTACAGTTTGAATGTGACTTTTTTTTAAAAATTCAGGCAAATTGATGCACGTCAAGTCTTCTCTGTTACAGACAAAACAATGTTAATAAAGTTATACTTTATTATAAGTTGATCTGTTACTTTTTTTCTTTATTAGAAAAAAAGGACACAATGTTAGGCAGATGCGTATTTATAATAGTAATTTTATAGACGAATAATACTATTTACAGTGGCGGCGGAGAGTTTGGGGGGGCGCGAAACATTTACGTCTAGCTTGGGGGGGGCGTAACAGAAAATAATTGAGAAGCACTGCTCTAATGCCATATTGTTGGAATTTATTCAATAATATGTCATTATTAATTGTATCAAATGCCTTCTTCAGATCTATAAATATTCTAGCAGCATATTTCTTATGATCTATAGCATTTGTTATTGATTATATTGCTTCTGGTTTTGGTTCTTGCTAGTTGTTGTCACTTTTGAAAGCTTAGGTTTGAACAAAATTACAGATACCCATCTTGGCATGGAAAACAAGCTGGATAGGGGCCCTCGAGGACAGGAGTTGGCTAACCCTGGTCTAAGGTGCTAGTCACGTGATCAGTTTGAAAAATAATTTTGTGATGATGGGCGCCCAGTGCAGTTTAAGAAGCAATGCATACACAGCGAGTCCATTTCTCTTATTCAATAGTTTATTTTGGCGGCGTCTTGTAACTTAACTCAAATGCTCTTTATCCAAATAAAAGTAACAAAACAAAAGAGTCAAAAACGTATTCACAACGAAACAAACTAAATGAGTACATTCCTTTTGAGCACAATGCACGAAGCCACTGTCAAAAACTGTTTTGGCCTCCTAACTACCAACCCCGGTGTCATGATTAGCTGTCATTTTAAGTGTAACGGGGCTGACTCCAGGTCAGTGGAAAGAAACGTTTGACAGCCCCTAGTAGCAAGGGCCTGGCTCCCCCTTAAGCTCCGCTTATGGCACTGCACTGTATTACAAGCGGCAGCAGTAGTAGCCATTGGTGTTGCATTATGCATCCGGTAGATAGAGCTCGCTAAAGGGAATAGCCAATACAGTGGTACCTCGACATACAATAGCCTTCGACACACGATCTTTTTGACATCCGAGGTAAAATTTGACTCTCCATTTGTTTTTACATTCGACAACATGCTCGAAATACAACGACATGACAGCGCCGCAGAGGGACGCACGGCGGATATTTTTGTGAGAGAAATCAACAAAGGGTCCAAGAAGGTCCGCGCAGATGGTGAAACAAGGATAAGGGTGACGCTTACCATTGAAATGAAATTGGAAATGATAGAAAAATATGAGTGTGGGGTGCGCATTCGTGAACTGGCTCAACAATTCGGCCGTAGAATGTCTACGATCTCCACAGTCCTCCTCTTCCAACCTCCGTTCGCCAGTCTTTATAAGTTAAGGTGACAATTATTATTGTGGTAACATCGCAAAAGAAATCGCCAGCTTTGTCAGGTTTTTATTATTTATTTCACAACTTCTGGAACACAACACGCCTACTGTCCGCCACAGTTGACGGTGTTCTCAACAAAACATTAATACAGAAAGTAAAATGCCAACTGCACCTCTCCCTTTCTCTGTCACGTCAGCGACACAGTGCGTTCAGGTTAAGCACGCAAAACACGTCCGCCACATTAGAACCCGATTCGTTACATTATCGCAGGATTTATGATTATTTTTTATTATTCCAAATTTTCGAGGTACTATTTAGCTTAGCAAGAAGAGGTACGAGTCATTTTTTCGAGTGTTCAACAGCTCGCGAAACTTTAAAAGAGTGCATATATCAAGGTTTCGTCGGCCATGATTTGCCTACATCCGTCTGCTGTAACAGCCTGATAGCACAGATATAAGTATGCCTGCCCCCCTGCTATTGGATGCATTGTTGACTTCAGCACGGCGCCGCTCTAATAATAGAGCAAGGTTGTATTTTGGGCCCTGCCTCTCAGCACAAATTCATTCAAACTTGCCGTTCCACCCAAAACGGCCGACCATAGTTCATTTTAGGCGAGAAGTCCCCTCCTCCATACACAATGAATGGGTTTCCAGTGCCAGAGGCTGCAAAGCAACCCCAAAACATCAGGAAACGTCCGCCATATTTGACTATGGGGACAGTGTTCTTTTCTTTGAAGGCCTCGTTTTTTCCCCTGTTAACTCTATGTTGATACCTTTTACCAAAAAGCTCTACTTTTGTCTCATCTGACCAGAGAACATTCTTCCAAAACGTTTTTGGCTTTCTCAGGTAAGTTTTGGCAAACTCAAGCCTGGCATTTTTACGTCTCTGGGTCAGACGTGGGTCTTCCTGGATATCCGACCATAGAGTCCCTTTTTATTGAGACGCCAAAGGATAATACAAGGTGAAACTGTCATACTCTCAGACTGCAGGACAGCTTGAACTTGTTTGGATGTTAGTCAAAGTTCTTTATCCACCATCCGCACAATCTTTCGTTGAAATCTCTCATTTTTTATTTTCCGTCCACAACTAGGAAGGTTAGACACAGTGCCATGGGTTTTACACTTATTGATGATTTATTGATGGTAGCCTTGAGATTGCCCATGATTCCCTACAATTTTTCTTCTCAAGTCCTCAGACATTTTGGTCTTCTTTCTTTTCTCCATGCTCAGTGTGGTACACACAAGGATACAGGGCAGAAGTTGAGTCAACTTTAATCCATTTTAACTGGCTGCAAGTGTGATTTAGTCATTGCCACCACCTGTTATGTGCCACAGGTAAGTAACAGGTGCTGTAAATTAGTATTACACAAATTAGAGAAGCATCACATGATTTTTCAAAGTGTGCCAATACTTTTGTCCGGCCCATTTTTGGAGTTTTTTGTAAAATGGTAATGATTTTTTTTTCATTCTCTTTTGTGTTTTTTCATTGCAAGCAAAATAAATGAACATATTAGTACAAAACCATTTGTGATTGCAATCATTTTCTGGGAGTAATTGAGCATTATCTGACAGAATTGCAGTGGTGCCAATACATTTGGCCACCAGAGAGTATATTTTTTATATTTGAAGAATTATACCTTGTTTTCAACTTCCCAGTTTTTTCGGGCTTTAATTTTCCTGTCATAATCATAATATTCTGTGGGCCTTGAAAGATAACTCATGATGCTCTTATTTTTAAAAATAAATTTGTGTAGGCGTCAATTACTTTTATGTTTTACTAATCACAGCAGGGCTCGGCTTATGCCTCATGGGGGGAATTACTGCAGATTCTCCTATCCTTATGATAATATGAAAAACGTCTTTAATAATTTACTAAACTGAAATATGGTAAAAAGTCAGGCTACACAGTGTTATTTGTCACCAACACTAACCCGCGTTTTCTATTTTATCCTACTCAATTGAAGTGTACCAACGGTAACAACGATTCTGATGTCATGCGACACCGTGTCCAATGAGCATTAGGGAGGGAGGGGGGGTCACATGTCCTTTCAGAAGGTGAGCTGAGGATTTGTGTGATGCAGAGCGTATGCGACATGCTAGCGCCGCTCATTAATTCCTAAACAGCGGGACGCAAATAGAGCACTGTGGAAAGCACGGGAGGGGGAGTGTGTCCACGCAGCGTTATGATTGGCTGACGTGATCGTCAATCGTGCAAAAAATAACATACCTTGTCACAGTGTAGTTCCACGTTGAGGTCTCCTTTGTTGGTGTGCAGGCGGACATAGCCTTTCTTTTTAACATAGCTGTAGCGCACCGTGTCGTCGGCGATGGCGTCTGAGATAAATAAGTAAATAAATTAAAAACAATCAAAAATCAAATGGATTGGACTTCTATTACTGTCAATGGCAGTCAATGAGTTAAGTAGTGAGTGTGGACACTTTTTCTACTTGCCTGCTTGGTTAGTGGTGGCCGGCGTCATGGCTGTTGACGTGAAAGAGGCGGCGACCCTGCCCGTAGAGTAGTGAGCCTGAAGAACAAAGACATTGTGTACTATTTTTGAATGATAACTCTTATGTTTACTTTTCTACCTATGATATTAGGTTGACCTAAATGCACTCTTGGAACATAAGAAAAGCTTTGTGTCGCCCGGTAAATAGGAATAGGGACATTTAATGTGAATACATAAAAGTAGAAGAGATGATTCCCCACTCTATAGAGGCATTCCGAAAGTAATAAATCATGCCGGAACAGTGCGAGGTCACCATCATCGGTAAGTAGATACATGTTCTAGTTGGCGTGCAGACATTAGATCGCGCGCTTCGCTGTCTGACCTATATTCTCTCTCAACCTTCTTCACCAAACATGACTGGCACGACTCTGATTAAACTTGGCTCTGCAGTTAAGTGGGCACGCAGATGGTGGCGCTCAAACAGGAGAGAAGCTCTTTGTATGACAGGTGCACTAACAGAAAGAAAATATTAGAAATATTTCTGTGTAGTTCTAATATTTTACAGTTTTATATATATTGGCATTTTAGGATATTTATGCATGCTTGTCTCATATTTTTAAAATGATTTTTTTCTTCATGGTTGTCAGGTGTTTTGGTCTTTGATCTGAATTTTTTCCCCCCATATTTTTGTTTAACATTCTATATGTTTGCACTTTTCCTAATAATGAATTTCTTTTATTATCTTGATTTGTGTAACCATTATATATATTTTTTGCTATTGTTTTATCAAAGATTCCTTAAGTATAACATATTTTGCCGACTATAAATCACTCCGGAGTATAAAGGTGCTTTCACACTAGACCAGTACTTCTCAAATGGTGGGGCGCGCCCCCCCAGGGGGGCGCAGAGCAATGCCAGGGGGGGCGCGAGTGACCTCGGGAACATGCTTTTTTTTTTTTTTTTTTTTTTTTGCCGTACTAGAATAAAGTGTACTTGCACATCCACTCCGTGGGTGGCAGTGGCGCTCTCATTTTCAAAGTGCGTGCAGTATTTTTGAAGTAAGCAAGAGCACACGAAAGAGACTCATGCAGAGCTGGACTCACGCAGCGACCCACTGTCTTCTTCGGTTCTCACGTGTCCGGCCGAGAAGTGCCGTTTTCGGCTTGGGATCGTCACGACCACCGCCCTCACCTACGGTTCTCCCTCGGCCGCCGAGAATGCGCTTTTTTCGGGCCGTTTGCCTTTGACTTTTAATACAGTGGGAAATGAGGAAAGACCACTGTTTACTGAGTCTAAAAATGATTATAGCGGAGAAGCCAAATCAGTTAAGACGCCACTTAAAGACATTAGACCTCAATCTCATTGATAAGCCGCTTGATTGTTTTTCAGCGAAAATGTGCCGAATATTGCCAACTGTCACAATCGTCCCGCTTTGTCAGTGTTATATCAGTAAACCAGTGAGCACTGTGGTGAATCAGCGAAAATAAAAACTTTCCTTCTGTCCAAAGACTTTTTTCCCCCCTTCTATTCAGTTTTGTTTTTTTTCGGTCAAATTTTTTGGCATGTTGTCCTGAAGAGTAAATGTTTCTAATCAATTTGAATTTGTTATTATTTACTGATTTTATTACATTTTATTTTTCAGTATCAAATGGTCAAAAATGTACCTTGAGTGTATTTTTACAGTTTGGATGTGACTTTTTTTTTTTTTTTTTTTAACTTCAGGCAAATTGATGCGCGTTAAGTCTTTTCTGTTACAAGCAACACAATGTTAAAAAAGTTATACTTTATTATAAGTTGATCTATGTTACTTTTTTTCTTTAATAGAAAAAAAAGGACACAATGTTAGGCTGAGGCGTACTTATAATAGTAATATAGACGAATGATACTATTTACAGTGGCGGCCGGGGAGGGGGGGGGGGGCGCGAGAAACATTTACGTCTTCCTTGGGGGGGCGTAACAGAAAATAATTGAGAAGCACTGCACTAGACCAAGAAGACTAGGGTCCCCATTGGAAAGCTACCTTGCAGCAACACTTGACACAAATGAGTTGTTGAAAAAGTTCAGCATTCACACTGCGCCAACGGAACTTTCCGAGTAGCATCTCATGGACGAAAGGCACATTCATTGATTGGACAAATAGAAGAGGAAAAACCTCCTCCTGGGAGGAAAGGGAGGATTGGGTGTCACAGTGTGGTGCTGTGATGGTGCACCTAAGTCACACAGGCGCGATAGCTGTCGCTTTCGTGACTTTTTGGACAGTCTAATTGTCGCCACTTCCAGGAGAGCGAGACTCACGAAACGGACACCCCGAAAGGCTCCGCCTGTCTCGGCCAGTCAATCTCAAACAGTATGTTGAGCAACCGCATGCAAAACACAATCGCCACATTAGAACCTGATTCTGTGTATGAAATGCAACTGCTTAGCGCATCACAACAACATTTGGCTATGGCTAATCATCTGTCATCTTGCAGTCGTTGATTTTGAATAGTATCCACGTTATAATTCCGCTTCCAAGAATGCCCTGTGTGTACAGTCACAGCCGAGAGCATCACAGCTCCACGCTGTGACGCTGTACATGAAGTAGCAAAGGCGCACCCTGCTATGGTTGCATTAACAAGCGAAGCAGGGTGCGCTCAAAGTGGACCGAGACCCACGATTTTCGAGTGGACCAGAGTTCGGTTCTTTGGTCATAAATAAATTGTATCAGATTTGGTCAGATACAATTTATTTATTTTATTTAACATCCATACATCGTTTCAGTATAAATATATGAGTATATATTTGTTTTTTAAAAAGTTTGCGAGAGAGTAGTCAGCCCGACACGACCGTAAATAATCACACATAAGTCGCTTCAGAGTATACGACGCACCCTCTGCCAAACAATGGGGGGGGGGAACTGCGACTTATAGTCCGAAAAATACAGTATGTGGCAAGGGAACCCCCCCTCCAAGAATAATAATTAAAAAAATAAATAAATAAAAATTGGGCTCTGTGGCGACCTTTATGTCAGGGAGTTCTGTCAAGAAATTCTCGCCAATTTCATCCATGCTCACGCCCCACCAGCATGCAATGTGGCACTCGGGATGTAAAAAACGTTCAAAGTTCACGTTGTGTGGTAATTATTTCTTCAGTTACCGTTCCAATTGTTTCATTACTTGCTAGTTATGCCATTTAGGTTGCTGTTATGTGACCATTTCTGTTTTGTTGTGACACCATGACTGGGCCGGACATCTGATTTATAATGACCAGCCATTATTAATCATCATTGTTTGTGGATGTGAATGTGGGCCTGTTCTTCTTTTTACGGTATGTTAGTGCAAACTGTCTCGCGAGCGCCATAATTACAGAACAAACATTTCAATTAGGTGGAAATGTTACTGTAATAATTTCACATATAATTCTGTGGTGTTTGTTTGAACTATTTTATTTTAAAAAAATTTTAACGCTAATGTTTCTACAAAAAAAAGTAAACTTTTTGTATTTATTAACTTGTAGTCTTTTGTCATCTTGACACCATTTTGCATTGCAAAAACACAGCTCCTTAAAACTCGTTAAATCCCCCTGTTTTCAGTGTAAATCTATTAGGAAAAAAAAGTGATATCTGCCAGTGCTTCAAGTACATTTTACTCAGATTTTTTTAAAATAAGAAAATAGCCATCTGAAAATAAGATTAACATACGTAAAGCAATAAATTAGTACATTTAATCTTTTAAAAAGCTTTAAAATGTCAAATGTTTTTAATTTAAGAATAGATATTGTTCAAAACACTATTTGAAAGCATTTTTTTTTTTTATTTAGGTGAAAAATTACTTCTAACTTTTAGATGTATGGGCCTAATAAGGACAAATAATAAAATTTACTTAAAGTCAGTCTAGTCTTTAACACTCAAAAGAAAATGGAGAAAATTATTTGAGTAGATTTTAAAAATCAGATTAAGATGGTATGAATTTGAACTGTACATGAGTTTCGTTTCTTTGTGTTTGGCTCCCTCTTTTGGACACAGCGCACATGACATTCTCCCGTTCTGACACCATGGTGACCCACGTATGCAGCCTTACCTTGTTGATTTTGTCCGTCTTCTTGGCCTCAGGCTCCTTCATCGTGGCAGCAAGCAGCTGGTCCCCCTTGTAGTCCTTGTACAGCTCTGCCAGGGTCTCCCGGGTCTCCAGGTTGGTGGTGTTGAGGTGGTACGATGGGTCCTGCTTGGCCTTCTCTTCCTCTGAATTACAACAAAAAACATTCATTCCCACTTTTTCTTTATGAGAAGCAAATGTCTTGTGGACATCCGACCTGGATCCAGCACTTTGAGGTCATTTTTCACGTGGAAAAAATTGGCGACGTTGAACTTGTCCAGGTTTGTTGGATCCTGGCCAGGTCAAATTAACAATCATGAAGTTTCTTGTTGATTAGCAATTTTAAATTATATATTAAAAAGCAAAAGCTACCTGAAGTGTGATAATGTCTTTTCTTGTAAATGGTTCATCCGTCAGCAGATCTTTGAAACTTTTAGTCTTGATGTTGAGCTGCTCTACTGCCTGAACACAAATGCCCACTGATAATTAGCAACAGCAAACAATAATAATAATTCTTTATTATTTTTATTTCGTGAATCTAGTTCGTTCACAGTTGTCTCGGTGCGTTGTCGACCAACCTCATTGGAGAAAACGTTGCCGGTAACCTTATTGGCGACAATGTGAGAATTGTTTGTGAAGACTGAGTAGAGAACGGGACAGTGGTATTTGCCTGGAATAACGCAAAGAAAAGTACAATTTAGTCAATTTAGCCTGCAATCACGATTTTTCATGGGGGGAAAGCTCGTTTTTTGACATGAACAATCATGAGACAAGGACAAATTAACAATATTGTTACACATCAGGAAAAGCAAAGAACTTAACGGTCAGTATCAAATACAGGTAGTCCCCGGGTTACGAACAAGTTCTGTTCCTATGCTGGCGACGTAACCCGAATTTCCGCGTAAATCGGAATTAACAGCTGCACGGCGTCAGACAAAAATTTATAGAAAAACTATGTCATTCGTTTGTGCTGGAAAATTTTTGTTTTTTCCTGCAATTGTTTTTGAGGTATTAAAAATTCTTTTATTGCTCAATCTGAGCTCAACCAGATTGATTGTATTATAAATGGCTAAAAATGGTGTCAATCGTTTGTGCTCTAAAAATTTGTGTTGCCATCATTTTTGAGGTATTAATTTCGGTTGATGACATCACGCAGCCCTCCATTTATTGTTAAATGGACGCGAAATGGTGCCATTCGTTGATAATACGTTCGTGCTGTAAACCTTTTTGTTTGTACTGCATCGTTTTATAGATAGAGATATTAATTTCAAGTGATGATGTCAATCACAACGACTCCGTTGCAGCTGACGAAGCATACCATCATCTTTATAACAGAGGGGTGTCCTAACTATGAGGGCAACTGCAACACAAACGAATGGCAGCCCCTTCGGGTCCATTTTGCAGTAAATGGGGGGGCTTCAGATATTTAATTTTGAGTGATGACATGACTCACAGCCCCCTATTTCTAGCAAAACATACCAGACGGTGTGCCATTCAATTGCGCGAGTTGTTGAGAAACTCCTCTGTTATAGAGAGAATTGGTACGCTTCGTCTGCCCTGACGGTGTCGCTGCGATTGGCGTCATCACTTGAAATTAATATCACATTATCTATAAAACGATGCAGTACAAACCAAAATTTGTACAGCACAAACGTAGCATCAACGAATGGCACCATTTCCGGTCCATTTTGAGTGACGTCATCACTCTAAATTAGTATCTCAAAAACGATAGCAGCACAAAAGAACATTTTAGAGATTAAATTAGCACAAACATATGGCACCATTTCTAATTAAAATGGGGGGGGGGGGGGGGGGGGGGGTGTCTGACCTCAGATTGACTTATAAAAGAATTGTTAATATTTAAAAAATGGTAGCAGCACAAAAGAATTACCATTTTTCTATAAATTTGTATCTAATTGGGGGCCCACTTTACAGAGGTGGAATTTACCCTTTAAGTACCCCGAAAATCCCAAAATAACTATACAAAAACATGTATTGCATGCCTTATTAATAAAATGAAGTAAAAAATAAAATAAGTTATTAGTTCCCTAGGGTAACATTGATCACACCATAGTTCTTCTTACAACTGACAGTTATTAATTTTTCACTGACAAACTATGAAAATACAATTTGAAAATAAAATACAATATTGACAAAGAGTGTAACATCAGGCTATAAAGTGCAAAAAACGAAACGCGGACCAAACATGTAGTATAATTAAATACCAGATATGTATAGCAATTAGAGATTGCCTATTTATATTAATTGGACCTATTAAATAATAAAATTAAATGACAAATAATATACTTTACTTACCATTATGCTGAGAGGTGGCAGACGAGACACTGCTACACGATTAAAAATAAATGAATAAATAAACTAGTGGAGACGAAACGGCAGACGAGACCTCTGCTACGTAAAGTCGAAATCATGTAAGTCGAGTACGTCGTAACCCGGGAAACCACCTAAACTTAAATTCTGACAGTATGTGTGTATGAAACATGAGGTAATTGTTGATGAGTACCATCGTTGTTTTTGGAGAAGTTGAGTTTGACAAGTGACTTGACTTCCAGTTTCTGCACAGAAGAAAGCAACAAAATTAGTAAATCAATTTACACCAAAGAAACAAAAAAAACACCTTAGTTGAACGTCCCCATAAGTGTCACCTATTCAACAAAATTGTGGAAATTGGGGGGAAAAAAAGACAAGATGACAGTTTGCCAGATAAACCTTCCTTGTCCCAGTTTCCATCGACTTACATTTAAATCACGTCCAATCAAATCAAGTATTCCACAATCTGTTCAACTCATTGGCAGCCATTGATTGTAATAGACGTCCAATCCATGGTTGTAATGGTTTGGACCTCTACTAGTGAATGGCAATGAAAGAGTTCATTTCTGAGTTACATATTTCTTCCTTGCTTTCAAAAAAAAAGAAAAGTAAAGCAATCCGTGGTGCTGGTACCTCTCCAGATATGGGATTAGTCCCATACTTCTTGATCCATGGAATAATGCTCCTAAAGGAGAAAGGACACATCTTAACTGATATACAGTAAAACCTGCTTGTAGTTAAATATGCGCTTACTAACAGCAGGTCAAAGACGATGCCTTCCGAAGTGCACACAGGATAAGAAAATGGCTGAAGGGACAAGCTGAGGAAATTTGAAAAAAACTGGTTTGAGACCTAGTGTGCCAGTTGAGAAGAGAGCAAACCAGTTGAGACGATTGCCCACCTGCAGTGGTCGAACGGAAGCCGTCTGAAGTTGGACTGCGGGATTTCTGACAACCGGAACAAGGTCAATTTTAAAAAATACAACACTTCAACGATTGATTCAAATGTACCGTATAGGCACACATTCAACAAATACTATTAGATTAACATGACATTAACTGCAAAAAAGCGTGCCTTGCTGGGGAAAAAAATACAATTAAATACTACTATATTGTTTAACCCTTTAACACCGGACGTGTTGCCGCCGACACATATATGCATATCATCTTTGAAGCCTCGTCACTGTAATTACGTCACCCACGTGCCACTGGTTGGTCTCGTTTCAAAGTGCGGAAGTTAAAAAGGGCATAGACCTCAACCAAGTAAAACGGGGGATAGGTCAAATGAGTTTTATAACCCTCATAAATAAACCTTAAAAATCTGCATGGAGCATGTTTTTATGTTTATATTTCCATCATTTGTCCTTTTTCACAACGGAAAGCACAACGGAAAACTACAAATCCCAGGAGCCTTTGTGAGGTCGAAAAGGAAGGACGTCATCCAAAAACGTTTAAAATATTGCCGAACGAGGCAACACTTAATTTTTATTTTTTATTTTCATTTAACGAGAGGAATGCGACGTAGCGAGTGATGGCCAGTTGGATAGAGCAAGCGAATTTGTGAAACGTGCAGGATGAATCGAAAACTAAATTTACACAAGCTAATGCATTATTTCATCAACTCGAGGAAGAGGATGGGCCAAATTTGTCGTTGTTTTCTTCGGATGAGTCGGCGAGTAAGAAGTGTGACAGCGGTTCACAAAGGGCGGAGAAGAAGAAATGACACCCCCTGGAATTGTGAGCTGTGTAACGTAGCCCCATGTCTTGTTCCACGACAAAGCTGAGCGGCATGCCTGAAGAAACCGAACTGGTTTATTGTCAATATTTTTAAATATATTTTTTTCAATGTTATATTTTTTTCCACTATCTTTTCAATTTGTATATGGCGGAAAACACAGACAAGACTGAAAAAGCAATTTCTGCTTTTGCACTCCTCTTTAAAATAAACTGCTGTATTTTAAGCCAAAAGAACTGTTGTGTTTGATAGAACGATATGTCTATCTGCTGCCATAGCAGATTCATGGCGCATTAAGCCCCGAACTATTTTTAATTTGCCCGTTTTACCCTGGAAACCCCCATTTACAGACATCGCGCAACCGCTTTTGTTAAAACTTACATCAAAATGAAAAAAAAAAAATCAAATAAAATTTATTTATATAGCCCTTGACAAAACCCGAAAGGTCCCCAAAGTGGTGTATGTAAATAAGTCACGGATATCTACCTCATTACTATCGCTTAATTCTATTTTTTCTGTTACTGTAGCATTTTCACCGATATGTTAGATAATAAATAATTGATCCAAACAAAGAAAAACTGAAAAAAAAAAAAAACATTTTAAGGGTAAACATGCGATAAAGAACATCTTAACCACTCCTTGATGTCTGCAATTTCTGCATCGCGACCCTTGTTATATTACCATGTTTCAACCATAAAATCCCCTCAAAAATCCGGCTGTGGCCACATCTGTGTCTTGACACTCGGTGATACATGCTACATGGAGTTTTTTGATCGAAACAAGGTAAGTACACCATAATATCTCATTAAAATCATGGCGTCTTTAATTATGGTCTTTCATGCGCTCACCTTCAGTTAGGGTTTTGCTGTTTAACTTTTTTTTTTTTTTTTTTTAATGCCCTCTTGTTCAAAAATTTTCTTTCTTCAGAAAATTGAGATTTTAAGCTTTCCAATGATGTATCACACATGCAAATCCGACAATTTTGAAATTTGGCCAAATAGTGGGTCTCAGAGGGGAACTTTTGGCGTTTTCCGCCATATAGACCCCAATCACGTGACGTCACAACTCCGCCCCCCTGAGTGGTGCCGCCATATTGTCCGTCAGCTTATCGTGTTTACATATTACCGCTACGTACATTCCTCCTATTGTTGTGTGTTTTTCTGCTTGTCTAAGGAATCACCGCCTAATAACAAACCCAAAAAACCTTCCTGACAATCGTTAACATTGATTAATCAAAATGGTGAAGGCATGTGTGGCGGTTGGTTGCAGTAACAGAGAAGATAAACGGTCATTTTAGTAGTTGCTGTGTGCCCATTGTTAAAAGGGCAAATCTCTTAAGCAGCACGGTTTGTTTATCTCGGTCCATGATGCATTTGTGTCGACAGCTGTCAGACAGCGGCGAAAACATCAATATGATGCCAACACGATCGTAGACATCATCAAACGGAGACTACGAAGCTCTTCGCCACGGTCGTGCAGCAAGAAGGTGAGCGCAACAACAGGTGTTGTGCCGATAAATAGCCGCCCCGCGTGACATGTCCCCCATGACGGGAGCGCCCACACAGAAACGATTTTCTTGTACCGTGAATATGTATTATTTTACCCTGCTTGAACTAATAAATGTCATACCTGCGTGATTGTCATTGGGATATGGTCGTGAAAACCTGTACACTAATACATTTCTGTTCAAAGATGGTTATGTGGCCCAGTCCACGATTTGTTACTAAAATACAGTACTAATATTTTGTGTAATTTAATTATTTAAAACTGATCTTACAGTCGTAAATCCATTACTGTGATGCGTCCATGAAAACATTTGATGTTTTCACGTCAATAAAGCGTTGTAAATAAGCTCTCCCGTCAGGGGGGACATTTTACGTGGGGCAGCTATTTTTCGGCACACACCGGCCCGTTGTCGATCAAGCTTCATTTTACAATCGTGACAACGGTACGCTCAGCTGACCAAATGTCGGTTTATATTCGGGCCGGTGCCGATTTTGGGTACCCGACTCCTCATCGCGACATAAACTGGAGTATGATTGGAAATATTGTGGTCTTAGGACGAGCTCTGACGCACGGGACGGGAGGAAACATCGGTGTGGGCATCAAATATGGATCTGGCGACTCGATCGACCGAAGTTTTTCCAAATAACAGCTTTTAAGCAACTCATCCAATGAGTTTACAGCGTCTGAAAGCACCGGGGCTTCCATAATTTGCAAGTGAATCCCCCCCTTTAGAAACTATGAGCATTGACAATACGGACACACAATGACGGACAATATGGCGGTACAATACAGCGATCACGTGATTGTGTGACGTTGGTGATTGGGGTCTACAGATGTGTGTTTTCGAGAAACTTGATTGTATGTATAATGCATGAGGTGATGGGTGCAATACCTAACCTCACAAAACAAACAATATCCTCCAAACAATTTTTGTGTTAGATAGTATATTTTTTCCCACTATTTTGCACTGTTGGTCTATTGTATATAACCTGGTTTGACCATAGTACGTAGAAAGGACAAATACGTCAATGATCACACCTGCTGTCTCTGTTGAGTCATCGAATATAAAACTATTAGGTCTCATTTTTTTTATGTTGAATGTAGTAGTATATCCTAACTAGTTCAATAAATATTATCACGCTTCAAAACGTTTAGTTGAGCATTCTGGTTGTCCATGGGACATCAATATCACACATTTTGACAAAGGAATTTGGAATTTGTCTTTTGGGGTCCAAAGTGTTGATTATAATAATTGGTCAGTGAAGAAAACAACAGTTTGGACATGAAGATTATAGGTTCATGAAAAAGGCGACCCAACCAGGGCATTGTGAACATTTTTTTCTTCGAATATAAAGGCAACATCAACGGCATGTAAATTCGGACAAAATAGGCCCAGACCTTAACGGGTTAAATCCCGTGACATTAAGTAATCCGCAAATGAAGCAATAAAAACGTAATAGGGAATGGGACGTACTACGTCATTGTTTGGACGCGCCTCCATGCTGGCAATATGATTCACTTCCGGGTCGGCAGACTCAATGCGGATTGTAACGTGTGGTCGTGCTAAGCTAACTCTTTCGGTGTTTTAGAAAGAAATTATGGGTGTGTATTGTTGTGTTACCGGGTGCAACAGCTTCTCCTACGACTAAAAAAAGGGCGAGGAAAACTGGACTCACTTTTCACCGTTTTCCTGCATGGAGGACCAAATATCAGATCACGAAGGCACGACTGATGGCTGGATTGCAGCGGTTCGTCGGAAAAGCATTTCTTATGATCATATTTCTGCTGGAATGAGAGTATTCCCCTCATCTCTACTCTTGTAAGTTGAACGATTTATCCGTTTTGGTTTCAATACGGTTTTTTTTGTGTGTATTTTTTTTTACTGTTGTGTAAATCTGCCTCGGTAGCAATGCTAACCTACTCCTCCTCACCTACCTGTTGTGTTACTAGGAAAACCTGCATATGAAATGCTGACAACACATCCCGATTGGTCACCATATCTCTTCTTGGGTTATTCTGAGGTCAAGCGCACCACATCGGAGCGTTATGAGATTGGAAAGGCGAAGAGTGCACGCTGAAACTTCAGTTTGCTCTGCTCTTAAAAACACGATCCCAAGTGTTGTTGTGAAAAGTCAATAAAATATGAATACCAAAACATGACTTGAACAACTTCTTGACAAACTGTAACTGCTTGTTGTTTACTTCAGGTCTTCATAATAAACAGGTATAATAATTACAAAGTCAGGTGACTTAATTTTGTTATTCTATTTGGAATATGCATTGACAATTTTTGGACAGTGTTGTAGACAAGAACTGGGACTGATAAGTTGCAATAGATTTATTTCAAGTAATGCAATTTCTCCAATACGATATTTGAATTGACAGTTTAAACTCTTTAAATTAGTGCAAACAAGGCCCACCCTCTGACGGTGGCAGCAAATATTATATAATTATAAGTAATACACAAATACAAGATCACAATAAACGTGTCTTTGTCAAAGCAGTTTAAAACACTATTTACTGGCCTTGGGTAAATTGCCAGACAGGATAAATATGTGCTTTAAAGTTCTTGCATTTCCATTTTAAGTATTGCAAGTACTAGTCTCCAACACAGTATTTGAACTGACAGTTTAAAATCCTTTTAGTACAAAATGGCCCACACTCTGGCAGGGGGCAGCAAATATTATAATACATAATACATTATAAAAAGCTATATACTATATAAATACAAGATCACAACAAAACCTGTATTTTTTCAAAGCAGTTAAAAAACATCCAGTGGCCTTAGGTAAATAAAGGTGTAAAAATATGTACTTTACAGTTCTTGCATTTCTATTTTAGGTATTGCAACTTTTCCAACACTATTTGAATTGACAGTCTAAAGTCTCCATAAGTGCAAATAAGAATATTATAATTTAAAAATAATAATAGAATATATAAATTCAACATTACAATGAAACGTGTCTTTGTCAAAGTGGTTTAAAAAAAAATAATAATAATAATACGTCACTGGCCATAGTTAAATAGCCAGGCAGAATAAATATGTGCATTAAAGTTCTTGCATTTTCACAAGTTAAAAGCCCGCAGTTCATCGACGAGAAGGGCAGACCCAGATGGCGTCTGCTGCAGGGGCTTGTTTGAGTCCGACACAGGACAAATGGAACCACTCCATTGAACAAATTTTCCTTGTCAAATGATCCAAGAAGAGAGATGGTGACCAATCGGGATGTGTTGTCAGCAGGTTTACCTAGGAACACAACAGGTAGGTGAGTCGTAGTAGGCGAGCATTGCTACCGAGGCAGATTTACACAACGGTGTTAAAAAAAAAGAAAAACGTATTGAAACCAAAAGTGGATAAATCGTTCAACTTACAAGAGTAGAGATGACAGGAACACACTCTCATTCCAGCAGAAATATGATCATAAGAAATGCTTTTCCGACGAACCGCTGCAATCCAGCCATCCGTCGTACCTTCGTGATCTGATATTTGGTCCTCCATGCAGGAAAACGGTGAAAAGTGAGTCCATTTTTCCTAACCCCTTTTTTTGTCGTAGGAGACGCTGTTGCACCCGGTAACGCAACAATAAGCACCCATATTTTCTTTCTAAAACACCGAAAGAGTTAGCTTAGCACTACCACACGTTACAATCCGCATTGACTCTGCCGAACCGGAAGTAAATCATATTGCCAGCATGGAGGCGCGTCCAAACAGTGACGTAGTACGTCCCATTCCCTATTATTTGAAAGTTTTAAGCACTAAGCTTACCCGCCCGTTTGCCTCCATAGAAATTGGTGTACTCTGTACACGTAATGTACCTGTGTGGGTGGGCAAGAATAATTAAAATGACGCTTGAAAGGAGAAACATAGGAAAATGTTTGAATTATTGACAAAATTCATAGAGCTTGTAAAAGTTAGCACGCTAGCATTAGCCATGGAAGCTAACAACATCAGGCTGATTTTGGAATTGGGCTAATTCTGCCGTATTTTAATGACACGTTAAACTTACATTTTGTCCTTTTGGTGCTGCCGCTTCCCCATGTTGTCGTCTTTTGTAGGTAAATCCGCTTAAAAATTTGTTTTTTGCAGAGTTCCGTGTGCTGTTTTTAGCTAACCACGTATACCCAGAAGTGCTTCTTCCTCTTTGTCGCAGTTTATTATTGAATGAGCACTCGAGCGCTCTCTACAGGTGAAGTTTACTAAAATAAATTGCCTAGTAGTAGCAGCAGACTAAATTTATGCTTAACACTGTAGAGGCCAGCGTTGTAGATTCACAGCATTTTTATTTTTTGTAAAAAAGGGTTGAAAAATTTTTTTTTTCATTAGTATAGTCATTGGGTCCTACTGTTCAGCCTAATGTAAATTAGAGCATCTAGTATATATGTTGTTATTTTTCCAACTCTGGCCCTTGGGTAATCAAAATGGCCATGGTGTAGGTTTTCAAGTTACCTGGCTAAGTGTAGCCTAAATAGACATTTTGACAGGGACCTTCGATTTTTCACAATATATTTTAAAATTACACACATCTTTTACACTTTCCAGATATACTGTACTGTATTATATAAGCTTTATATTTATTTTTAATTTCCAAATCAGTGCTATTTGGAACCCACTGTACAAGAAGCTGTATTACTGAAATATATTGCAATAGCATACCTCTTTCTACTGCTTATAATTGTAATCACCTACAATAGTTCAGTTTCTCATTCTGATTGTCTATTATGTTGGCTCAATTCATTGCCTAAGCAGTTAGATCTGGGGGGGATGCTGAAGGGTGACTGTTGCATTGTTCCAAGAAAAAGTGACAATGTTCGGAAATGCATTACCATTGCAGACATTATCATCTTTGTAGAAATGCAACATGCCTTCCTTTTAGGATGATGGTTTCACATTCTTGAACATTCTCACTTGATAATCAGAGCACAAAAGGTTGGCCAGACAGTATTGTTTGGCTAGTGAGATGTGTAAATAGGTTACTTTGCCGCCCACCCATGTACCAATGTTATTTCCATTTAATTTTTGTCATTTCACAATGTCTTCAGCAAAAAGAAAGACCTTCTACACTGTGCAGGAGGTCATCGATGCTGTCCAAAATGAAGAGAGTGATGTGGACATAGACTTTGATGAAGCTCATGAAGAGTCAGATGACGAAACCCACGAAGAAGTGGACAAAGAAAACCATCAACCCAGTGACTGCCCAGCCAATGAGGACATTGAGCCCCAACCACCCAAACATGCCATGCCCCGTGACAGATATCTCTAGCAGAAAAAAGTTTTCATCAGCCCTGATTTGGATATTTGTGGACCACCTCTCACAAAATACGTTCATTCCCTCGACACACCATTGGAATGCTTCCGACAATTTGTGTCTGAAGACATGATTGAGTCACTCACAATAAACACAAATGAGAATAGCCCTCAAACACATGGAAGATCCATAAACACCAGCAAAGAAGAAATAGAACGAATGATGGGCATGTATCTGAAGATGGGCCTGGTACAAATGGCTGGAGTGCGAATGTACTGGGAGACAGACACATGGCTTGCACCTGTTGCTGATGTGATGTTTCTAAATAAATATGCTATTTGTAATGTAAATATGACTACTGTTGAAATTATTATTCATATTATGTACTGTTCTGGGGCTATGTAACAAGCAATCAACCAGTGCAAATTAACCCATAGTGTATTTTTTTTACTGAAATATAAACATTTGTATCTTTCTGATTTGACAATGAGTACAACTAGGGTTAGAGTCAGGAAATCCTGCTACCCCATTTAGCCAGCGTTGTAAGATTACGTTCTCATAAAACTTTACAAAAAAATTTTTTTTTTTGCAAGCACTTCATTTTCATCTTCAAAGGCCTCCTACAACACCATATAAGTGGTTGAATTTTTTTTTCTTTTATGTTTTTCTATGTCCGGTCACTACAGGGTTAACACTGTAAACTGCCAGTGAACAGTTAAGTAGACAAACATCCCAAGCTCATGTACAGTTAGTTTTATTTAAACTTGGCATTTTATCAACATAAGATATTTGCATATGCACATTATGGGGGGAATGTAATTCTTCACAATATCAACACAAGGGTCGCAAACCAACTTTGAAAGGCAGAAACAAGGAGCACGGAGGTTAGTGGAGTTATACATTCACTCTCTCTGAAGCAAGGACACACGAGGAAGAAAAGTTTTTATCAACGTTCTTTAAAAAAAAAAAAAAAAAAAAAGTTTGATGTGTTTGCACCTGAGTTCCAACCGCCTTTTAAAAACATCAAAACTTCAGTCCGAACAACCAAAATGTCAGCCACGTCACCACCCTTGGCACTTAAATCCGTCAGGCGGAAAATTGTAGAACACGCACACATTCAGTACATAGACAACAAGGTGGACATAAGTGCAATAATGACAATTTTGTTCATTTTGTTTTTGTTCCCTCAGAGAACACTTAATAGTCAGCAGAACGATATGAACACACGTCCTGAAAAACAAAACTATGTTGTGATAAAACAGTCTCTGAGTGTCGCCATTGGAGGAGGAGCAGCAGCAGGGGGGAAAGACAATGGAAAGGAAAAAAAATCCCAAAATCACCGCAAATCCATCACGGAGACAGTGTCGTTGGAGATGGTGACATGACCGGCATGCTGCGTTCAAGACACAAAATTTTTTAAATTTATTTTGCATCACAATTTCCTATACTTAAAATCCACATTTAATATGAAAATAGACCCCCTTCCCACTTGATTTGCTGGGTTCATGTATGTAAAGTGAACTCACTGTAAATAGAGGTGGATCTCTACTGTGAGGATGAAAGCCCTTCTGCTTACACGAGGAGATCTCGTTGGTTCCCCGATCTGTCAGTCTGAAGTAGCCGATCCTGGATGACGACAACCATTTTGTTTTGTTTGTTTGTATGACCATTTTGGGTTTTTTTTTGTTGGTAGGCATGACTTACTCATTGAACTTGGGCGAGCAGACAATGGCGATTGCCTCGGGTAGCATCATCTGGTACGAACAATGTGTGTGCAGGTCGACGCTGGACAAGAATGCTGTCTGAGTTGGGTGAGTCTATTAAATCAACAGAAAAAAAATGCTTTAAATAAAAAAAACAACAACATTCAAATAAATCAAAGCAATGGTACAAGAAATAGTTAATCAACTACACATAACAGCAATTTTTCAATAAATGTAAAACATCCATCCATCCATCATCTACTGCTTAATCCGGGGTCAGGTCGCGGGGGCAGCAGCTTTAGCATGGAAACCCAGACTTCTCTCTCCACAGCCACTTCAACCAGCTCCTCTGGTGGGATCCCAAGCCAGCCGAGAGACATAGTCTCTCCAGCGTATCCTGGGTCGTCCCCGGGGTCGGGAACACCTCTCCAGGAAGGCGTCCGAACCAGATGCCCGAGCCATCTCAGCATGCTCCTCTTAACGTGGAGGAGTAGCGGTTCAACCCGGAGTCCTTACCGGATGGCCAAGCTTCTCACCCTATCCCTAAGGGAAAACCTACACACCCTGCGGAGGAAACAACTCCGGGATCTTGTTCTTTCAGTCACAACCCACAGCTTGTGACCATACGTGAGGGTAGGAACATAGATCGACTGGTAAATCGAGAGCTTCGCCTTTTGGCTCAGCTCCTTCTTCACCACAACAGACCAGTACAGACTGAGTCCGCATCACTGCAGACGCTGCACCGATCGACCTGTCGATCTCCCGCTCCCTCCAACCCTCACTCGTGAACAAGACCCCAAGATACTTGAACTCCTCCACGTGGAGCAGGATCTCATCCCCGACCCGCAGAGGGCACACCACCCTTTTCCGACTGGAGACAATGGTCTCAGATTTGGAGGTAGTGGTCCTCATCCCAACCGCTTCACATTCGGCTGCCAACCATTCCAGAGAGAATTGGAGATCACAGGTTTATGACGCCAGCAGCACCATATCATCTGCAAAAAGCAGAGATCTAAAGCTGAGGCCACCAAACCAGACCCCCTCAACGCTTCGGCTGCGCCTAGAAATTCTGTCCATATGAGTTATGAACAGACAAAGGTGACAAGGGGCAACCTTGGCGGAGTCCAACCCTCACTAGGAACGAATCTGACTTACTGCCGGCAATGCGGACCAAACTCTTTCACCGGTCATACAGTGACCGAACAGTCCTTACCAGGGGGTACTCCCGAAGCACCCTCCCCAGGACTCCCTGAGAGACCATGTCAAACGCCTTCACCAAATCCACAAAACACATGTTGGGCGAACTCCCGTGGACCCTCGAGGACCCTGCCGAGTGTGTAGAGCTGGTCCACTGTTCCACGGCCGGGACGAAAACCACACTGCTCCTCCTGAATCAGCGATTCGACTTCCAAATGGACCCTCCTCTCTAGCACCACTGAATAGACTTTATCATGGAGGCTGAGAAGTGTCATCCCTCTATAATTGGAACTTTGACCGCATTACCCCAAAATTGAATCACCTTTTCTGTTTTACATTACAAACATATCCTACAAGTGTGATAATAATCCCTTTATTTGTTGTTGTGTTATCTCGAACACATATACATACATACAAGTTAGAGCTGGGCGGTAAACCGAAAATTTACCGTCACCGAAATTCTTCACGATGACCGACGTAATTTTGACCATGTCGGTAAATTCGGTAAATTAACAAAACAAGAAAATAGGCTTTTCATCCCGCTTTGACTCTGTGTTGTTCGTCTATGTTCATTCCCCTTTAAGAAACCACTCAATGTACTTACGTAGGGAGTCACGTGATCATCAGGAAGCCAATCAAACAGAAGCCCGGTAAGCTAACGCTAGACGCTAGCAGCTAACGCTACAAGCAAAACGTGATGGAGTGTGGCTTAAGGGAGGTTCGCCAAACTTTCACCCGACATTTAGTAGACTCTTGGTGGCATCCAGACGGGCTTTCACCCGCTGTCCTCCCTTGTTCTCACGATTTCCGGAGATGGTGCTTTCAGTGCTTTCTACTGGTAGCCAGGCCACAGTCTAACGTTAGCGGCTAACGCTAGCGGCCGCTAGCGGCTAACGCTAAAAATGAACGTGATGGAGTCGGATAGCGGCTCTAACCTTGTCGAAATGGCTGAACTTAATGAGTGCATCTAGGAATTACTATGTCGCGTTATTTTGTATCTGACTGTGTGTGATTTCTCTGATAGCTTTTTTGATGGTAAAGCATTCAGCATAAAGCACAATCCAACGGTGAAACTTATAATATGGCCGAGAAATGGCCCCAGCTATTTTTCTGTATGTGCTTGATTCTGTGTCATTATTGCTATCATAAAATCTTAAGTGTTTCACTTGCAGAAGATCAATATAGCTTTAATGTGTGTCTGTCTGTCTGTTTGGGGGTTCATGTATGCGTGCATATATTAAAAAATGCACCGGCGGGGGCGGGGGGGGGGGGGACCTGAAACCATAAAGTAAACACTTGTATTGAATAATTATGTCACAGCAGCCATTAACAATAAATTGTCTTTTTGAAGTGTACTGTTCAAGCTGCAAGTCATTTGTGTTACAATGACATGTTTGCACAGGCACATTGATTTTGACAATGTACATTGTTCAAGCCATACACGCTGTTATAAATGCTCATACTTGAATTCTTATTGTTTATAATACATTTCAATAAACTTAATGTTTAGACTGCATGTACAATTGTTAAATATATCAAATTGAATGCTGGTAACTAAATCAACAAGAAACTGTTAATCTGTATTTCATGCATTGATTCAGATTTTCAAATTATATAACAGTCCGCTTGGGCGACTTTATCGTCATTTATCGTTATCGAGGTAATCTGCTCAATTTATCGTGATACGTGTTTAAGGCCATATCGCCTACCCCTAATACAAGTAGACATAATGAAAGCGAATACGCCTACTGTAAGTTTCACCCAATGGCAGAGTTAAAAAATGAAAATAAAGGAAAATACATATTCAATGAGAAAAAATACATGTCGTCTAGGTCTTAATGCGCAATGAATAAATTCCGATTTCGGGTCACTGGAACGTTTAGACTGCAGTCACATTCCGAAAAATCTTACCCATGTCAGATTTAAATTCACGTACGAAAGTGACTTAGGTTGAATTTAGAAATATCAGATTCCATGAGACCTGACCCGTACAGACCATCATGAAAGAATCTCACTCGAGTCAGATAAAGGCAAAAAGATCCGATTTGAGTCACTTTAAGCTGCAGGCTACAGGTAGCCATTGTTACATTTTACAAAACGAAACACACAAAAACATCTAATGATCAACTGTTGTTTTTAAACCTTGCCAATACAAATCATCACTAGTTTAGGAGGCCGATACCCTACCTGGTACTACTTTTGTTTGTGTAGATTTTTTCTGCTATCAAAATAATTGTCTGTGCTGCATCGCTAACACTGACATCACTGTTTTTCAAATTTGCAGATGTTCATGCTTTACCCGTTACCTGTACCTGGTTTAATTTTTTGTAAGATTCTACCCAATATCAAAGTGATTATCTGTGCAGCATGCGTCACAAGGCTACAACAGCCCGACAGGTTTTTCAAGTTTGCAGAAGAGTACGAGCACACTGAAAAATGTCTGAGTAAGAGGTTGACTCACATGGATCCAGCCAAGGGTGATGAGATCATACCGATCCTGTATAAGAAAGAGCTCCTCCTCATTCTCTGTGTCGCAATAGTCAGGACCGCCGCACTGCTTCGGAACGATGACGTGCGTCACAGTAAATGTGTTTCTTGTCTGAAAAGTAAAAAAAAAAAAAAAGTCTTTTATTGATTAGACTTTTTCTAACATTATCACCCCTAATCTCATTTTTTAAATAACCGTTAAAAAATAGTTAATAAATCGTAAAGTGGTGAAGTTATTATGCAAGATTTTCAACAGAGATTTGCTTTAATCACACAAAAAAATTAACATTTAATGGTACACAAAACTACGGTGCCCCCGGGTGCCAGGGTAGAAAAAAAATATTTTTCATAGCTAATCTGTACCCACAGTTTAGTCATCTGTACCCACAGTTTATTAATATGTACCCACAGATGACTAATCATACATACATACAAGTCATGCATTCATCAAAATCACTAAATGGATGTGCCAGAATTTTCTCCAGTTAAATGTAAAGAAGACAGAAGTGATCATTTTTGGGCCAAAAAAGGAAAGGTCAAAGATAAGCAGGCACCTTAGTACAATGTCAATTACAGCTACAAATCAAATCAGAAATCTTGGTGTAATCATTGACTCAGACCTAAAATTTGATAGCCATCTAAAGTCCGTTACTCAATGTGCTTATTACCACCTAAAAATATAGCCAGAATTAAGGCGCTTCTTGTTGAGGACAAGACATGGAAAAAACCTATGCATGCATTCATTTTCAGCAGATTGGACTATTGCAACGGTATATTTAAAGGTCTTGATAAAAAATCAGTCAGGAAGCTGCAGCTAGTACAGAACGCTGCAGCCAGAGTCCTCACAAATACAAGGAAACTGGACCAAATTACACCGGTTTTGAAATCGTTACACTGGCTTCTAGTGAGTCAAGGGATAGACTATAAAATACTACTGCTTGTCTACAAAACACTTAATGGCATTGGACCAAAATACATGCTTGATTTGTTTGATTTCTATGAAACACCTAGACCGCTAAGGTCGTCTGGAACCAGTCTCCTGTATGTTCCAAGAACAAGAACAAAGCAGGGTAAGGCAGCATTTAGTTATTATGCTCCTCACCTCTGGAACAAGTTACCTGAAGGTCTGAAGTAGGGCTGCAGCTATCGAATATTTAGTCATCGAGTAATCGACTGAAAATCCTATCGATTAATCGAGTAATCGGATAAAACATTTTTAAGGTAAAGAGGAATTATAAATATATATGAGGAAAAAAAGACATTTCATCTAATATTGAAACATTTTCAGTCAATCAATGTCTTTATTTTCGATGTACATTGTTGAAAAAAGACAACAATTGCCTCTCAGATGAGACTACAATAAAAAAAAAGACCAATTCACTGCTTTCACTCCAAAAACTTTTAGATCTTATAAAAAAATATATATTTCTTACCTAAAAATGCCATTGCGCTTGATAACACACATCACTTAAAAGTTAGGTGTTTTTCCCACGTGTTTCAATTGAATTTCCATTTGTGATTAGCCATTTTTAAGTTCTGATAGGATTTTGAGGTTTTGCAGTGTTCAAAATAAATGTATTGTAACATATCAGGTTATAATATGGCGGTGATATTTGCATGCGTTCCTGAATGCACCGCGTGACGTGCGGGGGTGAGGGAGGTGCGGGACAGCGAGAGACGTGCCTTCCTGTTCATGTTGTCGTTCCACAAGTTCCCAAAAAAGAAATAATTGCAACCTAACGAAGCGGGTGACTCTTTGTCAACGTTACAGTAATACGTGCTGTGTTGGAGCACATTAGGGGCCAGTGCTACTTGGAGTTTTATCCAGCAATGACTACTGAGCTAAAATTGACAGTGAGCTTTATCGTATTTTCATTTTACACCCTCATCACTCTACAGCGATGTTTCACAGATTAAATAAAGCCTGTATGTAAGACACGTTAGCCACGCATTGTCGCGGCAAAGAAAGATCCACGGATCCAGCAAAAGCAAATCTTTTCACTTTCTCTATTTTTCTCTATTTTCCACGAATTTTCCTTTCCTGTCTTTACTACTGACTCTCATTTTATTTAGAACTTTAGTGTAGTCAACCCTGGTTCCACCAGATGGAGCCACCTAAGAGTTGGCCTCTAATGATCCACTAATGGGGGATGGAGGCCAGGTGTGTCTGTGAGCAATGTTATATAGGTAAGGGGAACCAGGTGTGTCTGTAAGCACCCAAACAACAGAGCACAGACGTTGCTGGTGAGTTGCAGTTTGCTTTCTAATTCCAAATTATGAATGATCAGGCTACTAGAATAAGCCTTTGTGAATGTAAAAATGAGACAGCTATGAGTTTAGAAGCTGGACAGCTGTATATGTGAATGTTTCAATTTAGGTGTTAATCAATGTAGGTGTTAGAGTGGCCTGAGAGGCTGCCCTTTGTAAGCATTTTCTGTTAGAAATTGAATTTGTTTAGCAAAGCATGAGTATATTTCAGCTTGTAAGTTAAAATATTGACAAGTCACTTCATGTTAAAATAGGCTTGACTGAATGAATTATTATCATTGATGATGATTAATTAAATAAGTAGATTAAGTAATCAATTGGTCTAGTTTAAGATAAGTTAGAAATTGTTTATGTTCATGACACCGATGTTTGATTATTCTGTAAATATTTCACTGTAAATAGTACACAAACATTTTCACTCTTTTTACTGCTTACTTTTTCTCAAGGTTTTCAACCTGCTTTTCTCCTTCTCAATATTCAAACGAATAAAAAATTGGAAGAAGCCGAGTTGGCCTCGCGTCATATGTGCTCGCCGTCCCATCAAGCGGGACAAACGTTTAAAAGAGCTTGACAGTTGAAAACCATCTCGCGCACCAGGATAAGTGAAAGATAAAAGGCTTTCAGAAAATCCAAGTGTTGTGGTTGCGAGGACAATGGCTGAAGAGAAGTCAATTAAGCAGCTCAAAAAAGAGCTAACAATTTCAAAGAGCCTCTTTACTCGTCAAGCAAATATCCTCTTAAAAGAGGCTGAGTCCATGGCTCAGCAGGAGATACTAGAAGAGTTTGATAAACTATCTATTCGATTCAGAGAACTCCTGGAGGCAAACGTCAACTGTTTAGCAGCTGTACTGGAGGACGTGCCAACGAAAAAGGAGGAATCACAAGTCCTCGAGCATCAGGAGGAGTCTGACCGGACAGCTAACGAAGCTGAGGAAAAATACGCACTTGTAAGAAATATGGTGAAAGAGACTTTGTGGTCAAAGCATGGTGAACAAGAGGTTATGGACACAATTGACGGAGCTGAAGAGATTGTACAAAAAGCACAACATCTACCCGTCTTAAGTAGTAATGTTGAAAGCTTTAATGTTCTCATGGAACTACTGGCAAAAGGTCTTAAGGAAAGCACTGATGTTGTGCGTACCTGGGAAAAATGGATTCCTGTAGATGAGAGAAGGATGCTCAACGACCGGATCAAAAACATAAGAACTCTGAAGAACAGACTGGAGCTACGCAAAGCCGAGTTTACTGCTGCAAGACGGGTCGCAGAGGAAGTGGCTGAAGCTGCCAATGGGAATGAGGTGCCGATGTCTCCTAACCCAGCACCATTGACCCCAATCGTCAGAATTAAACCAACTGCTCTTCCTGTATTCTGTGGTAACAGCAGAGACTATTACAGATGGAAAAAGGACTGGGAAAACCTGCAAAAGCAAGGTGAACCAACAGGGTCCATCGAAGTCAAGAAGATCCAATTGGTGGATAGTATTGTGGAGAAAATAGTCAAAGACTTGAGACTAACCACATACTCTTCCGCTGAAGACATATTCAGAGTCCTCGATAATAGATTCGGCAACAAGTCTGCAATAGCACTTGAGATTCTTGAAGACGTGGAAAGACTCCCTCCCGTGCGGGGAAACCAACCACGCAAGGTTATCGAACTTGTCCAAGTGGTTGAAAAGGCGGTAACTGACCTCACAGAACTGAACAACACCAGCGCAATAAAGAATCCACTTGCAATACGAACAATAGAAAGTAAACTTCCCGATTTTGTGAAACGGGACTGGCTTGTCTACATGATGGAACCAGATAATGGAGTAAATTCCGACAACCACTTCGACATGCTTGTCACATTTCTGAAGAAGCAAGAGAGTGTGCTAGAGAGGTTGGAGCAGTTAAAAATAAGTGACAAATCAGAGAACGCCCCTACAAGGAGGTTGGAGAAGAAGTTTGCTTCAACTAAGGCCACGAAAAAGCAGTTTGAAAGCACATGTGGTGTGTGTGGTGATGAAAGGCACTACAATAAACTGTTCTTCTGCAGGAAATTCAAAACCTTAAGTACTCCAGAGAAGAAAGCCACACTGAAGAGGCTAGGAGCCTGTAAGATGTGTCTTGGGTGGCATACAAGGAAGGATGATTGTACGGACACTTACCTGTGCAGGAACATGGAATGCAGGAAAGGAGGTCCTCCGGATCATCATTACTTTCTTTGTGACAGCACAGCCCAATCACGTAAAAGTACCGATCCCAGCCAGAAAAACAGTGCATCCAAAAGCAACTTGACAGCTGAGCAAGCAGATTTCCTTGCTGAACTGTCCCCGGAAATGGCTGAAAGATGCAAGAAAGCATTCACCAACGGGATCACTAGAGTTGGCAACCCACCGCCGTCCCAAATGCGAGAAAACAATGGACTACCAGAGCCACCTGTTATATTGATGTTGATGGAAGTCACAGCCAATGCAGGACAAAAAGTTGGAACACTCATCGATCTTGCTTCCGACACGAACTATATCACACACAAGGCTGCTGAGCGTCTCAGACTGCGAAGTGAAAAAGTGACCTTAGTCCTATACGGTGTTGGTGGAATGACGTTGACAGTGAGTACAAAGCGATATCTCCTGAGAGTGCGCGCTCGATCAGCATCCGGTGAAGAAAGAGCACATGAACTTGTTTGTTATGGGTTAGATGAAATAGCAAAGGTCCATACAAAGATCGAACCCAGACGACTTCAAAGCTTCTTTCCCGAGGTTGATTTGGAAGAGCTGAAACGTCCAAGTGAAGTTGAGCTTTTGATCAGCCACCGCGAGGGAAGACTTGCCCCCCAAAGGGTTAAAGTTGTCGGGGACCTTGTCTTGTGGGAAGGCCCACTGGGCAAAACGGTCGGAGGAGCTCACCCTGAACTCTATGAGCACACTGAGATCGCTGCGCACCAGTCCAAGACTCACTTTGCTCGATCGATGCGAACAGCTGCGACCAGATATGAAGAACTGGCCGAAGTCTGTCTCAAGCCAGACAGCACTTTGGAACAAAAAGTGTCCGAAACATTGGCCACGGCAGGCTCTCCCAAGGATTTCCTCGAATGGTGGAGATGGGAGAGCATCGGTGCTTCCTGTGAGCCCAGATGCGGGGGATGTCGGTGTGGAAATTGCCAACCGGGAGGGAAGGAAATGACACTAGCAGAGGAAAAGGATTTGGAAATAATAAAGGAAGGCCTTACCTATGTCAAGGGCGACGCTCATGTTGACTCTCCACATTGGGACACAAAGTACCCGTGGACGCAAGATCCCACCTCACTCCCGAACAACAAAAGCGCTGTCCAAGCTACATTCCTGAGGACAGAACGTCAGCTAGAAAAAGAGCCAGAGTGGAGAGCGGCATACACTGGTCAAGTTCATGAAATGGTAGAACGACGTGCGGCCATAAGACTTACAGATGGAATGAAAGGTGATTGGGGAGGTCCTGTTTGGTACGTGAGTCATCTGGTTGCCCCGAACCCTCACTCAGTCACTACTCCTGTCCGCCTGGTGTGGAACAGTAGTCAGAGGTTCAAAGGACTAAGCATGAACGACATTTTGCTTAAAGGACCAGATGTGCTCAATCCAATCAGGGCTGTTCTGCTACGTTTCAGACAAGGTGTGCATGCTGCGATAGAGGACATAAAGAAAATGTACAACTCGGTCTGGCTGGAAGACAACGAAATGCATTTGCATCGCTTTCTCTGGAGAGACCATCCCTCTGATGACATCGAGGAGTATGCTATCACCAGAGTAAACATTGGTGACCGACCTGCAGGATGCATTGCGCAACTGGCGATGAGGGAAACTGCCAAGTTACCTGCCTTCTCTCACCTGGTGGAGGAGCGTCGGGTCTTGGAGGAAGACAGCTATGTAGACGATATACTCACTTCCCACAACAGTCTGGAAACCCTCACCAAAATCACACAAGGAGTGGAGGAAGTTCTAAAAGCTGGGGGCTTCCTGCTCAAACCCTGGGTGTGGTCCAAGCAAAGTGGGAGGCAAAAGGGAGCAGAACACGTCAGCTCAATCAGAGACCTCCAAGATCACAACCCAAGCAGGACCCTTATCCTTCCAAATCAAATGAAGGACAAAGACAACAAGGCACTTGGAGTTGGCTATGAGGCAGAAGAGGACAAACTGTACCTGCTTACCTCAATTAACTTCTCCAAGAAGAAGAAGAAAATGAGAACCGGCAGTAATCTCACTAAAGAGGAGATAAGGCTGGAGACACCTAACCCATTAACCAGGAGGGAGTTATTGAGCCAAGTAGCCGGACTCTATGATCCTATCGGCCTGGGTGCGCCCTTGAAGCAAAAGGGTGCTATCCTTGTTAGACGGGCATTCCAAGAAGCTGGTGGTGGAAGGATGACACAAGAGACTTGGGACAGACCACTCTCAGAAGGCCTTAGAGAAGAGGCTATAAAGCTTTTTGAGGAGTACACAGATTTGACACGGATCATGTTCACCAGGAGTCTCACGCCAGCAGACTGGAAACATAAACCGTTAGGAATCACCTTCTCTGACGGAAGTGACAAAACATATGGTGCAGTGCTGTATCTTCGGTGGCACACAACAAGTGGTGTTGAAGTCCACTTTGTAGAGGCAAAAGCAAAACTAACACCACTAGATCAAAAAGGCGAAGCCGTCAAATCTGAAATCTGCGGAGCAGTGTTTGCAGCCCGACTTCGCAAGTATTTTGAGAAGCATGCAAGAATGCAAGTGGAGCAGTGGTTTCACCTCGTGGACAGTCAGACGGTGCTGGGAGCCATCCAAAGAGACAGCTATGGTTACCAAAGCTTTTTTGCTAACCGTGTTGGCGAGATCCAGAAGTCCACGCCTGCATCCGACTGGTGGTGGGTACCTGGTGAACTTAACATCGCTGACATTATGACAAGGGGAGGTTCAGTTGAGGAACTAAAGGAGGGATCTACGTGGCAGAGGGGACCCGATTTCCTGAAACTACCTGTGGATAAGTGGCCGATTAAATCACCTGGAGATGTTGCAGCTCAATACAAAGAAAACGTGGACAAACTCCAAAGAAAATCCTTTGCAGCTGCTATAACTAGAAGCCAGGCCAAGAAGAACCAACAGCAAGAAAAAGTGAGTCCACGTGTCAAAGCAGCAAGACCAACAGGTTGGGTCACAAAACTCATCACAATCGAGAGGTTCAGCACCCTCCAAAAGCTTGTGGATGTTGTTGCCTGGACCTGGCGGGCTGCTCAAACATGGTTAAAGAAAGACGAGGTGGGCAGTGTGACTAAAGGGAAAATACCTGGTCTAACTGTCACCGAACGTCAAGACGCCTTCAGAGATCTTCTCCTTGCCGCTCAAGTTGGACAAGCATTTCCTGACCCAGCACTAAAAAGGTTGGCTGTGTACAGAGATGACGATGGACTCCTTGTGTGTGGGGGACGGTTCCAATCGTTTGCCGAAGAAAGAACTGCTGTTCCAATCCTCCCATTCAAACAGTGGATTTCCGTCCTACTTGCCAGAGAAGCCCACAAAGTCAACCATGAAGGAATTGCTGGAACACTTCTGAGAATAAGGAACAAAGCATGGGTAATCAAAGGTCGAAGACATGCTAAGCAGGTTGTTGACAGCTGTGTAACCTGCAAAAAGAACAAAGCCAAAACATGTCAACAGCAAATGGGTGACCTACCTCCTGTGAGGACAAACCCTGCCAACCCCTTCGAATACACCACTGTAGACCTCTTTGGACCATACATGGTTAAGGACGAAGTGCGAAAAAGAGTGAAGCTGAAAGTATGGGGCATAGTATTCTGCTGTATGGCATCAAGGGCCATCCATACGGATGTTGTCAGTGATCAGTCCTCTGAAGGTTTCCTGCTTGCCTACCAAAGGTTTACTGCACTTAGAGGACACCCCAAAAAACTATGGTCTGATCCAGGGTCAAACTTTGTGGGAGCCAAGCCTGCACTGAAAGAGCTATACAAATACCTTGACAATCTGGACAAATCAGAGTTGGAACACAAAGCTGCAAAAGATGGAACTGGATGGTCCTGGAAGATTCACCCTGCAGACTCTCCTCATCGAAACGGTGCAGCTGAAGCAGCAGTCCGACTGGTGAAAAGAGCCTTGAACAACTTAGCTGGTGAAAACGTATTTACCTGGGGCGAATTCCAAACCTTTCTGTTCACGGCAGCCAACCTTGTGAACGAGAGACCAATAGACGCCAGTGTGCAAAGCAGAGAGGACTGTATCCACTACATCAGCCCAAATAGTCTCCTTTTAGGACGAGCCAGCCCAAAGGGTGACATCGCAAAATTTGGTTTCGAAGGATACTCCTACAAACGGCTTCAGAACATTCAATCAGAAGTCACCAGGTTCTGGAAGAAGTGGTCTGAGCTGGCAGGGCCAAATCTATTCATACGGAGCAAGTGGCACACCAAAGAGCGCAATGTTGCAATCGGTGACATAGTCTGGGTGGCAGATCAGAATGCACTAAGAAACCAGTACAAAGTTGGAAGGGTGGTAAAAGTTAACCCGGACAAGAAAGGAATCGTGAGGGACGCTCATATAAGAGTGTTCCCAAGTTACCCAGTCCCGATAACCCCCACCAAGCAAGCCGAGAACAAGATTCCAACTACGATCCTCCAAAGGGATGTGAGGCGACTTGTTGTCCTACTGCCTGTTGAAGAACAAGGATCACCGAACCCCTAAAGAACTGTGTGACCCAAAGAAGTGTGTGACCTCCTTTGGTCCCCGCCAGGAGCTCAAGTGGGAGGTGTCGCGGCAAAGAAAGATCCACGGATCCAGCAAAAGCAAATCTTTTCACTTTCTCTATTTTTCTCTATTTTCCACGAATTTTCCTTTCCTGTCTTTACTACTGACTCTCATTTTATTTAGAACTTTAGTGTAGTCAACCCTGGTTCCACCAGATGGAGCCACCTAAGAGTTGGCCTCTAATGATCCACTAATGGGGGATGGAAGCCAGGTGTGTCTGTGAGCAATGTTATATAGGTAAGGGGAACCAGGTGTGTCTGTAAGCACCCAAACAACAGAGCACAGACGTTGCTGGTGAGTTGCAGTTTGCTTTCTAATTCCAAATTATGAATGATCAGGCTACTAGAATAAGCCTTTGTGAATGTAAAAATGAGACAGCTATGAGTTTAGAAGCTGGACAGCTGTATATGTGAATGTTTCAATTTAGGTGTTAATCAATGTAGGTGTTAGAGTGGCCTGAGAGGCTGCCCTTTGTAAGCATTTTCTGTTAGAAATTGAATTTGTTTAGCAAAGCATGAGTATATTTCAGCTTGTAAGTTAAAATATTGACAAGTCACTTCATGTTAAAATAGGCTTGACTGAATGAATTATTATCATTGATGATGATTAATTAAATAAGTAGATTAAGTAATCAATTGGTCTAGTTTAAGATAAGTTAGAAATTGTTTATGTTCATGACACCGATGTTTGATTATTCTGTAAATATTTCACTGTAAATAGTACACAAACATTTTCACTCTTTTTACTGCTTACTTTTTCTCAAGGTTTTCAACCTGCTTTTCTCCTTCTCAATATTCAAACGAATAAAAAATTGGAAGAAGCCGAGTTGGCCTCGCGTCATATGTGCTCGCCGTCCCATCAAGCGGGACAAACGTTTAAAAGAGCTTGACACGCATCGACAGTGGTCTTAATAGAGACCTAGCCCTCCGCAGGACTAACGTTACGTACGTGAGCGAGTGACAGTAATGTTAATCTTATTAGCGCTGAGAAGTGTACTGCTTTAAGATGGCGGCTGTTTACTAACACCACTGACTCTGTCATTTCGCATCTAGTTCAACATACATCTATGAGACGCATCAGATGCTACCTGCTGCCACCGCATCATACGGGCTAGTTTTTAGCAACGACGGCATAGTTTGTAGCTGCTGTCGGCTGATTAAATGCGATTTTTATGTACAATTTTGTTTCCTGTTTTGATTGTCTTTCTTTTTACGTTGTATTGATTTAATGTGATTTTTATGATCTTCATGTGATGTGAACTTAAAGCACTTTGAATTGCCTTGTGTTGAATTGTGCTATATAAATAAATTTTCCTTACCTTGCCTAATCTGTACCCACAGTTTAGCAATGATCTGGAAACAGTAGTTCTCAATTTGGTTTGCTGTTAAAATTATTTTGAAAGGTAACTAAAGCACATTTTCTTTGGTAGCCGTGAACACTGTCGCTTTCAGATGTTATCAATCAATATGGCATGTTTTGTACCCACAGTTTAGTAATCTGTGGGTACGTATTACTAAACTGTGGGTGCAGTTTAGTCATCTGTTGATACAGTTGACTAAACTGTTGGTACAGATTAGCTATGAAAAATATTTTTTTCTACCCTGGCACCTGTGGGGTTCTGTATAAAACAAATACAAACATTTTGAACAAAATATTGAAATTTGTCACTCTTATATCATTGTATTCAGTTTTTATTCACAAATTTTATAGTGTCCCACCTTGTTTAGAATCTGGTTTGTAATAATCAAATAATGAAATTTGGGACATCGTATTTAATGCACAATGCGTATTTGAATGTCAGGTTTTACCAGTTTTCCACACAGGATTCCGCAGGTTTCCACAGCCCGGCTGGTGTTGGCATCGGCCAGCCGGAGGAAACTCCGGCACAGCTCTGACGGCACACACAGCTGGCGAAGGGCGTCTACAGTCAAGTCTGCCGGTGATGGAAGAAAAGTATGATCAAATATAGAACCAGGGTCCCCCCGGGATTGATAAATCTAAATTCAATACTTTAAAGACCTTTTTTAATGCCATTTCAACTGAAAATTAATACTTTTCTCGCACCCATTAGTTAGATCATTGAGTCATATTAAATAAATAAAGCACTGAACAGGACTCAGACCAGCCATCTCCTGTAACAGGCTAGCAGCTCGTGCACCTGCCAAGACCCCAGTGAACATGGCTAACTCTTGAGTTAAAACGGCGAAATTCACGTTCATTCGAAAGGCAACCCGAAATGTTTAAGCAGGTCCACTGCCTTCGCATGACCCATAAACTGCAACCTAAAGTATCTGGATGTAACTTGAGCCCCTATCACATACTCCAAAACAACGGGAATATCGCGGGACTTAACCGTGCAGCAGTTGTGTGTGAAAACAATTTCCCGTGTCGACTGACATGGGAAGCAGTGTGCGTGAAAGCAGGCGTTAAATTCCTGGGTCACAGCAGATGGCTGATGACTTAAATATCATAGCGGAGGCCGATGTAACTTCCTCCCTCTTCGCAGTATGATGAAAAGCGGTAAACAAACATCACAATTATAAACATAGCAAGCTGGAAACAGCTAAATTAAACTGAAAACATGACCAAAATTAAAATGTCAATTATTACGTCGGGTCGGGCCAGGGTTTTTTCTCGCTAACTTTTTGAAATAACTATATATTAACGATGTATGAATGATAAACTAAGGAATACTTGTTATAAAATAAATAATTTGGATTAAAAAAAGAAGACGCTGTATGGTCATTGCAGAGCCAGAGCGTGCTTATACGCCCTTTTTAATCTTCCCCTCTGCGAGTCCGCAAAATTGCATCTGTTTATTTATATTTAACAAACTTTTCCAGCGTTATTTCGTTGTGTAAATACATTTATAATGATCATAAAATATGTAGTCTAATTAAACATTAAGAAAATGTGCGGGTTTTTTTCTGCCAACTGAGATTTCGTTACAAAAGACAGGCTTTTATGCAGACATCGTCACAAATGTTATCACACAAAACGCGGGTCGGGCTTTAATACCCGCGGACCAGGTCGGGTCGGGCTGGATTTTTTTGGCCCGATTTTACCTCTATCTCAAAGTCTTGATGAGCTTAAATTGGCTGCAGTGACGAAGTCGGGAATGCTCCCACCGGAAAAAAAAAACACGATTTGACCAACATTATGTTTAACAAACTTTTCCAGCGTTATTTCATTGCGTAAATGCATTTATAATGATCATAAAAATATATAGACTATTTAAACATTAAGAAAATGTGCGGGTTTTTTTTCTGCCAACTGAAAATTCATTACAAAAGACCGTTATGACATCGGGAACGCTCCTCTGGAACAAAACGCATTATGACCAACATTGTGACAGCCGATGCCGACCAAAAATGACGTAATATCCGAAACAGATCACCAATGGAATCATTTGAATTATATGAATGGTGGTCTGTTTTGGTGTTCAGAATCCACAATACTTCTGCCTGCAGGGTTTTCGTTCCACCGACAAACGGACGCATTCCCGATGCAGAGGTGGATGGATTCTCTTTTGCCGGTTGTGGTGGTTTGGCACGCACGAGTTGCATTTCGATTTGTAGTGCAGTGCATCATAAAAATTCTATGCATCATCGTTATGGATTTAAAAAACTTTTAATACCTTTAATAATGGAAAACTAAATTCAATGCTTTTTTAATACTTTTAATAACCCGCGGGTACCATGACAACGAAACAAGGCCTTATGGATATCAATGACATTTCGTTTTGTTCCGAGCTCACCATTGTTCCCAGGACTGACCAACGAGCCGGGCTTAAGTGAGCGGTCAAAGCTGGGTGGGGTTACGGCCGAGGAAGGGTGGTTCACAGTTGGGTTGTTTGGAATTGTGGGCGAGATGACCGGCGGACCTCTTATGCCTGGGATGAGCGGCATGTCCGGGGGCGGTTCCGAGGGCTCGGCGAACTCCAAAAGAATGCGCTGGCGCTCTCGTTCCTGGTCCTGGCGTCGGATCATCTCCTCGAAGGCGCTGAACTGTTCCTGTTCCTGCTGCCGCCGCTGCATCTCGGCCACACGCTCCCGCTCAGCGTCCAGCGCTCGCTGGCGGGACTCCTGCAGAGCCAAAGCCTCCTCCTCCTCTTTCTGGAAGGTCCACAGTGTCAGATTAGGCTCAGTTCATTCAATGGTTATTGGAGATAAATAAAGGTTTCAAATATTTAAAAAAAAACAGTAAAAGTAATCCAGTCTTTTCAATCTTAATGATAGTTGAGGACATGAATGTTCTCCAAAAGGTGATGATCGATGACCTGCTTTCATATCTCCGCTATTCAACATAGTTTGTCTAGTTGACTAAAGATGTCTTAAATCTTAATATTTGAGCATTAGAATTTTCTCTGTGTATACAGTAATACACCGTTTGGTCAGGTGTATTCAACTAAAAAATTATTCTGTCTCCAACTTTTCCTGAAATTGGCCAACCTTTGCCTTCACGGCAGGAATGACTGGGTGACAGGATACATATTGCATCCACATGGCATCACTTTGAAATTAAGTATCCATCAAGTGACTCACTTTGGCTAAAAAACACCGCTCCAAACTGTCATTATCCTAAAATATGCTAATTCGTAGTAAGTGATTAACAAAAAAAAAAAAGAAAAGCCAAGCACAATGACGCACAGGCCGCACAAACACTTGACTTAGTGACACAAAATACTACCCCGCGGGTTGCAAAGTTTGAGACCGCTGGCTTAAAGTGAGAAAAATCTCAGTGCCTGGAATATTTCTTATTTCTTCGTTGAGCACGGTCTAAATTTGGGAGCATCTATGGAAATATTTTTAAAAAGACTGAGTTTTGCTTGCACAACTTGGCTCATTATAGGAACATAAGGTTATGCTTTTATATATGCAGATTATTATAGGCAGAGTTGGTATCACCACTTCTTACACGCTGCTGTTTTACTGCCTTGAATTAATATTCATTTTCTATAGTTTTTTTTTAATTCTATGTATGTAATGTACACAACTGAGAGCTGCTGGAATATAACTTCACTGTGTCCTCTACCCTATATACAAAAGTCTTTTGAATAATTTGAACTGTTGTTCCCAACTGTGACAACCCCAAACCGTGTTTTGTCTAGCTAACCCTAACAGCTCGCAAGCACCTGGCTAGCTCGTGAACGCGAATTAAACCTGTAGCTTCTTCATACTTTTGAATTGTAACACTTTTACAACTAAAACTGATTGTGTAAGAGCCCATAAAAAGTTAAGACCTTAAAATTTGCAAATATATCTTAAAAAATTACTTGTCTAATTCCGCAAAGTGATGTGACATGTAGATTTTATGCAACTACAACACGTGAAAATCAACCTCATTCTTCCCAATATATGGCATCAATGGCAGTAGATAAGTAAATGTCTTAAATACCCAATCTACCAATCAACTCATTCAGTGCCATTGAAAGTAATACGCTTCCAATCATGTGGCTCTTTCATCTTTCCCTGTGAATTTAAATGATTTTGTCACTAATAGACATCCAATCCCAAGGCTCCAGACTAAGATTTTGTACAAGGAGCACAGTGCCCCCTAACTTAAAACATTTAGGGGCGCAATCAGAAGATTCAAGGGCGCACGCACATGCCAAGATTTTCTCTAATTTTCACTGATTAATCGATAAATACTTTCATAATAAATGCATAAAGTTACATATTTACGAATCTATATTTTATTCTCTACCAGTTTTGACATCAACCCGTGTACTGCTTAGAAATTAGGTTAACATGGGAATTGTGTTCTATTCCTGTCGCTGTCACTTGGCACTACAACCAATCAGCAATGGATCTATTGATCAACAAATCACCTGCGATGATGCTGGCTAGGGCTGCAACTAATAATTAATATTTTAAGATCGATTAATTGGACGTTTATCGTATTTTTCGGACTATACATTGCACCTGAGTATAAGTCGCACCAGCCAAAGAATGTGCACTGAAAAGGAAAAAAACATACAGTGCCCTCCAGGGCCCGATCTAACTTCTAGCATCATGTTATGCTAGCATACTATACACCTATTCAGCCTGTTGTTCTCTATTGTATTCTAAATTGCCTTTCAAGATGACATGTCTGTTCTTGGTGCTGGATTCTATCAAATAAATTTCCCCCCAAAAATGCGACTTATACACCGGTGCGACTTATATAGACCCTACCCACCGACGTCATAAAACCACGTGCTCGCTGTATGGTTCCGCCCACTTGTCCGTCATTTTGTCTCTGTATTAGCATTGGTTTCAATTGATCGAGGAATTTAAAATGCATTTCATGGAAGACCCGGTGCTTTCTGATGCCGTAAACTCACTGGATGTGTTGCATAAAAGGCGTTATGTGGAAAAGCTTCGTTCTATACAGTCGCCAGATCCATATTTGATGCCCAAATCGATGTTTTTCGACCCACTGTCTTCGCCCTGTCTGCCTGACATCTGCTACGCTGATATTTACAATTATCTTGTCCACACAAAATCAGCCTATTCCCACGAAAATTTGAAAAACTTCAAGAGCTTGGAGGCTTATAAATACTTCGTTGCTGGTTGGGTGAAACAGGTCCTCGTCCACGAAAATTCGGCAGGAATCTATCTTGTGCCTGGAAAGGTGAGTTACGAAATTTTCAATTCAAAATCTTTTGTTATTGCTAACATCCACTGTCAAGTCTAATGTATTTCATGTCGTTTGTCAATGGAGTTAAGGCTTTTAATGTTTATATGGTTTAGCGATAGTACTCTCACTACATACATACGTGTATGTTGTCGGCGATTAGCCTAGCAATGATCTTAATTGTGGTTATTTGTCAGCCCCGTAGACGAGGCCAGTTTCTTTCACTTGGTACCAGCTAAATATTATTAAAAAAATAACGATGGTGGAAGAAAGGGAAGTCACAAACATCTTGAATTTGAAACTATGTCGTACTACGTCGTATGTTGTCGGCGATTAGCCTCGCAATGATCTTAATTGTGGTTATTTGTCAGCCCCGTAGACGAGGCCAGTTTCTTTCACTTGGTACCAGCTAAATATTATTCAAAAAATAACGATGGTGGAAGAAAGGGAAGTCACAAACATCTTGAATTTGAAACTATGTCGTACTACGTCGTATGTTGTCGGCGATTAGCCTCGCAATGATCTTAATTGTGGTTATTTGTCAGCCCAAAACCCTCTAAGTATATCTTAAATGCATTTTACCGGATATAAAATGACTACTACATAGTCTGTGGTGATTTTTTGGTGCCCAGTTTTCACGTCGAATTGCAGCCGTCCATTTTGCTCTCCTCTTTGGATCCCTCGGAATACGGTAAAACTTCAAGTCTCTCCTTCCATCTTCTCTGTTAGTGCAACCAACAGCCACACACGCCTTCACCATTTTGATTATTAAAGTTAAGGAGCAGAAAAACACGCCGTAAATAGGAGAAATGTACGTAGCCGTAACAGGTTAACACTATGTTTTGACGGACAAGTGGGCGGTACCATTCAGGAGAGCGGAGTTGTGACGTCACGTGGGTAGGGTCTATACAGTGCCCTCCATAATTATTGGCACCCCTGGTTAAAATGTGTTTTTTAGCTTCTAATATTTTTTTTTAATTCAAATAATATGGGACCTTAATGGAAAAAAAGAGAAAAATCCAACCTACAATACAAGTGCATTTACTCAGTGGGGAAAAAAATCCCACATAAAGAAATAATTATTTGACATCAAATAATGTATGTCACAATTATTAGCACCCCTGGTGTTAATACTTTGTACAACCCCCTTTTGCCAACAAAACAAGGTCTGGGGACTGAGATGGCCATAGGAGGAGCTTGATTTTGTGTCTGGTGAACCATTTCTGTGTAGATTTGGCCATAAGTTTAGGGTCATTGTCTTGCTGAAAGACCCAGTGACAACCCATCTTCAGCTTTTTCAATAAACATTTACTGTATTGGCCCGAATATAAGACTGTGTTTTTTGCATTGAAATAAGACTGATAAAGTGGGAGTCTTCTTATATTCGGGGTCTAGACATTATAACCATTCACGACACTAGATGGCGCCAGATATCATTGAAGCGAATGCAGAACTTGAGGAGTAATATTCTGTCATGACAAATCTCAGCTACTCTCAAGTTTAACCAGTTTGCATTATTTTATTGCAATGTTTTTCCGTATTCAGATTTGTTTCAAGACTACAGTTACAGTTAGACCTCACTTTGATAGTAATGCAGCTATTGCAATTTTGTTGTTTTATCAAAATAGATTGGTTTATTTACATTTCAAAAACCAGAAGCCATTCATTTACGGATGTAATTGCACTTTAGCTTACATATTTAAATGTTCAGATATTAAAATTTGAATGAGGCAAAATAACATGCTTTTTCTCTCAAATATATTGTTATAATCATTTGTTTCAGTTGTATTGTAATTATTTTCTGTACAATGATTTGGTGTTGAAAAAGTCTTTTTACAAACTTGAGTATTGAAAAAGAGGGTGTCGTCTTATAATCAGGGCCGTCTTATATTCGGGCCAATACTGTATATCTTTTATATTTGCATGTCTGTTCCAGCAGGCGGATAGTGGATTTGACATTTATTTTAATCTCGAGTCGGCAGAAAACAAACGTTTTCTCAATGTTTAAATTGTCTACATATTTTTATGATCATTATAAATGCATTTACACAACGAAACAATGCTGTAAAAGTTTGTTAAATATATTTCTCGTATGAGACCAAAGCGCCACATTCGTTAACATTCAACGAAGCCAACACAGGTTTCCTATAGCATCTTCAACAATCAATTTGAACCCTTTTCCATATCCCACTCCTACCGCAGTTGTTCTTTTCAATTCCCGTCTATAGTTTGTTTTTCACTCCTATAGCTGGTCCATATCGGAAAGGAAATAACGATGCTCGCGGAGGGTGCCAAGGCGTGGGAGGGGAAGATTGAAAAGAGAGCCACTGCATTCCAGTGCGCAGGCATGCACAGCGCCTTCTCTGTTTGATCTAAATTATTTACGGTATTTTATTTAACATCCATACATCGTTTTAGTATAAATATATGAATATATATTTTTGAATAAAAAAGTTAGCGAGAGAGAAGTCAGCCCAACCCGACCGTAAATAATCACACATAAATTGCTCCAGAAATAAGACCAAATGAACCACCTTGAAGCTTTGAACCAATTGGCTGCAAAGCTTCATTGCGTCAAGAAGCTTCATTTGGCCATCACTGCTCCCTCGGGGTAGAGAGTCAACCTCTGCTGCCACCTGCTGTCAAAACTGCTGTTGTCCAACATGCCTCCTAGCATGCATTACAGCGCTACAGATATAAATAACAATCCAAATTCATGTTCTGTACTAATTATTTCTTCAGTTACTCTTCCAATTGTTGCCTTAATTGCTAGCTCTGGTATTCTGTAACACATTATTTGACAGCGGCGCCATAAAACTGTCATAAGACCAGCATAATTATGACATGACACTGCCATGAGCATTAATGAATGCTTATGACTTGCCATGAGCATTAATGAATGCTTATGACAGGTGTCATTTTGTGTCATCCGGCATATTATCTCACTTTTGAATAGATGCAAAAGATCCAAGTTGGACATAAACGGAGTTAGTGACATAATTTGCCGCTGTCAAATAAAGTTTTACCTATTAACCCAAATAAATCAACATTTAAGCCATATTGGACTAGAAGCCATAGGATTCAAATTAGGGGAAAAGTAGCGGCTTATAGTCCGAAAATTACAGTATTTCCTTCAAAAATAAGATTTCATTACAGCTTCCGGACTTAACCGTAGTCTACAACTACACTGTTTTAAGTACATCAAACCTGTTAAAGTTTTTAATAAACGTCCCGAGTATAAAACATGAAAATAATTTTCCAGTAAACAAATCAGACAGAGGTCCTGTACATTCAAATAAAACAAAGTGCTGCTGATTGACATTTTTTTTCTTGTGGACAAAGGGCAGATATAAATGTTTTAAAAAATTCAGAGGATTGGATTCGGGTGAAAAGGATCGAGTTTTAAATTTTAAAAATAGTTCATACTTTTCTGCTTCATGCTCGTGCAGCACCACAGCCTCTCAGCCTCCCTCCTGCTAGGCAGTGCGACCACGCACTTCTGCCTGGAGTTCGCTATGATAAGCTCCAGCACCCCCCGCGAACCTCGTGCATCAGCGGTTCAGAAGATGAATGAATGAAGGAATTATAACATTGTGGTGTTAAAGGTGATGCAAAAAAAAATGTGGGTGCGCCTACATTTTTTGCTGGTGCACCTTAAGAAAAAGTTAGGTGCAACCAGTGCAACCATTGCAAAAAGTAAGTGTGGAGTCTTGGCAATATATATAGCAATGTTAATTTTTTTCCAATATGGTTTAGGCCTATCACAAACAGATCTATTGAAGTTGTCTGGTGAATATTCTTCAAGTTTTAATATCGCAATCTATTATCGCAATCTATCACAACCTACCCAAAAATATCGCAATGAGTTTTTTCCAGTATCGTTCAGGCCTAATTTGTATTTTTTATTGATTTAAGTGATATTTAACCGATTGTGTTAAATGTTTAGTAACTATATTAATGCAAGGTTTACACCCATTTCGATCAACTTTAACACGACACTTAAACCATGCAGTGTAATTCCAACTGTTACAAAGTGGAATGTGGCTGTTCAAGCTGATCGTTTTGTTAACCATTAATACCAGTCTCCTTTTATTGACAGTGTGATATGCAAGTCATGCTTACCTTCTTGACTCGATACTGAGCGTAGTCTTGTTCAAATCTCTTAAGAAGTGCTTTCTTCAGGATTTCAGCTTGAGGAAAGGCCACGTCCTTCAATTTCTGGAGATGAATATAAATTAGGAGGAGATCTAAAAACAGCTTAGCGCCATTTTGTTCCTACCTTTAGCGTGTCCTTCTTCTCAGGAATATTCACCGTTTTATAGTCCCGATGCTTGGGAACCTTTTCTATGAAGAGCCTTGGAGGGGCGACAAGAAGGTCAGACCCAAAGAACATCACCAAAAAAGCCTAGGAAAACGGCTCTTACGTAATGTACTTGTTGTAGAGGATAAAGGCAGTCTCAATGTTGCCTTCCTCAGTATAGATGCTGGCCATACGGATCATCTCCATGCCTGATCGGAAATAGCGGCGCAAGGGCACCTCGTCGTTGATGTCCACCGAGCTCCCCTTCTTGGTGAGGATCCTGACGCGCTCCTCCGGCGGCAGACTGATGTCACTGGGGTCCGTCATGGCCGCAGCCCCAACTGGAACCCTAAAAACAAGATACCACTGTAACGATTAATCAAATAACTTGAACCATTAAAGGATAAATCTGCCTTTTTTTCCCCCACAATATTTTTATTGATTTTCAAACTAATAACTCACACCATCAAAACAATACCATAAAGAGACCACACAGAGAACACACCCACAAGAAAAAAAAAACAAAAACAAAAAAAAAAACAAAGAAAAAAAAATAGTTGTTCCTCTACCATTATTAAGCTCCAGCTTCACCCCATTTATCCTCCATAAACACAAAATCAAAGTCCCGAATATGGATCTTGTAAGCCTCAAGACAATTTCATCTTTTTGACATAATTCATAAAAGGTGTCCACAAGTCCTCAAAAAGCTGTTGTTTGCCCTTCAATATGTATGTCATGCGTTCTAGAGGTATAACCGACAACATCTGGTTGATCCATTGTTTGGTAGAAGGTCCACGATCTGATTTCCATACTAATGCAATGCATTTCTTTGCCATTACTAAACCAAAATTGATAAGTGTCTGTTCATGTTTGTTGTAATTGTGTTCTTCTGGAAACAATCCCGGCAGAAAAAACTTTGGTCCAAATGGAATGTCTTTTAAAATCATTCCCTCCAACGTGCTTCTTACTTCATCCCAAAATTTCTTAACTTTTCCACATTGCCATACACAGTGATACAGGGTACCTTTTTCTCCTGTACATTTAAAGCAGGTATCAGGAATATTTTTATTATATATGTTTAGTTCTGCTGGTGTTATGTATGTTCTCATTATCCACTTGTATTGAATAAGTCTCAACCGTGCGTTCATGCATATGGTTTGAGCATTTGCACACAGCTTAGCCCATTCCCTTTCTGTTATGTCCTTATCCAAGTTATGAATCCATGCCCTCATTTTGTCCTTTGAATTTTCAGGTGAATTACACATTAGAATTTTGTACAAACTCGAGATAGCCCCTTTCCTAAGAATGTCTTTGGTCATCAAATCCTCTAAAAAAGTGAGAGGAGGTTTAAGGAGATCAAGACTGTGATTTGTTTGAATAAAACTCCTAAGTTGCAAATACTTAAAAAAATGCTTCCCGTCAAGTCCGAATTTCAGTCTTAATTGCTCAAAGGACATCATAACGTTTGTGTCATAAATATAGAAGTCATTAATCGTTTTAAGTCCCTTTGAGTGCCACAACTTAAAGATAGCGTCTGCCCTCCCTGCCTTTATTAAGTTGATTTTTATGTTGTTGTTTTTTTTAGTTCCACTGGTTGTTGTAAAAAAATCTGCAATGAAAATATAAGAAATAAATGTTGGCAGCCTTTATACATGGCTTAAGTAAAAATGAACATAAAATATGCCTGACTTTTGCAAACAACACTACTCATGGCCAATATCTGAAACAGTAGACCCTAAATTAGACATGTCCAAAGTCCGGCCCGGGGGCCAAATGCGGCCCGTGGTCAAATTTCATCCGGCCCCCAGCCTCTGTCATGAAATCAATAATGTCTGGCCAGCACACAGACCTAATAAATTGCTCAGCAGTACTGCTACCAGCAGATGAAGTAGCTTACACACTTAATGCTGCTCCTCATTTACCCACTAAAAGGGAGCAGCACTCTAAGCAACATTACCCCGTGACATTTTACTCCCAATTTTCTAAAATGGTGACAATCAACAACAACAACAAAAGTTGACCGCGACAGCCGATGCTTCAAGGATAGGTGGAAATTGGACTATTTCTTCACTAAAATATGCAAAAACTGTGTCTGCCTCATTTGTGAAGAGACAGTCGCTGTTTTTAATGAGTTCAATGTGAGGCGATATTACCAAACAGACACGCTGACATGTACGACAAGATTACAGGGAAGATACGTAGCGAGAAATTGAAGCAACTTTAAGCTAGTTTAATTTTACAGCGAGAAAAGATGAAAGAGAATGCCACAAAGGCGAGTTGCAACACTTTGTGGAAATTATTGATAAAAAAAATAATAAAGCAAATGTGACACACAGAATGGCTTGCTAAAATTTGCTTAAATATATTGTTCTACGTAAAGGACGCCAGCCAAGGTAGGCCCCCCACATTTTTACCACACCAAATCTGGCCCCCTTTGCAAAAGGTTTGGACACCCCTGCCCTAAATTAAAAACATACTAAGTAAATAAATAAGTCAATGAATAAAAGAAATAAAATATAAGGGAAAAACAAGCCATTCAACAATGTAAATACTGTATAAGAACTCAACCTCACAAACAGGGTCTTTTTGGAGGAATACATGATGTTAAAGGAATGGAAAATATTTTCGAAAGTCAATTTCAAAAATACAACTTTATTATTCTCTAAAAAAATGTCTTTCACTCCTTTTTATTATTATTTTTTTAAGTGTAAGTAAATAGGCCATATGAACTAGATGCGAAATGACAGACTTTCCCACGCTAGTAAACAGGCGCCATCTTAAAGCAGTAGACTTCTCTAGAAGGCTCTGTTGTAGCGAACCTAATTACTTTTTATCTAAAAAGAAAAAACCCAAATCGGCCAAATCTTCACTTAAATCTATCTTTAAATGATGAAAAAGTTTTAAAACTTTCACGGAAGCAATTTTAACAACTTTAATGGTTGATTCACAACACTAAATTAATTGAATGTAGTTTAAAGCTGCCGATACAGAATGGGGGCTTGAGTATTTTATTTACTGTTTTTAACGGTTAACTTGATACTGAAATAGTTTGTTTAGCCTGAGAGGATTTTTGAACAATTTTGGAACTAGTGTACAAAAATAAATAAATAAATAAAAAAAAAAAGGGGGGGGGGGGGGTGCTTCAATAATCGATTTATAATCGAATCGGAGCCTCTGAATTGTAATCGTAATCGAATCGTTAGGTGCCCAAAGATTCCCACCTCTAGTCATGCGAGTGTTGTCGGGCATTAAAAAAGTTAACAAACGCCACAGAAGTCACGTCTGCCAGCATTTGACAACTTTCATAAACGGGACGAGTTTGAAGTACGGCTCTCTTAATTTACCACTCATTGTTCATCACGTAACCGTGAGATAGCGCTCAGTGTCGTCCCGGTGTGTCCAGCTGTCTACTGTCAAAGCGAGGTTGTTTGTAGCAGCCAAGTCGGCAACAATACATTGGCGGACTTTGTTGTTCGTATCCATAAAGACTAGGGCTGTCCCAAACGACTAATTTCCTCCCTATTAGTCAGCCGACTATTTTTACGATTAGTCGACGAATCTAATAATGTATTTATTTTTTTACTACTACTTTAATAATGACATTTTTGTTCAAGCTTATTAATTCACAAAAAACATTTTGGAACACCTAAATTCTTTATTAACGGATAAATAAATAACGTAAATACCAAAAATAAATCACAAACAATGAGGTCAAATGCTGCTGGCATTAACTAGTGCAAAAAAATGTAAACGGAAACACCGTGACTTCACCTCTTTAACAGGAGTCAAAACAATTCTTACTCTTTTTGTGGTATGTCATTGTCCATATATTTCTAAATGTCAAAATGAATTGCAATGTCCCGGACAACCATTTTCAGAATACTTTGTGTGAGTTCGGATGCTTTTTCTGGTGTGCATGCCGCATTTTTGGGAGATGGGGAAACTTTTGTTTTAACCTGAAAATAGATAAAGTAGAGGGCACACTGAAATATTTCCACAATTATTTTGAATGAAAGGCACACATACCCACAGTAACAAAAATTAAATATATAGTATTAATTTTATAGTATACTACTATATGTAAAACTTTATAATATTAAATAACTAACATTAGTGCAGTCATGGATTACAGTAAGCAGGCCAGTGCTGTTTCCATATATAGTTTTATTATATTATGTATATACAGGATATATGTATATATTTTCCCCAAGTGGGAGCTTCCATGATCCTAATAAATTCAATAATAAATATAATTATATTAATTATTTTATTAAACAAAAATAAACGTTGATACGACGCACATAAAGGCAACTTGCTTCAAGTGTTCGTTCATAGCTGACGTGCAACCATGGTATGCAGCTCAGCTTAGCAAAAAGTACACAAAGTGGCACCCTCCATATTTTCCTTGAAATAATTCCAGGCTCTGGCTATTCTGGTCCGCTTTTTTGGCTTTATGCCGCTTTCACGTGTTACCAACTCTGCCCTTTTTGGAAACTGGCGGTGTTTCCAACTCCTCACCGGCGATTCACTTGGCTCGTTGTCGTCGGTTCGTCTGGGTTCGTCCGATTTCCTCCTCAGGAAGGCGATGGCATGCATAAAAACACCGAGAGGCGTCGGATGGCTCTTTATGGATACTTTTATTGACTAAAACAAAAACGTGGGGGATGAAGCCACTCAACTCGGCGCTACCCACGCACTTTTCCAACTCACCGATCTCGCTCCCTCTCTCTCGCTCGCCCACTTTCTTCCTCTTTGGTAAATCTGACAACGCCGGTCACATTGAAATTACAGCGGCCCCCTTGGGGGTGCCAGTAACAACCGCTTGTATCGCGAGCGCCCGCCATTCTAAACTTTATCCGCATGTAAATTTTTTTAAACCGGTCATTACCCGTCGACGGTATGTTTTGCCCGTCGACGCATTTACGTCCTCGATGACGTCGACAACGTCAACTAGTCGGAGCAGCTCTAATAAAGACAGTCTTTGTTAAATATGTATGAGTGGGGATATATCAGCTCACCCAAAATGCTGTCAAACAACGGATCTGTACGACATTGAAGCCAGCAAGCCGCCTCCTTAAGTTTCTGTCTTTCTTCACGAGCAATGATCGACGTGCGCCACACCTTTCACCATTCGGGCAGTTTGGGGGAGGAGTGGAGGAGGGGGCTGCTAGCAGCAGAGTTTGTTTTTTCAAGGTAAAACTGCGCCGGACATTTTAGCGAGAGAGACGACAAAAATAAATTCAGAAAATACATTTTGAAAGCATTTCATTTGGATCGAATGTTTTTGTGTATTGAATCGAAGAGGGCGATCGAACAGTTCAAAATAAAACTGAGTATTGTTGCATCCTCAATATAAATACTGCATATGTACATTTTCCTCCTACTTATTTAATAGACTTAGTTTGACCTGAAACATGAAGAAATTACATTTAACAAATATTTTCTGCATAACTAGGACAGAAAATCAGAAATTTTCAAAATAGCCTGTAATTTTAGCAAAACCAAACGTTTACCCTTTTTGTGGTACTTTTTAATTTAGTTTGGACCCAAGCAACACAAAAAAATGATTACAAGCCAGGAACAAAAACAAATTTTTTTCTGTAACATTGTGATCTACTACTTGCTCTTATAAAAAGGTACATGAGCCTCAAATATCGGCTTGCAAAATTGGCATTGGATAAAGGCAATCGGCTAAAAAATTTTTTTAGATCTCAGTATCGACATTTTAAAATCCAATATCGGTTGACCTCTAATTCCTAACATAATTGATGCCACGGTGTATAAATCAAGTGATTCCCAAAAATAACAAGCTGCAAAAAATCATGTGTGACTGTGAAGTTACAGTATCTGAATATTACTGATATATGACAAATAATTTATCTTTCCTCATCTAACTATTCCAGTGATGTACGGACAGGCAGAACAATAACACGCTTTATGCCAGATGGCGGAAGGTACGATTAACCAGTTATCACCTGTTGCCATTCATACAAAAGAAAACTAGTTATGTGTTCAACTGGACAAGCCCAAATTCCTCATTGAGTGTGAGTAAATTAAGGAGAGTACTTCATGTTTCATTTAAAATGCTTTTTGGGGCATTTCGGATCAATAATTTTTTGAAAGATAAAGCGTCTTAAGTTGTTAAGTTTTAAGTAACAGACTTTATTTGAAGGTATATTTTCCACTGCTAGAATTGTCATAACATAACTAGAATCAGAAAAGTCATTTTTAGTTTCCATAAGACGCTAAGATGCTTTAAACGTCATGTAGCAACATCACGGCAAACAAACTACTACGGACGTCTCATATATTAAAACGTGATACTTTTCTCTCTCATCGTTGTCCCAAATATATTACGGAAACGAGTCGAATAATTGTATGCCACTGATGTCGCGTTAGCCCATAGTAGCTAACATGACCATTTTTCGACATCAAGTGACGAGAAAGCGGCGTAAAATTAATGCGCAGGCCATGTGGTGAGTTTCTTACCTGGTCGCGGTGTAAAACAGCGCTCCTACATACAGTATTAAGACTCGGGCTCCGATTCAGGACTCGCAAACCAGATTTCTGGAGGGAACGGCGCTATTACTACAATACACCGAACACTTCCGTAATTACATCCACTTCCGGTTGACGCTATGTCACATGTCGGGAAAGGTGGATGTGATTGGCTGACACATGCATTGCGTATGCGAACTGCGAAGTCCACAGGAAAACAAAGATGGCGTCCACCACTTGAAGCTACAGTCCTGATTCGAAAAGTCGACTCTTTTAGTGACCATTATGCTACCTTTCCTCAACCTTAATTTGGATACACTCCGGGGAAATGACAGGGAAAAATAATGTCTTTTGAACGTAGGACAGGGTGACATATGAATAAATTCGTGTCCACTTTTCCTTATTGACGCAATACCGCGACGGCGACTATTGATGACGTACACTACACTCTAGCGCTAATGTACTTTTTCGTTCCTTGCACGCCATATACTGTGTCTACAGCTTCCCTCCCCCGTATGGACAATAATTTTCGTGTCATAATATCGACCAACATTTTAGATGTTCACATTGCTACTGCTGTTGAAGAAGATGACGCAAGTGAATGTATGCAATGCACTTTTTTTTAGTTGTATAGATTTCTGAGGCATGAAACGGCTTGATGCCACTGCCTGTTTAAGTCTACTCCATAACTGAACATTAAAACAGTAGGTTTAGTTTAGTATTGTTTGGCATATTCCCATAAATATTTTTTGCTAATTTGTTGTTCATGCATTTGTGGGAGGGGGTATAAACATTTACTGAACAAACAGTTACTGAATTCTGACTATTACACAAATAATTATTTGGAGGACTACATTCAAAGTTGACACTACACGACATAATAGTGTCTTACTTATGATATCTGCATCACACAGTTAACGTGGCTCGTTGGTCTAGGGGTATGATTCTCGCTTTGGGTGCGAGAGGTCCCGGGTTCAAATCCCGGACGAGCCCTCATTTTGCTCGACATGAATATTTAATTTTAAACACCTCTAGAATATTTTATAATTATGTATGTATATATACATATATATATATAATATAAAGCATAAATAATACTAGTCTCCGTTTTCTTTTGGGGTATGTGACAGATGTTGCAATACCCGAGGAAATCGCACGGGGCGTGCGTGTCACGTTACGCCGGAACCTGACTCCAGCGTTGTCCACCAGGCGCCTTCACTCGTTTCGTGCTTTTATGTGTCAGTGAGAGTGCGAAGAGAGAAAATGAAGCGGCCAAATCCCACCATCACCGCTATCTGACATCTTTCGCCTGGAAGCTGAATGTGATATCGCCGGCCTGTCAGAGGGACTGCTGCCGTGGCTGGAGCTGACGTCAGGCTGCTTCTTCGGCAGCATCCGCGGGCAAGGTAGGAAAGCTAATGAAAGACGAAGCTAATCGACGCTACCTGCTCACTAAACTAGCCGCACAGCGCCATCGTGGAGGTTCGTGAACTTAAATTCATAAATTATCAAAGCAAAGCTTTGCCAAAAAATAGCTATTATTAAAAAAAAAAAAAAAAAAAATGTTCAAGTGATTGTAGTCCATTCAGCGGCGACACTTTTACAAAGCGTTCTTTTGTAACCTTTGAAATGAGTGAACAACAATGTCATTACATGGAAGTCAATATAAATTCCTTCTTTGTTGTAATAGTCATTACTCAACAATCATTGCTTTAAAAAACGCTACATGTGGTTGTCATGACACATTAAGGTCATAGTCAAATAGTTTGTTTAAATGACCTAAGGATATAGCTACCCAGACAGCAAGCAGTTACTGTAAACAGGGATGTAACTACCTGATTATCTGGGGGGAATGCAGACTCATGTCAGCATCCTCTTATTTTATTTTATTTTTTACATTTACAAATCTTATGTATTGATGCACTTTTAGTGGTAAGTGGATGCTAAATGGAGTTATAGTTGTATAGCGTCGTTCCACATTCAAAGCTCTCAAAGCGCTTCACACTACATCCCCATCCACCTACTGGTGATCTATCACCTACATTCATACACACAATTTTCATAAATTGGGCTCTACATTCAAACACATTGGACCTGAGATAAAATATCTAGACCAGAGTTTAAGTGCAGACTGTAATGTTTAATTAAAGTGATCAAACAACAACATATGACAGAAAATTAAGGAATTGTATACATTTTCTTAGAAATACATCACATTTCAGGGTCTCAAAAGTAATTGGACAATTAAGCATAATCTAAACCAAAAACTTTGTAGTCAATATTTTGTTTGCAAATCCTTTGGAGGCAATCACTGCCTGAAGACTGGAACCAATGGACACCACCAAACGCTGGGTTTCCTCCTCCTTGATGCTTTGCCAGGCCTTTACTGCAGCAGCCTTGAGTTGTTGCTTGTTTGTAGGTCTTTCCGCCTTCAGCCTAGTCTTGAGCAGGTGAAATGCATACTCAATTGGGATGTCTGGAGATTGACTTGGCCATTGTAGAATTTTCCACTTCTTTGCCCTAATAAACTCTTGGGTTGCTTTTGCTGTATGCTTTGGGTCATTGTCCATCTGCACTGTGAAGCGGCTTCCAATTAACTCTGCAGCATTTGGCTGAATCTGAGCAGAAAGTATATCCCTGTATACTTCAGAATTCATCCGGCTACTTTTATCTGTTGTAATGTCACCAATGACCACCAGTGACCCAGTGCCCTTGGAAGCCAAGTCAAGTCTGGCCTTTCTATTTTTGGGACTGATGAATGGCTCGCACCTTGTTGTGAACACTCTGTATTTACTTTCATTCAGTCTTCTCTTTATTGTACACTTAGAGACAGATACACCTACTTCCTGGAGAGTGTTCTTCACTTCTGTAGATGTTGTAAATGGATTTTTCTTTACCATGGAGAGTATTCTGCAGTCATCCGTCACTGTTGTCTTCCGTGGACCAGGCCTTTTTGAACTGTCAACCTCACCAGTGCATTCTTTTTTTCTTAGGGTGTACCAAACTATTGATTTGGCTTCTCCAAGAATTTCTGCTATCTCTCTCATGGATTACTTCTGTTTTTTCAGTCTCAGGATCCTCTACTTCACCTCCATTTAGAGCTCCTTTGAACGCATGATGTGTGGTCACAACAATAGCTTCCAGTTGCAAATTGACACACCTGGAATCAACTCCAGACCTTTTTAATACTTAACTGATGACAGGTTAACGTGGGAGAAGCCTTCTGAGTCAATTCCAGCCCTCAGAGTCAATTTTCCAATTACTTTTGATCCTTTGAAAAAGGGGTATAAAGAGTTTAAACGGCTATAATTCTTAAACCCTTATTCCGATTTGGATATGAAAAGTCTTAAATTGCATCTGAGATTGTGCGCTTTAAACCCATATTGATTATATTATTGTATTTCGTAATGTGTTTTTGTGAACAGCTAAAATAACAAAACTTGTGTCACTGTCCAAATATTATCGGGCCCAACTGTAGATCACCCAAATATAAATATGTATGTATACATATAAAAAATACATATGTATACAAACTTAACTTTCAAGTGCTGTGAGAAAAAAGCCTTTTTGTTTTTCCTGTACTACTGAACCTGCACCGAACCGTCACCCATTTATAAGCCTGGTGGACCACCAAGCTTGTCTTGCACTGCCGCCAGGCTAAAACAGTGCTACTAAAGTATAAAAAGTATACAGATTTTAACCTCTTTTTAAGCTGCAATGGAAAGCAAAATGGTCGATATGTGAACAGAACTGTTCCCGCTCTGCCATTTCACTGACAATTCCTGTCTAGTGCAGTGAATTTTTTTGGCTATGAACAGGATGTGTATTTTGTTTTCACTTTTCTGTTAGCAGTTTAAGTTGTTACACATTTTGTCTCAGTTTTGTTATTAGATTACTTGCACTAATCCAACCTGCACCATGTGTAGAAAAAAAGGTCACACAACACAACATCCATCTACAGCCTCCGTGTTACCTGGTTTTACCCTTAGGTCATGTTTGTGCTTTTCGTTTGTTTGTTGGCTTTCAAAAGTGACCAGCAATGGTTTGTTTTAAGATTCATTGGGATTTAAGTTGAGTGAAAACAACGTTTATGAATTATTTTGGCACTTTAAGGTCCGGGCCTATTTTCTCCGATTTTGCATGACTTTGATGTTGCCTTTATATTTAAAAAAAAAAATGGTCACAATGGCCTGATTGGGTCCCTTTTTCAGGACACCATAATGTCCAAACTGTTGTTTTCTTCACTGATAATTATAATCAACATTTTTGACCTACAAAGACAAAAAAAATCCCCAAATCTTTTGTCAATATATGTAATGGTTCTGGTCATACAATCAGAAACGGACTCCATGAGGATGGCCTGAGGGCCCAACATCCTGAAGTGAGCCCCGTGCTCAATGCCCAGCACCGTAGAGCTCGATTGGCATTTGCTATAGACCACCAGAATTTGCAACTACGCCACTGGCTCTGTGCTCTTCACCGATGAAAGCAGGTTCAACCTGAGCACATGCGACAGACGTGAATGCATCCAGAGATGCCGTGGAGAACATTATGCTGCCTGCAACATCATTCAGCATGACAGGTGTGGTGGTGGGTCAGTGACGGTGAGGGAAAGATTGTCCCATATTTATCTGATTGTTGTTTTTTGTCAAATCATGGTGGGCCACAAGTGGGCTTTTTTTTACCACCAGGCTTTGCATGTTTTCTTGGGGAAACCTTTGTCACTACTAAATTGATACGTCTTAACTTTAAACTTGCCATAAATTTGTCAACAATTGGATGTCTATCATCATCAATGGCAGCCAATGAGTTTACACTTCATGAATAGAAATTAAAAAATGCATTGTAAAAACCCAATCTTTTTCACCCAATTACATCTATCCATTCCATCCATTATCGCTGGGGGGTGGGGGTGGGGCAGCTTTAGCAGGGAAGCCCGGACTTCCCTCTCCCCAGCCACTTCAACCAGATCCTCTGGCGGGATCCCAAGACGTTCCCAGGCCAGCCGAGTGACTAAGGCTAGGTTCATACTGCAGGTCTTAATGCACGAATCCAATTTTTTTGTGTTTTTACGGCTCGAGTGAGGCATTAACTTGACTGTCTGAACGGGACAATTCGCATAGAAGTGGACCATTTCAAATCCAATCTGGGTCACTTTCGTATGTGGTTTAAATCCGATCTGGGACACATTTTGCCAGAATGTTGCAGTGGTCTGAACTGTCAAGTCTTCCAAATCGGAATTGATTGAGCAATTACATAGTCAAAGAGCGAGAGAGACAGCGTGGTACTGTAGTGGTGATGCTGTGCAATAGCGCTTAGCTTGCCTTGAACACGGCTTTTGAGGAAAGGTTGGGCTTGACAAAAGTCATGAAAAAATAACATTGGTTGAGGATGAGCCTGAGAATGCTCTGTTTTCTCTCAATATTTCAAGATTGCTTACACGGCCGAGAGTCTGGGCAAACTGGCCTAACCTAACCCTAACCTTATGTGTGCGTGTCATGCACGGACAGTGCGTGCATGCTATCGATCCATCTAAACTTTGAATATAAGACTAAACGGGGACCATTTATGTCTGTTATTTGTGTCCTCTTTTTGGAAATCAAAATATGATCACCAATGAAAGACGTTGAGCCAGCATGTGTGGTCATTTGTTTTGATGCTCCTGCGCATGTGTGTCAGCTTCCTCAGCGCATCTCGGACTGCGAATTAGTGCGCATGCGTGATACTTGAACGGGCTCAATGGACAAAGGCAGTCTGAACGGGCACTCCAAAAAGCAGATATGACAAAAAATCGGATTTGTGCATGAAGACCTGTGGTATGAACCTAGCCATAGACTCTCCAGCAAGTCCTGGGTCATCCCCGGAGTCTCCCGCCGGTGGGACATGCCCGGAACACCTCTTCAGGGAGGCGTCCAGGAGGCATCTGAACCAAGTGCCCGAGCCACCTCAACTGGCTCCTCTCAACGCAGAGGAGTACCGCTCGACCCTGAGTCCCTCCCAAATGACTGAGCTTCTCACGCTATTTCAAAGGAGAGCCCGGACACCCTGCGGAGGAAACTCATTTTAGCCACTTGTATCCGGGAGCTTGTTCTTTCAGTCACGAAACGTAGATCGACTGGTAAATTGAGAGCTTTGCCTTTTGGCTCAAATAATTCTTCACCACAACGGACTGCTACAGAGTCCGCATCACTACAGATGCTGCACCAATCCGCCTGTCAATCTCCTGCTCCCTCCCACCCCCCACAGGACTCCCCGCCCTCTCCAAATCCACAAAACACATGTAGACCGATTGGGCAAACTCCCATGCACCCTTGAAGACCCTGCCGAGGGTGTAGAGCTGGTTCACTGTTCCACGGCCGGGACGAAAGCCACACTGCTCCTCCTGAATCCGAGATTGGACCTTCCGACGGACCCTTCTCTCCAGCATCGCTGAATAGACTTTACCAGGGATGCTGAGGAGAGTGATCCCTCTATAGTTGGAACACACCCTCTGGGTCCCCTTCTTAAAAAGAGGGACCACCACCCCGGTCCTCCAATCCAGAGGCACTTTCCCCGTTGTCCATGCGATGTTGTAGAGACATGTCAGCCATGACAGCCCCACAACATCCAGTGCCTTTAGGAACTCTGGCCAGTGCCCAGTTAAGATCTTCTAAAAATGACATGATCAGGCCCAATTTCCGATCACGTGATCTGATTGGGGTTTTACAACAAAATAACCACAAACATATTTTTCCTTGTCATGATCTGTTCAAATTACCGATCAGTACACAGGTGAACCTTGCAATACAACAGTAACCAGACTCCCTTTGTGTCATTTTTTTGGTAACTGAGGCGGTTTTCAAGGCTTCCCTCCCCCCATCATTGTCACATATTTCTCCTCCTGCTTCCTGAATGAAGTGAATGTGAGCCTCTGTAAAGCGCTTTGAGCAACCTGATTGTGTCGATAAAGCACTACACAGTCTACGTGCCCTCAATTTACCTATAAATATACCGTATTTTAGATTTAAAAAGAAGGCGCCAGTGACCTGAACCTAAATGAGTTGCTTTGTTTTGTTTTGTTTAACATGAAGGCTGATGGTTAAACATATCAAGCTTTAATGTGATAACATCTCAGGTCAATCTGTGAAACTTATCCCTTTATTATGTAATGTTGAACTTTTTTTTTTGTTTAGATACCTATACACTTTGTATGTAAAATGTTCACCTTTAAGGACTGTATCTTAATATGAGTTATCAGTATTTAATTTGATTTTGTTTTTATGAACATTTTTATTAAGAAAAACAATTCATTTTGAGACACCTGTCTGCGTTATTTAAAGCCCTAAATACATGGTGGTCATTTAAACATCCAAAATGACCTAGTTTTCCTATTATTTTCCGATAAATTATCCTTAAAAGTCTTCATTCTGTCCAAATCTATGCTCCTCCAAGCCCTAAGCCTGAGGTGATGCTGGTATAATGAGTGTACCTTTGTGTGGAATACAATGTGTTTGCTGAAACAGCACAATGTCAGTCCTGCTGATGGTGACTGTAAAGTGACCCTTATAATTAAGGGGGTGTCACTTAATCACCTGGCAGCCCAGTAGGATAAAAACAAGATGAAGCACTGACACAGAGGTCACAAGTCCTTTTGAAACTGAGAGCTGCTTCTATAAATTTATACCAGTGTTTCCATCAAATAATCGCATCTTCAACATTCCTCGAAAATCAAAGTTTCTTCACCGTGGAGCAATTTTGTAATCCTGCCAACTCTGCTGGCAGCATCTGACCTTCTCAGAACTTGTTTGGCAGTAAACACGCCCATCTTAAAAACGTGATTATTTTTCGCCTTTGTCACATTGAATTCCGTGCATCCAGAGTGACTAGACGAGACACCGAAGCTCAAGGTAGGATGGTCTGCGGTTGCCTTCTCGGAAATGTTCTTGTTGTGTGTAGACAATGATAAGAATGAAGCCTGCTTAACTCTTTCAGTGCTGTTGACAATGTTAGACATCCAATGTGCTCTTTTCATCCTTCTGCTGAGAATTTAAGAGTTTTGACGAAGTCCAGTCCATTTGATATGAAGGGTCAAGTGGACTGGACACCCTATCGCTGTCAATAGCAGCCAATGAGTTAAAGACAGACATTCAGACATTATTTTTATCTTCATAATGATGCTTGATAAAATCAATGGAACGATCGCAGCTGGACTTTTCTGGTGTTTCTGTAGTATTGTGAAAGTTTTGTCTTTAATTCCTGTAGTATTGTGATGTCATTCAGGTATTTTGTTCACTGACTCATAAATTAAGAGTCCAAGCGTTCAGTGTCATTGACGTACAATTACTCGGAGACTTGGAGGACGTGCTTAGCCAGATGTATTTTGAATAGATGTGTTTGAGTGATAAATGTGGCTTAGTGCAACTAAGTTCATTGCTCGATGATCAGGGATCACAATCAGCGCAGTAATCAAGGAAAGCATTACAACTGGCTTGTGACTGATGTGATTTCTGGTGACTTATGTCAATCAAAGTGCATAAATTTAGCTAAATACATTATGATTTAGCTTTTGTATTTCAATCCTGAATGTTGGTGACAAACGATACTATTTACAGTGGCGGCAGAGAGTTTGCCGGGGTGCGAAACATTTACATCTTCCTGGGGGGGACGTAACAGAAAATAACTGAGAAGCACTGGTTTAAGGCATTAACTTGATTTCTTTTTTAGTTTTCCATCAAAGCCTTCAAGAGAAATGAGTAAGGAAGAAAATCCATCACAATATATTTTTCATCGCCTATATCAATACGCTGTATATTACAACATTAAACAAATCCTATTTATTTATCTTAAAAATCCCATTAACCTTTTCATTTAGATATTTTCCACCAAAATTCGCACACAATATGTCATGCCTCTCAAAAGTGTTATGTAGTGTTTTTTTAGGTCTGGTATCTACCATTAGTGTCCTTGTTATCAGCTGTTCTACTCCAAACAGGCCTTGGACTCTTGAACGGTCACACACAAATGGGCATGCTGACTGGAATAATGACATTCATCGTGTGTATTTGCGTGTTGTCATCATTGTTGATCGAACGGTGACCTTAAGAGTCCAGCATGAACTTTTCATCCCCAACTGTTTAAAACTTAAGAGCCGTCATTTGGTATCTGTCGTTGTCCATCGGAAATGTGATGTTCAGCTAGCTAGCGCCTAGCGTCTGCAGTAAGTAAGCATGTGGCACTTAAGTGTACTATCGAAAGAAACATATCTCTGAATATTTTAACTTGAATCTTGAAATGTTTGCAAAGTGTTCCTGACATTTCTGATTCCATATTTTTCAGACTAATCGCAGTTTTTTATATAGTTTGGCCAGGGGTGTGACTTATACTCTGGAGGGACTTATGTGTGAAATTATTTACACATTGATTATATCATTTTACCTGTAAATTTCACAACAAAGGCCGACATTGGCGGTAACTTTTAAAACCAAGTTAGAAGGGCGGAATGAAATGGCACCAAAAAGAAAATCATACTCTGCAAATTACAAGCTGCAAGTAGTGAAATATGCAGCCGAGAACGGTAATCGAGCAGCAGAAAGAAAGTTTGGATTTAGCAAGAAACTGTTGTTCCCGATTCCATTTTTGTTTGAATTTGCCTTTCGAGATGACATGTCTGTACTTTGTGTTGGACAGTGTTGTTTTTGTCTTAGTTTCTCGACGAACAATTTTTTCATGACGACTAGACCATAAAAAGCTAAAAATGTGTCTCGGGAGACTAAAACATAACGAGATTAAAGCCAGTTTTCATCTGACATGACGAAAATGCGCCATAGTTTTCGTTACATGTTCATAATGTGTAGCATTTTATGTGTAGTTACAGCCTGCATCGTAGCACTCATGTGACGTACTGTGGTCTGTGCTGAATGATCACATGCTAAATATAACTCGAAGCCTAATGCTAACGGCGCGCGTCCTCTTAAACTCTCGGACAAATTTATTTTACATAAAGTTCTTGCCGTCCAGGTGGGTATGATAATTCAAAATAATGTACTGTTTTCCTACTGGGTGTGTATTATCACCAGGTAAGTGTTGTCCTTGTAGACTCTACAATATGTGGTCATCAATCAAGGTTCATTTGAAATTGTTGGACGTCCGCACAAGTCCGCACTCCTCTGAGTTTTTGGCTTCAGGAAACTTATAAAGAAAACATCCTTCACATGTCGTAATGTCTAGGGTCGTTTCTTCAAGTTCCATTGCTGCAGGGTTTACTCGGCATGTTCTTTTTTGAAAGATTACCGGCAGAAAAAAAGCAGTATTAGCATGGGTTGCATGCAAGCGCGCTTCTATGTTGACCCCCTTGCGGTCTAAAAACAGCATTCGTGCGTTACCTATTGAAACAGGTTATGTGCTTTTTTTTCCCTGGGGGATTTCAGTACCCGCAACTGGTTTTACTTGGCAGTGTAAAACTTAGATGTTTCGATCGCGAGCCTGATTAAATGTAACTACAAGTGACCGTAGTCATTCATCCAATGTTATGCAGAACGTTTTTTTTTTTCTTTTTTCAGTGCTTCCAGGCACTTAACTGCTGTTAAATTTGGATTCATTTCAATGTGTCTGGCGCCCATGGTGTTCTTGGTTTGTTTTTGGTTGTAATTTGCACACGTGAAAGTAAAATACAGCTCATCTCCAAGAAAAGACTTTCCCCAAAAATGTAATGTGCTTCCCCAGGCTCTAAAAATGTTCTCAAAATGGTGTAGGAATGCACCCATGTGGTTGCAGAGGAGGAGTTTTGACTGTGTTTCTTGCTTGCGGAAAGCAGGCATTCGCTCGTCCTTTCCTCCTCCAGTGTTTTTGTCAACTCGCCGGTGAGTGGTACTTTTTGTGTGCTGTGTCCTACCTGGTCCACCCTGCGGAAGTGGTGAGATCACCTCCTCTCTATCCGCCCAGGCTGAACCTCTCATTTGCGACTGAATGAGCCTGTTTGTCGAGTGTTAATCCATGTTTCTTTCGTATGTTTGAAGAGAGTACATTAGGTTTTGGCATGATGCCATTACAGGGGCGTGAGTTTGTGAAATGGTACCTTAGTCGGATAGATGAGTGATGGTTCCTCCCGCTCATGTCACTCAAGTTGGCCATCAACTTCAGGAATGCTATAGGATAGAAGGGTTGTACAGTATACTATTTATAAGTGGTAGCTCTCTGTCTTTATAGAAGTCGTCAGTCCACTTTTTGTAGGGTAAATTATGTTAGGATAAGATACTCAATACAATCCTTTGATACTTAGGATATTTGAATACTTTGAGCGGCCCTTTTCCATGAAGGTCAGGTGTTATCGGCATGGCGCAGTTGGTAGCCTGAGTTGTCCTGGGACCGAAGGGTCAGCTGTTCGATTCCCGGCTACGACTGCCCACTGTCGAAGTGCCCCTGGGCAAGGCACTGAACCGTAACTTGCCTCCAATGGGTTGGCAGCACCTTGCATGGTAGCAGCACCATTGGTGTGGGAATGATTGCGGGAAAGGGTAAATGTGTAATAATGTAAAGCGCTTTGGGCATTGTAACAATGTAGGTAAAGAGCTATATAAGAACTTCCATTTACCATTTATCTGTTCCTATAAGTCCGTGAACCCAATAATTTGAGTTAAATATATTTCTGTTGAGTTACTAGCATGGGCGTCCCAGACATATTTCACTGGGGCACCTGCCCCAGTATTGATCTGCAGTGCCCCAGTATAAATTTCACCCATACAAAAAATAAATAACATTTATTAATTAAATAAAAAGGTTTTAAGTCTACATAGCATAATCTACAGAGTGTACCTATTTAGTATGGTCATATTACCCTACTCACGCCGTATACACAAACTGCAGTTGGCCCCTTCATATGGTAATTTATGCACGTAACTTTGGCTGTGATAGGCATATGAGTTGATACTTCCGCGAAGCACCTTGAACAGATATGCTGCGTTCATGTGTATGGGCAGATCTGAGTTCCCAAGTTGGAAAATTGTTCTGATGTGTTCTAATGTGTGAGTGGTAATGTGGGATAAAAAACATGGTTGCTACAAAATAGGGCAGTGTCTTGTAATGTGGCAACGATACATCACAAGTTGAGTGACTGTTTGGCGCTTTTTATAGACACCATGTAATAGAGAATCATTTTTTCGATTATTCCCACAACACGTGAATGCAGCATCAATAATACGGTGCGTGTGCCAAACTGCCAATTATACAGTCTACAGTGCAAATGACATCTTCCCACCTGCTTTACTGGTTAGTGCCAGATAAACTGCCCATCCTTGTTGTTTGTTTTTACCTCTGTGTTAATGTTTGGTTGGTTGCCTATTCCCATGAATTGTGAATTTAAATTTTTCAATTTTACTCTTTACGTATCAGGCAGTTAACTTCGGTCAAAAACATTTTTTGCAAATTGAAGTTGCAGATTAGCTGCCTTATCTTAGGTAACTGGCTATGAATACATTGACAGTTAAATGCGATTTGAGTCAGAAGCTCTCATTTAAGAGCTTTGTCTAATATTGTGTTGATATGATATGTGGTATTTGAACTGTATCAATACAGATTCTATTGTTACGATCCGTGAATTCGGAATACAAGATTGGACTCAAGAGCAGACAACAATTTAGGGGATGCTTACAAGGGTTTATTAATAACAACAAAACAAACATGGGATCGCGGAAAAGGGGGAATAACTAAATGGGTCCGTGACAATAGGTTGACGGGGATCAAATAACACTAAACTAAGCGGTGGGCAGAGAGCATATGAGATAACAAAAATGAGCACACTCAATACCTGCACAAGGTAGAGGAATCACAAAACAAAAAACAGCTGATGAACAAGCTAGCAAATCCGAGGAGCCTCGAAAGCACAAGTGTCAAATGGCGATCAGCAAGTTAATAATAATATCTCAGCACCCTTGCTTGGGTTGCCTGCGTTTAAATACGCAGCTGATGAGCATTGGATTCACCTGCGTCCAGGGAATACCACCCACACATTGAAATGAGAAAATTGACAAGCAGCCGAATGTGACATCTATTTATTGCTATTTGTTTATATGACTAAAATGAATAGAATCAACCTGTATGAATTAATTGCCTACCTTTGGGATATAACCTCTAACAATGTTGTATGTGTGCTCATCATAATTTCCAGTTGTTTTACAAGCATTTGTTACTGCAGTCCCTGTAATCTGTAACAAAATGTATTTTTTTATTTCTATTTGACTCATACAGCATTACTCTTGCAAATGACTGTCAGAAAGTTTTTTTTGCTCGCAGCAAGAATATATAAGCAAGGGTAAAGTAGGTAACCCACCTAGGCAACATAAACTACTTTTTAGGTCGCAATCTACTAGTTGAGAAACATTGATGAATTGCACAACTGTTACAGTGATATATCCCCATTTCTGTCCAGACAAAGTAGAGCAGCGGAGTTTAGGAAGAGTTGAAGGAGAGATGAAGTTGATGAGCATGAGCTGAGGTGAATTTACTATCATGGGATGTCCCAATTTTGATTTTGAATACTGATGGCTAAAAAACATCCCTTTTTTACAGAAACTTGCATTTTGGTCTGTTTATATGTAGCTTCAAGTGCTATTTTTGACTTTTTATGACAGATGAGTGCTAAAAAAAATTGCTCGCTCGCCTGTGCCTCAGTATTGTATTAGGTCTAGTCACACCCCTGGTTACTAGCTATCATTAGTCACAAATCTCAACTCTCTGGGTCTGCTGTTTCTGTTAATTCTGTAAACTCCTCACCTGGGAAGCCAGTGACATGAGAACAGTGACGCTATTTTTGCAATAATTTTGCTGCCTCCAAAATAAGGATGTCAAACTCAGATTTTTTTATGTCTGTGAAAATACACAATTTGTCCCGTAGATTTTCATGTCTCATTACAGGAGGTTATAAAATGTCACTTCTTTTGTTAGAGCCTTTATCTATTCTAACATTCCCATTCTTATCTGCAGATAGAAGTCCTGCCAGTGCAGCAGCCATGTTGACCTTCTGCCGTCACGGCCAGACAGCTTCCAGCATCCTCCGGTCGGCGTCTATCTTGGTCCTGGCCTCGGCCCTTCTGCTTTGTCCTGTAACAGCTCAGGAGGATGTTCAGAGCCAGTCCCCCACGCAGGTTCTGAAGGACCTGTTGGCCCGTCATGGAGACAACAGCACCATCACGGTGCCACAGCTGCGTTCCCTATTGGCCCTCCTCAGCCAGGGTCAAGGCGACGGTGAAGCTGATGCGGTACATCCAGATATCACAGCTACGACTACATCACCTAAGATAAACAAATCCAAGGTGAGAGTAAAGCAAACTGGTTGCTTCCTTATGGGTCAAAAGTTCATATTGAAGCAGACTGACTCGAATTACTCTTGAAAAGAGCGGATTCAGATCATTCAAAAGAATCAAAACCCCCTACACATAATATATTTTTTTTTCTCATCTACTTTGACCGCACTTTGACCAATTCCCACAGTTTCAACTTCGAAACGTTCCAAAAATTCACGCAACATACAGTGCTGGCCAAAAGTATTGGCACCCCTGCAATTCTGTCAGATAATGCTCAATTTCTCCCAGAAAATGATTGCAATTACAAATGCTTTGGTAGTAATATTTTCATTTATTTTGCTTGCAATGAAAAAACGCAAGAGAGAATGGAAAAAAAATTAAATCACTATCATTTTACACAAAATTCCAAAAATGGGCCAGACAAAAGTATTGGCACCCTCAGCCTAATACTTGGTAACAGAACCTTTGGACAAAATAACTGAACAACCGCTTCCGGTATCCATCAATTAGATTCTTACAATGCTCTGCTAGAATTTTAGACCATTCTTCTTTGGCCAACTCTTCTAGGTCTCTGAGATTTGAAGGGTGCCATTTTCAGATCTTTCCACAGGTGTTCTATGGGATTCGGGTCTGGACTCATTGATGGCCACTTTAGAGGTCTGCAGTGCTTTCTCTCAAACCATTTTCTAGTGCTTTTTGAAGTGTGTTTTGGGGCATTATCCTGCTGGAAGACCCATGACCTCTGAGGGAGACCCAGCTTTCTCACATTCCTACATTATGCTGCAAAATTTGTTGGTAGTGTTCAGACTTCATAATGCCATGCACACGGTTAAGCAGTCCAGTGCCAGAGGCAGCAAAGCAACCCCAAAACATAAGGGAATCTCTGCCTGCCATATTTGACTATGGAGACCGTGTTCTTTTCTTAGATGGCCTCGTTTTTTTCCCCTGTAAACGCTATGTTGATGCCTTTTCCCAAAAAGCTCTACTTTTGTCTCTTCTGACCAGACAACATTCTTCCAAAACGTTTTTGGCTTTCTCAGGTAAGTTTTGGCAAACTGGCTTTTTGATCCCCTGGGTCAGAAGTGGGGTCTTCCTGGGTAAACTACTATAAAGTCCCTTTTCATTCAAATGCCGACGGATAGTACGGGTTGACACTGTTGTACCCTCGGACTGCAGGACAGCTTGAACTTGTTTGGATGTTAGTCGAGGTTCTTTCTCCACCATCCACACAATCTTTCGTGAGAATCTCTCGTCAATTTTTCTTTTCCGTCCACATTTAGGGAGGTTAGCCCCAGTGCCATGGGCTTATTGGAGACACTATGCACGGTAGACACAGGAACATTCAGGTCTTTGGAGATGGTCTTGTAGCCTTGAGAAATTTTGCATCTCAAGTCCTCAGACAGTTCTTTGGTCTTCTTTCTTTTCTCCGTGCTCAATGTGGTAAACACATTGACACAGGACAGAGGTTTGAGTCAAATTTAATCCATTTTAACTGGATGCAAGTGTGATTTAGTTACTGCCACCACCTGTTATATACCACAGGTAAGTAACAGGTGCTGTTAATTACACAAATTAGAGAAGCATCACATGATTTTTCAAAGGGTGCCAATACTTTTGTCCGGCCCATTTTTGGAGTTTTGTGTAAAATGGTAATGATTTTTTTTTTTCATTCTCTTTTGTGTTTTTTCATTGCAAGCAAAATAAATGAAGATATTACTACCAAACCATTTGTAATAATTTTGTGCAATCATTTTCTGGGAGAAATTAAGCATTATCTGACAGAATTGCAGGGGTGCCAGTATTTTTGGCCATCACTGTAGCCTCTTTTGATTTAAACCTTGAAAATTACAGTTGCAGCAAAAACGTTTTGCTTAAAAAAAAAGCCCCAGTCATTTCCTGAATTTCAAAATGTATTTCATCCTCCATACTTTATCCAATTCACATAATTAAAATTTTTTTTAAATCAGGAAATGAAGATGAATACAGTTTTCGCCAAAGAGGTAAAGTTCTACCAAAATTTGACAAAATCATCCCCATTAATTTTCAATGGTCCCATTCTTTTCCAATGGGGAAAAAAATGACCTACTATCAAGAGGAAGTGACCTGAAAAAACACAAAATCTACAAGACGTGACCCATAAATGCCCAAAAATAATCAGAAAATGTTCACAAGAAGTGCAGGGTATTTGCGGGGTCTTAAAATGTATTTAAAAAAAGTCTTAAATCCAATCTTTTGAATTTAAGGCCTTAAAATGTCTAGAATTCTCCTAAAATCTTGATAAATGTCTTAAATACAATTTTTAAAGGTATAAAAATTTATTGACATTACTTTACTACTTCACTACTACTACTTGTCGTACTTCGTGCTCATTTGAATGACAGTGGGAAAGAGCTAGGAACTAATTCATATACGTTGCATGTAATTCAGGGCCTCCAATTTTCCTTTAACTCAATGAACAAGGAAGTGACCCAGAATTGACTCATTGCCTGTCATTGACATTGTTAGACGTCGAATTCATTTAAATTGTAAGGACTGGCTGTGAGTGCTCATGTTTAAGAGCGAATGAACGGATGCCTCAAAATGCCCCAAATTCGTTCATTCACCACTCCCAGTAAATGGATTGGACATGTAGCACCGTCATTGAAGGCCAATGACGGTGCTACATGTCCAATCCAGTTATTAACTTAAGGAAGTGACCTGAAAATGCTCCACAATCAATAGGAAGTAAAGTGGGAACCTCTTGGTACCTCACGATACGATACGATTTGAGATACAAAGCTTACGATAACAATGATCTCACGATATGGCGATACAACGATTATCGATACATTGGTCAGGAAATCAACCTAAGATAGTCTACAAAACGACTAATAAACAGACAAAAAATCTTCTGTTGTGAATTGGAATGAGTTTACCACTAGTAGACATCCAATCCATTTGAACTGGGGGGAGGGGGGGGGTCGCTGCCATCCCTCCCACTTCAAACAGATTGAACGTCTATGGCCATCAGTGGCAGCCAATGGTAATGGTAAACAAGAGGTAATTTTGGGGCATTTCAGATCATTAGTTGATTGCTTTTGAGTCACTTCCTGTTGATTTCGGGGCGCTTTATGAGTCACTTCCTGTTAACTTTGGGTTATGGAACAGGAAATGGCACAGGAATCTCCCAAATGAATAGGCAGCGACTCAAACTACACAGGAAGCAACCTGTAAATGCACTAAAATGAACAGAAATTGACTTGTAAATGGCCTGGGAATCAGAAACAGTACTGTGAATTCTCTGGTTTTGAACGAATGAACATTCGTTCGACCCTCCCAGTCTAAATGGATTGGGCGTCGAGCGCTATCAATGGCAGCCATAGAGTTAACTGAGACACTTTTATAGTTGAAGATTTTGATAGCAACTTGTTGGTTCCTGTTTTTTAACATTGACACCTTTTTAAAACGATATCTCGATTCTTGGCAGGTGCATATCGATAACCTTAAGATACAAAGTATCACGATACATCACCATTTCGATATTTTGTCACACCCCTAATAGAAAGTTACCCATCGAAGAGCAAAGCATCTTCTAGTTTGGTTTACCAATTGTAGTGTGAGGACCTACTGGAAAAACCGCAGATGATTTATCTCACTGATTCAATTTAGTATACGTGGCGGTCCCCTCTCTTAATTGCAGCTTCAGCTCTCACAGGGAGAAGCACAGGTTACCGCATATTTCTCCCTCTTAATGTCGCTGCGGATTGGCCGGCTAGCCAGATACTTTTAATGTGCTGCCAAGAACGCAAAGTGATCAGGTTGAAGGTCACCCCCAGTTCACATGACTTACAACCAAGTTCCATCAAACCTTGTCAGATTACTCATTAGGGCCCGAGCACTAGACGTGCGAAGGCCCTATTGTTTTGCAAAGGATTATTATTATTATTATTATTATTATTATTATTATTATTATTATTATTATTATTCTTCTTTTTTCAGGGCAAATGAAAATGGCCAATTTGGAGGCCTGAACATGCACGAAAAGTCACCAAAATTTGCACATACGTGCGGCTTTGCGTAAATTTCGATAATCTTGTGTCGTTTTGAAAAAATGTCAAAAAATGGCTCAGTGGCGCCCCCTTGACCCTTAAAATTTTCAAAAAGGCCTCTCCTCTCAGGTTTTCAACGTAGAGCAATGAAATTTGGGGAGTAGATACCTTATGCCTAACTGTTCAAAAAAGCCTCTTGCACCCATATTCCAAATCCAACAGGAAATCGGATATTTTGGATCAAATGTGAAATTTTTATCGGTTCACAGTTGGGGTTTACATTTGGAGGCCTGAACATGCACAAAAACTCACCAAAATTTGCACATACATGCAACTTTGCGTAAATTTTGATAATCTACAAAAAAATTTAACAAAATCGCTCAGTGGCGCCCCCTTGAAATTTTCAAAAAGGCCTTTCCTATTAGGTTTTTTCAACGTAGAACGATGAAATTTGGCGAGTCGATACATTGTGCAAAACTGCTCCAAAAAGTCTCTTGCACCCATATTCCAAATCCAACAGGAAGTCGGAAATTTTGGATCAAATGTGAAATTTTATCGATTTACATTTGAGACCTTGTCGCTGAAGAAAATAGTTGGATCGTCTTCAAAATTGGTCAGAGTATTCAGGAGACATATGAGATCTTAAGTTTTCAAAATGGTGTGTTTTCACTCAAGGGTCGGGCCTGGGCGTGGTCCCAAAGTCGGCCATTTTTGGGCAAAATACCAAATTCAGAAAATGATTAAAAACTCCGTGATACAACGTTCAATCTTTTTCATTTCTAGCATGTATATGAGATATCCCAGCCTGAACACGACTGCATTGAAATATTACCCATTAGGCCTGGCGCCCCCTAGTGGGAACAGGAAATGGCCTTCTTTACGAGACAGGCTCCTCCTCCAAGGGAAAAAAATCTATTGACCTCAAACCTGTTTCAGGGGAGCCTCAAGACATGTGTTCAGGTCCCTGATAAAAAATATTGAGGTTTCGTTGAAGCGGAGAGGTCCAAACTGGAAGTGAAAATGACCGTCAACAATTTGTCTCGCCAAAAATTTTGAACAGTCATAACTCGGCAGATATGCAACATATCTGCGCCAAACTTTCCGTGTTTGTTGAGAGTCATACCCTGAAGGTTCTTGTAGGGGTCATTTGCATCAACTCTACAGTGCCAACTAGTGGCGAAAGAAAGAAGTTTTAAAAAAGGCCTTTCCTATTGGGTTTTTTCAACATAGAGCAAGGAAATTTGGGGAGTAGATACCTTATGCAAAACTGCTCCAAAAAGTCTCTTGCACCCATATTCCAAATCCAACAGGAAATTGGGTATTTTGGATCGAATGTGAAATTTTCATGGGTTCACAGTAAGAGTTTACATTTGGAGGCTTGAATATGCATAAAAACTCACCAAAATTTGCACATACATGCGGCTTTGGATAACGTTCGATAATCTTGCAACGTTACGAAAAAATTTAACAAAATGGCTCAGTGGCGCCCCCTTGAAATTTTCAAAAAGGCCTCTCCATTTAGGTTTTTCTAACATAGAGTGATGAAATTTGGAGAGTCAAAACTTTGTGCAAAACTGCTCCAAAAAGTCTCTTGCACACACATTCCAAATCCTACAGGAAATCGGGTATTTTGGATTGAATGTGAAATTTTTATCGATTTACAGTGTGCACATTTTACACCTTGGCACCTAGGGAATTAGTTTGATCATTCTCAAAATTGGCGAGCCTGTTCATGAGGCATATGAAATCTTAAGTTATAAAAATGGTGTGTTTTCATTCACGGGCCTGACCTGGGCGGGGTGCCAAAGTCGGCCATTTTTTCGCCAAAACACCGAATTCGGAAAATGACTGATAACTCCCTCATACAACGTTCAATCTATTTTAAATCTGGCATGTGTGTGAGGTATACTAGCCTGAGCAGGACTGGATTGAAAATTTACCATTTGTGCCTGGCGCCTCCTAGTGGGAACAGGAAATGCCCTTTTTTACGGGACACACTCCTCCTCTAAAGGGAAAAAATCAATCTACCTCAAACCTGCAAAAGGGAAGCCTTAAGACCTGTGTTCAGGTGCCTGATGAAAAATATTGAAGTTTCGTTGAAGCGGAGGGGTCCAAACAGGAAAGTGAAAATGACTGTCAACAATTTTTCTCTCCAAAAACTTTGAACAGTCATAACTCGGCAGATATACAACATATCTGCGCCAAACTTCCCGTGCTTGTTGAGAGTCATACCCTGAAGGGCCTTGTAGGGGTCATTTGCATCAACCCTACAGCGCCAACTAGTGGCAATAGAAAGTCACTCGTTTTTCCAATACATGTCCAGTTCTTTTCAGGTTGGTCATTGTAGTTTCAAGACCTATTAAAATACTTATTTACGGCCCATGTCCACGTGTCTCTGTCTGTTGCCGTGACGACCCTTTGTCCGCCATTTAAAGGAAATATTTTTTTTCAGAGACTCAGGCAGCTTATAGAGCCACAATAGTTGGCACACTTGGTCGAATTGGCCCAGTTAGAAGATTAATTTTAGTTTTGAATAAGGGCTTGGCTGCACAGCTCAGTAGTGGCTCCTTTTTTGTAGTACTCTCTCCAATAGGGGTTTTTATCTCTTGGGTGTGGGAATGTAAATAGGCGACTTTCGAGCATGTTAGGTTCTAATGAGATGATTAGAGAGGAGGATCTGCCACCGCCCTGACCTGCACACAGTCCGAGTTGCGTGACGTCCGAGTTGCGCTAGATCGCGAGGGCCCGTTCAGTCCTGCTTGCAGGCCTAGTGTTTTTTTTGTTTTTTTTTTGTTGCCTTTTCCAGTGCTTGCCCGAGGACAAGCTAGCCATCTACAGCATGGGTGAGCAGTCTCGTTTGGACGGGCGGGGCTTACAGGAGTTGTGCCCCACCATGCTGCAGCAGCTGGATGCCGGTGCATGCCGTGCCCACAATCAAGACGAGCTGAGCAGCGATGTCTCGCCAAGGCCAAGTGATGCTGAAGGTAAAACATATGAATGCAGGTGTTTATCAAGTATTATTCAAAATCTTATGTTGTCTACATGTCTCCAAGTTCTGTTACTTGTAAAAGAGAAATATGTATGTGGCAGAATGGCAGATGCATGGTTTTCATTGGGCCGAGGCAATATAAGGGGTTCTAATGTTCATTGTATATTGTGGGTTCACTATCTTTGACTTTGATTGCTGTCCCGTGATAACATGAACACTTTCAAAAATCACAATTCCTGCTTGGTTCTTGCTGACTGCACGTACAGGTGCTGATCAAAAAAGTAAAATATGACAAAAACGTTGATTTATTTCAGTAATTCCATTTTTTCTTGATTTCCATATTGCTTGCCCACCTTTTTTGTCTTTTGGATAGGGCTGGAACTAAAGATGATTTTTATAATCGATTAATCGGACGAAGCAATAAATAAGCGATTAATGGATTAACCTGACAAATTAACTTTTTTCAATTACCGTCACAATTTCACTTGAAGGTGGTTTTCATTAAAAAAAGAAATGAAACTTTACAATAAAACAATAACTCAAGTGCTAAAATGCATTTCCAAAACACAATACAAATGGACACTTAAGAAACTAATTAGCGTAATCGCTAACTGGCTTAGAGCTCCATGCCAAGTAGTAACATCCCATCAACAAAGAATACAAACAATACAATTGGCTTCATTTACTCACCGCTGATGGAGGCACACTGGATCTACCAACACAAAACACAATCTTACACTCGACAGTTCGTAATATTATTGATTTCGCAAACCAACCTGAGTGTAGCAGTGAACTAGCTTTCTCTTGTGCCTATCACTTGGGTGTGCACAGCACCACATTTCACATAGCAAGGACGCAAACGGGAATGCTCTGAGCTGTCAGCAAAAAGCGATTATTAAATTTTTTGGGCAACTAATTTATTAATCGATTTAATTGATTAGTTTTTGCAGCCTTGCTTTTGAACAACTGTCAGGTCAACAATAGAGTTGTCCTATAATGACAACTCCAAATATCCGATTTCGATATCAAACTGATACCAATATATGCGGTTGTGGACTTCACAAATTATATTGTCATGCCCAACTGGATGCTTTGATAATGATAAACGTAACAAATTCAAGGTTTTCCAAATAAACATTCTGTGAAAAATAAGGAGGAGCTGTGACCAGCCTTTGTACAAAGGCAGAAGGCTTCTACATTCACCTTGAAGGCAACATGCATTTTGGCCCAAAACCGATAAAGAAAAACAGATGTCGATATTATCCGATATGATTTTAAAATGCTATTATTATTGATAATAGTAAGTGCTTGAAATTAGAGTTGTCCCGATTAAATATTTTTAAACCCGAGTTCATGTCACCTGATTTTGAGAATGTGTCGATACCGAGTACCGATCCGAACCTTGGCAATTTATTCATTTATTTGAAAATTTAGGACAAAACTTACTTTTTAAAATTTCTTTTGACAATATCCTGGTCCATTTAGATTATGTTGTTGCTTTGTAGCAAAGAAAAAACATTAAATCTGATTCCGATCTTCTAAAATTGTTGCATAGTGCAAAACACTCTTTTTTTTTTTTGCTTCTTTTGACGATATCTTTGTACATCTTATTTTTTTGTTACTTTGTAGCTCTTGAATACAAACAAATCTTTTAAAAAAGCAATTTTTTTCACCCAATTTCGATCTTCTAAAAAATTACGAGCTCCGGACCAATTTCAGATCATCTGATCGGATCTTGACATCCCTTATCACTACACCTCTGGATTATTTTGTTGCTTGTAGACCTTACCTCATTAACTCCCACTGACAGCGACAGACGTTAAGTTTATTTAAATTGGCATCTGACTGGGGGGCCGGTAGCGATCGAATGATGGCCTCTGGCCCTCCCAGTCAAAATGGATACGACATCAGACTATCAGCGTCAACGGCAGCCAATGAGTTAAAACTTAAAAATAAATCAATTTTAAAAACCATATCTTTTTCACCTGATTCCAATCTTCTAAAAATTAAGTGATCGGCCTCGATTTCCGATCACGTGATCAGATTGGGGACATCAATACTTGGATATTTCTCTTTTTGAATGGAATTACTAGAATAAATCTTTTTGATCTTTTTTTGATATTCAAAAAAGTCTGTGGAAAAGGTGTTTCGTGATATTCATAGGCATGAGTTCAATATGTGTATAGTTGTTGACTTTGCAGTTTTTCTGTTGCAACTACAAACTTCATGACCAGGATATTGTCTATTAAGGTATTATATTCTCCTAATAACCTCTCTGCCATTTTTTAAAAATATTTACCGTTTGTCAACAGTGTCTAAGTCTATTTTCTTTACATATCTTAACACTTTATCCGTCTAAGAGTTGTTATACATTGGAAGGGCACTGAGGCCATCCAGTGATCGAACGGTTAGAGGGTTCAGTCCTGCAACAACTGCCCACCTTCACTGTGACGTGCATGAACACTTTGCATTGCATGGCAGTAGCACCACCTTCTGGTGCTTGAATGTGTTTGTGCAAGGCTGGACGTAAATACAGATAGTCCCCGTGTTATGATGTGCCCGACTTAATTGATTTCGACTTTACGACGCTGAAGTCTCGTTTTTTTGTTTTTGTTTTTTTTTTTAAAAAACCTGTCCTGTTCAGCTGTTTGAATGGAAGTCTAAGTGCCCGGTTGGTCTGAACAGTTTTAATGTTTCACATTGAGAGTATGACATACTCCCTTTGTGATCATTCAACATACCTCTTTTATTATTACAAAGCAGCGAACAGGAATGGGTTATGGGGGAACAGAAGAAAAGAAACACAAGAGAAGAAAGAAAAACACAAACAAACAAACAACAAGAAATACATTGAACGTTTACACTAACTACTAATATGCTGGTGCTATCGTCAGCTAGAAGTATTTTCGGTTGACACCATGTGGGGGGCCTGTTGACCAGGGAAAGAGGGGGACGGGGGTGGGGGAGTCTATAAGCTAAGTGATTGAAAGGGGTACTGTGTACACAAATCAGCTCTGCGATCAAGAACCCAGTAATCGTGTAAATCCCTTGTGAGTGTAAGCCCGTTATTGACCGACCCTACGCCGCCCCATCGCCACTCCCGGCACCGGGACCCCCCACCCGAGCGCGGTCTATCACATACGTTTTTTTTTTTTTTAATAGTGTTGACATTTTTTGGGTGATGCATGCTTTTACACTGCTGGCCAAAGCTATTGGCACCCCTGCAATTCTGTCAGCTAATGCTCCATTTCTCCCAGAAAATGATTACAATTACAAATGCTTTGGTATTACTACCTTCATTGATTTTGCTTGCAATGAAAAAAACACAAAAGAGAATGAAAAAGAAAAATTAAATCATTGTCATTTTACACAAAACTCCAAAAATGGGCCGGACAAAAGTATTTGCACCCTTTGAAAAATTATGTGATGCTTTTCTAATTTGTGTAATTAAAAGCACCTGTTATTTACCTGTAGCACATAACAGGTGGTGGCAATAACTAAATCACTCTTGCAACCAGTTAAAATGGATTAAAGTTGACTCAACCTCTGTCCTGTGTCCTTTTGTATACCACATTGAGCATGGAGAAAAGAAAGAATACCAAAGAACTGTCTGAGGACTTGAGAAGCAAAATTGTGAGGAAGCATGGGCAATCTCAAGGCTACAAGTCCATCTCCAAAGACCTGAATGTTCCTATGTCTACCGTGTGCAGTGTCATCAATAAGTGTAAAGCCCATGGCACTGCGGCTAACCTCCCTAGGTGTGGACGGAAAAGAAAAATTGATGAGAGTTTGCAACGAAAGATTGTGCAGCTGGTGGATAAAGAACCTTGACTAAAATCCAAACAAGTTCAAGCTATCCTGCAATCCGAGGGTACAACTGTGTCAACCTGTATTATCCGTTGGCATTTGAATGAAAAGGGACTCTATGGTAGGATACCCAGGAAGACGGTCACTTTGATTGAAGCGGGGTAATGCAATCACATTTCCTTGCAATGGTTCTGATCATCCAGTGTTACATAGGTTAGAGTGAAATCACAAGCGATTTGGTGGGAGTGTAGCTGCCATTCAGGCAGAATAAAGAAATAAATAATTTACTCTTTGATCTGGCCGTGTAATGTGAAGCATTTAGTTTCTTTGATATGGGGTGGGAACTAAAGTTCACTGTCGCAAGTTGACACGGGCACCATTAAGCGTTACATCGGCTTATTATCTGATGAACACCACTAGAGTACAGACAACTTTTCAGTACCTCTGATCAAGACCAACAAGGAAACATCTCAAGTGCATAGTGCATCGAAGAATTGAAGCTGAACTAATTTCCTCTGGAGTAAAGCGGCCAATGAGTTCTCATTGTAATTCCCTCTCGAGTCGAAATCACGAACCAAGCTGTTTCTCTTTTACGAACTTTAATCACAGAACTTGATTTGCATTGTCACCGCATTGTCAAGGCAAATCAAGTTCTGTGATTAAAGCCCGTAAAAGAGAAACAGCTTGGTTCGTGATTTCGACTCGAGAGGGAATTACAGAGTTTACAGGAGAAAAAGCGAGGCAGAAGAAAAGAACACGGTCCCCACAGTCAAACATGGCGGAGTTTCCCTGATGTTTTTGGGTTGCTTTGATACCTCTGGCACTGGACTGCTTGACCGTGTGCATGGCATTATGAAGTCTGAACACTACCAACAAATTTTGCTGCATAATTTAGGACCCAGTGAAAGAAAGCGGGGTCTCCCTCAGAGGTCATGGGTCTTCCAGCAGGACAATAACCCAAAACACACTTCAAAAAGCACTAGAAAATGGTTTGAGAGAAAGCACTGCAGACTTGTAGAGTAGTCTACAATGAGTCCAGACCTGAATCCCATAGAACACCTGTGGAGAAATCTGAAAATGGCGCCCTTCAAATCTCGGAGACCTGGAGCAGTTGGCCAAAGAAGAATGGTCTAAAATTCCAGCAGAGCATTGTAAGAATCTAACTGATGGATACCAGAAGCAGTTGTTCAGTTATTTTGTCTAAAGGTTGTGCTACCAAGTATTAGGCTGAGGGTGCCAATACTTTTGTCTTGCCCATTTTTGGAGTTTTGTGTAAAATGATAAGAGAGCATTGTGTTTTTTCATTGCAAGCAAAATAAATGAAGATATTACTACCAAAGCATTTGTAATTGCAATCATTTTCTGGGAGAAATTGACCATTATCTGACAGAATTGCAGGGGTGCTGGTACTTTTGGCCAGCAGTGTCGCAGCCAAAATCTTGACAAGGACAGTACAATGATGTATAATGCATGTTTTTGGATAGTTATTTTGAGATTGGGGGGGTATTTAGAGGAACTTCAAGGGTAAATTCCGACCTACGCGGAAATTCAGGTTACGTCGCCAGTGTAGGAACGGAACTCATTTGTAACCCGGGGACTACCTGTAGGTCCTCTCCAGAAACCCTCTAAAAATAACATTACAAAATAAAAGGTTTTCTTCTAGGTCTCAAACTGGAAACTGGAGGCGTCCCTGTCATCTTGCAATGTTTTTTTCTCTATTGAATAGTTTGTGTTGACAGTTCAATGCCCTTCTTTAATGTGACCACTCCGTCCCCCCTTCCTCAGTGTGGGGCTTTTCTTTCCTGAGCGTGTCTGTGGTCAATGTCTTCGCCCTGACCGGAATCTTCATTGTGCCTGTGATGAAGACGCGCTACATGAAGCACATCTTCACCTTTTTCATCGCACTTGCCATTGGCACACTGTACTCCAACGCCGTCCTGCAGCTGCTGCCGGAGGTTTGATGCCCTGAGCCCCGCTCACTCCCCTCGCATTACAACACTGAGGGCCTATAAAGACAATCGGGCAGTTTTTGTTCTGACTAAGAACATAAAATATCACATTATCTTGTGTCTTACATATAAGAAAACCAGTAAGTCAAATATTGAATTGTCCCGGCAGCTCTTGTAGCATGATAATGTGAGTTATGCTATAAAGGGGAACAGTCGGTATAAAAACAGCCTGACAGTCTTTATGCGTGAGCCAAAGTTTCACAAAATACTGGAGAGTTTTAGGCAAAAAAGTAGCACACTCCCGTCAACCTTCCCTCGGGCTTCACTTTTTCCTTACTGTCTTTGTTTGCTAAATGGTGCCTTGCTTCACGGTGTTCCTTTCTTTCTCTAAAAAAACCCTTAGTTCTTGATTCGGGCATGAATGGACAGGTTTGTTTCCTCTTTTGTAATTCAGGTTAATTTTCTTCCCCTTTTTTTGACTACAGGGCATAAGGTGCCAACAACTTGAAGGGACAAAAACATCATTGTTTGTGTGCGCACGTGTGTGTAGCAGTAGAGTCAGGATTCATCGGTCTGTGCTTTTCTGTGCATCTAGCAAAGTGTGATAATAGCTACCTTTTTGTTTAAAGGGTCAAAGGTCAGAGCATGGTGCAAACACCTGAATGGAAGGAAAGGGACATCCCATCCCCCAAATCAATCACCTTGACGCACTGTACTGTTTACTCTTTGACCACGACATGGCTTCGTTTGAACAGTTGGATCTGTTAATATTGTTTTTTATTGACATGCTAGCAAATTTTGAACTTTCCCTTTAAGTTTAATGTATTCCAGAATCGTGCGTTATTCAATGGTTAAAATCAATTTAAAATCCATCGTGACTTCTCTGATTAACAAATTTTTATTTATAATGAGAAACTAGCACCCTATAATATTGTGACAATAAAAAAAAAAAAGCGCAGTATTGATAGATGGCGGAAAACCATGGCGGGTGACTTGAAAAGTTCCGCTCTGAGACACCCAATTTTGCCAAGTTTCAAAATTGTCCTATATGCATGTGTGATACATCATTGGAAAGCTTAAAATCTCAATTTTCTGTGGGAAGAAACATTTTGAACTGGAGGGCATTTAAAAATAAATAAATAAATAAATAAATAAACAGCAAAACTCAAATTGGAGGTGAGAGCACGCGAGAGCATAATTAAAGACGCCACGATTTTAACGAGATATTATCGCGTACTAACCTCTTTTCGCTCCAAAAACTCCATGTAGCATGTATCACCGAGTGTCAAGACACAGATGTAAATGGCCACAGTCGGACTTATTGTGGATTTTATGGGTGAAACCTAGTAATATAAGAAGGGTCGCAATGCAGAAATCGCAGACATCAAGGAGTGGTCGAGATTTTCATTTTCATATTTTTACCCTTTTAAACATTTTTGTTTTTTCAATTTTTCTTTGTTTGGATCGATTATTTATCATCTAAAATATCGGGGAAAATGCGACAGTAATGAAAAATATACAATTAAGCGATAGTTATGAGGTAGATATCCGTGACTTTTTTTTTTTTTTTTTTTTTCATTCAATTTTTTTTCATTTTTTCATTGTGACGTAATTTGTTTAAAAGTTTAAAATATGCGAGTGAATAATTTTTTAAAGTCGTTTTTTTTAAACTAAATATTACATATCAATTAATTATTCTAAGCTAAAAATGACAGACATTTCGAATAATAAATACGATTACTTACCTTCTTTTTATGGCTAGGTTGAAACAAAAGCGGTTGTGCGACGTCTGTAAACGGGGGTTTCCAGGGTAAAACGGACAAATTAAAAATAGTTAGGGGGCTTAATGCGCCATGAATCTGCTATGGCAGCATATAGACATATGTTCTATCAAACACAACAGTTGTTTTGGCTTAAAATACAGCAGTTTATTTAAGAGGAGTGCAAGAGCAGAAACTGCTTTTTCAGTCTTGTCTGTGTTTTCTGCCAGATAAATAGTATCTAATGAATTGAACCATTTTACCACATTTTTCACTTCAGTGTGCTGCGCTGTAGTTAGATATGTGCCGTTTACCGGTTTCAAGGTATATCGTTTTCTGAAAATGTCAAGGTTTCATAAACGCAAAAATTCCCCAAAATTTTAACTAGTAGGTTACCATTGTTGTTTACGTCGCAGGGCAGGGCGGGGACGTTACATGGCCACGCTGCCGGAATTCCACGTGTCACTCTTTAAAAAAAAACAAAAAAAAAACGTGTCACTCTTTAATAATGTAAGGTAGTGATTTAAATACGCCACAAGGTGTCAATGGCGAGTTTTAAATTAATAAGGGATCAAGCCAATGAGTGAGTTTTGTCCCTTGACTGACGCTGTAGTTTTCCTTTAATCCACAGTGGGGTGTAAGGCAGAGAGAAAGGAGAATGTTCCAGGCGTTCAGATTCGTAACTCGGACCGCTTTATTGGCATTAAGCTTCGGCAACTCCTTCACGACAAACATAAGTATCATATAGTGAAAATACTACAAAAATAATATATCTCTCAAAAAATGTTCACAAAAAGAAAATTTCTGCAATCTGTATTAATGAAGCCCTATTCACACATATTTAAACAACAATGCAAAGAGAACTTGCATTCACAAATTCACAATCAAATTAGATATGCAAAATACAAATAAAACTTACTCAGACTTTGGTCAGACTCTAAAACATTTTAGCAACTCATTTAGCTCAACCAATACACTGGATGGCAATATTTAGTCAAAATATACAGACTATGATGCTGGGAGCCATTATCGGGAGTCTTGTTACACTAATATGTACGTAAATCACAACGGACCCGAACTAAACAGGAAACTATGGCGTCAGTCGAGGGACAAAACGCACTCAGCAACTTGAATTTACAACGCGGGTGTATTTAAATCACTACCTTACATAGTTAAAGAGTGACACTGTGAAGTACGGCTGCGTGTCAATGTGACGTCACCGTCCTGCGACGTCAACAACAATGGCGAGCTACTAGTTAATTTTTTTATTTAAAATTTTACAAATTTTATTGAAGCAAAAAAATTTAGAGGGGTTATAATATCAAATTATTATAACTTGTACTGACATTTATCTTTTAAAATTTACATGTCTTTCTATCCGAGGTAGCCTTTAAATACATGCAATTTGTAATTCTCTTTGTTGTATATATTTAGTTTGACACTAAACCTCAATTGGGTGTGGCGATAAACAGCTTGGCAGATTGTTCAATAACTGTAAATCTGCTTGTTTGGAAGCGGTGCTGCAACGATTGATTTAATAGAGTAATTTGAGTGGGAAAAAGCTTTAAATCAAATTTTGCTGCTTCCATGATTCAGTTAATTAGAGTTGTGTTGTAATGAATTTTGTAAGTGTTGCAATAGGTTTATTGATTTGGGTGAGTACACTGCCGTTTAGTGGCAACAGTGAATATAACATAACTCATATAACATGACTGGATCCAGCTGCTCCCTGTTAAGAACAATTTAAGGTTGAAAGTTTTTCTTTGAGATAATATGTTTATGCATTCATAATTTAGTTTAGAGGTATATTTAGCTGTTTTTTGTGGGAATATCAACAATATGTTGAGCATTGTAAAAAAAAAAAAAAGTTAACATTTTGTGGCATTTAAGCAGACTTTTGCTGTGCAAGTTAGGCAATTGTTTTTTTTGTTGTACTTAGAGCCTTATTAATTTGCTTTTATACTGTTTGAGGCTAAGCTCAGGTATTTTAGTTTATTTTTAAATGCTATTATTTCGCTTGTGAAATGAAAGCGCAATTCTGAATAGTTTGAAGAAACACTCAGGTTATTTTTGATCTTATTCACATTTATGCTATTTTGAAAGTGCAATCTTAGCAAGCCAAAATAAATGTTCTTACAAGAATAACACATGTTTGTTTTACATCTCCTAAAATTTGTTCTGCAACGCATTAAATGTTTTAAATCCGATTACACGATTATTCGAACTAACTAATCGATCAATTGTTTACTTAATTTATCGAAAGCTGCAGCCCTATTTTCAAGTAAACGTCCTCAAAAAGCTATAAGTCAGGTCACTCGTATCTCAAGGATACCTTCAAAATACAGAAAATACCTTTTAAGCCTAATAGCTTTGTTAGGCAGTGTAAAAGTCACTGGTCTGTTTTCTGTTCCAATCAAAGCATGGAATCTTTTAGAAAAATAAATTTTCCCAAGTGTAACCCCCCATATTGTGGGTGTTTGTACCATTCATCGCCAGTGTGGAAGGCTAACGTGTATGTTTAATGTCACCTTTCTTTTCTCTGTAGCAACATAAATGACAGGTCCCAATCAGCTTGCCGATTTCTCTTTCAGGTGGTGGTTCATCCTATTAACCACTTAAAATAAATGGACTAACGAACTCTGTCTCTCTCCTCTCCCACCTTTTCTTCCTTTTCCTGGTGGCCACTCAGTGTGGGGTTATGGGTTCCTGTGTGTGACGCTCATCTCGCTGTGCTCGCTGTTGGGGGCCATCGTAGTGCCCTTCATGAAGAAAACCTTTTACAAGCGTGTCCTGCTCTACTTCATTGCGCTGGCCATCGGCACACTGTACTCCAACGCCCTTTTTCAACTCATCCCTGAGGTAGTTGATTACCTGAATCAAACCGGTCACTTTTTATTGTTGGTCTAAGGGCGCTTTCACACTACACTGTTTGGTCCGTTTTAAACTGACCACAGTTCTTTTTCTCAGATAGTCTACTTTCTTTTGTAAATGTGAATGAGTTGGGTTCGCGAAGTGTGAATGCATTTTCAACAAGTCATTTGCAAGTGTTGTTGCGAGGGAGCTCTCCAACCGGACCCTGGGCCTCTTGGTCTAATGCTGTACCTCGACATACGATCGCTTCGACATACAATCTTTTCGACATCCGACGTAAAATTTCGCCATTTGTTTCTACATCTGGCGAAATGCTCAACATACAACGATTATAGCGTTGCAATTTCATTGTTTTCCCGCAAAACTGACGCACGGCAAATTTTCTTGTGAGAGAAATCAACATGGGTTCCAAGAAAGTTAAAGCAGGTGGTGAAAAAAAGAAAAAGGGTGAGGCTAACCATTGAAATGAAGATGGAAAAATATAAGCGTGGGGTGTGCGTCTGTGAACTGCTTGACAATACTCCTCCGACCTCCATTTGTCAGTCTTTATAAGTTAAGGTGACAATACTATTGTGGTACCATCGCCAAAGAGATCGCCAGCGTCGTCAGGTTTTTAATCATTCATTTCAGAACTTGTGCAACACTACACGCCAATTGTCTACCGAAGTTGACGCCAGCCAGCAACAACAAGAGGTTAAAAGAGAAAGTTAAATATCAACTACACTGTCTCCCTCTCTCTCTGTCGTCAGCCACGTGGTGCATTTGGGTACAAAATACATCCGCCACATTAGAACGCGATGTTACATTATTGCAGGTATTATTATTACGTACCATTATTATATTATTTTTCCGATTCTTATTCATAATTTATTTGTTTTGCTCTTTGTAATTGCTGTTTGCAATAGTGACAGCAGTATTTATTAAGGATTTAGTGTAGGTTTTTGGGCTGTGGAACGAATTAATGGAATTATAATGTATTTATATGGGAAAATCCTGCTCGACATACGAACATTTCGACTTACAAACAAGGTCCTGGAACGAATTAACTTCGTATGTAGAGGTACCAATGTACTTCGCAAATTGTTGGACGCACAAGAGGGAATGGGGAAGGGGGCGGGGGTGCAGAGTTTTTTTTTGCCATACTAAAGCATAATTGCACTTCCACTCAGTGGGTGGCAGTAGCGCTCTCATTTTCAGAGTGTGTGCAGTATTTTTGAACCGAACAAGAGCACACAGCAAAGCACACTGGAGATATGACGAGCTAAGATGAGGAAATATTATTAAGCCTATGTAGCTTTTGGTTTTGACTTTTAATACAGTCAAAGACGAAGAAAGGTCAGTCTGTTCACTCTGTCTAAAAATGTTTGCAGCACAAAGCAGGAAGTCAAATCAATTAAGACATCACTTAAATACATTAAGCGGCACGGTGGCTGAGTGGTTAGCATGTCCGCCTCACAGTTCTGAGTTCAATCCCAGACTTCGGCCTTCCTGTGTGGAGTTTGCATGTTCTCCCAGTGTCTGCGTGGGTTTTCTCCGGGAACTCCGGTTTCCTCCCACATCCTAAAAACATGCATGGTAGTCTGATTGAACACTCTAAATTAGGGGTGCCCAAGTCTGGTCCTCGAGAGCCCCTTTCCAGCTTGTTTTCCATGTCTCCCTCCTCCAACACACATGAATCAAATAATGAGGATTGTTGTCAGGCTCCTGTAAAGTTTGCTGATGAGCTGATCTTTTGATTCAGGTGTGTTAAAGGAGGGAGACATGGAAAACAAGCTGGATAGGGGCTCTCGAGGACTGGACTTGGGCACCCCTGCTCTAAATTGTCCGTAGGTATGAGTGTGCGTGAATGGTTGTATGTCTCCTTGTGCCCTGCGATTGGCTGGCAACCAGTTCAGGGTGTACCCTGCCTACTGCCCATAGTTAGCTGCGATAGGCTCCAGCACCTCCGCAACCCTCGTGAGGAAAAGCGGCATGGAAAATGAATGAATGAATTAAAGACATTAGACCTCAATCACATTGATAAGGCGCATGATTTTTTTTCAGCAACAACGTGCCGAATATTGCCAACAATCGTCCCGCTTTGTCAGTGGTACATCAGTTAACCAGCGAGCACTGTTCACGTCATCTTAGGTGGGATACGAAGTTGTTCAGTCCAAAATAACCCCACACCATAGCAAAGGAGCTGATACTGCCTGAAGCAAAAATAAATCTGTCCCACTGTCCAATGACACTGTCGTTTTTGTTCTATTAATTTAATTTTGTTTTTTCGGTTGAATTGTTTGGCATATTGTCCTCATTCTAAATTTGTCCAATCAATGAGTGTGCCTTTCCTGGTTCGGTTGGCGCAGTGTGAATACTGAACCTTTTCAACAACTCATTTGCAAGTGTTGTTGCGAGGTAGCTCTCCAACCAGACCCTGGTCCTCTTGATCTAATGTGAAAGTGCCCTTAACCTTCTAACCTCAGCGCACTTATTTTACCCGTTTTCTGTTGCTCAGTGGTTAGCACGCTCGAATTCCGTGATGATTGCTGGGGTTTGAATTAGGGATGTCCTGATGTGGATTTTAAAATTTTTTATCAGTTTTTTTAAGAGATGTTTTGCCAATACAGATGCCGTACAAAACCTACCTTTCTAGACCAGTAAAAGTAAATTCAAACTTAAATTCTAATTTTTATTAAAACGAGCTCTGCTCATACCTCCTCAAGAATATAACTCGATGCTCTGTTACTATCATTAGTTTCTAAAGAGCAGTAGTCACAGTCAGCAGACATATTTGCCCAGCGGTTTGATTTACAGCAGCTGAAAGCACAATGGTACTGAAAACAACGCCTGCTGGATCAGATCCTATCTTACCGTCAGATACTCCAAAAATAGTATCAGGCCCCGATACAGATACTGAGCATCGGATCGTGACATCACTACTTTCAACCGAACATCATTGTTTTTGTCAACGATGACGATAACAAAAACAATTTGTAGACAAACGATTTTTTTCAATACGATAACAAGCTAAAAACGTGGAGACTAAAACATAACCAGACGAATGCTAGTTTTCGTCTGACCAGGCGAGAACAGCGGTGGTCTCACTCAACGGACATATTTACCTCGTGGTTTAATTTACAGCCGGTGAAAAGCACTATGGTTGGCGTGGCTCAGTGGTAGAGTAGTTGTCCCCCAACCCAGAGGTTGTGGGTTCAAGTCTCCGCCCTGATGAACTCGTCTAAGTGTCCTTGAGCAAGACACTGAACCCCACATTGCTCCTGGTGCTGCGTCACCAGTAGGTGAATGGCGAGATAGTGTAAAGCGCTTTGAGCGCCTTGAAAAGGTGGAAAAGCGCTATATAAGTATAACACCATTTACCATAACACCATATGGTGCTGAAAACACTTGACAACTGGATTGGATGTGATCTCATGGCCAAATCAGATACTCCAATAATAGCCAATACAGATAATGAGTATCGGATCGGGACATCCGTAGTTTGAATTGTGTTTGAAGAGGGGAGACGAATGAGAAAACGAGTCCAGCATTCGAGTCCAGTGATGTCATCATTTTCAAGACCGGACCGCAGTATTAAATTAGTTTTTATTAAGTGCTAAGTAGTAATTATTATTTTTTTACAGTAATTACAGTACAGTAATTTCCCCGCCAAATTTTAAATGCATTGTGATCTTAACTGTGTGTAAACCACTGTGTTTGAAGACAGTAATTAAATGTTGTCCCAAAAAAAACAAAATTCTCGAATATAAATCATTTCGGTAATGCTATTTGACCTAAAGGTTAGTCTAACTTCATGATAGTGAGAAAATTTGTTTTCTTACTTTAGCTGAGTTACGTCACCATACATGTTTTGAAGGTTTTTTGTGTTCCCCCCGCATCAGGCCTTTGGCTTTGACCCTAAGGTCAACTTCTACGTGTCCAAGTCTGCTGTGGTTTTTGGAGGCTTTTACCTCTTTTTCTTCACCGAGAAGATTCTCAAGATGATTCTCAAGCAAAAGCACACGGTGAGTGGCGTTAAGGTCCATGTTTTGTCTTCTGATTATGTAAAAAGAGAAATGGAAACTGAGCCTATTTTTATTTTTTGATGTGTGTCAACAAAAAATAGGAAAATAGTAGTCTTTTGTATTTGTTGAAAAACTGAAAATGAGCCTGTATATATATATATTTTTTGAGTTGTCTGATATATCATCTAGCTCGGGGGTCGGCATCCCGTTTTGAGAGCCGCATGCAGCTCTTTAGCGCTGCCCTAGTGGCTCCCTGGAGCATTTTACAAAATGTTTGAAAATGGAAAAAAAATGGTTGAGGTATATACACCACCGTTCAAAGGTTTGGGGTCACTTAGAAATTTGCTCCTTTTTGTTTTGTTTTTGTTTTTTGTCTTTATTGCATTTTTCTAATTTCATAAAAGCAAAGAAACAAGTCTAATGAAGTTAAACTTGAGGTGGCATCATACAACAGGGTAGTCACATGTGTATCCTTCATTATTAGGCTTATTTAAGGCTTTTAATTTTTTGCGGCTCCAGGCATACTGTATCAGTTTATTTTTTGGGTCAAATGTGGCTCTTTCAACATTTTGTGTTGCCGACCCCTGATCTAGCTGATAATATCGAGCAATAAAAGTAGTGAGGTAGTAAGGTGCGCGAAGCCTTCGAAGTATGGCAGCGTCACCATGTAAACGGCTCCTTAGGACAAACTGATACTTTTCCAGGGTCACGGCCACAGCCATTATTCTAGCGCCGAGCACTACTCGGCACCCAACGGAGACCTTGAGGAAGGTGAGAAGCTGCAGCACAACGGGGAAGTGAGCGACGGCCATGCTGTGTCCAAAATGGACACCGGCGAGGGCGAGCTCATGCTGCGTCCCACACAGACGCCTCAGGTAACACTTTAAAGTTCACGACTGATTTTCTTTGTATTAATGACTCATCTCACCATCCCCCCTTCCTATCAGGACTCGCAGAGTGCGGATGGTGGTGGCAGGCCGGCCAGCAGGAGCGGCGGTGGCTGCCATTGGCTGAAAGGGACGGCGTATTCTGACATCGGCACACTGGCCTGGATGATTACGCTGAGCGACGGCCTGCACAACTTTATTGACGGTCTGGCCATCGGCGCTTCCTTCACTGCCTCAGTCTTTCAGGGAATCAGCACTTCGGTGGCCATTTTGTGTGAGGAGTTCCCTCATGAGCTTGGTGAGGAATGTTTACATTGTTGTTTCTTCACTAGTGCTTTTCAGTTTCACTCTTACAAACCCTAGCAAAAAGTATGGAATCACCAGTCTCTGACGAGCACTCACTCAGACATTTTATCATATAGAACAAACTCAGATAAAAAGCTTGAAAAAATAATGAATTCGTTCAAAATTGCAACTCTGTCAAGAGTCAAGAATCTGCATTGGACATGGTGTCAAGAGTCATGAATCTGCAATGGACAAGCTGATGATGCTGGAACTTTTGTTTGGTGCTGTTCCAGTGAGATTTACAAAGAATACTGCCTGAAGAAAACAAAATTCCCTCAGTCCTTGATGATATGGGGCTGCATGTCAGGCAAAGGCACTGGGGAGATGGCTGTGGTTGAATCGTCAATAAATGCACAAGTTTACATTAAATTTTTAGACTGCTTTCTTATGCCTTCAATTGAAAATATGTTTGTCATTTTCCAAGATGACAATGCATCATGCCACAGAGCTAAAACTGTTAAAGCATTCTTTGGAGAAAGACTCAACCAGTCAATGTCATGGCCTGCAAATAGCCCAGATCTCAAACCTATTGAAAACCTGTGGTGGAAATTGAAAAAAATAATCTACAGCAAGGGTCCGACCTGCAAGGATGATCTGGCAACTGCAATCAAAGAGAGTTGGCACCAAATTGATGAACAATACCCATCAAGTCCATGCCTCAGAGATTGCAAGCCATCATAAAAGCCAGCGGTGGGTCATAAAAGCCATAGGTGTTGATACTAAATACTAGAGATGTGTTTTGATTATTTCTTTGTTTCTCATGATTCCATATTTTTTTTCCTCAGAATAAAGTGATTCCATATATATTTCCCAGCACTTGCTCTATAAAAGTAACATTTACAGACCACCACAATGTTTTTTATTCATTTGTTTTAGTGTTTCTGAATGCTAAAGAGTTGCACTTTTGAACTAGTTCATTATTTTTTCAAGCTTTTTATCTGAGTTTGTTCTACAATCTACATGATAAAATGTCTGAGTGACTGCTCGTCCGAGACCGGTGATTCCATACTTTTTGCTAGGGGGTGTAGTAGACTAATTGCAGCAGCCCTAGTTGGCAGGCATGATGTGCAAAGTAGCCCTTGACAAAGATGAGTTTCTAGACGAATTAAATTATACCAGAAGGAATTATTTGTCATTCTTGCCATTCTCCAGGCGACTTTGTCATCCTGCTGAACGCCGGCATGACCATCAAGCAAGCACTCTTCTTTAACTTCTTGTCAGCGTGCTGTTGCTACCTGGGGATGGGCTTTGGCATCCTGGCCGGAAACAGCTTCTCCCCCAATTGGATCTTCGCCCTGGCAGGAGGGATGTTCCTCTACATATCTCTGGCAGACATGGTCAGAGCCTACTTTTTCTCATTTTAGAAATCCCCTCTGCTCTGTCTAGATTGATTTTCCTGAAACCTATAGTACAGTGGCTGGGACGTTTCAGGCAATTTTGTAATTCCAAACGCTTTGCAAAAGAAAAAAACGCATATGCCAGAATTTGAGGCACATTGTGCTTTTGTCATATTGGATTTTATCGCAAAACACATCAAGCTTAAATACCAAGTCGTACTGCAAACCTAATCATCCAGTAGAGATCGTAGTAGCTATGACATTAGCTGCTAACGTTAGCTAATCAGACATAGGTGTGTGTTTACCAATTTTCTAAGTGAACTTGCAAAATCACAAGGAATCACTTCTGCTCCTCACTGTATATATACATATGTTCAATATATGCCGTTATGGGCTGCTACTCACAGCTCCCAGAGTGTACTGAACGTAACCTACTTATAGCTGCTCTGCCATTGGCTATTGACTAGCATCTTCTTGCCATCCAATTGACTAAGGAGGACCTCTAATGTATGCGTATGTTTTTATCCCAGCGTCCTCTCCATTAGAGATTTATGTGAGTGTACTAACTTTTGTTCTTTACTCTCGGGCTGCAGCTGTCGATTATTTTAGAAGTCGATTAATCGATGAACTAGTTAGTTCGAATAATCGAGTAATCGGAAGAGGAACACGAAAAATTTAGATACCTGAGCTCAGCCTCAAACGGTAAAAAACAAAAAATAAATAAGGATCTATGTACAACAAAAGGACAATTGGCTAACTTACTTGGTAAAAGCAAGCTAGCTTAAATGCTACAAAACGTTTTTTATAATGTGCTTCACAAATGGTTCAGACACATATTCCCACAAAAAAACCCGGCTAAATATACCTATAAACTAAATTACGAATGCATTAAAAAAATCATTAGCGCAAACAAAAACTCTGCTTACAGTGGGGAGAACAAGTATTGATACACTGCCGATTTTGCTGGTTTTCCCACTTGCAAAGCATGTAGAGGTCTGTAATTTGTATAATAAGTACTCTTCAACTATGAGGGACAGAATCTAATACAAAAAAACAGAAAATCACGTTGTATGATTTTTAAATAATAAATTTGCATTTAATTGCATGAAATAAGTATTTGATACATTACAAAAATCGAACTTAATATTTGGTACAGAAACCTTTGTTTGCTATTACAGATACCAAACGTTTCCTGTAGTCCTTGACAAGGTTTGCACACACTGCAGCAGGGATTTTGGCCCTCTCCTCCATGCAGATCTTCTCCAGGGCCTTCAGGTTTCGGGGCTGCTGCCGGGCAACACGGACTTTCAGCTCCCTCCATAGATTTTCTATCGGGTTCAGATCTGGTGACTGGCTAGGCCACTCCAGGACCTTAAGATGCTTCTTACAGAGCCACTCTTTAGTTGCCTTGGCTGTGTGCTTTGGGTCGTTGTCATGCTGGAAGACCCAGCCACGACCCATCTTCAGGGCTCTCACTGAAGGAAGGAGGTTGTCAGCCAAGATCTGGCGATACATAGCCCCATCCATCCTCCCCTCAATACGGTGCAGTCGTCCTGTACCCTTGGCAGAGAAGCAGCCCCAAAAGATGTTTCCTCCTCCATGTTTCATGGTTGGGATGGTGTTCTTGGGGTTGTACTCATCCTTCTTGTTCCTCCAAACACGACGAGCCGAGTTTAGACCAAAAAGTTCCATTTTGGTCTCATCCGACCACATGACCTTCTCCCATTGCTCCTCTGGATCATCCAAATGGTCAGTGGCAAACTTCAGACGTGTCTGGACATGCGCTGGCTTCAGCAGCGGGACCTTGCGTGCACTGTAGGATTTTAATCCATGACCGCGTAATGTGTTTCCGATGGTTTTTTTCGAGACTGTGGTTCCAGCTCTCTTCAGGTCATTGACCAGGTCCTGCCGTGTAGTTCTGGGCTGATCCCTCACCTTCCTCATGATCAGTGATGCCCCACGAGGTACGATCTTGCATGGAGCCCCAGAACGAGGCAGACTGACCGTCAACTTGAACTTCTTCCATTTTCTGATAATCGCTCCGACAGTTGTTACCTTCTCACCAAGCTGCTTGCTTATTTTCCTGTAGCCCATCCCAGCCTTGTGCAGGTCTATTATTTTATCCCTGATGTCCTTACACAGCTCTTTGGTCTTGGCCATTGCTGAGAGGTTGGAGTTTGTTTGTTTGAGCATGTGAACAGGTGTCTTTTATACAGGTAACAAGTTCAAACAGGTGCAGTTACTTCCGGTAATGAGTGGAGAACAGGAGGGGTTCTTAAAAAAGAACTAAGAGCCGAAATATTTACTAGTTGGTAATGTATCAAATATTATTTCATGCATTTAAATACAAATTTATTGTTTAAAAATTATACAATGTGATTTTCTGGATTTTTGTATTAGATTCCGTCCCTCACAGTTGAAGAGAACTTACGATACAAATTACAGACCTCCACATGGCTTGCAAGTGGGAAAACCAGCAAAATCGGCAGTGTATCAAATACTTGTTCTCCCCACTGTATGTTGGTCTTAACATTGAGCAGCTGGATTCAGCCATGTGAAATTAGGCAGACTAGAGGGCTGTACATCCACCTAAATCAATAAAACTTAATGCAAACACTTTGAAAATAAACCATGACAACGGCACTTTAATTAAACGAATACTCGAAGCAGCAAAATTTAATTCGAATCTTTTTTTTCTACTCGAATACTCGAGTTAATCAATTAATCGTATTTTACTCTATTCGTAGTTTTTTTTTACATAATGCACAACTCTCATTTTGTGTTAATTGTGCAATAATTTAATGGTAACATGTATTTGTTGCATATTTTGATGCATTTTTATGTTTTATAAAAGATTTATGTCTGAATTTTTGAACGGTTTTAGGACATTTATATATATAAAACGCATCTCTATTTATGGAATTTTCAGTTTACTACTTCCAGAACTAATTAATTTTGTAAGTAGAGGTACCACTGTATTGTCACAACCCTAATTATAAGTCTTTTGAAGTGAACCACGGACAGAGAGACTTGTAGTTCTGAAAAGATAATGAAATTATTAGTTATAATAATTTGATATTCAAACCCCTCTTAATGTTTTCGTTTTATAAAATTTGAAAAATTAGTTTAACTAGTAGGTCACCATTATTGTTGACGACGCAATGCACTCCGGGCGGTGACGTCGCTGAGCGGCGCTGCCGTACTTACACAGTGTCACTCATTACCTACATAAAAATGTCATCGGTTCTTCCCTTTCAATTTGAACCCTAACGGAAAAGTGATGAGCAGGACGGCACTGTCGATATTTTATTAAAGGGGAACTTTGAAGTAAGGTTGGCCAACCATGTTTTTGAATAATATCAATGGCTAAACAATTATAAGCATATTTTCATTATTTTTTTTAATGCAACCCTTCCAGATTCTTTGTTTAACCCATAGCAACGCCCTTGGCAACGAAAATGCTTTTCTTCGGCAATCTTCGGAAATCTTCGGAAATTACGTCACACCTAGACATGCGAGGGAAGTCCACCATAGAACAGTATTGTTTGTTGCATTGCTTCTCGGTAAGATGCCACAGCGGTGTGTGGTGATGTTTTGTTCTCGCTCAAACGAAAAGTTGTATGAGTGGCCAAAGGATAGCAGGGCACGTAAATGGACATCTTTCATTCGCACGAAGCGAATGAATTTCACGCCATCATCGAGTAGTGTTCTCTGCTGCAAACACTTAGAAGATGCCTGCTTCCTTAACCGGTCTGCTTATGATCAAGGATTTGCCAAAAAGTAAGTGTGATTTTTGGATAGATGACTGATGACTTTGTCAAAGCAGAGCTGCCTACTGTTGTGGAATTGAACAGTATAAGCTAGCGACGTTAGCCGAAAGTTAACTCGTGGAAATCCCCGATCATAGTTGTTGTTGCGTTCGCTAGGTTAAGCGTGTTTAAATTGTGCGTCATCTACGATCATGTCCGAAAGGGTTAATCCACTGTCAATTGGGAAACGGGTGTGGATGTGCATATAAACGGGTCGGCGTCGCGGTAATTCACGGTCACGTTGCTGTAAGAGACACACACCGCCGGTTAGTTTGTGCACATTTATTTGTATTTGTATTACGTATTTCCACCTTCATGCTTCAAGCATTGCATTGCTTATGGAAGGTTCAGCGTTCACAGTGATCGCATGATAGGCTTCTAGTTTGTGTTTGATGAGAGCCGCTGACAGGTGACAGCTGAAAAATAGCGTGTTGGTTTAGCGTAGCCATTGAGTCAATCTCGCAGCGAAACAGCGAGCGCGCAGGTCACGCAGTGAATCATGGGAAATGTAGTCTCGGGACAACACTGAAGTGGTGCTTTGTAATCTGTTCGCTTGTGTGAAAAAACTACATTTCCTCACGCCATTAGACGCCACTTCCTGCCGAGAGCTGTGTCGAGCTGTGTTCTAACTTTTCCATAAGAACTGCTCCATGTGTTAATAAAGAGACAAGGTTGTCAGCGCGTCGTGTGTTCGATACATTTGTAAACAAAAAGCTCATAACAAGACACTATGCACAATCCCTTTAAGAGACGCTGGAGTGGGAGGCGAGGAGGAGATCGGCGAGAAGCAAAACTTCGCGGTCGAATGTGGTAGCAGTCCACTATTATTTTGTTTTCTTATTGTTGCCACAATAAAGTGGAGAAAGCCATCGAAGACTCATCTCCTTCTTTCCCCCCAACGTTCTTATATTATTATTTTATATGCACGAGAGCTGCCGGATCTGCCAAAATGAACATGAAGTCTGATTATTATTTTTTTTAACAATGTCATCAGATAGACAAAAACATAACATTATGTGCAAATGCCTGCATCTTCAAATCATAAAAATAATAGCCTATATCTTACCAATGTTGTAATCTCGATGGGTCTTGTATCTATTCCATGTCAGGTAGTCTAGGCACACTGTTTGCATTCTGATTAGCGTCTGGCTAATACATGTTAGATCCAACATAAAATTCCAAGCTCCTCTTCTTCCTCCAACTCTTCAAAAACTTGGATCTCCTCCCTTGCGCTCGGTCTGTCGCTTATATCGCTGTTTGAAACATTGTTTGAAGGGCTTTGTATGGCGGCCGTATGTATGGAGCTGCCAACGCTGTTCCCGGTGTGACGTATCACTTCCGGGTTCGTCCTCTTTCAGGCTCGAACTTCGGAAACGCGATTATTTTGTCAAATATACAACATGTAAATTATTTTTTCATGCTTTATTTGGTGGACAATGTTTAATTACTTTACTTGTGACCCTATTTGGCATGTGAAGAAATTAGTTCACACTACAGCTTTAAGTAAAGGTCTCCAGCAGGATTCGAACTTGCATTTCCCGTGCGACAGACGAGCACTTGACCCTAGGACTGTAGTTTCGCGTGATGTTATAGTTAGGATTTTCCTCATAAAGCAATCGCAACCCACATGCATTGTCTTTCTGTGCGGTAAAACCTGAAAGGGAAAGGCAATTGAAAAGAGTGTGTGGCTGGCTTGACCACGGAATTAGAAAACGCGGCTCTCTTCAGACGGCAAGCAGACAGCAATAACATAGGGATTGCGTAAATTGGTTTATTAAACACACAATAAAACACGCGATCGCGAAAAGAGAGACACAAAAAGGGTCCGTGACATTAGGTTAGGATCAGTAAAAAAAAAAAAACTGAGGTAAAACCGCTGTTAGAAGCAGACAAACGAAAAAAAACCAAGGCAATCATGCAACTAGCAACGAAGGGATATACAAACTGTCAAATGACAGAAAGTCTATCTTAGCAACCCGCCTAGGATCGGCCTATAGATACCGCTGATGAGCTGGAATTGGATGCAGGTACGACGTTAGGAACTCATCCTTATCTCTGTAACAAAACAATCTGACCAGCAGCAGAATGTGATAAAATCGTGCCAGTTGTCATACTAGCTTTGCTTGCTAGCTAGCACAGCTATTCTCCCAGTCCAACCCAACCGCGTCATCACCCCCAGCGTGCATTGCAGGCGTAAGATATGGCGCCCTCCATAGGTCAAAACATGTACTAAATATTAGAGATTTTTAAATCAATGGCAATATTTTATGTTTCTAATAACATATTTTAGTGAAAGAGAACAATTGTGACTTCTTAGAGCCTACAAGTCTTTAAGTCCTTGCGTTTCTTGGCAGTTCCCCGAGATGAACGAGGTGAGTCGCGAGGAGGAGAACGCGGGCGGCAGCAGCTTCCTGCTCACATTCGCCATCCAGAACGCTGGCCTACTAACGGGCTTCGCCATCATGTTGCTGCTTACCACCTACTCCGGAGAGATGCAGCTGGTTTAGCCGCCACTTCGGTACCCGCACATCATGTGACTGATTAATGACAGCTAGCCTTCACACAGTCTGATTACAGCTGCATTCTTCTGTGGTGTCAGCACCCAAACTAAGCAGACTGCCTGTCTTTTGTTTTCTACGTGATGAGAGGAGATGCGTCAGCTCCTTTTCCTTTTTTTTAAAACTTCAGTTAGAGGGGAATTTTTTTACGTTAGTCTTAATCTTTGAGTTAGCACCCTGAAACTGACAAATAACTGACAAACTGCACAGAATTTGTTGAAATCAACTCCTCTGACCAATTAAACCCCTGCTAACTCAAAGATTAAGCCCAATGTCAAAAATCCCGAACTTCCGCTTTAACCTTCCTCTGAATAAATCTGCGAGCAAACCGGATGGACACTATTGTGAAAACATGCTCGGGTCATCGATTTAAAGCGACGACGCCACCCAAAGATTAGAAACGTTTCTCGTCATCGCTTCTTATTAGGGCCCGAGCACTAGACGTGCGAAGGCCCTATTGTTTTGCAAAGGATTATTATTATTATTATTATTATTATTATTATTATTATTATTATTATTATTATTCTTCTTTTTTCAGGGCAAATGAAAATGGCCAATTTGGAGGCCTGAACATGCACGAAAAGTCACCAAAATTTGCACATACGTGCCGCTTCGCGTAAATTTCGATAATCTTGTGTCGTTTTGAAAAAATGTCAAAAAATGGCTCAGTGGCGCCCCCTTTACCCTTAAAATTTTCAAAAAGGCCTCTCCTCTCAGGTTTTCAACGTAGAGCAATGAAATTTGGGGAGTAGATACCTTATGCCTAACTGTTCAAAAAAGCCTCTTGCACCCATATTCCAAATCCAACAGGAAATCGGATATTTTGGATCAAATGTGAAATTTTTATCGGTTCACAGTTGGGGTTTACATTTGGAGGCCTGAACATGCACGAAAACTCACCAAAATTTGCACATACATGCAACTTTGCGTAAATTTTGATAATCTACAAAAAAATTTAACAAAATCGCTCAGTGGCGCCCCCTTGAAATTTTCAAAAAGGCCTTTCCTATTAGGTTTTTTCAACGTAGAACGATGAAATTTGGCGAGTCGATACATTGTGCAAAACTGCTCCAAAAAGTCTCTTGCACCCATATTCCAAATCCAACAGGAAGTCGGAAATTTTGGATCAAATGTGAAATTTTATCGATTTACATTTGAGACCTTGTCGCTGAAGAAAATAGTTGGATCGTCTTCAAAATTGGTCAGAGTATTCAGGAGACATATGAGATCTTAAGTTTTCAAAATGGTGTGTTTTCACTCAAGGGTCGGGCCTGGGCGTGGTCCCAAAGTCGGCCATTTTTGGGCAAAATACCAAATTCAGAAAATGATTAAAAACTCCGTGATACAACGTTCAATCTTTTTCATTTCTAGCATGTATATGAGATATCCCAGCCTGAACACGACTGCATTGAAATATTACCCATTAGGCCTGGCGCCCCCTAGTGGGAACAGGAAATGGCCTTCTTTACGAGACAGGCTCCTCCTCCAAGGGAAAAAAAACTATTGACCTCAAACCTGTTTCAGGGGAGCCTCAAGACATGTGTTCAGGTCCCTGATAAAAAATATTGAGGTTTCGTTGAAGCGGAGAGGTCCAAACTGGAAGTGAAAATGACCGTCAACAATTTGTCTCGCCAAAAATTTTGAACAGTCATAACTCGGCAGATATGCAACATATCTGCGCCAAACTTTCCGTGTTTGTTGAGAGTCATACCCTGAAGGTTCTTGTAGGGGTCATTTGCATCAACTCTACAGTGCCAACTAGTGGCGAAAGAAAGAAGTTTTAAAAAAGGCCTTTCCTATTGGGTTTTTTCAACATAGAGCAAGGAAATTTGGGGAGTAGATACCTTATGCAAAACTGCTCCAAAAAGTCTCTTGCACCCATATTCCAAATCCAACAGGAAATTGGGTATTTTGGATCGAATGTGAAATTTTCATGGGTTCACAGTAAGAGTTTACATTTGGAGGCTTGAATATGCATAAAAACTCACCAAAATTTGCACATACATGCGGCTTTGGATAACGTTCGATAATCTTGCAACGTTACGAAAAAATTTAACAAAATGGCTCAGTGGCGCCCCCTTGAAATTTTCAAAAAGGCCTCTCCATTTAGGTTTTTCTAACATAGAGTGATGAAATTTGGAGAGTCAAAACTTTGTGCAAAACTGCTCCAAAAAGTCTCTTGCACACACATTCCAAATCCTACAGGAAATCGGGTATTTTGGATTGAATGTGAAATTTTTATCGATTTACAGTGTGCACATTTTACACCTTGGCACCTAGGGAATTAGTTTGATCATTCTCAAAATTGGCGAGCCTGTTCATGAGGCATATGAAATCTTAAGTTATAAAAATGGTGTGTTTTCATTCACGGGCCTGACCTGGGCGGGGTGCCAAAGTCGGCCATTTTTTCGCCAAAACACCGAATTCGGAAAATGACTGATAACTCCCTCATACATCGTTCAATCTATTTTAAATCTGGCATGTGTGTGAGGTATACTAGCCTGAGCAGGACTGGATTGAAAATTTACCATTTGTGCCTGGCGCCTCCTAGTGGGAACAGGAAATGCCCTTTTTTACGGGACACACTCCTCCTCTAAAGGGAAAAAATCAATCTACCTCAAACCTGCAAAAGGGAAGCCTTAAGACCTGTGTTCAGGTGCCTGATGAAAAATATTGAAGTTTCGTTGAAGCGGAGGGGTCCAAACAGGAAAGTGAAAATGACTGTCAACAATTTTTCTCTCCAAAAACTTTGAACAGTCATAACTCGGCAGATATACAACATATCTGCGCCAAACTTCCCGTGCTTGTTGAGAGTCATACCCTGAAGGGCCTTGTAGGGGTCATTTGCATCAACCCTACAGCGCCAACTAGTGGCAATAGAAAGTCACTCGTTTTTCCAATACATGTCCAGTTCTTTTCAGGTTGGTCATTGTAGTTTCAAGACCTATTAAAATACTTATTTACGGCCCATGTCCACGTGTCTCTGTCTGTTGCCGTGACGACCCTTTGTTCGCCATTTAAAGGAAATATTTTTTTTCAGAGACTCAGGCAGCTTATAGAGCCACAATAGTTGGCACACTTGGTCGAATTGGCCCAGTTAGAAGATTAATTTTAGTTTTGAATAAGGGCTTGGCTGCACAGCTCAGTAGTGGCTCCTTTTTTGTAGTACTCTCTCCAATAGGGGTTTTTATCTCTTGGGTGTGGGAATGTAAATAGGCGACTTTCGAGCATGTTAGGTTCTAATGAGATGATTAGAGAGGAGGATCTGCCACCGCCCTGACCTGCACACAGTCCGAGTTGCGTGACGTCCGAGTTGCGCTAGATCGCGAGGGCCCGTTCAGTCCTGCTTGCAGGCCTAGTTTGTAGTTGTAATTGTTTAGTTTTTGGAAAAAAAAAAAAAAAAAAAAACGGTCAAAGTGATAGCATTGTTAAAAGGTAACCAACTTGTACGGTTGTGCCCTCATTCCCGATTACACGTTGCTCGCGTGTGTGTTCACCAGCAGTTTGTATGCAAGCCAAAATTAATTAAATATCATACCAATTCCAATTTGAACAAAAACAATTCAAGTACTTGTCGAGTTTATTAGTGTTTATGAGAATGGACCATTTTATAAATAAAAATAAATATATATATAGAGGTAGTCCCTGGGTTACGACGTACGGGTACTCGACTTGCGCGATCTGGACTTTACGACACCGGAGTCCCGTCCGCCATTTAGTCTCCAGTCGTTTTTTTTTTTCTTTTTCAGTCATAAACAGTACCTTATTATACCTCACAGTATCTTATTTTTTACTTTAGTTTATTATTATGATATGTTCTGTCCTCACTAAATTTGAAGTGCTTTTTGAATCTTTTTACTTCCTTCACTTTTGAAAAGTTGTAAAGCTGTAACACACATATGTACACTTATGTTCAAAATAATACGCATTTTAACAGTCAACATTTTTAACATTTTAACACTTGACACAAATCAATTGGTGTTCAAACGTCCATTTGGTCAGATCAATATGTAAATTTAGTAGATTAAATTAGCCTAAATTGCCTAACAAAAGTCCGCTAACGTAATGTTAAACATTTACGAATTTACAATTCTCATAGCAAATTGCTCACACATAACTCCACAAACTATAGCTGTAAACTTAATTACAAATGAATACACAAACATATATTAGCTGAAACAACTTACAGCCTTATGTTGGCAAATTCGAGCAACTGTGCTTTATTCATGTCAGATGTTTGAGTCTGCTCCTCAGTCATACAAGGCGACAGTCCAGCCAGACCCAGCGCTGCCACCAGAGGGCAGTCTATCTCCAATCATTAAAAAGAATACAATACTTTATAAAGGGTTAATTCCAATTTACGCGGAAATTCGGTTTACATCACTAGCTTAGGAACAGAACTCGTTTGTAACCTGAGACTACCTGTATATATATGTACTGAAAATAGCAGTTCAAGCCCATGAATTTTGGAACTCTTTTTGCGCTAAACCAGAATAAACTGAATTTTTGAGGGGCATTTAATGGCTATACATAACAGTTTGCTGTGCTGTTAACACTTAACAATTCAACAATAAATCATTTATTAACAGTTTAGTATAACAGATAGTTATTATAAAGTGTTACCAAATAAACGGTAAAAATAAGGAACTAACTGGTTGCATAGACTTCATAATGATATTGATGGGGCATGGGGCCAATTAATAGGGGGCCTGCATTGTTGGCGTGGCAGTCAAAGCTGACCGAGTGGAATCACAGACAAAGAGCTTTTTACGTTGAAAATTCTTATGAATAAATGCTTAAATCGGTGAATTCTTTATAGATATGGACGGAAAACAGTCTCGATTCTTGGTTAAAAGCAACAACAACAAAAACGTGCAGTTAGCATTTATTTTACGTACTGTACATATGTTGAAGTACGATGCTAGTCTGTTTGTCAATGTGGCGGCCGCCATATGTAAACAGAGCTTTTCCGGTGAAAATTCTTGTGAATGCATGCCGAAATCCTTGAATTCTTTATAGATATGGACGGAAAACTGTTTCGATTCTTGGCTAAAAGCAAAAAAAACATGCGGTTAGCATTTATTTTACGTAAATATGTCGAATGTGCTGCTAGTCTTTAGGCCACTGTGGCGCTGCCTTATCACTACAAAGAGCTTTTTCCGGTGAAAATTCTTGTGAATAAATGCTGAAATCCCTGAATTCTTTATAGATATGGACAGAAAACAGTCTCGATTCTTGATTAAAAGCAAAAAAAAAAGGCAGTTAGCATTTATTTCACGTAAATATGTTGAATGTTTAAGCCATTGTGGCGCTGCCTTATCACTTCAAAGAGCTTTTTAAGTTGAGAATTCTTGTGAATAAATGCTGAAATCCCTGACTTCTTCATAGATATGGATGTAAAACAGTCGAATCTTGGCCAAAAGCAAAAAAACAAACAAACATGCAGTTAGCATTTATTTTACTTAAATATGTCGAAGTACGATGCTAGTCTTGTTAGTCTATGTGGCGGCAGCCTTACAACAAAGAGCTTTTTACGTTCAAAATTCTTGTGAATAAATGCTTAAATGCCTGAATTCTATACAGATATAAACGTAAAACAGACTCGATTCTTTGTTAAAAAGTTGAAAATTCTTGTGAAAAAACATAATAATTTGTCGCTGCGACCGACTGCAAATAACAGAACTGGATTGCGGGATGGCCCCCTACTTGAAGGCGTGGCGCAGTGAAGGTCAAATGCCGTCAATATCATTATGAAGTCTATGCTAGTTGGTAACAAAATATCCAGAAACACCCTAACAGGGTTTCTGTGAATGAACGTCAGTTCATTTGAAACCAGAAAACTTGCGTTTTTTCCCCTATTTTTAGGGTGTTCACAGGCCTCTTTTTTGTTGATTTTAAGCCATTTACAGGTCAATTCCGTTTGAGTTTGGAGTCACTGCCTTTTCATTCGTGGAGATTCCTGGGTCGTTTCCTGTTCTGTAATTTAAAATCAATAGGAAGTGACCCGGAAATGCCCCAAAATCAATAGGAAGTGACTGAAAAGCAACAGCAAAAATGCCCCCACATAAAACTCATTGGTTGCCATTGACCGCCATAGACGTCTGATTCGTTTGAAGTGGGAAGGATGGCATGCGCTGGCACCGTCCCACTTCAAACGGGTTGGACGTCTACTATCGATAAACTCATTCCAATTCATTTATGTGATTATGTGAGAAGTAAATTTGATCTAATTCATTCTTGGATATTTATAATGACATTGTATATGTCAATTTATGATCGTGAAAATGAATTAATAATTCATTGAATTATAAACAAATAATTCTGCACAATTTAAGATCTCGATAATTTGTTTACTCCTATTGCGTTATGAATAAATGAATTAAAATGTGAAATACTTAATGGGACCATTCATAAGGTCGTCCAAAAAATGTTACATATTTCCTGTTGTATTTCACGCTTGAATCAGTTATTGGATAAGTGAATCAAGTATATTACATTTTAATGTTGTTTTTAATTGCTATCTGTTAAATTTTGCTTCATATTTATTTAATTTTGGCACCAAAAAAAATGATATTTATGGGATATGGACTCGGTGTCAGCACACTTTTTTGTCACTTTTATATAGTTTGTGATTTGTTTAATGTTTGTTTACCGGACTGGTTTATTTCCAGAGAGTTACTGATGCTGTCCCAAATTTATGCTGCCGTACAATATATTTGATATCATGTGAAGAATATGCAGTATGACTTGTCGGCGTTGAAAGTGGCATTAAGGTAGTAAATGGATGGCAAGCTCAGCTCCATCATTGCTGCTCCTTTATTTACACTGAACGTGTAAACAGATTATTTATTGCTTCTTTTATGCTTTTTACACCACCCATGAACGCCAGACATTGTCTTTTTTTTAAAAATCTCATTTGGGAATAAATTTGCGTGTTCATACTCTATGGATGAATATTTGGACAGAGTATGTCAATTTGTTCACATTAATGATCACGCAAATGTTACTCATGTCATGTCCATTCTTTTTTCTGTTTTTATATATGTAAAAACATTTACAAATATGTTATTTTTCAAGAAAATCATGACTGCTATTTAAGCTGACTTTATACTTGACCAATTAAAGTAAGATTTTCCATGAAAGTGTTTTAGTTCAGAGTTTTTATTTCATGTTAAACTAGTTTTAAAATGCTGACATGCCACATTCAGATTCAGAGATTTATTCGTCATTGACACCAGCTCTCACAAGATGACAACAGATGCAAAGAAATCCAGTTCAATAAGTGAGCATCGGGCCGCTGCAGACGTTCCGCACCGCCAACTTCTCTCTCTTCTTCAGAAATTACAGAGCAAGTTACAAGTAAACACACATACACCACCGTTCAAAAGTTTGGGGCTACTTAGAAATTTCCTCCTTTTTGAAAGAAAAGCGCCGTTTTTTTTTCAATGGAAATAAAATTAAACTAATCAGAAAAACACTATACATTATTAATGTTGTGAATGACTATTCTAGCTGGAAACGTCCGGTTTTAATGCAATATCTACGTAGTTTTGTAAAGAGGCCCATTGACAGCAAACATCATTCCAGTGTTCTAATGGTACATTGTGCTAGCTAGTTGCCTTAGAAGGATAATAGATGATTAGAAAACCTTGTGCAATTATGTTGGCACAGCTCAAAACAGTAAAGGTGGTTAGAGAATCTATAAAACTGATCTTCCTTTGAGCTAGTTGGGTATCTGGAGCATCACCTTAGTGGATTTGATTCAACTCTCAAATGGCCAGAAAAAAGTGAAACTCGACAATCTCTTCTTAGAAATTAAGGATATTCCATAAGAGAAATTGCCAAGAAATTGAAGATTTCCTATCACGCACAAACAAGATCTAATCAGAGTAGAAAGAGAAGCGGGAGGCCCCGCTGCACAGCCGAGCAAGAAGACAAGTCTATAAGAGTCTCTAGTTTGAGAAATAGATGCCTCGCAGGTCCTCATCTAGCAGCTTCATTAAATAGTACCCGTAAAACACCAGTGTCAATGTCGACAGTGAAGAGACGACTCCGGGATGCTGGTTTTCAGGGCAGCATGGCAAAGGAAAAAGCTTTATCTGAGACAGGATAATAAAATGAAACAATTAATATAGACAAAAGAACATAGAAATTGGACAGAGGAAGATTGGAAAAAAGTGTTATTGACAGACGAATCAAGGTTTGAGGTGTAATGTGATGGTCGGGTTGCTTTGGTGCTGGTAAAGTGGGAGATTTGTACAAGATCAACGGGATTTTAAATAAAGAAGGCTATCACTCCATTTTGCAACACCATGCCATACCCTTTGGAAAATGGGAGTCAAATTCATCCTACAACATCATAGTGACCCAAAGCACACCTCCAAGTTCAAGAGTACACCCCTCGCATTTCTGCAGATATTTAAGTATATCTTTTCATGGGACAACACTGACAAAATGACACAATGAAAAGTGCAGCTTATATAATAAGAGTTCATTTATTTTCCCCTCAAAATAACTCAAAATATAGCCATTAATATCTAAACCCCTGGCAACCAAAGTGAGTACACCCCTATGGAAAAACGTACATCCCTTAATGTCCAAATTGAGTACTGCTTGTCATTTTCCCTCCAAAATGTCATGTGACTCATTACAGGAGTGCTGTCAGCATTGCTGCAGAGATTGAAGAGGTGGGGGTGGTCATTCCCACCACCATGCTTGACTGTAGGCATGACACACTTATCTTTGTACTCCTCACCTGGTATATTTGAATTGTATGCTCAAAGGTAAGTTGATGAAAAAAATGATCCCTTTTGAATTTTCAACAGTCTGTTTTCTATCACAGGCGCTTTATGATGTATATGAGCTTTATTTGTATGTACGTGGCGTAATTATACATATATTTTCCCTTGGTTGACGAGCCATACTTTTTAAGCTGACTTTTTAATTTTTTTTTTTTTTTTTTTTTAAAGCTGACTCTGCTAACTGGGAATGTATCGCCAGGGATAAATTCATTAAGTCACTACCTCATTTAAATTGTCGACTGTATTTGTGAGTATTGGTAGACGACCGGCTTTCACATGCTTATTAGCTCGATTTTGTAAGATTTGAACAAAGGTATCCCCCTCATGAAAGAGTACCAAGTCAATGCATGACAACCTGTATTCTTTACACCAAAATGTTTGACATTATTATATTTTATGGACATGTCCAGATTGAAATAGGATGTCAACAAATAATAGACACAAATTTAAAAAGTAAAACCAATGTTTTTTGTTGTTGTTTTTTAGGTTACATTTTCATGATCGACATCATGCTGCTGCTGGGGACAGCTGCTGGTGCCTGCTGGCTGTAGGCGCTAAACCCATTTTGCAAATAGCAAAAAACAAATTAAAAAAGCCTTTTATTTAGTGTTCTGACAGCTGACCATTGCCATCCATTTTTTCTGCTGCTCTTGGTCCTTGGTGAAAAACCATGCTGCACAACCATCACAGGCCACTGATCTATAAAATGTTAGGTGTAAACCATGAACCATGATACCAATTTCACCAACTGTACAATTAAAAATGTGATTTTCTTAATCAAAACGTAATAAGTTGCTGATATACATTACACCATATTGAGGAAAATAATAACATTTTGTTCCTGTCTTGTAATCATTTTGTGTTGCTTTGGTGCAAACTAAATGAAAAATGCCTCTAAAGAGGTACAGGTTTGGTTTTGGTAAAATGAGAGGCTATATTCAAAATTTGTTATTCAGGAAATTTTTGTTAAATGTCATTTTTTGTGTGTGTTTCAAGCCAAACTAAGTCGATAAAATAAAAAGGAAAATGTACACACACACACATATATAGAAAGTGCAACAGTAAAGAAAAGTGGAAAATACAATTTAAAAGTTGTGACCGCAAGCCCAAACTTTTCGGGAAACAAAAGTGTTTTTATATGTCTATGCAAAAAAACAAAATAGGGACTACTACCACTTAGAACTTGGGAACAAAATATGTTATACAGTACATGGTGTTATCGTTAATATATTACCACAGGTAGGTGAATCAAGGAAATCTAGACATTCTCTGTAAAAAACTATTTTAGTTGTGAAAAAAGAAAAAACTAAATCATCTTGCGTTTGAATGTAAAAGTCGATTTCCCGTGCTAATGTTAACACAAACATGACACTTTCACTCTACAACATGGGAAAGTTTCCTTCTGCGTAACAGTTTACATACTTTTCAGTTGTCGCCATACCACTCCAAGTGTAAAACTAGCATTTACATACCGGTACATGTTATAATGCAATGATATAATCAAACAAGCACTTAGTGTCGCAACCCTCTTTACATGGCCCTGGTCAGTATGTCAGCCAATTGAACGAAAAGCAGAGTCCAGATTTTTTTTTTTTTTTTGCTGCCTGCATGTGAAGGGCGAGAGACGCTGTGAAGAACTACGAAGAAAAAATAAATGAATAGTAAATATTGGTGTAAACGGATTACGCTCACAAGCTCTTTATTAGGCTTGTTGTTAACACTTGTGTATGTAAATCTGACGTTAGTTGATTGTTCTTATTGGAGATGTGTGTGTGGCAGCGTGGTAGGTTTTTTTTTTTTTAAACAGGGGTTTTGACAGTTGGCGTCATATTTTCAGCAGCGGTGCACAATTACACCAGTCAATGACTAGGAGTGCGTGGTACTGCAGAAATGTTTTCAAAACAAAAGAGGAAAGAAAAGAAAGCAAAACAGGAGAAGGGTTGAAAAGGCCAACAGAATATGACAAAGTACTTCACAAAGGAAGGTTGGTGTCTTGTGTCAGTGTAGTGCTGAAAATAAACCTGTCATCTTAGCCCACTCCAGCCCCATCTGGAACCTCGCGATGTCTATTACAAAGCTCTGATGCGAGGTCCCAGCTCACTCCGTAAGAAATACAGGATTTTCCCGGTCTGAATGAGGGACATTCACCTGTTCAAAAAAATGAATTCAAAATAATGACAGCATTTTTTTGGTATCCTACAGATGTTGAAAGTTGGTGTGGAAATGGTCTTTTTTTAAAATCGGGTTGAATCCAGTTTGTCAAGAATTTATTGAATATAGTTTGTCATCCATTGAATTTAGTTTGTTAACAAAGGAACATTGCTTCGGAGCTGTAGCCTATAGTGGAGATCGCGAGTTTCCAGATGGGCTAAGCCTACTCCATAATGAAATACTGTAATTGTATGCTAGCTATTGTTCGCTCCACTTTTAGCTTACATTTAATCGATACAGCAGGCAAACCCTTAGCAAGCTCTTCATACTAAAACAGTTGTATACTGTGATGTATACTGTAGTATAGTTAAGTTAAAACAAAACATTTATTCTAAGTCATTCATTATGGTATTTGCTTTGAGAATATTTCTAATAAAAAATATATTTAGATTGTAAAAGATAGCCTTCAGTACATTTCTTATACTGAGAGATGATATCAGTCTATTCATTATTGCTCTATACGCTGTATGTATATATAAATATATTTTCATCTTAATGGAGAAAATGCACAAATTAGTGTGTAAAGATTCACCAGAATTCAGGAAATTACGTAGTGATACTCTAAATGTGTGTGTGTGTCCCGGCACTGGTGGTGGGGCCCAAAGTGATATCTTTTCATGGGGCCCAAAACCCCTGGCTGTGCCCCTGCCGGCCCCGTTCACATTTGGTCCGCCGCTGCACTGTTTTGTAAATTGCAAACACCTTGCATTCGTATACATGAATAACAGTATTTTGTTTTGTTTGAATTGTTTTTATTTATTTTAGTAAACCATTAACTTTTCAAAAAGAATTTTATTAACAATTTGCGACGTCATGCTGCAGTTTTGCTGGCGCCCACTAGAGGGAAGTAAACAAGCTCGGCTGCGTTGCTACCAACGGTCTCGAAGAACAAACTTGGAGCCATCCGACTACACTGCGCATGCGTTTCTACCCACTCGAGACACCGGTTAGAAATTAAAGGGCGAAAACCACATTTTTGACTGGGAAAAAAAGCTGCCAAAAGCGTCGACACTTCCACGGAGATGCCTTGTGAGAGTGTCGGACGCTAACCGTGAAGGTGAGGGTATTTCTTGCGTCTTTGTGGACCACACGGCGAAGTTTTCAAAGGTTTTAACCACGTTATGCTAATGCTTAGCAGCAATGGTTGATTGACGCGCTCTTAAACTGTAAGGTCGAATTCACTTTTATCTCCTTGCTACAACTCCAGATACGTGTTCAAACTGTAACAACTTACATCATTATAGCGTGGAGGAGAAAACTGCACTTTCACTTAAGAGCATAGGGGGAGTTTGACGTTTGTGGGAGGGGGGGTATAACATGTTCATGACATGTTCAATGAACTTATATAATATTATATATATATTTGACGCTGTTCGTGTTCAATCCTTGGTTCAAGTTCAGTTGTTGTTGAAGCTTTTGAAAGTTTAGACATAGATCATTATGAAGCCTACTGCTTAGGTTTAAAGATATTCTAAATAACCATCTTGCCACCTCAGGTGTAGTTTTGGCCAAGCAAAGCAAAGGACCGTTCAAGTGTTAGTTGTAGTTATAGGTGCTTGTCACAGGATCAGTCCGAAAAATAATTTTGAACCATTAAAAAGCACTTTGTAGAATTCTTGTTTGTTTAATTCATTTTCGTTGTTTGATTTGTTGCTTTACAACGTTTACAGGCAACATTTTAACGGCTAGGTCTTTATTTTAAAGGGGAAGTTCAGACTTTTTGACACTAGCTTAGGCTTAATATTTGTGTTAGTGGGCGTTCAATTAGTCTGTGGAGTTGATATACAACAAATTCCGTGCAGTTTGTCAGTCAGCTGAGCAGTTCTTGAACGCGACTGGAGCAGCTATCCTAAACGTCATCCCCAAACGAAACACCTGTCGCTTCAAAACAAGCTGATGGACTATTTTGTTTGCCTTTGTGAAAACGCAGAGAAACAGGCAACTTTTTTGAGAAAAGCTACAAAGGTAAATGAGAAAGCCCCCAAAGCCAGTTACCTTGTTGCTAAACTTGTTGCTAAATCCAAAGTCCCACACTGTGGCAGAGACTTTTGTACCACCTGCCTGCAAAGCTATTGTCAGCGAGCTGCTCGGCCCTGATGCGGTTAAAGACATTGCTAAAGTCCCCCTGTCTTTACTTTGTTTTTGAATACAATTTTTATCAGAACAAAAAGTTCACAAGCATCTCCATGGAATAATGCAATATGAATGCAGAGACTTAAATGATGATATTACATGCTATGTCATCAATTCAGTGTCAGTCTGTCAAGTGGGTTGCCTATAGGGATTTTTTTCTGTGTCAGTATTCAATGACACAGTATCCACACTGTGTCAACACAGTGTGTCACTGTGTCAACACGCTTCATGAGGTCTCACGGACCCATCACTACTCACCTGGTCGCCACCACACATGCTTGAGACCACTGGGACCAAACAAATTAATCTTCATCTCATCAGACCATAGGACATGGTTCCAGTAATCCATGTGCTTTGTTGACACGTCTTCAGCAAACTGTTTGCGGGCTTTCTTGTGTACCGTCTTCAGAAGAGGCTTCCTCCTGGGGTGACAGCCATGCACACCAATTTGATGTAGAGTGCGGCGTATGGTCTGAGCACTAACAGGCTGACCCCCCACCTCTTCAATCGCTGCAGCAATGCTGACAGCACTCCTGCAACAATCTTTCAAAGAAAGCATTTGAATGTGACGCTCAGCACATGCGCTCAGCTTCTTTGGACGACCAACCCAAGGCCTGTTTTGAGTGGACCCTGCTCTTTTAAAACGCTGGATGATCTTAGCCACTGTGCTGCAGCTCAGTTTCAGGGTGATGGTAATCTTCTTGTAGCCTTGGCGATCTTCATGTAGCGCAACAATACGTCTTTTAAGATCCTCAGAGAGTTTGCTATGTGGTGCCATGTTGGAACTTTCATTGACCAGTATGGGAGAGTGTAAGAGCTGCACTACAAATTTGAACACACCTACTCCCTATGCACACCTGGACCAAGTAACACTAATGAGTCACATAACGTTTTGGAGGGAAAGTGACAAGTGGTACAGTACTCAATTTGGACATTTAGCAATGTAGTTTCTAAGTAGTGTACTCACTTTTGTTGCCAGGGGTTTAGATATTAATGGCTATATTTTGACTTACTTTGAAGGGAAAATAAATTAACTCTTATTATATAAGCTGCACACAGACGACTTTTCATTGTGTCAAAGGGTCATTTTGTCAGTGTTGTCCCATGACAAGATAGACTTAAATATCTGCAGAAATGCGAGGGGTGTACTCACTTTTGTGATGCACTGTAAATGACCTATAATAATTTAGCTGTATTCTCTTCTCGATGCCGCTGAATGTGACTTATACGTCTTGTGATTTAATAGTATCAAATTTAAAATTCTATATCTCTTTAAAACATAACACTTGTAAAAATGAAAACTAATACATTATACAAATTTCACCGCAATTCAACTCAACAGCTCACAGCAAAATACGGTTTCGCCTCCAATTTTCATTTCATCACTCCCACAGGACCACCTAAAAATCTTACGATATCTGAATAACGTTTTAGAGAAAATGTAAAATGTGTTATGTTTTTTGTCTTTTGTCGTGTTAAGGAGGAGCTATGGCCTGCGCTCAGGTTCCTCTGGACGAGCAGCAGGTGACTGAGCAAGACGCTTTGGGCAAAGAGCGCACACTGCCTGCGCTGGTGAGTTGCCATCTTCTCATTCTTGTTGACGTGCTTGCTCTCCGTCATCGTTTGTGTCTTTCTACAGCATCCCGACAGGAAGGAGGACCGCCTTTTTGTGCCTTACGTGCCGCTGTCAGCCGACGCCTGTCCAGCCGAGGTGGAAGAGTTCCTTGAGCGCAGCAGGTTCATCTTAGAAGATCTGGAATGGCTACTCGCGTTGCCGCATGACAAATTTTGGTGTCAGGTCAGGGTCATATTTGTTTGTCCTTTTAAAGCAAAGTGGTCCTTCTACAACAACAACAAAATAAAAATTACAACATTTTGGTTGTTATTGACCCGAAGTTTAAATTTGAAGAAGCCAGTTAATCATTTTTCAAAACGTCTGTCGTGAACTTTCTGGTTCTCCAGGTTGTGTTTGACACGTCGCTGCAGAAATGCTTGGACTCTTATGTCCATCATGCCCCTCGTGGCCTCGACTTGAGCTCTGCATCCACATCCCCCGTGGTGGCGGAGACTCATCAGTCCCTCCATCGTGTCGTCTTCTTTGCCTTCCTTAGGATGGCCACTCACAAGGAGTCCAAGGTAGGGTCTGACAGCTGGAAGCAGGGGGTGCTGAGGATCTTTTTTAGGTTTTCCCATTCAAAAACCGCTTTTTCGGTCCAAATTTGTCATGTGTTTTCCCTATACAAGGCGTGCCTAATGGTGGTACACACGCATGCTGGATAGTTTTCGTATGACTACTAGGCTACTACAAAGACAGCGTTCTATTTCACCTACAGTGTGTGTTGGAGTACAGTCGTATTGGAAATAAAAGCACCCGTGTATTATAATGCAAATCCCCGCAGCTTGACGACGCAATGACACACGAACACATTCTAAAACTAAGGGGTCGTTTACATGGTGACTCTCCGAGAATACGAAAAATTTCAAATTTTCATTTGCGTCTCCATTCGAACAATGTCGCAATTCCGCATGAAAACGATGTAGTATTCATGCCAGGCCCTAGGGGACAGTGCAGATTTACAGGGCGACAGAAAATGATGCACTTTGACTCCACCAAGCTTCCTCAGCCAGGAAAGAAATATGCCCGCCCACTCGAAGCAATGGCATTTTTCTTTTGTTCCAAAAAGCACAAAAATGGAAACATTCAACATTTTTAAGTTAAAAATGTTATTAAAACAGTAAATTAGAGGCGACATTCTGCCATATTTGCTGTTTTTAATGTTTAGTAGCACCGCTGCGCACGCCCAATGTGACATGTACAAGTGCTGACATTATTGGCCTGGTCTCGCGCCTCGGGAGCCATTGATATGCATGCCGAGGAAGCCCCCCTCAATCCCCCGCAATCGGATGCTTCCACTTTGGAGGCAGGATTCAGAATTTTTCATCTTCGCCTTCCGTCTTCGCCGACACCATATGCACGCGAGGCGAGTCCGCTACTCAGTCATTGCGTCTTTGTGTCGCAGAGTCGCCATGTAAACTGCCCCTAAAAGGGCCAATAGACCTCAGTTTAACACCCCTTCACAACACTAAAATAATTTGCACACGAATAGCCAACAACGATCTGCGCGGTGGCAGCTCAACGCAAGCATGTCTTAGCTATTTGAAGACGCCAAAAGACAATCATCTTCAATTTTGACCTCAAATTGAATTTTCAAAAATTTCACAGTTTTTGTAAATAAAAAATCGCTAATTCGTTTTTGTGCTATGTTTACGCCTCCTTTGTCAAGTTTACTTTTTCATTCCAATAGCGCCTCATTCAAAGTGACACGGTAGCAAGCAAGGTGTCATTAAATAATCCCCAAAGTTATATATGCTCTTGTTTCAATGTTTTATGTATTTATTTATTTATTTTTAAGCCCCCCCCCCACCCCCCAAACACTATTTTTCTCCCCAACACCGGGGGGTGCTGCAGCAACCTCAGTACCCCACTTCCCGTGCGGCTGGGATCTGAAGTTAAAAGTTACGGCGTTCCAACTCATAAAAAATGCTCACCATATGATAAGAAAAACAACAAACATGTTGATGATCTTTTTACTTCAGGAGAACTACATCACACCAGCTGTATTTGGGGAAATACTGTATGAAAACTTCCTTTTCGATGTACCCAAAATAATGGATCTGTGCATGCTTTTCGGGAAAGGCAACAGTCCGCTGCTGTACAAGATGATCGGTGGGTGTCGCCTTCATCTCTCACGGTTGATGTTGACTTTATCTGCTCTGTGTGGATTCATTTTAAACATGTTTACGGACAGAGAACATTTTCACGCAACAACCATCTTACTACAGAGACCTGGATGAAACCGTGCCCACCATTTTGGAGGTGAGTGTCCACACAGCAACACTTTTAAATTACAGATAATGGTTGAGCACGTCGCCCGTCAGGTGTTCGACAGTATTGAGGAGAAGTGCGGCCTCCGCTGCGATGGTGCCGGAGAGCCCCTGAAGCTCAATGCTCAAAAGAAGCCGAATGCTGTCAGCATGACTCAGCAGGTAAGACAACCAACTAGACATTATTAATTTGCCAATTTATTTATATTTTTTGGTCAATTTTTGAAAAGCCTGACCTGCCATTCCTAAAGTTTGCACCTTTAACATTGTCATAAATGTTGTTTTATTCTAAAACACAAAACATTACCCATGAACAGTGTTGTTTTTGGCAGCTCTTTTAATTTTCATCTTAGTCTTTTGGACGATAATACTTAATAATCTTAGTCATATTTTAGTCATCTGAAAATGTGTCTGTCAAGCCTAATTTCCTCGAGTTTTAGTTGGTTTACCGAAAATATTTTCGTCTGTAAAATTACATTTACTCTAAAAATAAACAAATAGATAAAGGTTTCCAACAATTTCGAATGAACATCGACAGCCAGTGAGTTGATTTCTTAAAAATAAATACATTTTCAAAACCCGATCTTTTTCCACCCGATTCCGATCTCATAAAAATGACGTGATCGGATCGATGGCCTCCCTATTCAAGCCGGGTGGTTTACCAATAATTTACTGTTACCGAGACAGTTCACGATGACCGACGTAATTTTGACTGTGTCGATGAATTCGATTTTTTGATTAAACGATACTGTTTTTCTGCTTCATTCTCTTACAGCGCCAGACCCTCCCTCCTTCTAAGCAATCCGGCCAAACTGTCAGCTTGCATTTGTTACTTGAAGTTAACGATGATTGACAGTAGTGCTTCAACGATTCATCGATTAACTCGAGTAATTCGATTAGAAAAAAGCTTCGAATCAAATTTTGCTGCTTCGAGGATTCATTCAAGTAGAGTGGCGTTGTAACGGACTGTTTAGAAAGTGTTTGCATTTAGTTTTATTGATTTGGGTGGATACATTGCCCTCTAGTGGCAACAGGAAATATAACATAACTCATTCAACAAGGCTGAATCCAGCTTCTCCCTGTTAAACATAAATATATAATAATAAATAACATAAGTTTTTGTTTGAGCTAATGTTTTTTTTATGCATTCGTAATTTAGTTTTTAAGTATATTTAGCCGTTTTTTGTGGAGATATGTGTTTGAACGATTTGTTAAGAGCATTAAAAAAAATAGCATTTAAGCTAGCGGACTTTTGCTATGCAAGTTAGCCAATTGTTCTTTTGTTGTACTTGGATCCTCATTTATTTTTCTGTACCGTTTGAGGCTAAGCTCAGGTATTGTAATTTATTTTTAAATTAAAATGCAATTCTGCATACTTTGAAGAAACACGCGTGAATTTTATTTTGTACTCTCTTTTAATGATCTTTAGATAGCAATCCTTTGTTTTGCATTTCCTAAAATTTATTCTGCTACGCATTAAATTTTCCTAACTCGATTACTCGATTATTCAAACCAGCTAGTTGATAGATTAATCGATTACTTAAATAATCGACAGGTTTGTAGCTTTGATCTTGCCAGAGAAGCTTGGTAGCTCTGTGATCAAAGACACAAATGTGTCAATCATCGTTTAGCTTGTTACACACTAGTGATAGTGTGCTGTGGCAACTCATTGTGTAGGTGAGAGGCTGTTCTCAGCAGCGTGAGCAGATTTGAGTGGACTCACTCAATGAAGCTTTTAATAAAGGCAAGCATTTTTGTACGTTATTCTTGTTTAAAGATGATTCAGTTTATGGCAGCACGGGTGGGCAATGACATGTTAGGAACTCTTGTTTTTTTTTTTTTCACTTTTTTTCGGTATGGGATCAGGACTGCATTGGCAGATTCTCAAAATCAGATGACTGACTCGGGTGCAAAGATATGCGATCAGACCATCCCTAATCGTGAACATTATGTTTGGGTCGTGAACGTATGAAAATACAAAACAAGTATTATATTAATGACTACAAATGTCCGCGACCAAATGCTAGCAGGCTAACGTCTTTATATTTACAGGACTTTTTGGACATTATTCTTTACCTGTGTGACACCAGCAGTACCTTGCACGCCTTCTTTAGCGTCTTCCCCGGTGCGTGCGCCACCTTTCACTCGCACAGCTTTCTTTGCAGGTAAATCCAGAAAAATGTGCACAATCTGTCCAAAATATCTACTCCATCCTTCCTTCCCATTGCAGATTGTCTTCGTTTTACGAAAGTGTTATGCCCGACCTTGAAAAGGCCTTAACGAAGAGAAACTTTGAGGATAAAAGGTGAGTGTTTAAGAACCCAGATTGGTTACTTGCTGGATTAAAGTTTAGGTTCTGGGCTGTACTAGACTGCAAGTTAAAATGGATTGCACGTTGATCACTGTCAATCTATCTTTCACCCCCAAGTGACTAAAACCGAAAATGTCTTTGCAGTCTTCAGGAGGACGTGTGGCGGAGGTTGTCCCACTCACGTCGCAAGATGTTAGAGACGGCCCACCTTCTGCTGCACCACACATGCTTACAGCCCATTCTGGAAGGGTAAGGCTACTACGTCACAACATGCACATGCTGAATACTAATAGGTGTTGATGTCTTCTTTTAGGGTAGAAAATACACAAACATTTGCAGAAGAGCTGCTGCAACACTTCACGTCGTTTCTTTCAGAGAAAAGGTAAAAGATTTGCCATATAGCGCGTGCTTGTGTTGTACAGTTTGACATTTTTGGTATTTTTGCAGGTTCTTGTGTGACTACGACGAGTTGTTTCCCATTGCAGAAGATATCAGTCTTCTCCAACAAGCACTTCCTGTTATGTATCCTTTTGTCAACTACGTGGTAAACATAAAAAGTTGCGTTACGTTAAAATAAAAATAATAATAAATAAATAATGCTAAATTTTAAGCTAAAAGCTATAATTGAAAGACATAACGAGAACCAGCTGAAACTCTTGGTGTAGTTGTCCCAATCACATATTTTTGCACCTGATTTTGAGGGTCTCTCCATTTCGAGTAGCGATCCGATACCAAAGCAATGTGTTCATTTATTTCATAATTAATTTTTTTGTCTTTCTTTTGGCAATATCCTTATCCATCTTGATTATTTTGTTGTTTGGTAGCCATTAAAAAATCTCAAAAACCTAAGATTTCCAATCACCGTAATCCTTATACCTCTCGATTATTTTGTTTCTTGTAGTCCTTAACTCATTTATTCATGAACTCATTCATGTTGACATTAACTCATTCACTGGCAGCAATCAATCGCTGCCAGCCCTCAGAGTCAAAATGGATTGGACGTCTATCACCGTCAATTGCAGCCATTGAGTTAAAACCTAAAAATCAAAAAATACATTTTAAAATCCTGCTTTTTTTCACCCAATTTTGGTCTTCCAAAAGTGACTTGATCGGGCTGGATTTCCGATAATTTGATTGGATCGGGGAAATCTAGGATTGTTTGTTGTAGAGATTGACCAATATGTTTTTTTTAGGGCCGACACCGATTATTAGTAGTTAAAGGGGCATCATTGAAATGCCCAAAGCATGTTCATTGAATGTTTCTGCCACTTGGGGGGTGGCATGGTTAGGGGTAGAGTAGTCGTTCCCCAACCCAGAGGTTGTGTCGTTCGATTCTCCACCCTGAAGACCTTGTCTAAGTGTCCTTGAGCAAGATACTAAACCCTACGTTGCTCCTGGGGCTGCGTAGATGAGGATATAGTATGAAGTGCTTTGAGGGCCTTAAAAAGGTGGAAAGTGCAATATAACTGTAACTCCATTTAACATTACCATTTAACCAATCAGAGGACGGGGTGAATTTGTGTGCAGGAGACAGCAGGCAGGAGAGAGGCACGGCTATATCTGAGCTGAATTAACCCAGTTTTAAATGGATTGTTTTCATATCGGCCGGTCGGATTAAAAAAAAAAAAGGCCGATACCCTTATACGTCAAATTTCCAAACATCGGCGCCAATAGCCTGTCTTTCTGTTGTTTGTTGACAAAACTTAACTCAAACATATTGAAATTAAAGACACTCATCCTTTTTGATTTTATTATATCCAAAAGCAATTAGGCTCGAGCGTTTATGTCACAGCAGCACGGGATCATGCGAGATTTGCGACAACGCAGCCATATTTGAAGCACGTCTGCATCACGGGACATTTAAAATTAACGTCAAATACAATTCAACTACGAGTGCCAAAGATGGAAAAAAGTAAGGAAAACTTGCCAGTTCGATACAGAGACAAACTTGTTACCACGGCAAAGGACAGATATGTGAGCAAACTTAACGATGTGAACAATGTTGACCCTTACGAGCAAGCCGAACACAAATGGAATAAAGATGTCGACAAGCTTCCACCACTACGCGAAATGGACATCATGCAGTATTTAGTGTTTGGTGTAAATTACTACACTCATCAACAATTCCGAAACTACAAATCGCTACAAAGTTACGAACAGTTTTGCTGCGGATCGGTGCAGGACCTGCACATTATAACCGTACCAAACGGCAAAACAATCGTTCTTGCAAAGGTAGGCAATGTGTGTTTACGTTTTCATTGTCATGAACATCTGAATTTGTGCTGTGCTGAGCTGTGATAGTTAAGTGACAAATCAATGCTGTGTTTTAGAAAACAGATTTGTTGCAGACAATGTAGCCTGTGTACAAATTATTTGCCACTATATCACGGCAACATGTAACAGCTTTTTCATTTAGAAACGACAGGATTATGTCTTATGGAGACAATGCACATGTATGCATCCAGTTGTTTAGCTGTTCCTATAGCTAACAACTGGCCGATTTGGGGCATAAAGTTACCGAAATTTGCGTAGACAAACGAAATTAACTTACCGGAGTGGAAGTGCATGGAGCAAACTCTGTGTGTAACTAGAGAGTCAAACGTTATGCCCTTCCTTCTGATCGAGGCCATCCATGCCATTCTTGGACGTTTAGTAAGTTAAGATATGAGCTTTCCCTCGCCTTTTCTCCATGTAGGGATCCGGAAGAAACTCAATGGGGTTCCGTCGAGCTGTACATTCTCCTTTTATTCGATCGGTTGTTGCAATTCTTTACCAAACAATAATTTCCAATCATTTTTAAAGAGTGACTTGAGTCGAAATGCCTCACAGTTTGTTTCCCGGAGTTCTGACAGTGAACTTCCTGCTTCCAACATGGCGATAGGGGAAACCTCGCGAGTGCCACGTCATACGCTCGAGCCTAATATCTAACTGACGCATTTTTTAAGGCATGAGAATACTTTTTAAACTAGAAGAGCACCCTGAGTGAACAGACATTCGCAAAAGCAGCCAAATTTAAAGCATCGGCATATTTCGGAAAGTGGGCACTCCCTGAAAGTATTAAAAAATGATCACAAACCAAAACAAAATGTTATAGAACTTTATATTGTACGCGTCAGCGACGAGACCAGGACGTCTTACCTGCTCCAGGGCGTCCACAGTGCCTGGGACAGCACAGGAAGGCGAAAAACCAAACCCTCGTCGCAATCGCCAAATCAGGGAGCAGTGGGCGGGGCTTCACGGAATATCAGTCAGGATGTGAGGCAAGCCGAAGATGGCAGAGAAACCTCAAGGGGGGCTGAGGCTATGTTGGACGTCCCACGGCGAGGAAGCAATGCAAGTCCTTCAAAATGATTGGTCACGCGATCATTCAAAAAAAAATCTGACTGACCATCTTTTTTTTCCTCTCTCTCTCCAGGGTGCCATTTGTCCGGTGAGCGAGGCAGAGTTAGAGTCACTGCTGTCGTGCATCCGGGATCTGCTGCCTGACCTCGGCGAGGGATTCGTGCTGGCGTGTCTTCAGGAGTATGGCTACGATTCAGAAGTGGTCATCAACAATATCCTTGAGGGACGACTTGCACCAGGCTTGGATGCGCTCGACCGCGCCATGCCCAGGTGTCCCCACACAAACATTATCACTTAACAGCACAAATTAGACTTAACCCTTTATAGGGCACTCAGTTAAAGCGTATTATAATACTAAGGGGCTGTGAGATATCAATAGAACCGTTATGTGGCAAGATAACAAATATTAATAACGTTAACAAAAAAATAAATCACATTCATGAGCAATTATTGAAAATAGATCAAAATTACGAACATTTCCGAAAGTATTCCGGAAACAGCCGAATGGGGATTTGACGTCACAGAAAGGAAACAAAAGGTCGAGGCAGATGCCATCGTTGTTCATTGACGAGAGAGTTGTGTTCGGGTTTTATCAAAAAATCGCTAAAATGGTTCAAACCTGTCAAGCTATGTGGTGTACAAATAGCCATTTGTCACAATGTAGTACCCATGAGTTCCCGAACGCGAGAAAAAGAGCTGGACTACGCAGACAATGAGTGAAGAGGGCTAATTTTGCAGACCCAGCCTCCGGAACGGTTTTGTGTGGTTCGCATTTTACACCTGAAAGCTATTCGAACTATGGACAAATGAAATCAGGTTTTGCTAAGAAATTGCTGCTGAAAGCAGATGTGGTGCCCACCATACACGCACAGCCACTTAAATGTCCCGAGATATCAAGAAAGAGGACGATGACTGGCTCTGATGAAACCACCCTACCACCCCAGGCTAACCAAAGGGGAGCAGCCAAGCTCGAAATGGCCTGAGTGAGTACTCTTTTATAATAAAAAAACATATCACGGATTGGATATAGGACTGGACACATGTATAAATTATCGCTCGTAAAATATATACAACAAATCCTCTAATCCCATTCGTATTTGTGTCTGTTGGCAGAGCGAAAACCTATGATAGCACAATGAATGATAATTATTCTATACATTATTTTGCGGTCACGGTGTATCAGCTTCACAAAAAGAAATGAAAAACAAACCAGTCGGTGTTTCCCACACGATCTGTTGCCGGTGTTTTATCAGTGTTATTGCTCCCCTCAATGATCCTGTCATTAGGCTGCATTGGCTTTCGTTTGGGCTCAAATTGATAACCCAAAACACCAAAGAAAGGTTCGTAACTCTCCTCGTCACCATTAGAAGAACGTTCGTTACGTCTGATTCGTTGCTGCAACTAGAAACAAAATTGTCCGCCATCATCGCCGCCATTCAGTACGAAGCACTTGTTGTGACGTCACGCGCACAATATGCTAGATTTCCGGGATCTCGGGCGCTGGTCGTTTTAGCTTGACAATTGATCCAAATTTCTATCATTTTCTTGGTGTTTTGATGTGTGTAATTACATGAAGTGGCATGATATGAATCCAAAAGGCATGCGTTTATGGATAAATGATGGAATATTAGCATTTCCCCAGGTGTTGTAATACCCTTTAACTAATTTATAGCGATTGATATCCAATCCATTTTGACAGGGCGAGGGTGGCTGTGAGTGATTGCTGTCAATGGAACTGAAAGATAAGCTTTCACAGCCAGGGATCCATCCAGTTTAAATGAATTGGATATCTATCCTTGTCAATGGCAGGCAATGGTTTAAAGCAGGAGTTAAGAATTTTCGACATTAGACTTAAACTTCGAGTTAGCAGGGGTTTAATTAGTCTGTTGAGTTGATTTCATCAAATTTCGCACAGTTTGGTAGTTATCAGTTTCAGGGCTCCGGAGTGGCTAAGCGAGCGCGAGTCTAGTGTCTACTAGTGGGAAATGCAAGTCGCTAAGTAACTCTTGAGCAGCCACTACTTCGTGAATGAAGCGGAAGCACCGCATTGTGGTGGCTGTGAATTTAGTTTGAATTGTGCTTTTTCTCTGTGTCTCTGTTCTTAGGCCGGTGAAAGAAGCTCTCCCAAACGTCCTGGACAGCAGATCCAACGTGTTCGATGATGACGAGTTTGATGTGTTCCGCAGAGAACGTGTAGACATGACGCGCGTCTGGAAGGGAAGGAGGTGAGAGACCACTTGAAGACTTCAATTCTGGTTCAAAACAGAGCTTTAGGCTACCCATATTTGCATACCTAACCCTGGCTTTTAAGTCTCAATTTTTAGAGCCAATTGAACACTAAACGTCTTCAAACCTTCCTACAGGAAAGGCGAGAGCAGTCAGGAGCTCCTGAATGATAAGAAGCACATATCTGAGCAGCGCGCTCGCTACCAGACTTACCAGACGGTGGTGGACGAGGTTGTGCTGCAGGCAGGGGACTCTGCCAGCTACAACGTTGGTGACGACTACGACGACGAGTATGACGACACGTACGACATGAATCAAGTGGGGGCCAACGATCTAGATGGAGACAGCTTGCTCAACAGGAGGTACGGCACAGTAAAACCGGTCTGAGGATTTAGACTCCGATGCTAACGGATGAGTTTCCGCTTCAGACCCTTCACGATGCCCAGAGTCCTGCAGCAAGCAGGCAAAGCTGAGGAAGCAGAGGATGAAGAAGATGAGGAAGAGGAGCAGGGACAGCAGGTAAGTGTCTGCTCGGGCGTCCGAACAGGTTTTGAAGTGCCTGTGAATGTCAAAATTGACGGAAGCATACTAGCTGTTTGAAAACGTTGTTGATTGGAGCCTAAATATTACTCTATAACTGTGGCAAGGATCACATGCACAGCTTACATGAATTCAGTGGCTGCCTTTGACGCCGATAAATGTCCAATCCATTCGAACTGGGAGGGCTGGCAGCGAATGAAGGAATGCGGTACGGAAAATAACTGACTTAGCAGACGCTTATTTAGCTTGTTATTCTCAATTTTATGATTACTATTATCAATGTTGGTTCTTGGTCTCTGATAAAATACAATTTTCCCACAAAATGCGACTTATACTCCAGTGTTACTTATCCTCAAGGGCGTAGGTTAGCATAAGGACGGTGGGGACACACTGGAACGCTACAACCTTATTTGCATTGTACAGGGTGATTCAAAAAGAATGTGCCAAAATCAGCACACATTTATATATTTTAAAATCATTGAAATGGACTGAATTATTGATCAAATATAAATTAATTATATGAATTAATTAGTTAATTAATTAGTATTTGATAATTGAATTGAAAGTCTTTTTAACAAGTAAGTAATTTTTAAAAATTAAGTCATATCGGATTGATGTTGTCCGTGCTGCTAGTGGTGGTGACAATTGAGCACTTGAAATAAAAACTTGAAATTATGTACAATACTTGTATCCAGCTAGTTATTGTTTGTTTTTGTTTTTGTTTTGTTTTTAATGCACTGTAATGGTTTTGGCACATTCTTTTTGAATCACCCTCTATAATGAGTTCCGTTATATTGGTAATTTAGATTGTCTTCACATATGTTGTAAGGATAGAATAGACTTTACCATTATAAAGTGAACTATTTTAATTATGTTCAGACTTACATTTATCCCTTTTCACTTGCTGAATGTGATGGTCCATGTTTTCCCCCTCCTAAACGCACATTTGATTGGCTGATCACTTGACCCTGCCACACACACACACACACGCGCACTCACACACCCCTGACAGATTCATGTCGACAACATGGCGTCTCCTCCGCCCCCTTCGTAGAGGAGGGATTTCAGAAGTTTTTTTCGGCCAGCAGCAGCCACTGTATGTAAAGTAAAAAGACGTGAATTTTGTGGAGGTTGGGGAAACAAATACCACCAATTTGGCTACTGAAAGTCAATTTTGTGGTGGTTGGGGAAACAAACACCACTAATTTGGCTACTGAAAGTCAGACCTGCATCAGAGTTAGCATAACATTAAACTGTGTGAACTTGTTAACCTGTAAAACTACTGCGGTCAGGCCAGCCTCCACAAGGAACAACGAGGTCAAGATAGCCGTCCCTCATTTGGATCATTGTTTACATTATATGCGTTATGGTAATGCAACGCGGTGGCTTCAGAGTGCTAGTCCCTTTTATTGAAAAAAAAAAACGGGGAGCTATCCAAGAATGGGTCCACTCCAGGGGGACACTGAAAAGAACATGAACTGACAAGAAAAAAAACATCTGTGAAATGAAATCACACATCAAAATTTCATGAGAGTACTTTGCAGGGGTAGACAATAAGGGAAATTAGCAACTTCAAAAGCCACTGGCCCAGGTCAACGTGTCAGTTATTGATACCAATAATCACGAAAAAGAACAATTTGCTTGAATAACATATTTTTGCTGTACATTTAATGAAAAATGTGCAAAAACATCAATCTAGTGCAAACAATCATAATCCAATTCCATAATCCTATCCATAATAATACCATAATCACTCCAGTGTAGTGGACCAAATATACACGAGGACCCTGGTTTTCAATTTAGGTGAAAATTCAATTTATTAAAGTCATAAAAGAAACAGTTTAACAAAATATCTTGGGCCCAACATAAAAAAGGCCAACATAACAAAAGGCTTCAACCATACTGACCTCCAGACACATCTCTGTGGCCGTTTAAATCAGGGCGGACTCGACTAACGACCACCTGAAGGAGGTATGACAAGACAAATTAACCAAACACTGTCAACTTAATTAAACCGACAACAGATGGAAAATGTACATATATTCAAACAATAATTAACTAATGTGTATTTAAAGAAACAGTGAAAACTTTACTCCAAACAGTTATAATTAAATCAACTTAAATATCCCCCCTTCAGAATGGTAGGTGCCTGATCTTAGACAGCTGTGGTCGTTACTTCAAATAAAATCCAGTACGCATTCAGACAAATATTAACTAAAGTGTGAACCCATTAGAAAATACATGTCCAAAAAATATCAAATAAATAATTAACTAAATCTTGAAACACTAAATTGTGGTGGTAGTGGTAGCCACCACACCAGTATAGCCAACATTTTTTTCTTGGGAGCTCCAGGAGGAGGTGGGCCCGCGGGAGAGTCCTGTGCCTGGGCAAAGCTTTCCTGTCTTCCCTTTACTGCTCTCTGGAAGTCTCACCTGGCTTCGTTGTCGTAGCGACAATTTAGAAGTCAAAGCGATGGCAATTATGGCTAGTGTTGTTACGGATTACTTAAAAAAGTAATTTAATTACTGATTACACCTCAAAAAAGCAATCTAGTTACTTTACTGATTACTTTATTATCAAAGTAACTAAGTTACTTTATCAGTAACTTATCAGTTACTTTTTACCAATTTTTGTCCTTTTGCTGCTTCAACATAAAAATAACAGAAAAATTTAATCACATGTAGTTGAGTTTTTCACACAAGGCTTAATCTTTGAGTTAGCAAGGTTTTAATTAGTCGATGGAGTTGATTTCAACCACCATTGACTCGCCCTAGCTTAGCCATCCCGGAGCCTTAAAACTAACAAATAACTGACAAACTGCACGAAATTTGTTTAAATAAAGTCCAACGACTAATAAAATCTCCAAAAAACTCCAAGATGAAGCCCAATGTAAAAAATTCTGAACTTCTCCTTTGAAATAGAGACCTAGCTAATAAAATGTTGTCTGTAAAAGTTGTAGAGCAATAAAACAACAAAAACTTATGAAATGAACAAAAATCCTACAACGTACAGTTTTCATAATGGGTCAAAATCATTTTTCGAACAGATCATGTGACTAGCACCTTGAGACTATCCTTTGCTTTGCTTAGCCAAAACTACACCAAACTATATATATATATATATATATATATATATATATATATATATATATATATATATATACTGGACTGTCTCAGGAAATTAGAATACACAATATTCTAATTTTTTGAGACAGTCCTGTGTATATATACAGGACTGTCTCAGGAAATTAGAATACACAATATTCTAATTTCCTGTGTATTCTAATTTCCTGAGACAGTCCTGTATATATACACAGGACTGTCTCAAAAAATTAGAATATTGTGTATTCTAATTTCCTGAGACAGTCCAGTATGTATGTATGTGTATATATATATATATATATATATATATACACACACAGTGGGGAGAACAAGTATTTGATACACTGCCAATGGGAGTCTCACCAATAACTTTCTAATATCCATTTGCAAGAGTAATGCTATTTGAGTCAAATAGAAATAATACATCTTCTTACATATTACTGGGACTGCAGTAACAAATAAAATGCTTGTAAAATAGCTGGAAATTATGACGAGCACACATCCAAAATTGTTAGAGGTTATATCCCAATGATAGGCATTTAATTCATACGGATTGATTCTATTCATTTTGGTCATATAAACAAATAGCAATGAATAGCATCAGTATTGATACAATTCAAATACCACCCAACGCCTATGCATGTAACTCAAGCTTTGTTGTGTCCTACAGAGCAACATGAACAAGGACCAGTTTATTCAGGACCCCGCACTTCTTAGGGAGCGAGCCGCAGCCAGACGAGCCGCCATGCAGCAGAGGAGAGGGTAAGCCATCGGCGGAGGAACTCGCAGCAACAAAGTTTATTAAGCGGCGACCGATCCCCTTCAGCGTCCAGCCGGAGCGCCAGAGCCACGTGGTGGGCCGTCCCAAAGGCCAGGGACAGACACTGGACACATTCCTAGACAGACGAAAGAAAGAAGCCAACAAGGGCCGCGGGGCCAATCACAACCGCCGTAACATGGCCGACCGCAAGAGGAGCAAAGGTATGATCCCCTCGTGATGAGACGTACCCAAGAAAGAGGACTGCTGTTTTTTTGGTAATGACTGACGCACTCTTCTTTTGGACAAGTCATTTATTTAATTGGAAACCAAAGTGGAAGAGCAGTAGAGAGATGTTTATTTTTGCACTAAAAAAAGACATCCAAGCAAAATCTGGAAGAAGTGGATGTTTATTGCATTGAGCTTGTCATCCATTTTGCGCCTTCCCAAAATACAAATCATCAACTTTTGTACACAAACCTGATCTGTTAGCACTTTGTAACAGCACATTACTCAAAATAAATACTTGAATCAGGTCTCCATACTGCTTTGAGATTAATTTGACAGTGTTGACATCCTTTTGGACCCACTGATGCTGAGGTTTTTGTGGTTATGGATTAAAAATAGCATATAATGACAAACACTGTCTTAAGGTCTTTCAAAAGTTGACTTGGTCATTTAAATTTACCTCACTGAATGCCATTGATAGCGATAGACGTCCAATCTGTTTGCTGCTAGCCTCTCCCAGTTCAAATGGATCAGATGTCTATCGCCGCCAATGTTACATAAACATTGAGAGCAGCACTGAGTCCTTTAAAACACAAAAATCAGGGTTATTTCTACTGCTAACTGCTCCTGCAAATGCCACCTGAGGAGGAAAAAAAATGGCGTTAACTGGGCTCACTGGTGCCAGATGCTAATATTTACTAGCACTCACCCAAGATACTGCGCTTGCACAACGGGCAGGTATGACGTAACAGCAGCCAGGGGTCAACGCACTCTTGGTGGTACTCGTGTCGGCAGGGCAAAACGCGAAGACGCTGAAGGGGCGGACGTGTGTCACTCATGTCATTTGCGTAATCAAATCCGTTGTCGTACTTACCTGGTTTTGGTGGAAGGGCTCCAAACAGACGGCGCAGTTGTCAGTCTCGTCGTGCCGCACTTTGGGCATTTGGTACATTTTGGTCTGGAGGGAGGACATAGTCTTCAGGACGTCCTGTTTAGGAAAGGACTGAAAAAGATGAGGGGAGAACAGTGTTGGTTGTTACAATTTCTACTAGGGATGTCCCAATCCGATCACGTGATCGGAAATCAGGCCGATCGCGCCATTTTTCAGACAACCAGAATCGGGTGAAAAGGATCGGGTTTTTAATTTAAAAAATATATTTGTTTTTCTGCTTCATGCTGGTACAGCTCCGCACCCTCCCTTGTGTTAAGCAGTGCGGCGCAACTGTCCAGCTTGCGTTTGGTACTTAAAGTTAACGATGAGTGACAGGTTTGTTGCTTTGATCTTGCCATAGAAGCTCGGTAGCTCTATGATCAAAAGCACAAATGTGTCAATCATCGTTTAACTTGTTACACACTAGCGGTAGTGTGCTGCGGCAACTCATTGTGTAAGTGAGACGCTGTTCTCAGCAGCATGAGTGGATTTGAGTGGACTCACTCAATGAAGTATTTAATAAAGATGAGCATTTTTCTATGTTATTCTTGTTCAAAAATAATTTCCATTATGAAAATATACGATCGGGACATTCCTAATTTCTACTCGTTCATATGTGCTGGAATAGCAGTTTGTTTATTATGTGGGAGGTGTGGCCCAGTGGTAGTTTTCCCCAACCCAGAGGTTGTGGGTTCGATTCCCGCCCCGATGAACTCTCCTAAGTATCCTTGAGCAAGATACTGAACCCTACGTTGCTCCTGGTGCTGCGTCACGGGTAGGTGAGGATACAGTGTAAAGCGCTTCGAGGGCCTTAAAGGTGGAAAGGCGCTATACAAGTGTAACACCATTTACCATTACAGGTAAGCTTCAAAGAGCAATATGTAAGATTTGCAATTCAACTCTTCATTAAATGGCATTAATATTTCAACACATACTCTTCGTTCATCCTCTGAACCACTTATCTTCACGAGGGTCACGACTCACTGGAGCATATCCCGGCTAAAAACAAGTTGGAGGCAGTGTACACCCTGAACTGGTCACCAGCCAGTCGCAGGGCAAAAACAGACAACCATTCATGCACATACCCACACCTACGGACAATTTGGAGTGTTCAATCAGCCTACCATGCATGTTTTTGGGATCTGGGAGGAAACCGGAGCAGCAGAAGAAAACCTATGGAGGCCTGAGCAGAACATGAGTCAAATAGGGGTGAGTAGGCCTATCATACTTATATATTAAAATTGTGCTTGTATTGGAACATAAGGGCCGCTGTGCCCATTTTACTAAACTTCAAACCCGCTTTAACTATGAGGTTACCATCCATGATGCTGCTGCCAGGCATGAAAATCACTCACCTTTTGACAAATTCGCTGTTTTGAAATCAAAAAGGGTGACCTACGTAAATTGTGTAGATCTGAGGAGAAAATTTTTAGGGATGGGATGGGGGGGACTTAACTCCATCTAACTAACTAACGACATGTTTTATTGAAGTTGCTAAGCCTGTCGCGATATGCAATGAGTCAATTTGTCGCAAGGTAAATAAAAATGAGGGCGGTAATTTTCAAGGCTGCGTTTTATCACCGCGTGTGTGAGTGCATACATTTGTGCGTGCGTGTAGATGACATATGAGACTCCAGTTGTTGTGTCCAGATGTTAATTGGTCATCAACACGCCGTAGAATTAACAGTTCACACAAACAAAATAAGGAAACACATTGATATTAAACACTGTAAACGTCAGCATTGCTACATTGACACTAATGGGGAACAAAAGACGACCTACTTTAGCCTGCTATAAAACTTTGGCAGTCTTCTCCAAAACGCAAACTTGCGTTTAAAAGGTGACACATGAAAAATCGCTGGTTAACAGTAGAGGTGTGCATCGGCACTGCCCTCACGATTCGATTCGATTACGATTCGGAGGGCCACGATTCGATTCGATTCGATTAAGAGGGCCACGATTCGATTCGGTTCGATTCGGCAATGCATCACGATGCATTAAAGCCTGGGATGCATTAAAATGCTAAAGCAAAGCATATTTTTCGTGAATCATGAGGCAACACAAGGGGTCAGACATTAAACACCTTTTTATAGGCTCCTGTGTCATTCCTGGTTGTAGTCAAATGAAAATAGTAATATATATAAAAATAATAAAAAAACATCACAGCATTTAATTAGTGCTTTGAATGAGACCAGGGCTTTCTTTCTTTTTCTTTCTTTTTTTTTTTTTTTTTTTTACACACACTAGCAGCCTTTCATTTTTTAAACACCGCATAAGTTTGGTCAAGTTTCCCACCAACCTCATAGAAGCCAAAATGTCTCCATATGCCTGCTTTCAATGTCTTTGGTGCGTCAATAATCTTTCGCGCTTCCTCTTTCTCCGCTTTAGCCATTGTCATTATGTCTTATCTCTGCTTTGAGTGCCACTGCGCAATTGCGCATGTCTGTGACGTTACTCCCGTGAGGAAGCCGATTTGAGTTCCTCATCCCCCCCTGCATTGCTTGTACAATAGCTCCCTCTACAGGTAAACATGAGAATAATAATACAAATGGGGAAACCAAATCCATTGCATCACTGGAAGATTTTTGAACGGACTTATATATTTTAATATGTGCTGAATCGATTCGGCTTGTTGCCCGCATCGAATCGCATCGTCCATGGCCCGCATCGGGATGCATCGCCGCATCGATTATTGTTGACACCAGTAGTTAACAGCATTTGCAAACAGAAAAATGAAGAAAAAAATCTATTGGTGACACCACAAGCAATGACAAAAAGTGCTTCTTGCCGAGTGTAAAGTTGTTAGCGGTTTAGCGAACGTCCTTCCGGTGAACATTTCAAAATAAAAGCATGTCACGTTCGTCACATAAATAACGATTTCTGGAGTTAATTCTGAAGTATGTGTAAGGGTACATGTATTTGTATTAACCGTTTTGGTACGTGGTGCTCTGTTCGGAACGGAGGTGTACCGAAAAAGTTTCTGACGTAATGTAACCCTTTCTTTTCGAGGCTGTGAGTCGATCGGGTTACAATTTCTTTGTGTAAATTATATTTACTCCGTATTCTCTACTATAATGAGGACCAACACGGTACGACAGTATAACCCAGAAACGTCAATGGCACGACAATGTGGCCGGCGCGAGAACGCAGTGAAACACGGGCGTTAAAGTCAATCAGCCAATCCATACCAGTCGCAGTGCGGCCGCGTGTTAGACGCGTCCCAGAAGCACGACGCACGCGAAAAGAACGGCAGAGTTTATTATTTGACGCGAGACGCGGCCCTCCTGCGTCAATACTACTACCGGTAGCTAGGATCAGGCAGACCGGAAATCACTTGTGTAAAAATACGGTGGACCCGGTCGATTTTCAAACTAATATGCAATCGTAACCCACTTTTTGACTCCATCAGATCTCTTGAGTGGCAGATCGGGGCACAGTTGACTTGTCTTTGTTGTTTTACTGCTGTCTTCTCTGCTATAATAATAACCAACACGGCCCCGTGTTCAGTACAAAACTCTCCTACCGCTACAAAAAAAGTAGGAACTAATATTCACATAAGAACTAAAGTTATACAACATAAAATATACAATATAAATGAATACTACATGACATTTGTAAAATATAAACACATAAATAATAGCCCATTTATATAAAATGAAATGAGCTAAATCATCTGTAATTAATATGAATTATATGCAGATCCTGCTTACACAATTGAAATTTATGAATTTCTGTGTGGCGCTTTAACTTGAGAAAATCCACCAATAAAGCGTTTGATAACCGTTCATAAGAAAAAAAAAAACGATTATATTTGTAAAATACATGTTAAAATCTTTGTCATTGGGATTGCTTTTCTCTTTCGCACAGGACTTTTTTTCTTTCAGAAAGAAAGCTGACCAATACGCGGGGTCTGTAAGGCAAATTGTTGTTGGATTATCTTTAAATACCCGCTACTTTTTGAGCAGAATTCTAGCTTTGTATAGGCTAATGTTCCTATTGTTGAAAGCACAAAGGTGTGTAATAAACAACTAGCACATTTATATTTTGCATTTTGTTTTCTTACTGTACCGAAAATGAACCGGACCGAGGTAAGTACCGAACCGAGATTTTTGTGTACCGTTACACCCCTAAGTATGTGGGATTAATACTATAATATGTAAATACTGTAATACTTAAGAAATTCAGACTCTACACTAAGAATAGCTTTAAAATGACACCCTTTTTAAAAAAGATGACTGGCAATGAATATTATAATTATTATAATACTATTATATATTGCACAGGGTACCCGCGGGTTATTAAAAGTTTTAAAAAAGCATTGAATTTAGTTTTCCATTATTAAAGGTATTAAAAGTATTAAATTAGCTTTTGTAAGTCTGGAATTTGTTCACCGCGGTATTAATTTTCAAGAACATCTCAGTGCAACCTAAATATATCCGTGACAAAGTTTTTTTTTGTTTTTTTTGTTTTTTTTTTTAATCCATAACAAAGATGACGCATAGAATTTTTATGATGCACTGCACTACAAATCGAAATGCAACTCGTGCGTGCCAAACCACCACAACCGGCAAAACGGAGAATCCATCCACCTCTGCATCGGGAATGCGTCCGTTTGTCGGTGGAACGAAAACCCTGCAGGCAGAAGTATTGTGGATTCTGAACACCAAAACAGACCACCATTCATATACTTCAAATGAGCCCATTGGTGATCTGTTTCGGATATTACGTCATTTTTGGTCGGCATCGGCTGTCACAATGTTGGTCATATTGCGTTTTGTTCCAGAGGGAGCGTTCCCGATGTCTTAACTGTCTTTTGTAACGAATTTTAAGTTGGCAGGAAGAAAAAAACGCACATTTTCTTAATGTTTAAATAGTCTACATATTTTTATGAATATTATAAATGCATTTACACAATGAAATAACGCTGGAAAAGTTTGTTAAACATAATGTTGCTCAAATAGTGTTTTTTTCTGGAGGGAGCATTCCCGACTTCGTAACTGCAGCCAATTTAAGCTCATCAAGACTTTAAGATAGAGGTAAAATCGGGCCTAAAAAGTCCAGCCCGACCCGAACTGGTCCGCGGGTATTAAAGTCCGATCCGCATTTTGTGTGATAACATTTGTGACGATGTCTGCATAAAAGCCTGTCTTTTGTAACGAATTCTCAGTCGGCAGAAAAAAAACGCACATTTTCCTAATGTTTAAATAGACTACATATTTTTATGATCATTATAAATTTATTTACACAATGAAATAACGCTGGAAAAGTTTGTTAAACATAATGTTGCTCAAATCGTGTTTTTTTCCGGAGGGAGCATTCCTGACTTCGTCACTGCAGCCAATTTAAGCTCATCAAGACTTTAAGATAGAGGTAAAATCGGGCCTAAAAAGTCCAGCCCGACCCAAACTGGTCCGCGGTTATTAAAGTCCGATCCGCGTTTTGTGTGATAACATTTGTGACGATGTCTGCATAAAAGCCTGTCTTTTGTAACGAATTCTCAGTCGGCAGAAAAAAAACGCACATTTTCCTAATGTTTAAATAGACTACATATTTTTATGATCATTATAAATTTATTTACACAATGAAATAACGCTGGAAAAGTTTGTTAAACATAATGTTGCTCAAATCGTGTTTTTTTCCGGAGGGAGCATTCCTGACTTCGTCACTGCAGCCAATTTAAGCTCATCAAGACTTTAAGATAGAGGTAAAATCGGGCCTAAAAAGTCCAGCCCGACCCAAACTGGTCCGCGGTTATTAAAGTCCGATCCGCGTTTTGTGTGATAACATTTGTGACGATGTCTGCATAAAAGCCTGTCTTTTGTAACGAATTCTCAGTCGGCAGAAAAAAAACGCACATTTTCCTAATGTTTAAATAGACTACATATTTTTATGATCATTATAAATTTATTTACACAATGAAATAACGCTGGAAAAGTTTGTTAAACATAATGTTGCTCAAATCGTGTTTTTTTCCGGAGGGAGCATTCCTGACTTCGTCACTGCAGCCAATTTAAGCTCATCAAGACTTTAAGATAGAGGTAAAATCGGGCCTAAAAAGTCCAGCCCGACCCAAACTGGTCCGAGGTTATTAAAGTCCGATCCGCGTTTTGTGTGATAACATTTGTGACGATGTCTGCATAAAAGCCTGTCTTTTATAACGAATTCTCAGTTGGCAGAAAAAAAATGCATTTTCTTAATGTTTAAATAGACTACATATTTTTATGATCATTATAAATTCATTGACACAACGAAATAACGCTGGAAAAGTTTGTTAAATATAAATAAACAGATGCGGTTTTGCGGACTCGCAGAGGGGACGATTATAAAGGGCGTATAGGCACGCTCTGGCTCTGCAATGACCATACAGTGCCTTCTTTTTTTATCCAAATTATTTATTTTATAACAAGTATTCCTTAGTTTATCATTCATACATCGTTAATATACAGTTATTTCAAAAGTTAGCGAGAAAGAACCAAGGCCCGGCCCGACGTAATAATTGACATTTTAATTTTGGTCATGTTTTCAGTTTAATTTAGCTGTTTCCAGCTTGCTATGTTTATAATTGCGATGTTTGTTTACTGCTTTTCCTCTTACTGCGAAGAGGGAGGAAGTTACATCGGCCGCCGCTATGATATTTAAGTCATCAGCCATCTGCTGTGACTCGGGAATTTAACGCCTGCTTTCACGCACACTGCTTCCCATGTCAGTCGACACGGGAAATTGTTTTCACACACAACTGCTGCACGGTTAAGTCCCGCGATATTCCCGTTGTTTTGGAGTATGTGATAGGGGCTCAAGTTACATCCAGATACTTTAGGTTGCAGTTTATGGGTCATGCGAAGGCAGTGGACCTGCTTAAACATTTCGGTTTGCCTTTCGAATGAATGTGAATTTCGCCGTTTTAACTCGAGAGTTAGCTATGTTCACTGGGGTCTTGGCAGGTGCACTAGCGGCTAGCCTGTTACAGAAGATGGCTGGTCTGAGTCCTGTCCTCCTCCTCTTTTTGTCCATAATTATTGTGTGCGTGTGTGTGTGTTTAAAAAATTCTGACAGACTTTATAATGTTACTTTAAATGTGTTTTAATTGTATCTTCAATATATGTGCATTCTTTTGTCAAACACACTTAAAAATTGAGGTTAAATTTGATGTCCAGTGCTGTATTTATTTAATATGATTCAATATGATCTAAAAAATGGGTGCGAGAAAAGTATTAATTTTCAGTTGAAATGGCATTAAAAAAGGTCTTAAAAGTCTTTAATTTAGATTCATCAATCCTGGGGGGAACCTGCTGCAGTATATACAATAAAAATGCTAGATTTTTTTTTTAAAGAATTATTTTGAATAATGTCGGAAAGGCGAAGTCCGTTTTCTGAATCTATTTACGTTCCATTTTTTCGCACTAGTAAATGCTCTGTGCTAAGCTTGCACAATATATCGTTTGAGCATCTCCATCGCAATGTACGCATCCGCAACAGTCACATCACAGGACAAGCAATTTTTTTTTTTTTTTTCAACATTTCAACTTTTGTTTTACTTCATAAACGCAGCAAGTGTGCACATCCTGTATTAAACTGCGTTATATAAATTAGGGCCGATGGTGAAAAGGATTGGGTTTCTGTTTAAAGACAACATACAGTACATTCATGATTTTCTGCTTCATGCTCGTACAGCGCCACAGCGTCTCACTCTCCCTCCTGCTAGGCAGAGAGACCAAACTGTTTTTCATGGTCAACAGTGCAGCTATTCCAAACTGAGCTATTCAAGTTATTTGGTGAAAATTTTCTCGTTTTAATATCGCAAACTCCCCAAACATTGCAATGATAGTTTTGTCCAATATCATTAAAGAAATAAAAAAAATTATTAGTCGATTAATCGTAAAAATAGTCTGCTGACTAATCGGGAGAAAATTAGTCGTTTGGGACAGCCCTACCGAAACATATTTCCTCCATAACCCTTCTCACCTTTTTAACCCCTGACCCATTTTCATGCCTGTGTTGCACTGCTTTGAGATTTTGTGTTTTTATGATTAGGGGCCATGTAATCAACTATTTTGCATGTTCTCTTGGTTCATTATTCTTCATGTCCATTTGATGGACTTAAAAATACATGTTTTGGGCAAGTGTAAGTGAAAATATTTGAAAGTTTTTAAATGGTTTTAGGGGCCCCGAGTCCTATTTCTCGCCCCAATCAGTTTTGGGGACTAACCTCCATGTTGTCGTGGAGCTGGCGCTCGCGATTCAGTCGGCGTGCCTGCAGGATGACGCCCGTGCTGAGAATGAACACCACCCACAGGATGGTGTCCCACAGCTGCTGTAGGTTCTTCTGAACACAGTAGCATACAGGATAGTCCATTTATCATTGGATACAATTGAAATTGAATTAATCTTGGGGGGGGGGGGGGGGGGGGGGATCCTACACACCTGCACTTGTGACTTTGTCTCCCCCGTGCAGATGACACCCTGCCACTCGCCATAGCGCCCCCCTCTGGAGCGGCCACAGCTCGACCACAGTGTCAGCGTGGCGCCCTGCTCCCAAATGCACTTTTTAGCTAATGACCATTCAACAGGGGGCACTATGTTGAACACTTACCAGATTGTCATGTAGGACTTTTGAGAACGTAATTTTTGCTGATGCGTGGAGGCCCCTGAGGAACATGTGCACAATACAGTACATTAACATGACGATAATGCAACGTAGCACATTGCAATGCTACCATTTTGATCCACTAGCCTACTTGAGCAGCGCTCCGATGAGCCTGGTGACGTTCTCCGACGTTTGGATGATGATAACAGGCTTGGACAGAACCTGAGACAGATCCATCTCAACCACAACACAAACACTCATGTTATTTTTTTCTCTTATCTGCGCAAATGTGTTTTTTCCCCATACTTCTCTGACTGTGTTTTGGTTGAGAGCCAGGATGATGAGTGCGGACGCTCCGAGCACCAACGCTCGCTTCATCTGAAGATTAAGAAGAGATTTTCTTCAAAATCATTTCAAACTTACTGGCTGCCATTGATTGCGTTACACATCTAATCCATTTGGATTGGGCGAGGCTGACAGCGAATGTTGGCTGCCAGCCATTGAAAAAAAAAAAAAAAAAATCAGGTTAAGACAACACTCGCCACGCTGAATCCTAATGTGAACGCGAATGCTATGCTAACGGTATGAGTCACATTTAGTGTGTGATGATCAATCAGCACAGACCTTTAAAGGTTAAAGCAACATGGTATATTCTCTTTTGCTCAGATAAGCAAACAAATGGTACAGTGCCTTGCAAAAGTATTCGGCCCCCTTGAATCTTGCAACCTTTCGCCACATTTCAGGCTTCAAACATAAAGATATGAAATTTAATTTTTTTGTCAAGAATCAACAACAAGTGGGACACAATCGTGAAGTGGAACAACATTTATTGGATAATTTAAACTTTTTTAACAAATAAAAAACTGAAAAGTGGGGCGTGGAATATTATTTGGCCCCTTTACTTTCAGTGCAGCAAACTCACTCCAGAAGTTCAGTGAGGATCTCTGAATGATCCAATGTTGTCCTAAATGACCGATGATGATAAATAGAATCCACCTGTGTGTAATCAAGTCTCCGTATAAATGCACCTGCTCTGTGATAGGCTCAGGGTTCTGTTTAAAGTGCAGAGAGCATTATGAAAACCAAGGAACACACCAGGCAGGTCCGAGATACTGTTGTGGAGAAGTTTAAAGCCGGATTTGGATACAAAAAGATTTCCCAAGCTTTAAACATCTCAAGGAGCACTGTGCAAGCCATCATATTGAAATGGAAGGAGCATCAGACCACTGCAAATCTACCAAGACCCGGCCGTCCTTCCAAACTTTCCTCTCAAACAAGGAGAAAACTGATCAGAGATGCAGCCAAGAGGCCCATGATCACTCTGGATGAACTGCAGAGATCTACAGCTGAGGTGGGAGAGTCTGTCCATAGGACAACAATCAGTCGTACACTGCACAAATCTGGCCTTTATGGAAGAGTGGCAAGAAGAAAGCCATTTCTCAAAGATATTCATAAAACTCTCGTTTAAAGTTTGCCACAAGCCACCTAGGAGACACACCAAACATGTGGAAGAAGGTGCTCTGGTCAGATGAAACCAAAATTGAACTTTTTGGCCACAATGCAAAACGATATGTTTGGCGTAAAAGCAACACAGCTCATCACCCTGAACACACCATCCCCACTGTCAAACATGGTGGTGGCAGCATCATGGTTTGGGCCTGCTTTTCTTCAGCAGGGACAGGGAAGATGGTTAAAATTGACGGGAAGATGGATGCAGCCAAATACAGGAACATTCTGGAAGAAAACCTGTTGGTATCTGCACAAGACCTTAGACAGGGACGGAGATTTATCTTCCAACAGGACAATGATCCAAAACATAAAGCCAAATCTACAATGGAATGGTTCAAAAATAAACGTATCCAGGTGTTAGAATGGCCAAGTCAAAGTCCAGACCTGAATCCAATCAAGAATCTGTGGAAAGATTGAAGACTGCTGTTCACAAACACTCTCCATCCAATCTCACTGAGCTCGAGCTGTTTTGCAAGGAAGAATGGGCAAGAATGTCAGTCTCTCGATGTGCAAAACTGATAGAAACATACCCCAAGCGACTTGCAGCTGTAATTGGAGCAAAAGGTGGCGCTACAAAGTATTAACGCAAGGGGGCCGAATAATATTGCACGCCCCACTTTTCAGTTTTTTATTTGTTAAAAAAGTTTAAATTATCCAATAAATTTTGTTCCACTTCACGATTGTGTCCCACTTGTTGTTGATTCTTGACAAAAAATTTAAATTTTATATCTTTATGTTTGAAGCCTGAAATGTGGCGAAAGGTTGCAAGGTTCAAGGGGGCCGAATACTTTTGCAAGGCACTGTACCATGTGTTTCAAAACAACCAAGCCTGGAGCTCAGACTATCTTAAACCTATCCCTAACCCCTGTCATTGTTTGCATACTTGCCTCTTTAAAATATGAAAACCTGCTTGGTTTTAGTTAAAGCACTGTTTTTTTTCATCTGTGTGATTTTGACAAAGATCAGATCACATTTGATGGTGATTTTATGCAGAAATGTAAAATTCCAAAAGGTTCAGACACTTTTTTATACCACTGTAACAGATTAGCCTATTTAACTCAAATTTGTCAAGTGATGAGAAGAGAGAGTGATTTTTGAGAGCAAAAGTAAAAATTCAAATTTACAACACAGTTAACCTTTGGATTTGGTGCTTAAATTTAAATTTGAAAATTGGGATTAAAATTACAGTGAACAAATGTTTTTGCCTGTTTAATAAATTCCAGTTTAATCGTTTTTTCAAGGTGACCAAGTTTGGACACTTCCGCTTCTTTTAAAAAGGCCTTACCTTGCTGACCACCGACTCTGTAAAAGACTTCTGCTTCTTCCCAAAAGCCCCTTGGTGGTCCTCCACGGGCATCACTCCGATCCAAAGCTCTCCTTTCTCCATGTCATCTCTGCTCACTCGCGGCTCCACGTCCTGAATCTAACCAAAAATGAACGCCCATGACGCGATAATCCTAATATAGACGTAATCTTATCCACAGACCAGAACTAAATCTCCTTCCATGCTCTCCGGTTCCTCGCCGCGGCCGTCTGCACTCTCTCCTCGGCTGGTGGTCACCACCTTCCCGCGGAGTAGAGCGCCGCTAAGCCACTTCTCCGCGTACGCCTCCACCACGGCGACCTGCTGGGGAACCAGTAAAGCCGCTGTCGCCGTAAAAGGCAACAGTACCGGCCACAGTAATGCGACCCGCGAGGACGCCATGGTAGTTTACTCCAGCCCGAAAACGGTAAGGTAAAAGCGGCTGCAATTGGCTTACAGTACCGAGCCGGTTTACTGTAAAAATGTAAACAAGCGAGCAGTATTTCTGGACGACACCGGAACTACGAGAGGATTTCTCTCTCAACTTCCCTAGCAAGCGTCAGATGTACGTTTTTGTCTACAGTACATCTTTATAGTGTTCACACACGTTACAGTTGAATACTTAACATTGTGCAAGTATGACATGCAAACGTATCGCCAACTTGATAGCCTGAAATATTTGACAGGTGATAGTCGAGCTAGTCATTTACTTCCGGGTTCGTGTCGACGACGAACTACGTACTTTGTTGCCTTTGTCGCAACCCAATGTGAGTACTGACAGGATGTGAGTCTATTGTGTATGTATGAGATTATGAACATGTTTTTGAATAATATGAACAATTGAGTATACCGCTTATCTTTCCGCACATGTTTGATAATCTTTTCATGGGACCAGACTGAAGATATGACTCTTACACAAGTAAAAGTAGTCAGTGTACAACTTAAATAGCAGAGTAAATTTATTGTTCCCTCAAAAAACTCTAAATACAGCCGTTATTATTATTAGTAGTAGTAGTAGTATTATCAATTATTAATAAACATTGTTTTTAAAAAATCCCCAAAACATCACATACCCAAACTGTCGTAAAAGGTTGCAAAATTCAACAAACGCACGGTTATGTATGTATGCATATACTACGCATGCGCCACTCACATCCTGTCGGTACTTCAGGTTGAGACAGCCAACTAACGAAGACATAAATTTATATGTATTCGTATATACATATACTTACATAAACATACATATTGAACAGATATGTATGTATATAAATAACAGTCACATCTGGCGCCAAACAAAGTTTAAAATGTGGGAATTGGTCTTTTTTGTTTTTTTTGTTGTTGTTGCAAATTTACAATACTTATCCATTTAAAATATTTATTTCTAAAAAAGTGTTGTACTTAAATTTTTCATCTAGAACTAAATATTTAAATTAAATCCTAAATCAGATTTTTTAAATATCTAAATATAAATATTAAATGTGGATCAGAAATCAATGTAAATCAGAAATATATAAGTCTTGATTTGGGTGAAACTAAATGGTTACCTGCTATGCAAATTCAAACGACCGGTGTTCTGTCAAAATTTGCTTCCTTATAAATTTTGCTCCCAAAGCTTTTGTGGCGGTGAAAAATCCCTCTTATACATTCAGTTGGACTCTGTTATGCAAAGGTGCTAAATAAACTGGTTACATTATAAACATACATGTGCGACACGAAAATGGCGTAAATCAATGCTTAACGATACGGCGAAGTCGTTAACAGTGAGAGAGCAGTGTGCAGTTGTTGTGTGCAGCTAACATGGTAGGATGTGTCTGAGGAGAACTTTTCTACATGTCCTTCAATGATCCAACTTAAATATTCTTTTCTTTAAAGAAAGTTTGTAGCGTTTACTTTGGAATCACTGCATTCGTGGCCATTTTTAGTGTTACGCGCGTGTGCAGAACTGCAAAATTGCCATTTTTGATGGGTTGCAAAATTTGTCAGAACACTGGAAGTAACAAAATTAAAGCTAGAGAAGCTCAGACTTTGTTATTAAATAATGAAAAAAACTTACTCAACGGCGGCAGTTGGCCCCTAGAGATTGATTATTGTGATGATAACGATATGCACATAAAAATGCATTTTTAGAGAAACCTTTTGGGGTATTTTGTTTTTTTTGTTCCACTTTTACGTATTGATACGAGCAATCCGACTGAGCCCCCTCGTGGCTACCAGAGGTGGGTAGTAACTAGTTACCAATACATGTAGTCTGTTACATTTACTTGAGTAACTTTTTGAGAAAAATTTACTTCTTAGTAGTTTTACCTCGCCATACTTTATACTTGAGTAGATTTGTGAAGAAGAAACACTACTCTACGCCACTACTTTGGGCTGCACTAGTTGTTAACATTTTCCTCTATATTCTACATATTAGTTTTGACTTTTTTTTTTTTTAATCAGCGATACCAACTGTAGCTCTACGAGTTTCACCAATGAGACATCGCAACAAAATGTATCACGCCGACCTGTTGAATCACATGGCGTCTTTAAAGCACCGTAAAAAAACAAGTATTTGACATAGAGCACACTCCTAAATATGACTCGAAAGCCAGTTTTTATTTGGCAACAATTAGCCACGGAAAACTGGGGATATGATCCTTTTAATTTCATAATAGGAACCAGAATGGAAATATTTGGACTAGGAAATATTTTCTCCACTAGAGGGCACTAATGCTCTTTGGACGAATGATGCTTCGTTTCTGAAATTTTTTTTTTCTTTCTCCAGATTTCTATGATTAAAAAAAAAAAAATCTTTAGCTTAATGTTGTTAATCGGTTATAGTACAGTACAATAAAAATTCATATAAATAACTGTGCTGAGAAGAAAAATAGTTTGAAAAAGTCAAACACGTAAGCAGTTACTCAGAATGTTACTCATTACGTTATTTTCACCAAACACTTTTTTACTTGTACTTGAGTAATATTATTTCTAAGTAACACTACTCTTCAGTAAAATATTTGGCTACTCTGCCCACTTTTGGTAGCTACTATACAGGCAAAAAGTCTCCATACGTTAAAATAATTCTGGAGTAAATATTGAAGCATAACTTATAAATAAGTTGGTAAATATTGTTGTGAATGTGACAAAAAATAACAGTATGTAATTAATGTATTCATTATACTGTAGTATTTATTACTGTAGGTAGTGTTAATAGTAGGGCTGTCAAACGATTAAAATTTTTTAATCGAGTTAATTACAGCTTAAAAATTAATCGTAATTAATCGCAATTTTTCGCAATTCAAACCATCTATAAAATATGCCATATTATTGTTGGAATGGAAAGATAAGACAAGATGGGTATATATATTCAAATTGCGGTACATAAGGACTGTATTTGTTTATTATAACAATAAATCAACAAGATGGCATTAACATTAACATTCTGTTAAAGCGATCCATGGATAGACTTGTAGTTCTTAAAAGATAAATGTTAGTACAAGTTATAGAAATTTTATATTAAAACCCCTCTTAATGTTTTCGTTTTAATAAAATTTGTAAATTTTTCAATCAAAAAAACAAACAAACTAGTAGCCCGCCATTGTACACAATGCTCATGGGTGCTGAAGCCTATAAAATCAGTAGCACCCAAGTGCCAGCAGAGGGCAGCAAAACAATTAACAAGTGGGCATTTCACTATACTGTTATTTAAATCTGTCTGAGTGGGGCATGTGCGTTAATTGTGTCAAATATTTGAACGTGATTAATTTTTAAAAAATTACCGCCCGTTAACGCGTTAATTTTGACAGCCCTAGTTTATAGAAAAATATTACCGCAAATTGAATAAAAAAAAGACACTTTTTCATTCACAAATATTTTATGTAGAAAATATACCGTTATATCACACAATTTGTTCATTAATGACGTATTTGATGAATCTCCATATTTCACATTAAATACATGGCAAAAGAGTTTGTACACTCGGTTCAAATACATGCTTTGTTTCTTTTTTTTTTTTTTTTTTTTAATGTACATACAAGAGCAGCTTTTGGATTTCTTGGCACATTGTAAACACGCAACATCGTAAATCTACAATTCATCTGAATGTCTAGGTTCTACTCGCACTTTATGTGTTGAAATCCAGTTCAAAACATCCAGCAGAGACACTTTGAATCGTCACAAAGTTAAAGGTTTGTCCTTGTTTTGGCAGCAGTTGTCAGTTTGGATCCAAGGCAAAAAAAATTAAAAAATAAAAACAGAAGGATGTCCTTTTGTGTCTGCAACTCAACACAAACCAAAAATTTGCTTTCCTGCCTTTTTCGAATCCCAGTGTTATTGTCAAGCAAGCACCAGTTTAAAGACACCGAGTGAAGAAATGTACTCAAACTACAATCCTAATTACAGCCGTTCTTTTACAATTAATGATTATAAATGCTAATTCTGTCTAAAAGGCTTTCAAAAGCAGTCATCAGCTACTTGATTCCCATCGACAAAATGGCAGCCATTTATAATACGTAAGCACGCAAGGGTTAAGCTAACTGGCTTGCATTGGAAATATTTGTAAACATCAGGAAGTTCCTTTGGGAGGAATGCATTTTGTTTTCCCATTATTTACCCTGGAAGTAAATGTAGACAATATCCCCTGAATATCCTTGAAGGTACAGTGGTACCTTTACTTATGAACGTCTCTACATACGGAATTTTCCAGTTAACACACACCTAAACGGGAAAATATTGCCTCTTCCGAAAGAAATTTCAGGATAGCAAAGGCAAAAATACAGTATGGCTGAATGTAATATATTTATAGCTGCTCTGGCATCCAATTGGCTAAGAGGGATCTCGACTGCATGTGTATCCCAACATCCTCTTCATTCGCCCCTCGTGTTCCGACAGCTTTATATGCGTATTAACTTATTCTTTATTCTTGGTTTTTAACATTATGCACAACTCTAATTTTAAGTTTATTGTGCAATAATCTAATCGCACCATGTATTTGTGACATGTTTTGATGCATTTTTATGCAATACAAAAGATTTAATAGTATGTCTGAATTTAAGGGGGCTTGGAATGGATTAGGGCATTTACATGGGAAATGCCTCTTTACTTACTGAGCTAAGGCTGCAACAACTAATCGATTCATAAATTAGTTGCAAACTAATTTGACAATTCATTTTTGCCGGCAGCTATGAGCAGTCCTGTTTGGGTCCTTGTTTGTGCGTAATGTGAGGTGGCGTGCAATAGTGATTAAAGCAAGAGAGTTCACTGCTACACTCAGGTTGGTTTGCTGAATCAATACAGTAATGTTACGAAATGTTGAATGTTAGATTGTCTTTTGTGTTGTTAGCTCTAGTGTGCCTCCGTCAGAGGTGAGTAAATGAAGCCGATTGTATTGTTCGTATTCTGATTCTATGAGACGTTACTACTTAGCACAGAGCGCTATGCTTGTTAACGATGATGCTAATCCGTGTTTTAAGTGCCCGTTTGTATCGTGTTTTGGAGACGCATATTAGCACTTGGCTTATTGTTAGATAGTAAAGGTGTCTCATTTCTTTTTACAAAGAAACCACAAACATAAACCCATTCATATAACAGCTTAGCGTCTCCTTTCAACACAAACTCAAACAGTAAATTGTCATACAAGAGAGTGTGCTTTGAAATTGGATCTGGATTGTATTTATGAACAACTGTTTGATAAAGAAAACAGTCATTACAGTCTGCCTCCTTATTCGATTTTGTAGTTTAGTTTTTTAAAATAAATGAGTTTGACACAATGTCAGCGCTTTGCCCACAAGGGATAAAAATGTCAACAGCTTTTTTTTGGTCTGATTTCTGTACTGTGAAAAACTTATGTTTTATACTCAGAACCTTTAGTAAAAACTTTAACAAGTTTTATGTACTTAACTGTCGTGTACTCTTTTAAGTCAGGAAGCCGTAATAAAATATTTTTGAAGGAAATAGTCATCCATTTTGTCTTCATTGTTACTTACAGCATGCCTAAACAACTTCAAAAGTTAAATTTATCCGATTTATCAATTATAAAAATAATCGTGAGTTGCAGCTCTATCCAGAACCAATGAATTTCGTAAGTAGAGGTACCACTGTATTGGGTATTTTAGTTCCTGGCTTTCCAAAAGTGCAATCACCCTTGCAGTCTCCCTCTTTGTTCCAGATAAAGGATCCCATAACTAAACTTGGAATAGTTTACAGCTCCATCTTAAGTTCTTGGGGTATTCAGTTCTTGGTACTACTGGTAAACTGTAACAATATGTTCGGAACTCGCTGTAAAATTTTGTAAACTTAAAACATCTTCCAGGAAAAAAGGCTTTCCAAAAGTCTCTAGTTCCACGAAGGGCCGCGTTCACCTCCCCTCCTCGGGTGGCCGTGTCTCCGACTTGATCTTGACGAACTCTTTGGCGACCTCGTCGTTGGGCCTCTGGGACAGGATGCGCATGACAGTGGTGCCCGTTTCGTCGGTGCGTACGGCGGGGCCGAGGGGGCACCAGCAGACGCAGCCGCGACGCTCGGCCACGTCACGCAGCTGCACCACCGCCACGCCCACCAGACGGTCGGCGCGCCCGAAGCAGTAGTCCTTGAGTGACGCGTGCAGCTCGCAGCACTCCCAGCCCTCTTTGCCCAGCATGCTGACAAAGTAGAAGCACAAAGTTAGCGTACATGATATTTTACATTGAAACATGCCATTAAATTGGGTAGCTCACGAGAAGATACGATTTGCGATACAAGGCTCATGTTATTGCGATAAAATTATTATCGATACTTGTGTCAGGAAATCAGTCTACAATATTCTACAATACAACTAATAAATAAAAAATCAAGCGGTTTTCATCCTTCTGCTGTGAAATGAAATGAGTTTATCGCTAATCAAGGGCGGACTGGAATACGGAGATACCCGGGACTTCTCCAGTGGGCCCGTCAGGAGAAATAAGTAGGGTCATAATCAGTGTTGTTAATAACGGCGTTAGAATATAACGGCGTTACTAACGGCGTTATTTTCTTCAGTAGTAAGTAATCTAATTAATTACTTTTCTCATCTTGGCAACGCCGTTACCGTTACTTAGGGTGACCAAACGTCCTCTTTTGCCCGGACAAGTCCTACTTTCACGTAGTATTCTCGTAGTCCGGGCGGGTTTTATAAATTCATAAAAATGTCCGTTTTTTATGATTTTTCACGGGACCAATTTGAAGAGAATCCCTCCGGCCACTGGGTGGCAGCGCCTGCCTGTGATGACATGGCTCCTAGAGGCATTACCGCCATCTACTAGGTTAATGATTTGGCCACAACGCCTGAAGTTTTTTTACGATAAATAAGTATACAATGGCAACTGTTGACTTCTGTCGGAGCTTTGACTGTGAAATCCCGTTTGGTGTTGTATCGTTGCGCTGCCGATGATTACATATAGTCAACCAACATCGTAACGCATAGTCACGTGAGTTACTATGCGTTACGATGTTGGTTGACTGCCGCGAGAAAAGTCTCGAAAAAGACGGACTCACGGAGACGAGAGAGCAGAGCAGGAGTGGGGAGGAGGCAAGGGAGTGTGACGCCGTTGCAAACGCGATGCTACTATGCTAGGTGGTTCCAATAATACCTGACTGTAGCTGATTGCCTACAAACTACGCCCACATGATGCTTCAGTAGATATCACATATACACAGAACTAGATGCAAATGACAGACACGGCGGCATTAACAACATATATAATAAAGAACTGGATGTGTTAGTAAACAGCCGCCATCTTAAAGCAGTAGAAGGCTCTGTTGTAGAGAAACTTCCTGGCGAACCTGAGTCACTTTTTATCTAAAATGCTCCTAAATCGGCAAAACTTACTTAAATCTATCTTTAAATGATGAAACAGTTTTAAAACATACACATGTCGAAAATAGAGGGAAGGGAACTAATGCAATAACGGGAGCAATTTTAACAACTTTAACGATTGATTCACAACATTAAATGACTTTCACACATAGCAAAGGTTATTATCTAGTTATCACAATATCCGCAATACCTTTGTGTCTAGTTAAGTTTAGGGTAAAGAACTGGGCTAAGGCCAATTGTCCCGAAAACCCTTTAAACTTCAAATTGTGTGACCAGTTTTTTTGTGTGTCTTTTAGAAAAAAAATATATGAAAATTATCACCAGTTACTTTGCCAAGTAACTAATTACTTTTGCATTCAAGTAACTGAAGTAGAAGTAATTTGTAACTGTAATTAATTACTTTTTTAAACTAAGATTAACGACATTGGTCGTAATTCCTAAAATAAATAGGGTTTGGTGTCACTACACATGCGCAAACTTCATATTTTAGACATACACGGGAAAAATAAATATTGGTTATAAAATAAGTAGGAATTAGTGACTGCGGTCAAGCCGGTGGACGTTCGTGTTCCTGTGGTCAAATAAGCGGACCCTAAAATTAGCGCACCCGCGTAATCCAAGCTTCCAAGCATTACGGTAAATGAGCGTGTGCTTGCGTTGTTCCCAGCTCTTAACACTTTAAAATGGCAGAAAACACAGACAAGACTGAAAAAGCAGTTTCTGCTCTTGCACTCCTCTTTAAAATGAATTGCTGTATTTTAAGCCAAAACAGCTGTTGTGTTTGATAGAACAATATGTCTATATGCTGCCATAGCAGATTCATGGCATATTAAGCCCCCAAACTATTTTTAGTTTGTCCGTTTTACCCTGAAATCCCCCGTTTACAAACATCGCGCAACCGCTTTTGTTTCAACCCAGCCATAAAACGAAGGTAATTAATTATATTTATTTTTCAAAATGTCTCTCATTTTTAGCTTAGATTCATTAATTGATGTCTCATACTTCGGGGGGAAAAAAAAAAAAAAACGACAAAAAAATTATTCACTCACAAATTTTTAAACTTTTAAACAAATTATGGCACAATGAAAAAATGGCGTCTGTAAAAAAGTCACGGATATCTACCTCATAACTATCATTTAAATATATTTTTTTTGTCACGGATATCTACCTCATAACTATCGCTTAATGTATTTTTTTTGTTACTGTCGCATTTTTGACGATATGTTAGATGATAAATAATCAATCCAAACAAAGAAAAATTGAAAAAAGGAAAAAAGAAAAAAAAAAACGTTTGAAAGGGTAATATATTAAAAGGAAAATCTCAACCACTCCTTGATGTCTGCTAATTCTGCATTGTTATATTACCATGTTTCACCCATAAAATCCCCCAAAAATCCGGCTATGGCCATTCACAGCTGTGTCTTGACACTCAGTGATACATGCTACACTGAGTTTTTGGATCGAAACAAGTACGCGATAATATCTCGTTAAAGTCATGGCGTCTGTAATTCTGCTCTTGCGTGCTCTCACCTCCAGAAAGGATTTTGCTGTTTAAATTTTTTTTTAATGCCCTCCTGTTCAAAATGTTTCTTCCCCCAGAAAATTGAGATTTTAAGCTTTCCAATGATGTATCATACATGCATACTGGACAATTTTGAAAGTTGGCCAAATTGGGGGTCTCAGAGCGGAACTTCAAGTCACCTGAGTGTTTTCCGCCAAATATATATCGCCACCATTGTCATCATTTAATAAAGGAAATAAAGTCCCCTGATCTTGAAACCGCTCCATCTACTGTCACGTCAGTACAATATTATGTCATTCCCCTAAGCGACGGGTTGTTTTATTAGATGGTAGGTTACTGTTCTCATTTTTGTGACAACCTAAAACCACAAATCTGAAGTTCTTGACATGATTGGTAAATACTAATAGTAGACCTCTATGACTACTTCCATATTTAAAACTGCAATTTTACTGGACCAATGTTTAGAAAAAATAATGTCCTACATATGAACTTTGATCTGGTTACAGGTTACAGTTTTCATTTTTGTGGTACTGTAAATCTTCAACTCTGAATAAATTCTGGCCAAGTTTTGTAATATTAGTAGTGTACCTCTCTGTCTACTCAGACGTCAAACTATGCATTTTTACTGTACCAATATTTAGAAAATTTGAACTAAAAACCGGCATCTGTACTTTGATCAGGTTACAGTTCTCAAATGATTTACACATTTTTTAGTTTACTGCAGAGGTCACGGAACCGTGGACCTCGGTCCGGTTCCGGACCCCCAAGCCGTCTGGACCGGATCTCAAGCTGTCCGGACTAATACACGTTGCAACAACAAAAATCATTTTTTTTCTGCGGGTTTGCAGAGCAGAGGTGGGCAACAAACAAAAACCTTAGCGGTGACGCGCGTGAGCCAGCCAATGGGAGTGAAGCATTTGAAAGTTATTTTTAGAACAGCATGTCTCACACTCTCTTTCCAGACTCCGCGGAGTGACAGCCAAAAACTGAGCCGAATGAAGTTGGAGGAAGAGGCGAAAAGGTACGGCAAATGGCGTGCTCAAAACAACGCAAGATTGATGCAGAAAACAGAGTGTTTAAGGAGGAGTAGACCAACACCTTTTTGTTCATTTTACCTGGCGGCAGCACAAGACCACTAAGCCTCATCTGTTCAGAGACGGTGTTCTGCCAAAATCTGCTACATCGGCGAAACGTCTACATTAGTCAAATTTGACACCCAAAGTACTACCGGGTGCGCTAAACTTGTTTTGTTTTGATGCATACAGGCAGAACGTACTAAAAATGCCTTAAGAAAATACTTAAATGCAGTTATACCAAATAAGGATGGTTTAAATACGCTACGTGACTAATGTGGTCAACTGCTTCAAAGCTAACACAAAAAAACCACAATGGTTAAAAGTAGAGATGTCCCGATCGATCGGCATCCCGATCGATCAAGTCCAATCACGTCATTTTCAAAGCAAAATCGGCAAAAAAATATCGGCCATGCCTTTTTTAAATATATATATATACTGTATATTTTTTAATTAAATCGTTTTCTAATTGTATTTAACATTACAGACATAATATGTTACACTCACCCAGAGTCTTTAGTTTAAGCTTAAAGTGCCTGTGACACGAAAAAGCATGTTTATTTCATAATACACGCGGTATTTTATGCTCCTGAATGATATGGACCGCTTGGATGTGTGTGGAAGCGATCGCTATATTTATTTAGTTTTTTGAATCCCGCGCCAGGAAAATGAGTGACTTCCGGCTTCGGTCTTGCATTGAGGAGGAGGGCGCTGTGACGTGTACGTAGAAGACGTCCTCTTCACTATACAGCGTACTGTTGTGTATGGGGACGAATAATTCAGCTGATTTTGCGGATTAATACGTTTATTTTTCGCATCACGCCAGCCAAACGGCTGCAGAAAAATCATTCTGTATGAGGGAGAGGCGTATGCGCCTTTTTGGAGTTTCAAAAGGTTCCCATTCACCGTGGATATTTACTGTGGGACCATTGGACTTACGAGGAAGTGAGTAAACATCTTGTTTTGTATTATGTCAAATACGAATACAGCGATTACAAAGTAAACACTACAAACTTCCTTTAAATGAAGGACTACTTACGTTTGATCATTGATAGGCATGTAAAAAGCTGTCCTAATGGTCATTAGCAGCAGCCCGTTAGCTGCACAACAACTCCAGCCACCCTCCTCCGGGGAACGAACTGTAAATTGCTCTCCGCCGGGCGGTTTGCCGATCCGCGACGACAATAGACAACCGGGTCGTCATGTCAAATAATCCAGGATAGTTATGTGTGATTTTCCGCTTTGAAGACTTTGAAACATCACTCGGTTCGGGTTAGCATGTCGGCTAGCTGTCACGCCTTCTGGTTTGTTTACATTCTCCGAAGCCGGGGAAGGGAAATGACATATGTCCGATTTAGGTGTCATAAAATATCGTTCGGGAGGTGCGACAGTAAAGGTGAAGTCGACAGTTTTGACCATTATGGAGTAATTTTGCCATGTCGTCCTGAATAAATGCATTTTTATTATTTCATATTCCATTCAGCACAAGACTGTTATTTGTCATGACCATGCCTTTTATTTAGCAATTGGGGAAAATACTTGGATAAAAAGAATATCCTGTAAAAATATTGAAGTAAAGAGACAGAAACAATGACATTTTGCCGCTCTCTTCGTCGCGTTTTCCTCATTGTGAATAGTTCTCCCTCGACGGGCTGACTGGTCCTTCTCAAGCCATTTATATTGCTATTGGGGAAAAATACTTGGATAAAAAGAATATCCTGTAAAAATATTGGAGTAGAGAGACTGAAACAATGACATTTGGCGGCTTTCTTCGTCGCGTTTTCTCGTTCTGAATAATTCCCCCTCAATGGGCTGAATAGTAAAATCGATGAGCCCAGTCTACCGCTGACGTCATCCACCTGTTGGGGACGCTAAAGCCCTATAATGGTAGGCGTGGCTAACTGGCAGATTAAAAGGCTAATTTCTCGTCATCTGTGCTTTGCTAAATTGTTGTATATAGTCGAATCGTCTCAAAATATGATTCTAATTCACATAATAATGCCATTTAAGACTTTTTTTCTCGTGTCGTATGCTCTTTAAGGTAGGGTTATCAAATTTATCCCAATAACGGCAGTAATTAATTTTTTAAAAAATGTATCACGTTAAAATATTTAACCCATTGTCGCGCTCAATCTGTAATGGCGCTCTTTTACCTATATATAGAGATAAAAGGCAGCGTAAAATGAGCAGAGTGAAATTTGGCAGCCTTTGGAGCCTTTTTTTAATTGGCTAAAGCCTTACAATCCCGCTCCCTACGATTATAAATATCATAAGAAGCAATGTGAGAAAGCAAGGTAGCACTTGATCTTTTTCTTAACACCTTATGTTATTTCCCAACGCAGAAAAGATATATCAATTGATAGCACTACGCACAGTCACGGTTCCACTTCCCATCATGCATTTGGCCACGGTTACAGTATCATTTACTGAAAGCTCAACAAATACACTAGATGGCAATATTTAGTCACAATATACAAAGTCACAAGTCTTTCTATCCGTGGATCCCTCTCACAGAAAGAATGTTAATAATGTAAATGCCATCTTGAGGATTTATTGTCATAATAAACAAAAACAGTACTTATGTACTGTATGTTGAATGTATATATTCGTCCGAGTTTTATTCATTTTTTTCTTAATGCATTGCCAAAATGTATATGATCGGAAAAAATTATCGGGAATGATTGAATTGAATCGGGAGCAAAAAAAAAAAAAAAAAAAGCAATCGGATCGAGAAATATCAGGATCGGCAGATTCTCAAACTAAAACGATCGGGATCGGATCGGGAACAAAAAAACATGATCGATACAACCCTAGTTAAAAGTATGAGAGGGTAATACATGCAAAAAGTATTTTTGAGGCAATGAAAAGGTTCTAAAGAACTAAATAAAAACAAAAATAGTGAGTACTCGCCGCTTCTGACCGATGTGCGCATGCGTGCGGATGCTTGCGCAAGCGCGCTGAGCGTTGTGTAGACATTTCGCCGCGTAGTAAGGAATGGCCGAACAACGGTAGCGCTTGTAAAAAGCAGCAATTTGAAAAGGCACTATGAGACGAAGCACGCAGCTTTTTCGCAAAGTTTCCCTATGAACTCTGCCATCCGTTCTCAAAAAATTGCGGAATTAAGGGCTCAATATGATCGCTTTATTATCTATTACGAATTTATTATTACGAAATATTATTTATTACTTACTATAAATTTATTTTTTACATTTTATTTACATTTTTGAATGTTGTAATTATCAGCATGGCCACATAAAGATACGTTTGTATTTTTTGGAAAAAAAAGACGCATTAAAAATATTTCCTGACCAGAGATTGTTGTAATTTTTTAATTTCGAACCCGGAGGATTTTTAATTCATGACCCCTGGTTTATTGTATCAATGACCTGTTTGCATTAAAATCACTACATGCTTTAAAATCTGTTGTAATTACTTTTCTCTAGGCTAACTAAGGGCTCGTGTTATTGTTTACTATATGTTTTCTGTCCAAAACGAATCAAATGCCGTTTTTTTTTTTCCATCAAGGTACAGGTACACATAACCTTCGGACTATAAGGCACACCTGACTATAAGCCGCCACCCACCAAATTTGACACAAAACTGCATTTGTTCATAGATAAGCAAGGGCAGACTGGCATACGGAGATACCGGGGACTTCCCTGTGGGCCCATGGTCAAATGAGTGGACCCTAAATAGGTAGAGAGCTGGGAACGTCTATAAATGAACAGTAAGTGATGTAAATGCTTTACAATGAATAGGAAGTGACCCGTAAATGCCCTGAAATGAACAGGAAGTGACCTGTAAATGCCTTTTCTTTTTCCTATTGATGGCGATACGCAGTGTTGTCAACTCCCCAGTAAGAAAAGTAGCCATTGGCTGTCCTAAAATTTGCTAGAAGTCACTCAATGACATCATCACCAAATGTGCATAATTGGCAATTTGCTTGGGAAAAAATGATGGTAATTTGTCGCTCATCGCTTTTGACAAATTAAAAAAAAAAAAAAAAACACCAAGAGGCTTTAAAAGGTCGCCAAGTTGGCAACACTGGCGATAGGTACCCTATCCATTTTGAATTTCAAACTATTACATAATAGTTTAGAATTTTTTGGGAAAATTTGCACTCCTAAATGATGACACTTAGGAAAAATGTGTACTTCCAATCAACAGCACTCAGACTCAAATGTGATATATTTTGAAAAAGAAAAATATTACTACTGTTTGATGACCGAAATTTTTTGTCTTAGACTTCAAATCGATGATACTAAGAAAAGTTCTGACTTACAAGAAATTGAAAAAATATGGCTCACAATCGTTGACACTCGTGTATGACCAACTAGAATAGTGTGAACCCAATAATTAAAAAACAGCCTTTTAAAAACCGTCTATGCTAGCTCAGTGTGGTGAGGTGCACGTCAACATGACTGACAATTGGAAGCTCTCGTTGAACTTGGCGCTCCAGCAATTGTTCTTGGACTTGGTGGTGAACTTGCGTTTCTTGTCGCCCAGAGTCGGCCCCAGCAGCCACAACTCCACAAACGGTCGGAACATTCCGGATGTCCGCCAGTGCACGTCGTTCACGCCGATCACTGCCAGACGGCCGCCGCGGATGTGTGTTAGGTGCGTTGTGCCGAGTTTTTGAATCCTGAGTGGCCGGCGCTTACCTTTCACGTTGACTTTGCGTTCCTTGGCCATGACGTCTACCTGCAAGACCACTTCTCCGATGGGCTCTTCGACGCCAGAACCTTATTAAAAAAAAATCACTTTTCTTCAAAACGGACTTGCGAGCCTAATCGGTTAAAGTCTTGTGAGCTCACCTCGATCGGGTCGAATCTTCTCATTAGGCATGATTCTGATTCCCATGCCGCTGTGCACTAAGAATACACACACGTGTGAGTTGATACGATGTTAAAGGAGCAATATGTAAGATTGTTGGCCACAAATGGTACAGCAACCAGGGCTGCCAGATAAGTGCTTCACAATGGAGAGTCAAGCTACGTTATTATACCAATGATTCTTTTCAATCACATACTGAAAACCAATTTCTTGAGAAAGCTTTGCTGTACTTGTAGTACAGGTGCGCACGCACCTGCAGCGCATGTACGCGCAAATACACGTATCTGCAGTACGTGCAACTGCTATACAAGTAGAGGTACCTGTAGCGCAAGTACACGGAAGTACACGTACCTGTAGCGCAAGTGCACATACCTGTAGCGCAAGTGCACGTACTTGTACTGCAAGTACACTCAAGTACACATACCTGTAGCGCATGTACTCGCAAGTACTGTACATGTACCTGTAGCTCAAGTACACTCAAGTACACATATCTGTAGCTCAAGTACACGTACCTGTAGCACATGTACACGCAAGTACACCAAACTTTAGTGCAAGTACACGTACCTATAGCGCAAGTATAATCAAGTACGGGTACCTGTAGCACAAATGCACACACCTGTAGCCCAAGTGCACGTACCTGTACTGCAAGTACACTCAAGTACACGTACCTGTAGCCCATGTACTCGCAAGTATATGTACTGTACCTGTAGCTCAAGTACACATACCTGTAGCTCATTTACACGCAAGTACACCAAACTTTAGTGCAAGTACACGTACATGTAGCGCAAGTACACTCAAATACGCGTACCTGTAGCACAAATGCACACACCTGTAGCGCAAGTGCACGTACCTGTACTGCAAGTACACTCAAGTACACGTACCTGTAGCCCATGTACTCGCAAGTATATGTACTGTACCTGTAGCTCAAGTACACATACCTGTAGCTCAAGTACACATACCTGTTGCGCATGTACACGCAAGTACACGTAACTTTAGTGCAAGCACACGTACCTGTAGCGCAAGTGCACGTACCTGTACTGCAAGTACACTCAAGTACAGGTACCTGTAGCGCATGTACTTGCAAGTACTGTACATGTACCTGTAGTTCAAGTACACTCAAAAACACATATCTGTAGCTCAAGTACATGTACCTGTAGCGCATGTACACCAAAGTACATGTAACTTTAGTGCAAGTGCACGTACCTGTAGCGCAAATATACATACAGTGCCTTGCAAAAGTATTCGGCCCCCTTGAATCTTGCAACCTTTCGCCACATTTCAGGCTTCAAACAAAGATATGAAATTTATTTATTTTTTGTCAAGAATCAACAACAAGTGGGGCACAATCGTGAAGTGGAACAACATTTATTGGATAATTTAAACTTTTTTAACAAATAAAAAACTGAAAAGTGGGGCGTGCAATATTATTCGGCCCCTCTACTTTCAGTGCAGCAAACTCACTCCAGAAGTTCAGTGAGGATCTCTGAATGATCCAATGTTGTCCTAAATGACCGATGATGATAAATAGAATCCACCTGTGTGTAATCAAGTCTCCGTATAAATGCACCTGCTCTGTGATAGTCTCAGGGTTCTGTTTAAAGTGCAGAGAGGATTATGAAAACCAAGGAACACACCAGGCCGGTCCGAGATACTGTTGTGGAGAAGTTTAAAGCCGGATTTGGATACAAAAAGATTTCCCAAGCTTTAAACATCTCAAGGAGCACTGTGCAAGCCATCATATTGAAATGGAAGGAGCATCAGACCACTGCAAATCTACCAAGACCCGGCCGTCCTTCCAAACTTTCTTCTCAAACAAGGAGAAAACTGATCAGAGATGCAGCCAAGAGGCCCATGATCACTCTGGATGAACTGCAGAGATCTACAGCTGAGGTGGGAGAGTCTGTCCATAGGACAACAATCAGTCGTACACTGCACAAATCTGGCCTTTATGGAAGAGTGGCAAGAAGAAAGCCATTTCTCAAAGATATCCATAAAAAGTCTCGTTTAAAGTTTGCCACAAGCCACCTGGGAGACACACCAAACATGTGGAAGAAGGTGCTCTGGTCAGATGAAACCAAAATTGAACTTTTTGGCCACAATGTAAAACGATATGTTTGGCGTAAAAGCAACACAGCTCATCACCCTGAACACACCATCCCCACTGTCAAACATGGTGGTGGCAGCATCATGGTTTGGGCCTGCTTTTCTTCAGCAGGGACAGGGAAGATGGTTAAAATTGACGGGAAGATGGATGCAGCCAAATACAGGAACATTCTGGAAGGAAACCTGTTGGTATCTGCACAAGACCTGAGACTGGGACGGAGATTTATCTTCCAACAGGACAATGATCCAAAACATAAAGCCAAATCTACAATGGAATGTTTCAAAAATAAACGTATCCAGGTGTTAGAATGGCCAAGTCAAAGTCCAGACCTGAATCCAATTGAGAATCTGTGGAAAGAGCTGAAGACTGCTGTTCACAAACACTCTCCATCCAACCTCACTGAGCTCGAGCTGTTTTGCAAGGAAGAATGGGCAAGAATGTCAGTCTCTCGATGTGCAAAACTGATAGAAACACACCCCAAGCGACTTGCAGCTGTAATTGGAGCAAAAGGTGGCGCTACAAAGTATTAACGCAAGGGGGCCGAATAATATTGCACGCCCCACTTTTCAGTTTTTTATTTGTTAAAAAAGTTTAAATTATCCAATAAATGTTGTTCCACTTCACGATTGTGTCCCACTTGTTGTTGATTCTTGACAAAAAATTAAAATTTTATATCTTTATGTTTGAAGCCTGAAATGTGGCGAAAGGTTGCAAGGTTCAAGGGGGCCGAATACTTTTGCAAGGCACTGTACCTGTAGCGCTAGTGCACGTACCTGTACTGCAATTACACTCAAGTACACGTTCCTGTAGCGCATGTACTCGCAAGCACATGTACCTGTAGCTCAAGTGCACATACCTGTAGCACATGTACACGCAAGTACACCAAACTTTAGTGCAAGTACACTCAAGTACATGTACCTGTAGCGCAAATGCACACACCTGTAGCGCAAGTGCACGTACCTGTCCTGCAAGTACACTCAAGTACACGTACTCGCAAGTATACAGTATGTACCTGTAGGTCAAGTACACATACCTGTAGCTCAAGTACACGTACCTGTAGAGCATGTACACGCAGTACACTAACTTTAGTGCAAGCACACGTACCTGTAGCGCAAGTGCACGTACCTGTACTGCAAGTACACTCAAGTACATGTACCTGTTGCGCATGTACTTGCAAACACTGTACATGTACCTGTAGTTCAAGTACACTCAAAGACACATATCTGTAACTCAAGTACATGTACCTGTAGCGCATGTACACGTACCTGTACTGCAATTACACTCAAGTACACGTTCCTGTCGCGCATGTACTCGCAAGCACACGTACCTGTAGCTCAAGTACACTCAAGTACACATACCTGTAGCTCAAGTACACATACTGTATCTGTAGCTGAAGTACACATACCTGTAGCGCATGTACACGCAAGTACAGTACACGTAACTTTAGTGCAAGTACACGTACCTGTAGCGCAAGTACACGTACCTGTAGCGCATGTACTCGCAAGTACATGTACCTGAAGCTCAAGTACACATACCTGTAGCTCAAGTAAACTCAAGTACACATACCTGTAGCTCAAGTACACTCAAGTACACATACCTGTAGCTCAAGTACACGTACCTGTAGCGCATATACACGTACCTGTAGTGCATGTACACGTACCTGTAGTGCATGTACACGCAACTGTAGTGAAAGTACATGCACTACACTCAAACGTGCTTGTAGCGCAAGTACACGCAAGTACATGTATTTGTAGTAAAAGGGCTTTTAAAAGGGCTGACAAGTGACTTTTGAAATTAGAAAATCTCGTCTTAATAATTGAGAACTGTGTTAAAAGTATTTCCCAAGAAAATGTTTATTTAATGACTATTGAAAGATTAGGGCCAACTAATAAAACGAAGTGTAAATCTTACATATTGCTCGTTTAGGTGTGCGTGTGTGTGGGGTATTGCCACCTTGCTGGCGCTGCGTGCTGACGAATGTCTTGATGAGAGCGTCTGTGCTCAATGAGTAAAGCGACAAAGCGTAACGCAGAGATGCCAGCTCTGGACTTTTTTCCACAAACGATTTCTTCAGCCCATTCCCGCCAGCATGGAAGTATTGCTACAAGGTCAAGAATTCCAATGAAATTAAGTTGAACTAAGTAAAACGTATTTGTACAGCCTACCTTGAGGCTCTCCAAGCCGGCGTCCATCACTGCGCACTGCTTGGGCGTCAGCGTTTTGGCTTCGCCGCCACCGCCGCCGCCCTAAAGGACAAATGCGTGCTCACAGCCATGATCTTAATCATCATCATCAAATTAGATGTTACCTTGAGGTTGGAGAGTCCTTTGGCAGCGGTGAGGATCTGCGCACCCTACAAAGACAACAGCACAAATGATTTGCAACATGCATCATAATTGTGTGAATGCTTGGACATGCCAGTGATTCTACTTTTTTTAAATGTATTTTTTTTTTTTTTATCTTTGAACTTTTCTTTAGTGGTTCAAGCTATTCGAAATACAACATGTACCTACACATTTGCCACAAATCGGCATTTTCACTTCATTCATTCTTAATCACACAGTGTAAAAATAGTTCCAAATAAATCCCATTCCACATTCACAAAACTTTCCCAATTTAAAATTCCTACATTACTATTCTACATCATTCCCAAACAAGGGCGTAGGTTTGCATCAGGGCGATAGTGACAAAACACAAAGTTTTCAGGATGCTCAAATTGTCACGACCAACTTTTAAGCAACTTTATTTGCATTATATAATGAGTTCATGTATACAGATAATTTAGGCTATGTCTACAGTAGGACGGATAATTTACTCCAGGGTATTTTGCCGACTATTTTTATACCTATCCACACTTCGTTTAAGGTGCCTCCCCACTTCTGCGAGGTACGCCTGCATTTGCACAAACTATGCATGCGTAAAAAGGAGAAGCCTCATGTGTTAACGTCATCGCCCGCGCGGTTTACCTCTGAAACGGAAACTCATTCCTAGCCCGCGGAAAATTTCGAAATTACTATTCCTTCTAGACTGTCATTATTTTGTGATCACTGTTTTTTTCGTGATCGCAATTAAACTCATCACACAGGAGCGAGAGTGGAAGGGAGAGCATGCTCTGCTTTTACGTGCAGGCGCCGTGTTGTGATTGAAATAAATCTTTATAAAACAATGGAAGCCTAACATCATTACTTGGGATGTTACAATCGATGCTCAGTTGTGCTCTCACCACTTGGAAGATAGCAAATAGAAGCATATGGTTTGGCACTTCGTATATTTCCTGGAAGCCGCAACCTGGACTAGACTGCTTGTGCATAAAAGTGGTGATCCTGGAAGTGGCAACAGTTTTGACAGGCAGAAATGTCTTGGGGGAAAAAATGACCCTTTTTACTTGCTGAATGAGACGGTCAATTTTTTCCCCGCTTCAAACGCACGTTTGATTGGCTGATGACTTGACACCCCCCCCCCAGATAGATTCATGCTGACAAAATGCTGCCTCCTCTGCCCCCTTCCAAGAAGAAGAATATTAGAAGTTTTTTTTGCCAGCCAGCAGCAGCAGCAGCCACTGTAAGCAATGTAAAAAGAGGTCAATGTTGTGGGGAAAACGCCACTAATTTTGCTATTGAAAGTCCGACCTGCATCAGAGTTAGCATAACATTAAACTATGTGAACTTGCTAACCTGCATAACTCAAGTAGGAAGCTGCTTGGGGAGAAGTGTCCTCCTGCATGTTTTCTACTATTAATGTTAATTAAACTATGAGAAATGGCGTGAACTCTGCTGGAAACTATAGAAAAGAGCTGGGCAATATGGCCTTAAGTACTTACCATGGTAAATTGAGCAGATTTACCTCGATAACGATAAATTCGCCCAAGCTCACCGTCATATAATTTGAAAATCTGAATCAATGCATGACATACAAATGAACAGTTTCTCGTTGATTTATTTACCAGTAAACATTAAGTATATAAATATATCTTGTAAACAATAAGTATTCAAGTATTTGAATGAAGTGACTTTACACTTTTGAAACCAAATACCTGTTTGTACATTTCAATCAATAATTAAAATGTATTTATTTTCTACATTAATTATTTAGAAATATTTTTATTTGCAGCCTATGCAGACATTTTTTTTCAGATAATCATACATTAATCATAATCAGGGTACAAAGTTTAATTAATCCCGATTTCAATTTTTTCCATAACTCCTCAACCCACTGATGCACTTTAGAGATGAAAATAAGGGAGAACAAGATGAAAGAGACAACAATTTGAAGCAATGTATTACTGTTGTGGTGAAGGACATTGAAGGCTAACATGTAGTTCCATGTATAGGCTATGTAGTAGCCGCCTCCACCCCAAAACATAAAATAAAATAAATTTCCTTAATATGAAGCAAGGGGGAATTCCCCCATTTTGAACAATAAATTCCTCCCATGAAAATAACAATTTCAACTTTTTTCATTTTTACATACTGCAGGAAACACATCAGCATGTTTGTGAGAAATGTAGCCCTGACCCCCTGTTCTTTCAGCCTATCTGTTTGGTCTTATTAATGTCCTGTCTCCAGCAAAAAGTGTACATCCAGGTTATGCTGTTTTAGCGTCTCTACCAAACCTACGCCCTTGTATGAAACTACTACTTTTTAATACCACCAGTAGATGAGAGCATCAAGCTTATCTTGTATAACCACATACAGTCCAGAGCTGGGCGATTTTAAGCTCGAGATGAATGATGGGGGAAAAAATTGTGTTTAGATCTCCATGATCAACTGTGTCATCTTTAATCGACTACATGGATTTTTTTTTTCACCCAGCTCTAACATAGTATCACACAAGTAGTACTCAATCAACAAAGTTAGTACAAAGCAAGAATTAAAAATTACCAGGCTGTCGTTTGCCTGTGGCAACACGATGTTCTTCTCTAGACCGCTTAGGACCGCTTTCCACAAGTCCTTCAGGATTTTTTTCAGGACTGCTTTCTCGCACACGTCAGCAAAAACACTGAGTCTACGCATGGCAACATGCAAAACAAAACAATATGAGAACATAATCACGATAATCCAAATTTGAATGTGTCGTTACTTGGTGTCTAGGAAGTCCATGAGAGGTCTCAGCATGGCGTCGGCGTCCCCCTCAGCTGTCTTGGGGTTGGGGGGGCCCCTCATCTGGTACAGAAGCTCAGCCATCTGACGCATGCACGTGCTGATGCGTGTCCCTAGGCTAAAAACAACCAGAAGTAAGAAAAAGCTGTCAATGTGATACATTGTGTACGTAGTCTTTTAAATGATGTGATGTTTTCTGATGTTGGGGTGTATTTACAATGTGTAGCACTTAGTTGCAAATACAGTTGTTCTTAAAGGAGCAATACGTAAGATCTGCACTTCAATTATTCATTTAATGGCCCTAATAATTCAATAGATAGGAAAGAATGATTAAGCCGAAATGTTCCAATTTTAAAAGTCGATTGTCAACCCGTAAAAGTTTTTATTGTTTTGATTCTGTGCTTACGACCGATGTTCCACCCTCCACCAATCACCCAAATATGACAAGTTCCTTTTCTTCGTTCAGGTTTCCAGAGCTTGTTTGCAAAAATATGACAAGAATATGCATATACGCCATGCACTTGTATACTACAAGTACATGCACTTGTACTACAGCAGTACTTCACAAATAGTGGGGTGCGCTCCCCAGAGCAATGCCGAGTGCATGTGACCTCGGGGAACATACATTTTTGCTGTACTAGAATAAGGTGTAATTGCACATCCACTCAGTGGGTGGCAGTGGCACTCTCACTTTCCGAGTGCGCGGTATTTTTTAACCAAACAAGAGCACACACACAACAAAGAGCACTGGAGATATGAAGAGCCAAGACGAGGAAATATGAACAAGTGGATGTAGTGTTTGGCTTTGACTTTTAATACAGTGGTGGACGAGGAAAGACCAGAAATGTTTTCAGCGGACAGCAGGAAGCCAAACCAATTAAGATGTCACTTAAAGACATTAGACCACAATCACATTGATAAGCCATTTGATTTTTTTTTTTTTTTTTGCGAAAACGGTTGCAAAAACTCGGTGCAAAATAACACCACGCGATAGCAAAGGAGATGAAACTTCCTGCAGCAAAAATAAAAACTCTCCCTCTGTTCAATGTTTGTTCGATTTAGTTCTGTTTTTTCGGACAAATTGCTTGGCATATTGCCCTCATGAGTTAATGTTGCCTATCAATCTGAATTTACAGTGCCTTGCAAAAGTATTCGGCCCCCTTGAATCTTGCAACCTTTCGCCACATTTCAGGCTTCAAACATAAAGATACGAAATTTAATTTTTTTGTCAAGAATCAACAACAAGTGGGACACAATCGTGAAGTGGAACAACATTTATTGGATAATTTAAACTTTTTTAACAGATAAAAAACTGAAAAGTGGGGCATGCAATATTATTCGGCCCCTTTACTTTCAGTGCAGCAAACTCACTCCAGAAGTTCAGTGAGGATCTCTGAATGATCCAATGTTGTCCTAAATGACCGATGATGATAAATAGAATCCACTGTTGTGTAATCAAGTCTCCGTATAAATGCACCTGCTCTGTGATAGTCTCAGGGTTCTGTTTAAAGTGCAGAGAGCATTATGAAAACCAAGGAACACACCAGGCAGGTCCGAGATACTGTTGTGGAGAAGTTTAAAGCCGGATTTGGATACAAAAAGATTTCCCAAGCTTTAAACATCTCAAGGAGCACTGTGCAAGCCATCATATTAAAATGGAAGGAGCATCAGACCACTGCAAATCTACCAAGACCCGGCCGTCCTTCCAAACTTTCTTCTCAAACAAGGAGAAAACTGATCAGAGATGCAGCCAAGAGGCCCTTGATCACTCTGGATGAACTGCAGAGATCTACAGCTGAGGTGGGAGAGTCTGTCCATAGGACAACAATCAGTCGTACACTGCACAAATCTGGCCTTTATGGAAGAATGGCAAGAAGAAAGCCATTTCTCAAAGATATCCATAAAAAGTCTCGTTTAAAGTTTGCCACAAGCCACCTGGGAGACACACCAAACATGTGGAAGAAGGTGCTCTGGTCAGATGAAACCAAAATTGAACTTTTTGGCCACAATGCAAAACGATATGTTTGGCGTAAAAGCAACACAGCTCATCACCCTGAACACACCATCCCCACTGTCAAACATGGTGGTGGCAGCATCATGGTTTGGGCCTGCTTTTCTTCAGCAGGGACAGGGAAGATGGTTAAAATTGACGGGAAGATGGATGCAGCCAAATACAGCAACATTCTGGAAGAAAACCTGTTGGTATCTGCACAAGACCTGAGACTGGGACGGAGATTTATCTTCCAACAGGACAATGATCCAAAACATAAAGCGGAATCTACAATGGAATGGTTAAAAAATAAACGTATCCAGGTGTTAGAATGGCCAAGTCAAAGTCCAGACCTGAATCCAATCGAGAATCTGTGAAAAGAGCTGAAGACTGCTGTTCACAAACACTCTCCATCCAACCTCACTGAGCTGGAGCTGTTTTGCAAGGAAGAATGGGCAAGAATGTCAGTCTCTCGATGTGCAAAACTGATAGAAACATACCCCAAGCGACTTGCAGCTGTAATTGGAGCAAAAGGTGGTGCTACAAAGTATTAACGCAAGGGGGCCGAATAATATTGCACGCCCCACTTTTCAGTTTATTTGTTAAAAAAGTTTAAATTATCCAACAAATGTTGTTCCACTTCACGTTTGTGTCCCACTTGTTGTTGATTCTTGACAAAAAATTTAAATTTCATATCTTTATGTTTGAAGCCTGAAATGTGGCGAAAGGTTGCAAGATTCAAGGGGGCCGAATACTTTTGCAAGGCACTGTATTATTATTTTTATTTTTCAGTATCAAATGGTCAAAAAATGTTCCTTGAGTGTATTTTTACAGTTTGGGAGTGACTTTTTTTTTATTCAGGCAAATTGATGCGCTTTAAGTCTTTTCTGTTACAAACAAAACAATGTTGATAATGTATCTTATTGTAAGTTGATCTGTATTTCTTTTTTCTTTTATATTAAAAATGATACAAGGTTATGTCAATGTGTACTTGTAATAAAATTAATTTTATAGACAAATAATACTATTTAGTGGCGGCAGAGTTGCGCGAAACCTATACTTCTTCCTGGTAGGGGTGCAACAGAAAATAATTGAGAAACACTGTACTACAGTACAAGTACATGCACTACAAGTAGGTGCCGTTGTACTAGAAGTACGTGCACTTGTACTACAAATACATGTATTACAAGTACTCGTACTCCAAGTACGTGTACTTCTACATCTAGTACATGTACTCGTACGTACTTGTACGACAAGTATGTGTACTCATGTGTACTTGTATTACAAATATACTGACCAGCACAACAAATTTACCCCAACAATTACTCCAGAAATTGAATTTCGTAGTTTCTGATTGAATTGCAACATTGGTATGATAACGCAGCTTGATTCTCCATTGCGAAGCACAGCTGAGATTCAATATTTTGATCCTGGTAGCAGTACCATTTTTGGCCACCAATCTTACATACTGCTCCCTTAACCATTTGGGTGCCATTGACGGCGACAAATGTCCTTTATGGCAACGATCATTCAATCCCAGTCAAAATGGATTGGACGTTGATAGCCATCAATGGCTGCCAATGTGTGAATATATTATGTAAGTGTGTTACCTCTTGGCAAAGACCGCACTAAAGTTGTCAAGTACGTCGTTGAGTTTCACTTGGAGGTCATTAAGGATGTCAGCAGCCTCCGTGTCCAACTACAACAAACGCACACACACTGAATTGAATTGTGGGCCGAAAATCATAAGAGGATTGGAATTAAATGATGCCAGGTGGGATATGAGGGGTTGACTGCCGTAGTGTTTTTCTACTTTCAATCTGCTTTGAAGGCGAGTAAAAGAACGAGAACGTTCACGAGGCGAAAGGGAAGGAGTTAACGCTTAACAAAAATAACACAAAAGAAAGCAACAGACCTGCTTCTCTTTATCTTTCTTCTCAGCCTGAAATAATACAACGCACACATCAGAACACTAACACACACACGCAATCCTGACAGGACAAATTTGTGGATAATGTAATTTCATTGTGGTAGAAGCATCACACAGATACACAAAAATAAGATACGCAACAGATGAAAAAAAAAAAAAGACAAACACACCTTTTCCTCAGATTCCAACTGTGTAAAGATGAAAAATAACAAAAGTGTTATGTTTGGTTAAAAAGAGGGTTCAGCATTAATAAAAATAAATAAATAAATACACACACCGTTTGCTTATCAGATTCCAACTGAAGAAATAATAAGAAAAAGATGATTGATATGATTTGTGTTATTTTATTATGTCTACAAACAATATCTTAGAAAAATAAAAATATTGTCAAATGTTTGCTGTGGTGGCTCACCTTTTCCTCTTCAATCTTTGGGCAACGAAAATAAGGTAAGAAAAAAACATTTACCCCAATGTACACGAAACAAAAAAACACAAACACACACAATCCCTCTTAATCAAAGGTTTTGAGTCACTTCACCATTCGGTCGAATGAGAAGGTGACCACGGGTGTACAATTGAACACACACAGTGAAGCAATTGCCTCCTCATTCTAGTTCACTCACAAACAAACACACCCACACACACACACACACAAAGTGTGACCTTATCCTCCTTGTGTTTGTTGTCCACCTGAGCATTTTACATCAAGAGAGACAGGACAGGATGTGACAAACAGGAATTATATTTAGTTTGACATCCTCTTTTCTCCACTTCATTGCTACATTTGCAAAATTTAGCTGCTTAATGTTAACTTCTCAATCACACACAAATGTAGGCCAAATTCTAGACATGGGCTGCGTTTCATAAACAGTTTTAGTTGCCTACGCTCACTTGCCGTCAGCATGTACCCTCAGGGGAATGCCCGCCGCCATCTTAAAGAGACCCACAAATAGAAAGACCCGTACTTCTTAAAATATAAATATTGGTAGAGCTATAATAATTTGATATTAAAACCCCTCTTCATGTTTTTGTTTTGATAAAATTTGTAAAATTAGTAGTTTAACTAGTAGATTGACATTGATGTTGATGCCGCAATACACTGTGGGCAGTGACGTCAACTGGAAGCGCTGCCGGGCTTTTGGAGTATGACTAACGACATAAACATGTAATCTGTTTAGCCCTTTCAATCGAACCCGAGAGGAATATTATTGAGCAGGACAGCACTGTCGATATTTCACAAAATGAGCAGCAAAAGCAAAATGAACAGGAGAGATGGGATGAGACAAGAGAAGGACAAAACTGGTGTTCTGCCAAAATGTCCTACATCGGCGAAATGTCGTACAAGAGGGGAATTTACCTACTAAAGTACTACCGTGCGCTTTCAACTTGTTTTGTCGAGATGCATACAGGCAGAACGTACTAAAATTACTTAACAAAATAACTTAAATGTAGCTCTATCAAATAAGAGTGGTTTAAATACGCTATGTGACGAATGTGATCAACAGATCAACAATCTGCTTAAATGATACCGCAAGAAAACACAATGCTTAAAAGTATGAGAGGGAAACACATGCAAAAAGTATTCTGAGGGAATAAAAGACTCAATAAAAACGAAAATAGTGAGTACTCGGTGCTTTTAACCTAAGGGCGCATGCGTGGGGAAGCGCACTGGGCATTGTGTAAGACATCTCGCCGCATACAAACAAAAAAGACGGTATTCCGAAAAGGGAGACAAAAAAAAGGTTCCGTGACAGTAGGTCGGGAAAAAATTAAAAAATTTAAAAAAAACAAAGAAAAACAAGCTCAATTGTGGTGAGTGGCAGACGAACGAAAAACCAAAGCAAGGATGCAACTACAAACTGTAAAATGGCTATGGACCCCATTCACCTACGTCACACCATCACGTGATCGCTTTATTGTGCCGCCATATTGTCCGTCATTGTGTGTCCGTATTGTCAATGATCGTAGTTTCTAAAGGTGGATTCACTTGCAAATTATGGAAGCCCCGGTGCTTTCAGACACTGTAAACTCATTGGATGAGTTGCATAAAAGCCGTTATTTGGAAACGCTTTGGTCAATCCAGTCGCCAGATCCATATCTGATGCCCAAATCGATGTTTTTCAACCCGCTGTCTTCGCCGTCTCTGCCTGACATCTCCTATCTGGATATCTAACACTATCTTGTCCATACGAAGTCAGCCTATTCTCACGAAAGTTTGAAAAACATTAAGAGCCATCTCTACATCCTGACACAAACTCTGTTCTCAACAACTCTTTTGAAAGCTCCAACACTGCATCCACTGCATTGTTACAACGGAAATTTTCCAGTCTTTTTCTCTTTAATTTTTACTGTCTTGCAAATTTCTCTGCCATCTCTTTCCTTGCTCGTTCGACAGGGGATTTGATGAATCAAAATATTGAAGGTACATAGTCTGGACTCAGAGGGTTGTCATCTTTTTAAATAAAGATTTAGAATAATAATATAAATGTGGCCATATACTGTGTAAATGTGAAGCCAGCTTCTTTCACTTGGTCCCACCAAAATTTGTATTCAAAAAATAATGATGGTGGAAGAAAAGAAAGAAATAAACATCTTGAATTTGAAACTGAAACTGTATGTTGTCGGCGATTAGCCTCGCAATGATCTTAATTGTGGTCATTTGTCAGCCCAAAACCCTCTAAATATATATTAAATTCATCTTACCAGACATAAAATGACTACTACATAGTCTGTGGTGATCGTTTGGTGCCCAGTTTTGTCATCTAATTGCAGCAGTCCATCTCCTCTTCAGGTCTCTCGGTATAGACCCTACCCACCGACGTCACAAAACCACGTGCTCGCTATATGGTTCCGCCCACTTGTCCGTCATTTTGTCTCTGTATTAGCATTGGTTTCAATTGATCGAGGAATTTAAAATGCATTTCATGGAAGACCCGGTGCTTTCTGATGCCGTAAACTCACTGGATGTGTTGCATAAAAGGCGTTATGTGGAAAAGCTTCGTTCTATACAGTCGCCAGATCCATATTTGATGCCCAAATCGATGTTTTTCGACCCACTGTCTTCGCCCTGTCTGCCTGACATCTGCTACGCTGATATTTACAATTATCTTGTCCACACAAAATCAGCCTATTCTCACGAAAATTTGAAAAACTTCAAGAGCTTGGAGGCTTATAAATACTTCGTTGCTGGTTGGGTGAAACAGGTCCTCGTCCACGAAAATTCGGCAGGAATCTATCTTGTGCTTGGAAAGGTGAGTTACGAAATTTTCAATTCAAAATCTTTTGTTATTGCTAACATCCACTGTCAAGTCTAATGTATTTCATGTCGTTTGTCAATGGAGTTAAGGCTTTTAATGTTTATATGGTTTAGCGATAGCACTCTCACTACATACATACGTGTATGTTGTCGGCGATTAGCCTAGCAATGATCTTAATTGTGGTTATTTGTCAGCCCAAAACCCTCTAAGTATATCTTAAATGCATCTTACCGGATATAAAATGACTACTACATAGTCTGTGGTGATTTTTTTGGTGCCCAGTTTTCACGTCGAATTGCAGCCGTCCATTTCGCTCTCCTCTTTGGATCCCTCGGAATACGGTAAAACTTCAAGTCTCTCCTTCCATCTTCTCTGTTAGTGCAACCAACAGCCACACACGCCTTCACCATTTTGATTATTAATGTTAAGGAGCAGAAAAACACGCCGTAAATAGGAGGAATGTACGTAGTCGTAACAGGTTAACACTATGTTTTGACGGACAATTGGGCGGTACCATTCAGGAGAGCGGAGTTGTGACGTCACGTGGGTAGGGTCTATACGATAGAACTTCAAGTCTCTCCGTTTATATTCCCTGTTACTGCAACCAACTGCCACACATGCCTTCACCATTTTGATTAAACAATGTTAACGATTGTCAGGAAGGTTTTTGGGTTCGTTTACTAGGCGGTGATTCCTTGGACAAGCAGAAAAACACACAGTAATAGGAGGAATGTACGTAGTGCTAACATGTAAACACGATCAGCTGACGAACAATATGGCGGCACAAGTCAGGGGGCGATGTTGTGACGTCACGTGAATGAGGTCTATAGGCAATATCTCGGCAAGCCGCCTAGGATCGGTTTAAAGACATTGCTGATGAGTTGGAATTGGATGCAGGTTCGACGTCGGGAACTCATCCCACAGCTCTGTAAATGCACAATCTGACCAGCAGCAGAATGTGACAAAAATCCTGCCATTCATCTTTACACACTTTATTTTATCTCAATGTCTTCTTAATTTTTTATTGCTTGTATTCTGCTTTTAATTTGCGTTTGTTAATTTTTATTCTCTATTGTACAGTGTCCTTGATTGTTTGAAAGGCGCTTTGAAATAAAATGTATTATTACTGTTTTTATTATTATACTTGCACAGCTATTCTCCCAGTTCAGCTCAACTGCACCATCACCCACAGCGTGCATTGCGCGCGTAAAACATGGTGCCCTACGAAGGTCAAAACATGTACTACATACTGTAGATTTTTAAAGCAGTAATGTGAAGTAATTTCTTCACATGCCAAATAGGGTCACAAGTAAAGTAATTAAACATTGTCCAACAAATAAAGCATGAAAAAAATAATTTATATGTTGTATATTTGACAAAATAATCGCGTTTCCGAAGTTCGAGCCTGAAAGGGGACGAACCTGGAAGTAATACGTCACACCGGGAACAGCGATGGCAGCTCCATACATACGGCCGCCATACAAAGCCCTTCAAACAATGATTCAAACAGCGATATAAGCGATACATCGAGCGCAAGGGAGGAGATCCAAGTTTTTGAAGAGTTGGAGGAAGAAGAGGAGCTTGGAATTTTATGTTGGACCTAACATGTATTAGCCAGACGCTAATCAGGATGCAAACAATGTGCCTAGACTACCTGACATGGAATGGAGACAAGACCCATCGAGATTGGTAAGATAAAGGCTGTTATTATTTTCATGATTTGAAGATGCAGGCATTTGCACATAATTTTATGTTTTTGTCTATCTGATGACATTGTTAAAAAAAAAATCAGACTTCATGTTCATTTTGACAGATCCGGCAGCTCTCGTGCATATAAAATAATAATATAAAAACGTTGGGGGGGAAAGAAGGAGATGAGTCGTCAATGGCTTTCTCCACTTTATTGTTGCAACAATAAGAAAACAAAATAATAGCGGACTGCCGCCACATTCGACCGCGAAGTTTTGCTTCTCGCTGATCTCCTCTTCGCCTCCTACTCCAGCGTCTCTTAAACGGATCGTGCATAGTGTCTTGTTATGAGTTTTTTGTTTACAAATGTATCGGACACATGACGTGCTGACAACTTTGTCTCTTTATTAGCACATGGAGCAGTTCTTATGGAAAAGTAAGAACACAGCTCGGCACAGCTCTCGGCAGGAAGTGGCGTCTAATGGCGTGAGGAAATGTAGTTTTTTTACACAAGCGAACAGATTACAAAGCACCACTTCAGTGTTATCCCGAGACTACATTTCCCATGATTCACTGCGTGACCTGCGCGCTCGCTGATTCGCTGCGAGATTGACTCAATGCCAGCACACTAAATTGTCACCTGTCAGCGGCTCTCGCGAAACAAACTAGAAGGCTATCAAGCGATAACCGTGAAAGAAACGCCGAACCGTACAAATGCAATGCAATGCTTGAAGCATGAAGGTGGAAATACATTATAAAAATACAAATAAATGTGCACAAACTCACCGGCGGTGTGTGTCTCTTACTGCAACGTGACCGTAAATTACCGCGACGACGACCCGTTTATATGCACATCCACACCCGTTTCCCGATTGACAGTGGATTAACCCTTTCAGAAAAGACCGTAGATGACGCACAATTTAAACACGCTTAACCTAGCGAACGCAACAACAACTATGATCGGGGATTGCCACGAGTTAACTTTCGGCTAACGTCGCTAGCTTATACTGTTCATTCCACAACAGTAGGCAGCTATGCTTTGACAAAGTCATCAGTCATCTATCCAAAAATCACACTTACTTTTTGGCAAATCCTTGATCATAAGCAGACCGGTTAAGGAAGCAGGCATCTTCGAAGTGTTTGCAGCAGAGAAGACTACTCGATGATGGTGTGAAATTCATTCGCTTCGTGCGAATGAAAGATGTCCATTTACGTGCCCTGCTATCCTTTGGCCACTCATACAACTTTTCGTTTGAGTGAGAACAAAACATCGCCACATAACGCCGTGGCATCTTGCCGAGAAGCAATGCAACAAACAATACTGCTCTATGGCGGACTTCCCTCGCACTTCTAGGTGTGACGTAATTTCTGAAGATTTCCGAAGATTCCCGCAGAAAAGCATTTTCGTTGTCAAGGGCGTTGCTATGGGTTAAACAAAGAATCTGGAAGGGTTGCGTTAAAAAAATAACGAAAATATGCTTATAACTGTTTAGCCATTGATATTATTCAAAAACATGGTTGGCCATCCTTACTTCACATTAATGCTTTAAATCAATGGCAATATTTTATGTGTTTCTAATAACATATTTTAGTAAAAGAAACAATTGTGGCTTATTAGAGCCTACAAATCTTTAAGTCCGTGGTTCCGTTTAAGGGCTGTTCCATTTCTCTAAACAGCTGAAGTGAACTTGGTGAGACCCTTGGGGGCTTAGTGATCGACGATGGTCACTTCATAGCTGTATATATCCCACAACTGACTGCAGTAATGCACGAAAAATATGTCCACGCGGTGGCGATAAGGAACCTCAAACACCGTTGGCTGCTGTCTATTTACCCTCAAAGAAGAAAAAAAATAATTAAGGAGTCAGCACGGTGTTTGAATGTTATACCAAATTGCCTTTGGAATTGTAAAATCAATCATTGCTGTTAAATAAATAAATAAATAAAGAGTGTTCGCGGCAGTGATGGCAGAACGTATAGAATAGCAGGGGTGCCAAAATTAAAAAATAAATATTAAATAAATAGAGATAAATTAATAAATACATGAAAATATAAAAGTATATTTTTTCATGTACTTTTCCTTTTTGTCATTGATAAACACAAACGGAAAGAACAATGGCAAAAATATTTTTCTTTGCCTTTTCTATTTCGCTTCTTTGTTTCTCTCTTTTGGGATTGCCTTTGCTTTTACCGAAAGATGTTTTTACCGAAAGGAATGGTATGTCAATCAAATGGTGTTGGGAGGGAAGGAAACTGAAACTAATGTCAAATGAACTTAAAGTAGGTTAAATGTATGTAAACAACTGTCTACAAATTATAATAATGAATTGCCCCCCCAAAAATTGATACAAAACTAATAATTCTGATAATTATCAGGCACGGATGTATTGAAATCAAGCACAGAATACGCTCCATCTTAACGACATGAGTCTCCGTATATTCTGTGTGATTTGGAATAGGCAGTATAGCACGACTCCAACAACATGTGGTTGATCCATGATTGCCCGGCCTGTGAGTAAACGTGGGCAAGTGTATTCCATTTACTGTATTTTTTGGACTAAAGGTCACAGTTTTTTTTCATAGTTTGGCTGGGGGTGCGACTTATACTCAGGAGCGACTTATGTGTGAAATGATTAACAAATTATTATATCATTTCACATGTTATTTTGGTGTTTTGGAGTGGCACTGACAGTTTGGTAAACTTGTTAGCATGTTCTTTATGCTATAGTTGTCTGAATAACTCAGTAGCTATGTTACATTAACATACCGGCCACGTTCGCATTTCGTTGTTCATGATTCATGTAACATTATCAAACTGTACACTTATTCAGCATGTTGTTCTCTATTTTGTTTTTATTTTAAATTGACTTATACTCCGGTGCAACTTATATGTTTTTTTCCCTCTTCGTTGTGCATTTTATGGTTGGTGCGACTTATAGTCCGAAAAATACAGTACCTCTTTCACTCCCCCTACGCCCTCCAAGTGGTCCCTGTGTGACGTCATAGCAAAAAGGGCTGAGGGCAAGTGAGCAAGGGCAACTCAAACTGTTTTGAAACGTAGCCATGCTATTGCTAAAAGATGGCCGCTATCGCTTACCTCCGAGCCTTCCGAGTCCGAACAGCCCGACTGAGCCACAAATGGGAAATGTAAAAAATACAAAAGATATAATACCAGGGAAAGTGTGTTTTGTGGATAGCTAGCTAGCATAGCGTAGCATACGCACCATTTCATCGTTATCTCGACCTTCACTGTCATTGTTGGCCTGCCAAAGGCGGAGCAAGCAATGCCAAAAAAAAAAAAGGCTTTGAGTTTGGTACCAAAATACAGTGGTGCCTCTACATACATAATTTTCAGGTTAATCTTGTAACAAAAGAAATTTCAGGATACAAAAGGCAAAAATACATTATGGCTGGTACTCGCAGCTCCCAGAGTTTACTGAACATAACACACTTATAGCTGCTCTTCCATTGGCTATTGCCTAGCATTCCTGGCATCCAATTGGCTAAGAGGGACCTTTGCTGTATGTGTTCGTGTGTATCCCAGTGTCCTCTTCATCTGCCCTTCATGTTCCGGCAGCTTTACATGTATTAACTTTTATTCTTCACTCCCTTTTGTTTTTTTACATTATGCACAATTCAGATTTTATGTTTATTGTGCAATAATCTAACTGTAACACGTATTTGTTATATGTTTTGATGTATTTTTATTAGGGCTGTCAAAACTATCGCGTTAACGGGCGTTAATTATTTTTTTAAATTAATCACGTTAAAATATTTGACGCATTTAACGCACATGCCCCGCTTAAACAGATTAAAATGACAACAAAGTGTCATTTCCACTTGTTACTTGTGTTTTGGGGTGTTTTTCCGCCCTCTGCTGGCGTTTGGGTGCAACTGATTTTATGGGTTTCAGGCTTCAGCACTATAATTATTATTGACATCAACAATGGCGAGCTACTAGTTTATTTTTTGATTGAAAATTTTACAAACTTTATTAAAACGAAAACATTAAGAGGGGTTTTAATATAAAATTTGTACTAACATTTATCTTTTAAAGACTACAAGTCTTTCTATCCATGGATCGCTTTAACAGAATGTTAATAATGTTAATGCAGTCTTGTTGATTTATTGTTATAATAAACAAATACAGTACTTATGTAGCATATGTTGAATGTATATATCAGTCTTGTGTCTTATCTTTCCATTCCAACAATAATTTACAGAAAAATATGGCATATTTTATAGATGGTTTAAATTGCGATTAATTACGACTAATTAATTTTTAAGCTGTAATTAACTCGATTAAAAATTTCAATTGTTTGACAGCCCTAATTTTTATGCATTATAAAAGATTTATGTCTGAATTTTGGGTGGCTTGGAACAAATTAGGGCATTTACGTGGAAAACGTGTCTGTACTTAGAGAATTTTCAAGTCTATGTTTCCAGTTAAGAAACTACTTCCAGAACCAATTAATTTTGTAAGTAGAGGTACCACTGTACCAAAAAGGTGGGCTTGTAAATATGTCATCATGTGAGAGGGGCACCCACCTCTTCATCAAATTCCTCCTCTTCCTCGTTTTCCAACTTTTGTAAACAAGCAACAATAATCAGGTGAAAAACAAAAGGGATTGCTGCTAAATTAATGAAAGGTCGACTGCTGGTAATGTAGGAAAAAGGGGCATCGCTTCAGGAGAGTAATTGCTAATTAACTGTGGAAAGGGAGATTGCTAGTATATTTTGGAAAGGGGAAGTGGCTGGTAATTTAAGGAAAGTACAGTTATTGTCAAATGAAGGAAAGGGAGATTGTCGTCAATTTTAAATAAAGTTTTAATCTAAGATTAGGAGAGGAAAGTGGCATGTACATTCGGGTAAGTGGGATTGTTGATAAATTTTGGAAATGGAAGTTGCTGGTGAGTTTAGGAAAGGGAAAGAGATTTCAAATATGTTTAGGGAAAATGAGATTGTTGGCAACTTTTGGAAAGCTTGTTTATGAATAGGTTAAGAAAAGGGCTGACTTGTACATTTAGACAAGGGAGATTGCTGTAAAGTTAAGAACATTGAGGGTTGCTACAAAGTTTAGGAATTGCTGACAAATACAAATATGATGTATTGTTGCTAAGTTAAGGAAATATATGTTGCTGGAAAATTTAGGGAAAATGATTATTGCAGATTAGTGGAAACAAAGATACTTTACCACCAGCAATTTGACAATATTCATCACCACAACACTCAATTATCATGAGTAGGTAAACGCTTATTAAGAAGGGAAAAGGGAGGAAAAGGCAACTGGCAAGGTCTGATTTGGGGACGTTTAAGGCGACATACCCTCTCTTCCTCAAGTGTAAACTGCCAGGAAGAAAAATACTGACAGGTCAAGCAAAAGAGCCTTAAAGCAGATTGAAAAGCATCAAAACGTACAGAAAATTCTCCATGTGAATTTCCATTGGCGGAGATAGACATCCAATCTATTTGAACTGGGAGAGGCTGGTAGAGAATGTCTATCACCGTCAATGGCAGCCAATGAGCTGCACTCGTAGTATTAAAAAAAAAAGAAATGTGTCAGGCAGCTGACCTGCTTTGCTCCCATGGTCTCAAACATCCTTTCCAGAAGGACTCGCATCTGCTGGATGTTGTTCATCAGCACGCACGGCTATACAAAAACAGCCCAAGTTAAATCAAGTACAGCTGTACTAGAACTTGTGATGGCATCGGTGCAGTGCGTGTACTGACAATCTTCTCCTTATCGCAGTAGGAAGGGAAGCTTTTGGCCAGCAGAGCACAGTACTGCAGCAGCACTTTGCTGATGGTCTGAGGAAATGACAACAAGCAAATATGTCAGACAATCCTTTGTCAATGCCAATCATTTTTCTTTTAAAATTGTGATCATGCTCATACAGCCTCTCACTCTCCCTCCTGCTGCTTTTCTTGGTCAGCAGTAGTGCCTTGGAGTTAGCTACTTAAAGTTAACGATGATTGACAGATTTGTAGCTTTGATCTTGCCAGAGAAGCTCTGTACAGAGCCATGTAGTAAGAGAGTTGCGACACTCCCATGGGGATCCATTATAGGATTTTACTTCCAGATAATCGAGCCTCGAAAGTTCCAAACATGGCTTCAACGAGGGCGGACCCCATTTATTTGGATGGCTGGCTGTTTAAGTATATTTAAAGGCAATTTAATTAAAAAAAATACCTGTTTTGAATTTTCAACTGTCTATATATTATCAGAGGCACGTTAAGACTTATATGTTGAGCTTTATTTGTATGTGCACGGCGTAATTATATACAGAGAGGAGCAGAAGTATTTGCACCCCATGTGATTTTGCAAGTTCGCCCACTTAGAAAATAGGTAGAGGTCGAAAATTTAAATCATAGATTCATTTCTGCGAACAGAGATATAATCTTAAAAAAAAAAAATCCAGAACTCACATTGTATGATTTTTCAATAATTTATTTGTAATTTACTGGGGTTCAGAAGTATTTGTATCCCTGAGAAAATAAGTGCTAATATTTAGTGCATAAGTCTTTGTTTGCAATTGCAGTGGTCAGGCTCTTTCTGTAGGTCTTTCTGCAGATTTTCACATATGGAAATATGGATTTAGGCCCATTCCTCCACACAAATCTTCTCTAGATCTGTCATGTTTCAGGGCTAGCGTTGAGAAATTTCAGCTCCATCCAAAGATTTTCTATTGGATTGAAGTCTGGAGACCGGCTAGGCCACTGCAGAACCTTGATATGCTTCTTACGCAGCTTGGGTGTGTGCTTCGAATCATTGTCACGTTGGAAGATCCAGCATGACTCATCCTCAAGTCTCTGACTGAGGGAAGGAGGTTGTGGCTCAAAATCTGACAATACATTTCACCATTCATCCTCTGCTTTATGCAGTACAGTCATCCTGTCCCCTTTGCCGAAAAGCAGCCCCAAAGCTTGAGGCTTCCACCCCCATACTTCTCATTGGGGATGGTGTTCTTGGTTCTTGTACTTACCTTTCTTTTTCCTCCACACACGACAGGTAAAGTGTGCACCAAAAAGTTCTAATTTGGTCTCATCTGACCACATGGCTTTCTCCCATGACTCCTCTGCATCATTCAGTTGGTCCCTGGCAAACTTCAAACGTACTGGCTTCAACAGGGGAACCTTCTGAGCAATGCATAGTTTTTAAACAATTGCACCGTAGTGTTCTACTGACAGTAGCCTTTGAAACTGTGCATCCAGCTCTCTTCAGGTCATTGACCAGCTCCTGCCGTGTATTTCTAGATACAACTCTTCACTTTTCTCATCATGAGTGATGCCACACGAGGAGAGATTTTACATGGAACCCCAATCTGAGGGAGATTGACAGTCATGTTTAGCTTCTTCCATTTTCTAACAATTGCTGCAACTGTTGATTTATTCTCACCAAGCTGCTTTCCAATTGTCCCATAGCCTTTTCCAGCGTTGTGGTATCCTCAGGGATAAATTGATTGTCGCTATCGCTTTTAAATGTTCAACTCTTTTAGAGGCCGTTGGTAACGCATACACTTATCTCTGTATTTGTAAGTTTTGGTAGACGACCAACTTTCATGTGCTTGTGAGCTTGATTTTGAAGGCATTATCTTCATTCGTAGAGAACCAATTTAAGACAACCTGTATTCTTTACATGAAAATGTTGAAGATACTATATTTTAGAGATGTGTATAGATTGAAAAGTAATGTCACCAACAATAGACATAAAATTATCCAATCATCCAAATCTGAACAACCAACCATCACAACCCACTGTTCTTTAAAATGTTAGGTATTAACAGTGAACCATGACACCAGTTTCACCAATTATTCAATAAAAAATATGATTTTCTATATTAAAGGGAAATGAGCTGTTTTTCTTTAATATATTACCACAGGTAAGTGAATCAAGGAAATCTAGAAATTCTCTGGAAAAACAGTATTCAAGTTGTGAAAAAAGAAAAACCTACCGGTAAATCATCTTGCATTTCAATGTAAAAGTCCATTTCCCGTGCTAATGCTAACACAAACATGAAACCACAACATGGGAAAATTCCCTTCTGCGTAACAATTTACATGGTTTTCAGTTGTAACCTTACCACTCCAAATGTAAAAAAAACCCCCAGAACTTAGATTTGTGATTATATCCATTTTACCATGAATGTCGCAATCACCACTGTAAGCTCCATAGAAAACCATTAAAGCGCTGCTTGTGCTTGGAACTATTCACGCCTACGTGAACCATGTAACCACCCGTGGCGAGATCAGAGAATGTCGGAACGCTCTCTCCACATGGCTCTGGCTTGGTAGCACTACGATCAAAGGCACACATGTGTCAATCATCGTTTAGCTTGTTACACACTCGCGGCAGTGTGATGTGGCAACTCATTGTGAAAGTAAGAGGCTGTTCTCAGCATCCTGAGCGGATTGGAGAGGCATTTAATAAAGACAAGCATTTTTCTATGTTATTCTTGCTTAAAAACTCACATTATGAAGGCAGCACGGTGGGACAGTAACATGTTTAAAGCTTTTTTTTTGTCTGAAAAAAACCCAACTATTTTTCATTATCGGATCGGGACTCTGTATTGGCAGATTCTGAAAATCAGATGACTCGGACTTGGGTGCAAACAAATAATCCCTAATTATAATCACAACAATAAATTTAGATCTAAGCAAAAAAGCACAGAATTTCGCCTATATTATTATTTGATCAAACAATGTGTATTTCTATTTTGGTCATTTACTTACAGTATCATTATGACCAGAAGGCCTGAGTGGTTTATGACCCTCTTTGAGCTGTGTAAGCAAAATAAGTTCATTCCTTTTCTTTCTTTTCCTAGGCCAAAGGAATGTTTCTTTCAACGACTGTCGATGAGATCAGTGACCATAGATGGACATTCTTTAACCTCTTTTGTTCTCAAATAATATCTTCCTATGGTAGCCTTTCTATGTATTTCCCATCTTGGTTACACCCACTGGTAGTGGGCTCACTTGCTCGTTTGCATATAGACTTAAAAGTGAATGTGTCCTGAAAGCGGGGCCCTCCCTTGAACCTGGAAATCACCGAATGGCAGACTGAGAGGGGGCCCAGACCGGTCTGTATTGTCTAATTGTTTTGTCTCAATGTAGTTTAAATATGTCTTACTGTTTTATGTTCTGTTTTGTTATGTTTTGTCATCTTGTCATTAAATGTACCTTCTTCTGTCCAAGTACACACACAAAAAAAAGCTTCTTCTACAGAACTAACGATGACAACGCTTTCATCAAGAAATTGCAGTTAATCGATTTAAGCACACTGGGTCGCATTACCTTTGCGAATCGTATGTTGTATTGAGCCAACACTGCAGGGTCAGGACAGTCCAGCTTGCGGATAATCCCGAAACTTTGGTTGAGCTGCGTGAATACGTCCACCACCGAGCATGAGAACAACGCATGCTCTGACGTCGGCTGGAACTGTCCGGGCGGAAAATAAACAACATACGTCACTTGACATGACTTGGGGAGGGGGATAAAAGTTTTAATTTCATGGACAGTGTGAAAGGTACGGAGGCCCTAAAGGGACATCGACAGAAATAAAACAAGATTGTTTCTCATATGCACCAGAAACAATCTGGTAGACATTAGCATGATATAGCGTTTAAGCTAGTGGACTTTCGCTATGGAAGTTAGCCAATTGTTCTCTTGTAAGGTCCTCATTTATTTATTTTTTTTTATATCGTTTGAAGCCAGGCTCAGGCGTGCATCGGACACCAGCAGCCGGCGTGCTAAAAATGATAATACGGGATTTAGTTGAGCTTTACTTCAATCTTGGACTCAACTAGCGCCTGAGCTTAGCCTCAAACGATATAAGACAATAAATAAATGACGATCTATGGACAGAAAACAGCAATTTGTTTAAAAAAAAAAAAAGTTAAATTTTGCTATCTTTCCAGTTTGCCATGTTGACAATTGCGATGTTTGTTTCATGCTTTTCGTCTTAATGCGGAGAAGGAGAAAATGACAAAAATGATATGATTTTCAGAATGTGACTTATCTCCTCTTCAAATTTAGAAAGCAGAGATTTCAGGTCTATTTAAGAAAGGAACGACATGTGCATGTTTTATTTTGGTGTGTTTTACTTACACCTTCCCTCTTGTCCCTTTCCAAGGCTCCGTGCATGAACTCCATAGAAACATCTTCATTCTCAGCCAGCCAGGCCAGGACAAATTGCTGGAACCACCTAGGGCGAAGAACCCAAAGACAACGAGACCCTTAATGCGGATGGGGTTATGAACACGGATGGAAAGGATCCACACTAGCAAGACGGCGTCTTACGAAGGATACTCGGGAACGGTGTCAACGAAGGCGGGAAGATCACAGATGTATTCATTGTAGAGCCACTTGACTTTGAAGTGAAGATTCATGTAGTCGGATGCCTTGCACAGACGATGATGATCGTGCTCTGTCAAACACAAATTAATATCCAAAATTACTAAAAAATGACCTTCCTAAATATACCAGAACCCCCCGCCCCTCTTGCCTTCCTTTCCCCAATTTACCAGCAATCCACTTTTCTGAATCTACTATCGACCCCAGATGTGTAAAATTATCCTGACTTTCTATCTAACAACTACGTCAATCAATAATCCTTAAACATACACTCCGTCTTCTTACCCTTCTGGAAGTCTATTCTGCGAATGCGGAAGGTGTCGGGAGCTGCTGCTGCCATGGCGACAGAATGGCAGAAAAATAAAGAAACAAAAAAAAAACAATGACAGCAGCATTGAAAAGGAGGAAGATGATGGTGATGATGAACTTTATGGAGAAGACAGTGACTGCCAAAAAAAACTATGATGATGGATTGCTACACTCCAAACACATTTACACAAACACAACCCTGCGTGACTAACTCCACCATTGACAGCAATAGCCGTCCAATCCATGTGAACAGTTCAAATGGGTTGCAAGTCTATCGCTGTCAATGGCACGAAATAAGTTAAAAACTACCAAAAAAATGTTGTTTTTTTTCCGCTCAAATTTTAAATTTAAACAATAATCACTGTAGTCTAGAACAGGGGTGTCAAACTCATTTTGGTTCGCTGTACACAATGAGGGCAATTAGATCTCATTTGGGCCGGATTAGTTTATTTTTGGCCAAATACTGTAAGTAAACTCACTGGCTGCTATTGATGGCGCTAGATGTCCAATCCATTTTGACTGGGAAGGGCGCCCCACCCAGTCAAAATGGATTAGACGCCATCTATGGTTATGAAATTTGAGTATTCACATCCAGTCCTTCCAGTTTAAGAGAACTGGACATCTATTGTTGTCAGTGGAACCCAAGGAGTTAAGGCAGTTTTAAACTAGACGCAGCCAAGTGTGAAAGGTTCAGCGGCAACCTACGGTATTCATTGTGTATATGGGAGCGTACTTCTGAGCAAAAGTGAGCGGTGGACAGCCTTTTTAGGCATAACGGCAAGTTTGAATGAATTTGCGCCGGAAGGCAGGGCCCAAACTAGAGCCTTGCTCTATTTTCAGAGCGGCGCCGCCCTGACATCAACAATGCACTGTAGATATACATTTTCATTTATTCACTTTAACATATCTGTTCATTTCACATGGTTGCACATGATCTTCTCATAGCTGTGTGTTATGTACATTACTTCTTGCATACAAGGAGATTTGCTTCCACTGTTTTGTCTAGGCACTAGTCTGCCTGTTTTTTTCCGACTGTTCGTGGACAGGGCAGATATAAACTGTGAATTCTCAGGTCCAGGCAGAATTTTTTACGGCCAGCCGGCTTTAAATTACTCTTTCCTTAATAAATGTACAACCCCTAGCAAAAAGTATGGAATCATTAATCTCGGACGAGCACTCACTCAGACATTTTATCATGTAGAACAAACTCAGATAAAAAGCTTGAAAAAATAATGAATTAGTTCAAAAGTGCATCTCTTAAGCATTCAGAAACACTAAAAGAAATGAATAAAAAACATTGTGGTGGTCAGTAAATGCAAATTTTATAGAGCAAGTAAAGGGAAATGTATACGGAATCACTCCATTCTGAGGAAAAAAAAAATAGAATCACGAGAAACAAAGAAAAAACAATCAAAACACATCTCTAGAATTTAGTAGGCTCTAGGCTTGTCGCGATAACAAATTTTAGTGTGCGATAATTATTCTCATAAATTATTGCGATATGCGATATTATTGCGCCCCCCCAATTTTTTTCAACCAATTTACAATAACACAGTGAGAATACAGTATATATTAATAGATCAAGTGCACCAATTTAAACGCGATAAATATTTACTCTCAAATTCAAAAATACATTTTAAAAAAATCACAACTAAAAACAATAGACCATGCCTCTTAAGTAAAAAACAACAATAGTGATACCGCACAGAAACACAGAATGAATATAATGTGTTTAAAAAAAATAAAATAAAATTGCACTTAATAACTTAAGCATTTAGGCAAATGAAAACTTTTCCCGTCATAGCTTCTGCAATGGTGTTCCATAGGGATGCAACAATACAGTTCATGGTTCGGTATGATTTTTGATACGGGGGACAAGATTTTTGATCCGATTCAATACATTTAATGCTCTGTAAAAAAATAACAATTATATTTTTTGTTTCGTTTTTGTTGTTGTTGTTGTTGTTTTTTTCTAACGAGCAAAAATTAAATTGCCATCATATAAACATGCATTTTAGTGCATAATATTATGTGCTTACTTCTTACTGATCTAAAAAAATTTTTTTATAAAAGTGCTGAGAACAATCTACTGTTTGTAAAGTGAGGCAGGGCACACAGTTGATTGCTACAGCTCTCTTAGCAGCTAGGTTTACTACATGAGCAAGACATCCTATTTGTGGTCCGAATCCATCTGTGTGACGTACTGAATTAACTATATTTGCAACATTATCTATAGTCACTGGTATGGATTGATTTGGCCTTTCAGTCATGACAGTTTAGAATTCATCGATGTAGTATATGGACTACGTGTCCCATAATCCCTCTGGGCTCACGTAGCCAATGGCATGGTACATCTAGTTTGCCATTTCATGATATCTAGTGTGTGCGCGCATTAAAAAAGTTGGCAAGCGCCGCTGAAGTCACGTCTGCTAGTGCTCATTACTACACAACCAGGCATGAAAATGGGTCAGGGGTTAAAAAGGTGAGAAAGGTGTGGAGGAAATATGTTCCGGCGTTCTGCCAAAATGTCCGCCGTCGGCAAAACGTCCAACATGTGGCGAATTTGACCATTTTAATTTTTCACATAAGGCTTAATATTCGAGTTAACGGGGGTTTAATTAGTTGAAGGAGTTGATTTCAACCACGACTGACTCGCGCTAGCTTAGCCACTCCGGAGCCCTGAAACTAACAAATAACTGTCAAACTGCACAGAATGTGTTCAAATCATTTCCAACGACTAATTAAACCCCGGCTAACTCAAAGATTAAGCCTAATGTAAAAAATTCTGAACTTCCCCTTTAAAATAAAGACCATTGAATATGGCCCTTAAAATGTTGTCTATAAAAGTTTTAGAGCAATAAAACAAACAACACAAATGAATAAAATGAACAGGAATCCTTCAAAGTATTTCATAATGGGTCCAAATTATTTTTCGAACAGATCATGTGACTATAGAACCTTAGAGACAGCCGTTTGCATTGCTTAGCCAAAACTACAGCTGAGGAGGCAAGATGGATATTTAGAATTTCTTTAAACCTAAGCTTTCAAAACCCTCAACAACAACTGAGCTTGAACCGAGGATTGAGCACGAGCAGTATCAAAAAGTCCTGGCTGTCCTGTTACCTGTTGTGCTGTAATTCCAAGTGGTGCTTGAATTGGATGCTTATAGCGGTGGACAGTCTTTTTGAGCCAGTGCAAAGTTTGCAGCGCACGGAGATATTTTTGTTATCTTTACTGGACAAAAATGTGAAGTAATGGCTGTGTTTCCAGTGTGCAAATGCAGCCGTTTGTAGTATATCTCCTGCCTATTTCATTGCATCCTGGCGAGGTAGCAAGGCTATGTTGTTTTGGCCGCAAACTCCCAGCGCTCACGCATCATGGTAATACACGTGACCCTTTTTGTTCCATCCCCGATTAAAAAATGTGACATGTGATGTCACTCCCATGACTACAGTATTCTTCATTCTACACACATTATGGGGCAATAACAAAATAGTAACGCACAGGCATCAAGGAAAGTAATTTTACTCAGATTACTGATTTAGAAAAATGAGCGCGTTAGATTGTTCTTTACTGAAAGAAAGTAATCAGATTAGTTACGCATTACGATGCCGCGTTATTGACAACACTGCTTTTATATTACCGTTAAATACACAAGCTTGACGCTACCTTAATGGGAGCTATTTTTTCACCGGACGCTCCGGCAGTGTTCAACGCAAGCTGCAACGAACGGCAGTAACTTTGTCATACCACAAAATATGAAAACGAAAACCATTACTCACTAAATTCAATATGCTGGCAAATGCATTCATCTAAAAACAATTGGGAGTGATACTTTACCTCCTCCAGCAAATGTGAATTTGTGCTTAGTACAAGATCATCTGTCGCAATTAGCGATCTTTGACGCTCTTTTTTTTTTTCCTCCCCGCATACAAACTTGTTTCTCTCTCAGCGGCTGTGATTAACCTCAATGAAGTTGCTGTCCTAGCTAAGCCTTGCCTATCATTCGTCTTTGTAAGTTTTTAGTAACTTTGTGTATTGAATTTGAAAGGAAAATGTGTGTTTTGTTTTTGACGAACTTTTTCATGAAGCTAAACTGTTGAAGCTACTCACATGTGGAAAAATACGAGTGTACAACGTTTTAAATGTATTCATTTGGTATATTTCAGTTACCACGATTTGAGAGATCAATAAATTGAAGAATTTACGCGTTGCGTTTGGAGTGCTTGTTTTTGGGTTTGCTGGAATAGCGTCACTGACACACGCAGCATCAAACAGGGGAAGGGGTAAGCGCTGCCGCGCCAAGCTAATTCTGGCTGCATTTTCGACACATGAAAAATAACGAATACTTACTACTGTATGAGGGAAAATTTTAGTGGTTTTGTAACCGCGACGTTTTCATAGCATGGTAATCCGTGAAGGTAACTGGCACATGCCTACAAACGACCCCCCCCCCCCCCCTTAAAATTTTTCTCCTCGGATCTACACGATTCACGTAGGTCATCCTTTTTGACTTCAAAACGGCGAATTTCGCCGAAAGGTGAGAGATTTTCATGCCTGACAACACCAGCATATGGCAGTCGACTTTGATAAACAGGACGAGTTTGAAGCACAGTGCTCTTAATTTCATTCAGCTGTTAATTGTCAAAGCGAGGTTGTTCGTAGCAGCCAAGTTGGTAACAATGTTTTGGCGGACTTCGTTGTAAATATCCGGCGTTGTGCCGAAAAATAGCTGCCCCGCGTAAAATGTCACTCCTGACGGGAGCGCCCACACGTCAACAACACCGGCGCGCCATAGATGGTCCACAGTCACTCCGGAGCACTGACGCGGTCGGTATACTTTAATATTAGGATATAATGGGAACGATTGGCTCCTGCGCTAGTTTTTGCCGGACCTGGAACGAAGATGCATTTTGCGCAGTTGGTAACAAGGAATCCCACTTTTTAACAGCACGTCTGCCACACGCGCGCACACACGTGCACGCGAGGTGATAAATCACAGCGGAAAAATGACCGCCTTCATTTTTATTTATCGCGCGATAAATGGAATTATTGCATATTGCGACAGGGTTAGCCACATCTGGCTTTTATGACAGCTTGCAGTCTCTGAGGCATGGACTTGGATGACTATTCTTTGTGAATCTCACTGGAACAGCACCAAACAAAAGTTCCAGCATCATTACCTTGTCCAATGCAGATTCTTGACTTTTGATAAGGTTACACGGATATACACAAATCACGGTCGACGAAACCTTGATAACTGCGCTTATTTAAAGTTTCTTGAGCTCTGGGACACTCGAAAAATGACTCTCATACCTCTTCTTGCTAAGCTAAACGGTACCTCGATGTGCGTTTGTGTGGAAATGTAGTTCACGAACAACAAAAAAACTATTCACCTTCTCGCCGCAACTGGTAAAACTCTTTACACCGCTACTATAATGCTGTAAATCGGAAAAGTCGCTGTTTTCTTGTGCATCGATGAAAAATAAACGCATTGGTGCTTGGGACTCTAGTAAATATGCTTGTTGCTTTTCACTTCCTGACAGCGTCTACGTCAGGCTACGTGGCTCCTCCCCATTTTGCGCTTGCCGAGGGCCGCTGTTCACACTGAGCTGATGCTAATGTGAAAAGGCCTTTAATTTTGGGTCACTTTCTTTTAATTTTAGGGTACTTATAGGTCACTTTTTCGGTCATGGTCCCTCTTGATTTTGGGCCATTGTAGGTTACTTCCTGTTAATTTTGGTGCATTTCTGGGTCACATTTACTGTTATTTTTGGGGCATTTACATGTCACGTCCTGTTCATTTTGGTGCACTTAGGGGTCACGGTTGATTTGGGGGTATTTCTGAGTCAATTACTGTTTATTTTGGGTTACCTTCTTTTGATTTTGGGTTACTTTCTGTTGATTTTAGGGCGTTTACAGGTCACTTGTCATTTACTTTTGATTTTGGGGCATTTCTGGGTGAATTACTGTTTATTTTAGGGAACTTGCTGTTGATTTTGGGGCATTCACTTCCCGTTAAATTTAGTGCATTCATAGTGGGAATGAGCTACAAAGTGCCTGTCAGGAAGAACAAGCTCACAAAAGGACTCCCTACTGGGCCGCTTTTGGCCCGCGAGCTGTACGTTTGACACCACTGGTCTAAAAGATTGAGACTATCACGTGACAGCTAACAATGCTAACAACCACCGCTCACCAGCCTTCCTGAGGTGGCGATTGCCTTTAGTCAAAACTGGAGGAGCAACGATTATCGTTAAAAAAAAGGATTTATTCAGCGCGAAAATATAAATATTATTTGACAGAACGGAATCTTACCTTCCAGAGCGTACTTGACATCCTGAGCAAAGAGCGTCCACATCACCTCAGCGCTGACTTTCCCTACATTGAGTTCCTGAGGAAACCTGAAGGGGGCGCACATGCGGTTATACAGTGAGTCATGCAAGTTTTCTGCCACGTTTCTCCAAAACAATGATGAAAACTTCTAAATGAACTCTTTCTATGCCATTGAGAATGATAGACTCCCAATCATGCTCTGCTTTTCATTATTCTGCTGTGGATTTAAATGAATTTGTTACTAGCATAGTCCATTTCAATCCATTTCAACTGGGTGTGCTGGTTGACCTTCCCAGTTCAAATAGATTGCACATCTATAGCTGTCAATGTGCCTTCTAATTTTAGCCAACTGAAAGTAGATTTGATAGCTACAAAAACTTTTGGATGAGTCCACCTATGATGGATGATGATTAAAAAAGATCAAGAAAACTGACTGGTTGATGATAGGTGTGTAGGAACTTTTGTCCTCCTCAATGATAGACACGATGAGCGTGATGAGTTTGGGCCAGAAGTCCAGATTCTGGATGCTCGGGCCTTGCTCCTCTGGAGGCTGGCTCTCCTCTTTTTTCTCCTCCTCTTCCTCCTCCTCCTCTTCTTCTTCTTCCTCTTCTCCCCCTTCTTCTCCTTCAGCTTTTTCCCTTTTTTTCTTCTTTTTTATCTCCTTTTCTGGCTCAGGCTGCGAAAACAACAAGGACCAAAACGTGGACTGTGAATAGAGTTGTCCGATAATGACTTTTTAACCGATTAACGGTATCCTGATTAGCACAGTTGTTTTCGTCAACGATGACGATAACGACAATATTTTGTCAACGAACATTTTCATGACATGACGTCACGATGACGTGCTGAAAACGTGTCTTGGGAGACTAAAACATAACGAGATGAATGACAGTTGTCGTCTGATGACACGAAAACGAGATGAAAATTCGCCATAGTTTCTGTTATAAATTCACAATGTGTGATATTTTCTTTTTGTACGTGTAGTTAAAATGCATTTAGCAGCGTTTGGTCGTGTCACTCCTGTGACGTGCAGCACGTCACAGCATCGCCGCACCTAGAGGCTTAAGCGTTTGCCTATTCCAGGCTCCTTTTGTGAAACGTGTAAGGTGCTGCTTGGTAAGTTCTGTTTTCTTTTCTTCGCTATGCAATGTTGCTTAAGTCTTTCAAGGTCTGTACTGAGTGATCATCACACACTAAACTAAGTTGTGGCGTTAGCATAGCGTTCGCGCTAGCATTATCATTTAGCGCGGTGACTCTTGGAAAACTCTTGGAAAACAGTTTACATACAGTTCGTAGCGTCAAGGTGAGTTTATTTAATTGAAAATAATGTGGTATTTTCCTGCTGAGTGTGTATTATCATCATGAAAATGGTGATGTCCTTCTAGACTCTACAGTTACGTGCTCGTCTGTCATGTTTATCAAAAATTGTTGGATACCTTTTATTTATTCATGGACTAAAATTTTTGAAGTTTATACACGAAAACATTTTGAGAATTGTCGACTAAAACTGGACGAAATTTGGCTGAGAGTTCTTTGACTAAGACTAATACTGTAAGTATTTTCGTCCAAAAAAAGACCAAAATTTAAATGGCTGCCAAAAACAACACTGGGGATTAGGCATGTGCTGGTATGAGATTCTGACGGTATGATAACCTTAAGCCAAAATATCACGGTTTTACGATATTGCTATTACAGCTCTAAAATGTGTTTCAGATATCTGGGTATCAAAAAAAAAAAATCTTTTTCCATTGAACAGGATTTATATTTTTTAAAACATATTAGCAAATTAGGTCATAAGTATAATGTTAAGTTAAAATAAAAAACAAACAAAAAAAAACAACAACTGAAACATTCCAAGTAAAATTAAAATAAATGCAGTCCTTCAGTTGAGCCAAAACCCAGTCACAGCTCAACATTACCATCAGAACAAAAATAATTGTAAATAATTGTAATTATTTTCCATAAAAAGCACGTGTGTATGACTCGTATCATTTTTACATTATGCACACACTCTTTTTTTAACACAGACAGTTGACAGCGAGAAAAAAAAACACGTTTTACCACCGCTAATTCTCGTAGCTGGTGGGAAACGTTCATGACAGTGTTTACTAATGTCATATATGTATGCCTTCTCAGTTCTTTTTTCATTCCAGCACCTGATTCAGCTGGATGGGCGGGGCCGTTGCAACACACCTGTGGCGCATTTGGAGCGCTCGTTATTTAAGGACTCCTGTCACCGTCTGCGAGTGTCGGACTATTGCTTGTTTGCATGTTACTTGTCTTGCTTACCGCTGTGTGTGTGCATCCTCCTTTGAGCTTCCTGACGTTTCTACGGTCGTGTCCTGGTTTGATCATTTTTACTTTTATAGTCTTTTGGACTTTGTAGTTAGATATGTGTACTCTGTTATATTCACATATTATAGTGTGCTCTCTTAGTTGTACTTTGTTATACTCGCTTTTTTGGCGTGCTCCTTTACTTGTACTTTGTTATACTTGCAATTTTGGCGTGCTCCCTTTGTTGTACTTATTAAATACTAACATTCACTATTTCTGTTTCTTGGTCTGTGATTTGGATCCACATCAATAGCTTGCCATTCACAACAACTAACCTTTAATTTTGTATAAATGCAAAACCATATTGGAGGTATTGGCTCCTTGGCAGCCACCCTCCGCAAACATGTTTTGCATGGGTTTGTCTGTAACTTTTCTGGAGCCGAAGTATTCCCATACTAGCGATTTCTTTTTCCTCTATAGGGGAAAAAGTTCAGGAGTTGCATCTCCTCCAGCCATCGTGTAGCACAGTTGACTCACTGACACTAAGCAACAACTGGTGGGGGGAAGGTTGAGCCTTGCAGTTGCAAGCGAGAGATTTCTCCCCCCATTTTTGGGACATTAAAAAATAGCTAACACCTCAGGGAGGGTATGATAGAAAATTTTTTTGCGGTTTTGAAACCGTGACATTTTCATACCACGGTATACATTGAAACCTGTAATTAGCACGTCTAATCCCGATATTGTCCAACTCCAAAAATCCAATGCCAAACTGATACCGATATATGTGGTCGTGAACTTAACATATTTATTATTTTTCAATCATTTATTGTTCATTTAATTTTTGCACCATGTATGCGTATGGTCTGCTCACATAACCAATCCCAAGCATCTTAGTTTGGAGACATCTAATGGTCAATAAGCATAACTGCTGTGCTCTTAACGCGAGCCTGCCGTCTGAAACAAACACAAAAAAAAACCGGAACGGGACTTGCAATATGACTCGGCCCCGGGGAAGAAGAGACCGCAGCAGCATGAGAACAAGGAAGTGGGACCCGACGCCGACAGGAACTGCATCCTGGCGGCGACGCTGCTGGGGGAGCTTGACATGGCAAGAACTAAGTATTGTTTACACAACTAAAAAAAACCAACTGAAAACAGAATGGCAGCCGAGACTTTGGTGTCGTAAAGTCGAAATCATGTAAATCAGGTACGTCATAACCCGGGATTACCTGTAATACCTGTAGATATAAATTCAGACCTCAGAAACTTTCACGTCAAGGTTTGTGCTCAAAGTTGCCTTTGAAACAGTGACTCGGAAAAATAAAAAAATTCTAATTTGATTGTCCAGTCACTTGATTTTGAGGATACGCCGATACCAATCCGATCGGCAGTTTATGCATTTATTTAAAGCATAGACTTCATAATTGTATTGACGGGTCACATCTGTCAGCCACTGCACAACGCTTTCAAGCAGGGGGCTGTCCTATAGTCCGCTTCAGTTATTCGCAGTCAGTCACAGTTAGTCAACACATGCAGGGATCTAACGCAGGATTTAGGTTGAAAAAGTACAAAAGCTGTACCACATACAAACAGGAAGGACCGTCTCAGGAGTGATTTGTTCAAGGATTCAAGGTAATTATTATGTTTTTTGTACCATGCATGCATTTTGAAATGTCAAAAAAATCAATGGGAAAAATTACCGTATTTTTCGGACTATAAGTCGCAGTTTTTTTTCATAGTTTGGCTGGGGGTGCGACTTGTACTCAGGAGCGACTTATGTGTGAAATTATTAACACATTATGATATCATTTCACATGTTATTTTGGTGTTTTGGAGTGACACTGATGGTTTGGTAAACTTGTTAGCATGTTCTTTATGCTACAGTTATCTGAATAACTTAATAGCTATAGCCACGTTCGCGTTCTGCCTTTGGCAGTGTGTGTTCAATTGTATTATCGACTTTTTTACATTGAAATGCATGCTTTTAGTTTGTGGCGCTTTCACGCCCACGTGGGGGCGCACTTGCACTTGTTTACGTGAAGAGCGCTCACGCGCCAGAAGAAGACCGACAGGTACGTAGCTGAGTGAGTGGGCGAGTTAGCGAGAAAGAAACATGGCTGCGAACCTACGTTCATGGTTTATGCCTGTAAAATATCTCTACAGAGGCAACGCCTGTGTGTATCATCTTTTCTGTTGTTGTTGTGTGTTTTCTACCCGCGATCGGACACTTAGAGCCAGTTGTGTGGTTGTTTGAACGATGCGCTAATGCTAGCGAACGCATGCTAAACGTTTGTGTCATGTCATTGCTGTAAAAGCACCTAATTATCATTTATTTACGTCGATGCGAACCTGTTTGGTATCGAGGACGAAATTGATTCTGCAAATTATACGGACTTCCAGCATCGTCATTTGGGAGTTTAGCCCGCTGAATAGCCAGGACCGAGCCGTAGCGTCCTGGTGAGGACAGTATATTCGCATTTCGTTGTTCATGCACTGTACACTGTACACTTATTCAGCATGTTGTTCTCTATTGTATTTTTATATTAAATTGCATTTCATGATGACATGTCTGTTCCATGTGTTGGATTTCATCAAGTAAATTTCCCCCAAAAATGCGACTTGTATATGTTTTTTTTTCTCTTCGTTGGGCATTTTATGGCTGGTGCCCGAAAAATACGGTAGTCGCTACAGCATTGGCATTATACTTCCTATTATACTTCTTTGTTTACGTATGGCAGCCACTAATTTTTCCTTACTGACTTGCCTCATAGTTCGCAATATTTACGTAAAATACATGCTACCGGCATGTTTTTTTTTTTTTTTGCTTTTAACCAAGGATCGAGACTGTTTTACGTCCATATCTATAAAGAATTCAGGGATTTAAGCATTTATTCACAAGAATTTTCACCAGTAAAGCTCTGATTATACCGATAATGAGTTAAAACAGGTCCCATTAATACAGGCAACGAGTGGAGCCTCGTTAGACCTCGTTAGAAGAAGTTAGACCTCTTTGACAGCCAGAAATCTTGCTTGTTTGTAGGTGACCATTTTCCACTCTAATTTGGAAATAAATTCTTCAAAAATCAAACAATGTGATTTTCTATTTTTTTCCACATTCTGTCCCTCATGGTTGAGGTTTACCCATGTTGACAATTACAGGCCTCTCTAATCTTTTCAAGTAGGAGAACTTTAGGAGAACACAATTGGTGGTTGACTAAATACTTATTTGCCCCACTGTATTTATGTAAATCAAATTCTAAGTGCACGTTATTCTTGCTTTAACTAAGAATCAAGACTGTTTTACGTCCATATCTGTAAAGAATTCAGGGATTTAAGCATTTATTCACAATAATTTTCAACAAAAAAAAAAAGCTTTTGTCTGTGATTCCACTCGGTTAGCTTTGACGGCCACGCCAACAACGCAGGCCCCCTATTAATCGGCCATGCGCCCCGTGTCCCGTCAATATCATTATGAAGTCTATGTTTAAAGGTGCACCATGTAGGATTGATAGCCAAAAATGGTTCTTCGGGTTGCCAGAATACCGCTTCACATTGGAGAACCTGTAACATTGAACCTGATCGAACGATCGCTGCAAGACCTCCTAGTCAAAATCGATTGGACAGCTATCGCCATCAATGGCAGCCAATGAGTTAATAATCCAAAATAAAAATAAATGAATACATAAAAAAAAAAAAAAAAAAACAATCTTTTACACCCGATTCCGATCTTCTAAAATTGATTGGGTTGGGGATATCCCTTATTTTCATTATAATAGTAATGTATTGTACTGACAGGAGCGGTGGTCTGGAACTGGCGATTGAACAGGTTCAGGCAGTTGTTAAAGATGTACTCGTAGGTGGAGTTGAGGCAGGCCTTGACGCAGTCGCGGACCACCCCCGACGCCCTGGGGGGGCTCGGCAGCTCCAGGACCTGAACAGGACCGCGGGGGCAAAACTGTGTCATTCCCGATGCTTAAGTAGCAGGAAGAACATTTTGGAATGCAATGAGTGTAAGTTTGTACCTTCATCCTAAAGAAGGTGATGCTGGTCAGGAGGTCCACCGTAGACTTGAGATCCTGAAGGCGGGGCTTACAACTGGCGGGAAAGTTGTTCTGTACATAAAGCACACATGAAATGGTTTTACAAGGTGAGTGCAAATGCTTGTTTGTAATTTGTCCTGAACATTATGTAACTTGCATATTGATACTGTCCAATGAAAAGTGTGTACAGTAGCTACACTTAATTTTGTTTTAAAACATTTTTCAAGGTAATATACAGTATATCAGGGCATCACATCAACATCTGGGGTTAATTTGAGCCGAAACATGCCGGAACAAGCATGATTTTGATTTTGGCCTCCCTGTGTTCCGGGACTTTTTTTGGCAGATCCGGCACCTCTCGTGCATAGAAAATAATAACAATATAAAAATGTTTTTTAAAAAATGTAATAGCCCCGAATGGGGGGAAAGAAGGAGAAGAGGTTTTCTCCACTTTATTGTGGCAACAATAAGAAAACAATAAACAAAATAACAGCGGACTGCCGCCACATTCGACCGCGAACTTTTGCTTCTCGCCCGTATCCCCATCGCTTCCTACTACCTCACAGCTCTCCAGTCCCAGGCTAGCGTCTCTTATACGAACCGTGCATAGTTACAGACATTACAGCATAAATTAAAATCATAATCTGCATAAATTCATTAACAGAACAAATCCCAAGAATTGCATGTTGTTTATAAAAATTTTACGTCATTTGAAAAAGTCGGAGCATTTGTTAATGCACTGAAAAACTGAAGCTGGACCAACAAATCACGTGTTATCCCAAGAAGGTCGGTTGCCAGATTAAACTGGATGTAACAACTTTATTGAGGAGTTGAAGGTGCTTTACGCACAGTATTGGCCCGATGATGCAGATACGCTGTATGGCGAGACTGAGGTTGAGTCGCTGTGGCCTACAGTACAGTACAGAGATTCAGATGGAAACGACACGCCTGATGAACTGATGGGGTTACAAGTGGCTGTCAAGTGGCTGTGAGCGCGGATTTTCTCAAATGAACTTGATTTGTACTCCAACCGTGCGTCTCTGCTCACATCCACCATATCATATTTACTCTTCCTAAATCTTGTTGGACCTCCACTGGCTAAATTCAATCCAGTCCCGTACGTGGGGTCATGAGTGGCCAAAGGACACAGAACTGCCACCGACACACGCAGTAAAACCAGAAACAGAGAATAGGGGAGAATCCGGACATTCTCGCGGTGTGGAATGTTTTAGACAACTATATGGTAAGCATACTTAATAGGCCGCCGTGCTAATCTTTTAAGCAAACCAGATAGCAGACCGACATTGAATAAACAATGATTTTCCATCAAAATGGTTGACATGGGAATTTTCGACGTCAAGTGACGTTGAAACAACGTTGTTCTATGGTATGTCAGGCGATGGTTGAGTTAACATTGTTTTATAGTTGATGAAATAATGTTGACAAATAGTTGATTTATGATTGACCAGAAAATATTATTCAAAAGTCATGGAATCATGGATGAGCGGGCGTTTTGGTCGAAAACATAAAATTGATTCAGCGTTGTTCCAATATAATTAATAATCGAAATGACGTTTAGGTTTTGTAAGGATTTCAACGTTGAAAAAAAAATAATTGAGGGTGCAAAAGTGACGTTGATTCAACAATATAAGATCGACAGCGGAATGTTAATCCAACATCTTTTCAACGTCGGTCTGCTATCTGGGAATAGTACACGAGATGATGTTGTTTAACATCATTAGTGGTACGAGAGCGCTGCGTATGCTGTACTTGAGTATCACCAATGTAACCAATACCACGTTAAACAACAGCATCAAGTGTACTATTGCGATAATATAACGGACCACCACATTTAAATCAGCATAAAATGTGTTCATAAATATGATAGGATAAATATGTTTGCAAACCACAGACACAAGACACGCGTAGTTATACATGTGGTGATGAGACCCTGAGGCCCTAGCCATGTATTAATCATCTAGCCATGTTATATTGTGTTTAAAACACAGCAACTGACCAATCAGAGAGCTTCTTCAAACCCACCAGTTATTAGGGTTGTTCCGATCATGTTTTTTTTTGCTCCCGATCCGATCCCGATCGTTTTAGTTTGAGTATCTGCCGATCCTGATATTTCCCGATCCGATTGCCTTTTTTTGCTCCCGATTTAATTCCAATCATTCCTGATAATTTTTCCCGATCATATAAATTTTGGCAATGCATTAAGAAAAAAATGAATAAAACTCAGACGAATATATACATTCAACATACAGTACATAAGTACTGTATTTGTTTATTATGACAATAAATCCTCAAGATGGCATTTACATTATTAACATTCTTTCTGTGAGAGGGATCCACAGATAGAAAGACTTGTAATTCTTAAAGACCAGATGTGACTTTGTATATTGTGACTAAATATTGCCATCTAGTGGATTTTTATGAGCTTTCAGTAAATGATAATTCAGGCATTTAACTTCTGCCCAAATGCATGATGGGAAGTGCACCCATGACTGTGCGTAGTGCTACCAATTGATATACGTATCTTCTCTGCATTGGGGGCCAACTTACGATGTTAAGACAAAGATCAAGTGCTACCTTGCTTCCCCATATTGCTCCTCATGACATTTCTAATCGTAGAGAGAGGGATTGTGAGGCTTTAGCCAATTACAAAAAGGCTCCAAAGGCTGCCAAATTCACCCTACTCGTTATACGCTGCCTGTTATCTATCTATATGGGTAAAACGGCGCCATTACAGATTGAGCACGGCAATGCGAGAGTGGGTCGTGCAGCGCATGCATTAATTGCATTAAATATTTCAACGTAATACATTTTTTTAAAAATTAATTACCGCCGTTATCGGGATAAATTTGATAACCCTACCTTAAGCCTAAACTAAAGACTGTGGATGAGTGTAACACATTATGTTTGTAACGTTAAATACAATTAGAAAACGATTTAATTAAAAAATATACGTGTTAATATTAAAAAAAAGGCATGGCCGATATTTTTTTGCCGATTCCGATACTTTGAAAATGACGTGACATCTCTACCAGTTATTATAATAAATAATAATAATGGGAGATTTGTTTTATTTATTGTAATCACTGATTTTTTTATGTTTTATAAATTAGAGTTAGACCTGTTGAGAAACTAATTGCTGACTGTGTACTGTAAGTCCCACCTGTGGTTATGTGGGCAATTGCCTGAGCTGTGCAGCGTATAGCCTAAATACAGCATGGCAAGTGGACATTTGCGTGTTGTTTCAGCACCATTTTCTGCGTATGTTTCGAGACCTGTGCCCGTCTTGTCGTCCCCGCGCTGTAATATGTACTTTGCGTTCCGGCACCGTATGATTTACAAATTAAGCACTGATCAACATCAACGTTAGTGACACTCTGATGAAGGTGGAAGTAGTCGCCGAAACATGTCAGGTAAATAAATCTAAAACACATCGTCTAGGATAAAAGAAAAATCCAACTTATCCCGATCAAAGAGAACATTACAGTCTATACAGCCAGCCGTTGCTCTCCGTGGGGTGTAAACGCACGCAGCCTGATTTTACTGCTGATTGATTGTTAGTATCTCAGTACCCAGTACCCACCTAACGTTATACTACAAGACGACATATTTCTGAAACCCCCAGAACCCGGCCAAGCACAGGGGAAAAAAAGACCACTCAAGAAAGAGGAAGTCACAGGAGGAGTTGAAGGAAAGCAAAATCCAATATGAAAAAAAAAGGAAGAGAAAGTTTCAGCCCCGGTAGCGAGACCGCTGGAATTGGCTCGGCTACGATGCGACAAGAAAACGAGGTTTACTGTGAGGTGTGCAGATCAATGCCCACATATGCAGACAAGTAAGTTAGAGAAAAGTTTAATGAGTATGAAAACTACGGTATGAACTTTACATGCCATAATTCATCCGTGTGACTGCGGAAAAAATAATATCGCCATAACGACAGTCTAGCTTGAAAATCGTTAGATGTAATTGCCTATATTGTTGCCACGACAACTGAGCCGGGGCAGACTTCCAAAGAGCGGTAAGGGGAAGACAGGAAAACTTCGCCCAGGCACGGGGCTCTCCCTGGAGCTTTTTTTCTGTGTTCCCTGAAAACATTAAAATATGTGAAAGTGGTCAGTGGAGTCAATTTGGTTTTTTTTATGTGTCCTGGAGTGATTTTGGATGAGATAATGGGATTGGAATAGAATTATTTGCAAAAGATTCATGATTTTGCAAAGTTTTACATTAATTTTCATAAAATTTACCACAAAAAATAAGTGTTATTTAAGGAAATTGTTCTTTTTCGCGATTATTGGGATCAATAACTGCCTGCTTGACCTGGGCCAGTGGTTTGATAGTGGGGCCATTGAATTTCAAAAGCCATTGGCCCAGAAGGCCAGTGGCTTTTGAAATTCGTTCCCCTGCTACGGACAGGAGAGCTAGCCGGGAAAGCAGCTGGAAAGTACCGCCGTACAAACCGGCCAACGTCAGAGGAGCACATAGCTGCCACATGATCAACACGAATATGGCGTAAAATAATGCTTTACTACACGGCAAAGATGTAAACAGAGAGCAATGTGCAGTTGTTGTGCAGCTAACATGGCAGGATGTGTCTGAGGAGATGTTATCTACATGTCTGTCCATGATTAAACGTAGGCAAATAGTCCTTTATTTAAAAAAAAGTTTGTAGTGTTTACTTTGGAATCGCTGTATTGGCGGCATTTTTAACACAATGTTGCAATTTCTGATGGGGTTGAAAATTTGACAGAACACCGGGCACACAAAGAGGGAAAAAAGCAGAGTATAGAGGGGGGTGTGCAAACAAGCCGCCAGTTGTCCGCGAGTGGCATTCTGGAAAATCAGCCACAAAATGCAAGCCACCTCCGTATTAAAACGTGTGCCATGACCCCAGTACTTGACATAATACAAAATACGATGTTTACTCACTTCCGCGTAAGTCCAATGTTCCCACAGTAGTAGGGATTGCTCCCTGGTGCAGCAAAAATTTTCTGCAGCCGTTTGGCTGGCGTGATGCGAAAATAAACAACAAATCAATCTGCAAAATCAGTTGAATCCTCAGTCAACCAGCATGCTATGAAGCAATGCTGTATTGTGAGATGCTGACCCGGGTGACGTCACATTCGTATTCGTCCTAAACCTGAGACTGAAGCCGGAAGTCACTCATTTTCATGGCGCGGGATTAAAAAATTGAATGCATAAAACGATCGGCATTTCATTCAGGAGCATAAAACACAGCGTGAAATATAAAAATAAACAGGCTTTTGGTGTCATACGCAATTTACGTCTACATAGCACAATCTACACTCAACAAAATGTGCCTATTTAATGCGGTCATATTACTCTATTCACTCCATATAAACAATCTGCTCCTTAATATGCTAATTTATGCATGTAACTTTGGCTGTGATAGGCATATGAGTTGACACTTTCGTGAAGCACCTTCATGTATGTCAGGAGATCCGAGCTTTACTTCCCAAGTTAAAAAATTGTTCTCAGGTTGCTACAGAGAAGAGTTGCCTGTTTTGATGCTCCAATGATAAATCAACAAAATAAGTTGACTGCCTGTTTGGCACTTTTATAGACAATGCAATAGAGAATCATTTTTTTCAATTACTCCACACAACATGTGAATCAGGCATCAATACTACCTTGCGTGTGCTAATTATATAGTTGACGGTACCTTTGTGCCTGCGAGTCGGCGTTTTCCCTTTTTTTTTTAAACTTTTTTTTTTTACTATTTTTAAAAAGATTTTTAAAAATGGCAAATCCCTATTCCGCACTGGAGGGATTGTTCTGATTCCAAACAGATACCTCACAAAAATTCATAATTTATTTGTTTGTTTTTGTTGTTTAAACACTCACTCTGTACATGGAGAGATCAATCCTCAGTGAATTGTGCAGCTGATCCAAAAGTTTGACAAAACGATCCCTCTGTTAGAAAGAAAAAAAAAAAGGCAAAATGTCAGTCAGGAGCCCAAATACACCCCCTAACTCTTGGCATTTGTCAAAATCAAAATTTTGACTTTTTATCAGCCAAAGGCAGGCTGGTTGCTTGGTGACTAATTTCATGCAGCTATCTGAAACCAGCTTCAATTTTGAAACAATTATCAAAGATGACGTACCATGGGCTATAGGAAATTTTTTTTTTTTTTTTTGAGTCGACAAACGTCTCAACCAAGCTCTGCCCTCATACAATGAAACAATTCACAGCAGTCAATTTAAACTACATACAACTAATAAACAGAAAATAAAGCTTTTTTCGTCCTTCTGCTGTGAATTGAAATGAGTTTTATCTCTAGTAGACACCCAATCCGTTTGAAGTGGGAGGGTGGCAGTGAATCACCATTCGTTCATTCGCTGCCACCCTCCCACTTCAAATGGATTGGACGTCTATGGCAGCCAAGGAGTTACTTTTGGGGCATTTCAGGTCATTTCCTGTTGATTTTCAGTCAATTCCTGTTTATTTAGGGGGATTTCTGTGTCACTTCCTGTTAATTTTGGGGCATTTACAGATCACTTCCTGTTGATTTTGGGTTCTAGGGCCCTAAAATGAAGGGGAAGTCTGGTTGTGAATCCGTCAATGGCAACCGAAGAGCTGACATTCCCACAATTCTAGTGGAACATTTGGGTAGGAACCTATTGGTTCATTCTATTTTTTTTAAACAGTGACACCTTTTTAAAACAATTTATCATTTCTTGGCAGGAGCATATCATAACTCTTTGGGATACAGAGTATGATGATATATCACCATATCATATTATTCCAACCTCGCAAGGGTCAACAAAACATTGTAACAGTCGAAATAAAATACAAACAGCGCAAATGTGAATTATTCCAGTTTTAAAGGAGCAATCTCCTTTGTGCCATGTTTTGAAGATCCAGATAATCTCATTATGGTTTATCTCGACAATATGACCAACAATATGAATACTTATACACTTATACACTTCACAACTAATTTTATGTTTGGCATTTAGCAAATAAATGATACTTATAGCCTACTTTAAAACTGTGTATCTGTGTGCCCATACTCAAACAAGGGAGCCCGCAGTTTTCTTGGAGTATATTATTCACTTTCTACTACACACACCCAGTCTCACTTTCTCCAGGTGAGTTTCAAATGGTATAATGTAATGTCCGTAACTATGTGTGGCCCCTTTAAGAGACACTCGGGACTTGTGAGCTATGACGTAGGAGGATGCGATCGAGTGAGTAGAGTGAGAGAGAACAGGCTGGGAGCTGGTGATATCGGTCGCACTACGCAGCAGCCCGCTTTATTTTTTTGTTTATTGTAGGCACATTTAAGTGAGTAAAGTAATTCCTGACTCCACTCATTCCTCACCCTCAGCCGGGGGTTACAGTGATCCCTCGCTATTTTGCGCTTCAAACTTGGCGCTCTCAGTCCATCCCGGATTTTTAAAAAATTAATTATAAATCTCCTTTCGCTCCCTTCCTCTCCCTGCTCTTTGTTGGTCAGACAGTGAGTGCACTGGAGTTGCTTATTAAAGTTAACGATGATTGACAGACGGTGATGTTTGATGTTGCTACAGAAGCGAGCTTCAAAGCACCGCATGCGTCAATCATCCTTTTGACTTGTTAACATTTGCTGTGGCAACTCATTGTAAGTGATTGAGTGGACTCTCCCAATGAAGCATTTAATAAAGCCCAGCATTTTTTTGCTTTATTCTTGTTTAAAAATAATTCGGTGGTTTAAAACTTATTACCTTGGTCTTTCCAAGGGAAAGAACAAGGTAATGCTGTTCTGCAACTTTATCGTACTTATTACCTTGGTCTTTCCAAGGGAAAGAACAAGGTTATGTTGTTGTACAACTTTATTGTACTTTTTTTTATTATTATTTATTACCTTGGTCTTTCCTATGGAAAGAACAAGGTATTGTTATTCTGCAACTTTATTCGCCTTATTACCTTGGTCTTTCCAAGGGAAAGAACAAGGTTATGTTGTTGTACAACTTTATTGTACTTTTTTTTATTATTATTTTTTATTACCTTGGTCTTTCCAAGGGAAAGAACAAGGTAATGCTGTTCTGCAACTTTATCGTACTTATTACCTTGGTCTTTCTGAAAGAAAGAACAAGGTATTGTTATTGTGCAACTTTATTGTACTTATTACCTTGGTCTTTCTGAAAGAAAGAACAAGGTATTGTTATTGTGCAACTTTATTGTACTTATTTATTTATTCATCTTATTCTCCGCGTTTTTTTGAGCCAACGCACAGCCCAAACCGTAGCACCGATCGGCACAGTTCAAGTATCGGCACGACCGGAATTTTCGCGTGACGATGGGAATTTTTCAAACCGCCACGAAAAATTTTCCGTTCGCCCGTAAACGGCAATTTTCCGAAAAATAAAAAAAGTTTCAAAATGTATCTAGTCCTACAATTTTTGACCAAATCACATAATTTGGGCATCAAAAATTCCGGGACGTTGAGGGGCATAAAAGTTGTATACAGAATTTGGCAAAAATTTACGGTTCCCCGGAAATTTGCCAAAAACTTTCCTATTCATTTTGAATGGAAAAAAAACGCGCGCTTCACAGCCCGAACCGTTAGACCGATCGGCACCGTTCAAGTATCGGCACGACCGGAATTTTCGCGTGACACAGGAAACTTTACAAATGGCCCCGAAAATTTTTCCGTTCGTCCGTAAACGGCAATTTTCCATGAAAAAAAAAAAAGTTTCAAAATGTATCTAGTCCTACAATTTTTGACCAAATCACATAATTTGGGCATCAAAAATTCCGGGACGGTGAGGGGCATAAAAGTTGTATACAGAATTTGGAAAAAAATTACGCTTCCTCGGAAATTTGCCAAAAACTATCCCATTCATTTCGAATGGGAAAAGTCCCATTCACTTCCAATGGGATTTCCATAGAATTTACATTGCATTGATGCCATTGACGGCCATGCATGTCGAATCTACTGATGCCAATGTACTTGGATTCAATTGACTATATGGATGTCGATGCCATTGACTGCCACGGACGTCCAAAATTTTTCCCATTCATTTTCAATGGGGAAAAAACAAAATTTCCCCAAATAAACAGAAAATGGCCAGATATCAATAGGACGTGTCCCCCAAACTTCCCCAATTCAATTGACGCTTATGGGGGGTGCTGCCATTGACTTCCATGGACGTCCAAAATTTTCCCCATTCATTTTCAATGGGGAAAAAACTAAATTTCTCCAAATCGACAGAAAATGACCAGATATCAATAGGACGTATACCCCAAACGTCCCCAACTCCATTGACGCTTATGGGGGGTGCTGCCATTGACATCCATGGACGTCCAAAATTTTTCCCATTCATTTTCAATGGGGAAAAAACTAAATTTCTCCAAATCGACAGAAAATGACCAGATATCAATAGGACGTATACCCCAAACGTCCCCAACTCCATTGACGCTTATGGGGGGTGCTGCCATTGACATCCATGGACGTCCAAAAATTTTCCCATTCATTTTCAATGGGAATTTTTTTTTTTTCCCCCAAATCAACAGAAAATGACTAGATATCAATAGGACGTGTCCCCCAAATGTCCCCGATTGCACTGCTGCTTATGGAGGGTGATGCCATTGACGTCCAGGGACGTCCAAACTTCCCATACATTTCCAATGGCATTTCTTCATGTTTGTTCATTCTATTGATGCCAATGTACTTGGATTCCATTGACGCTTATGTAAGTTGACACCATTGACGTCCATGGACGTCCAAAATTTTTCCCATTCATTTTCAATGGGAAATTTTTTTTCTTCTCCCAAATCAAAAGAAAATGACTAAATATCAATAGGACGTGTCCCCCAAATGTCCCCGATTGTATTGCTGCTTATGGAGGGTGATGCCATTGACGTCCATGGACGTCCAAACTTCCCATTAATTTCTAATGGCATTTCTTCATGTTTGTTCATTCTATTGATGCCAATGTACTTGGTATCCATTGACGCTTATGTAAGTTGATACCATTGACGTCCATGGACGTCCAAAATTTTTCCCATTCATTTTCAATGGGAATTTTTTTTTTTTCCCCAAATCAACAGAAAATGACTAGATATCAATAGGACGTGTCCCCCAAATGTCCCCGATTGTATTGCTGCTTATGGAGGGTGATGCCATTGACGTCCATGGACGTCCAAACTTCCCATTAATTTCTAATGGCATTTCTTCATGTTTGTTCATTCTATTGATGCCAATGTACTTGGTATCCATTGACGCTTATGTAAGTTGATACCATTGACGTCCATGGACGTCCAAAATTTTCCCATTCATTTTCAATGGGAATTTTTTTTTTTTCCCCAAATCAACAAAAAATGACCAGATATCAATAGGACGTGTACCCCAAATGTCCCCGATTGTATTGCTGCTTATGGAGGGTGATGCCATTGACGTCCATGGACGTCCAAACTTCCCATTAATTTCTAATGGCATTTCTTCATGTTTGTTCATTCTATTGATGCCAATGTACTTGGTATCCATTGACGCTTATGTAAGTTGATACCATTGACGTCCATGGACGTCCAAAATTTTTCCCATTCATTTTCAATGGGAATTTTTTTTTTTTGCCCAAATCAACAAAAAATGACCATATATCAATAGGACGTGTACCCCAAATGTCCCCGATTGTATTGCTGCTTATGGAGGGTGATGCCATTGAGGTCTATGGACGTCCAAACTTCCCATTAATTTCTAATGGCATTTCTTCATGTTTGTTCATTCTATTGATGCCAATGTACTTGGTATCCATTGACGCTTATGTAAGTTGATACAATTGACGTCCATGGACGTCCAAAATTTTTCCCATTCATTTTCAATGGGAATTTTTTTTTTTTCCCCAAATCAACAAAAAATGACCAGATATCAATAGGACGTGTCCCCCAAATGTCCCCGATTGTATTGCTGCTTATGGAGGGTGATGCCATTGACGTCCATGGACGTCCAAACTTCCCATTAATTTCTAATGGCATTTCTTCATGTTTGTTCATTCTATTGATGCCAATGTACTTGGTATCCATTGACGCTTATGTAAGTTGATACCATTGACGTCCATGGACGTCCAAAATTTTTCCCATTCATTTTCAATGGGAATTTTTTTTTTTTGCCCAAATCAACAAAAAATGACCAGATATCAATAGGACATGTACCCCAAATGTCCCCAATTACAATGATGCTTATGGAGGGTGCTGCCATTGACGGCCATGGACGTCCAACTCTCCCAATCTTTTCTAATGGCATTTCTTCATGTTTGTTCATTCTATTGATGCCAATGTACTTGGTATCCATTGACGCTTATGTAAGTTGATACCATTGACGTCCATGGACGTCCAAAATTTTTCCCATTCATTTTCAATGGGAATTTTTTTTTTTTGCCCAAATCAACAAAAAATGACCATATATCAATAGGACGTGTACCCCAAATGTCCCCGATTGTATTGCTGCTTATGGAGGGTGATGCCATTGACGTCTATGGACGTCCAAACTTCCCATTAATTTCTAATGGCATTTCTTCATGTTTGTTCATTCTATTGATGCCAATGTACTTGGTATCCATTGACGCTTATGTAAGTTGATACAATTGACGTCCATGGACGTCCAAAATTTTTCCCATTCATTTTCAATGGGAATTTTTTTTTTTTTCCCCAAATCAACAAAAAATGACCAGATATCAATAGGACGTGTCCCCCAAATGTCCCCGATTGTATTGCTGCTTATGGAGGGTGATGCCATTGACGTCCATGGACGTCCAAACTTCCCATTAATTTCTAATGGCATTTCTTCATGTTTGTTCATTCTATTGATGCCAATGTACTTGGTATCCATTGACGCTTATGTAAGTTGATACCATTGACGTCCATGGACGTCCAAAATTTTTCCCATTCATTTTCAATGGGAATTTTTTTTTTTTGCCCAAATCAACAAAAAATGACCAGATATCAATAGGACGTGTACCCCAAATGTCCCCAATTACAATGATGCTTATGGAGGGTGCTGCCATTGACGGCCATGGACGTCCAACTCTCCCAATCTTTTCTAATAGCTTTTACTTTGTTTAGTGCCATTGACTGGCATTATGGTCCATTCTATTGATAGACCTGAGTGGGGCTAAGATTTGTATCTCCACAGAGGAAAGACCAAGGTGTAATTTCTCCCGAAATTGCAGTTTCTAGTTATTTATTCATCTTATTCTCCGCGTTTTTTTGAGCCAACGCACAGCCCAAACCGTAGCACCGATCGGCACAGTTCAAGTATCGGCACGACCGGAATTTTCGCGTGACGATGGGAATTTTTCAAACCGCCACGAAAAATTTTCCGTTCGCCCGTAAACGGCAATTTTCCGAAAAATAAAAAAAGTTTCAAAATGTATCTAGTCCTACAATTTTTGACCAAATCACATAATTTGGGCATCAAAAATTCCGGGACGGTGAGGGGCATAAAAGTTGTATACAGAATTTGGCAAAAATTTACGGTTCCCCGGAAATTTGCCAAAAACTTTCCTATTCATTTTGAATGGAAAAAAAACGCGCGCTTCACAGCCCGAACCGTTAGACCGATCGGCACCGTTCAAGTATCGGCACGACCGGAATTTTCGCGTGACACAGGAAACTTTACAAATGGCCCCGAAAATTTTTCCGTTCGTCCGTAAACGGCAATTTTCCGTGAAAAAAAAAAAAGTTTCAAAATGTATCTAGTCCTACAATTTTTGACCAAATCACATAATTTGGGCATCAAAAATTCCGGGACGGTGAGGGGCATAAAAGTTGTATACAGAATTTGGAAAAAAATTACGCTTCCTCGGAAATTTGCCAAAAACTATCCCATTCATTTCGAATGGGAAAAGTCCCATTCACTTCCAATGGGATTTCCAATGGAATTTACATTGCATTGATGCCATTGACGGCCATGCATGTCGAATCTACTGATGCCAATGTACTTGGATTCAACTGACTATATAGATGTCGATGCCATTGACTGCCATGGACGTCCAAAATTTTTCCCATTCATTTTCAATGGGGAAAAAACAAAATTACCCCAAATCAACAGAAAATGACCAGATATCAATAGGACGTGTCCCCCAAACTTCCCCAATTCCATTGACGCTTATGAAGGGTGCCGCCATTGACTTACATGGACGTCCAAAATTTTTCCCATTCATTTTCAATGGGGAAAAAACTAAATTTCTCCAAATCAACAGAAAATGACCAGATATCAATAGGACGTATATCCCAAACGTCCCCAATTCCATTGACGCTTATGGGGGGTGCTGCCATTGACGTCCATGGACGTCCAAAATTTTACCCATTCATTTTCAATGGGAAATTTTTTTTTTTCCCCAAATCAACAGAAAATGACTAGATATCAATAGGACCTGTCCCCCAAATGTCCCCGATTGCATTGCTACTTATGGAGGGTGATGCCATTGACGTCCAGGGACGTCCAAACTTCCCATTCATTTCCAATGGCATTTCTTCATGTTTGTTCATTCTTTTGATGCCAATGTACTTGGATTCCATTGACGCTTATGTAAGTTGATACCATTGACGTCCATGGACGTCCAAAATTTTTCCCATTCATTTTCAATGGGAATTTTTTTTTTTTCCCCAAATCAACAGAAAATGACTAGATATCATTAGGACGTGTCCCCCAAATGTCCCCGATTGCATTACCGCTTATGGGGGGTGATGCCATTGACGTCCATGGACGTCCAAACTTCCCAATCATTTCCAAAGCCATTTCTTCATGTTTGTTCATTTTATTGATGCCAATGTACTTGGATTCCATTGACGCTTATGTAAGTTGATACCATTGACGTCCATGGACGTCCAAAATTTTTCCCATTCATTTTCAATGGGATTTTTTTTTTTTTTTCCCAAATCAACAGAAAATGACTAGATATCATTAGGACGTTTCCCCCAAATGTCCCCGATTGCATTGCCGCTTATGGAGGGTGATGCCATTGACGTTCATGGACGTCTAAACTTCCCATTCATTTCCAATGGCATTTCTTCATGTTTGTTCATTTTATTGATGCCAATGTACTTGGATTCCATTGACGCTTATGTAAGTTGATACCATTGACGTCCATGGACGTCCAAAATTTTTCCCATTCATTTTCAATGGGAAATTTTTTTTTTTCCCCAAATCAACAGAAAATGACTAGATATCAATAGGACCTGTCCCCCAAATGTCCCCGATTGCATTGCTACTTATGGAGGGTGATGCCATTGACGTCCAGGGACGTCCAAACTTCCCATTCATTTCCAATGGCATTTCTTCATGTTTGTTCATTCTTTTGATGCCAATGTACTTGGATTCCATTGACGGTTATGTAAGTTGATACCATTGACGTCCATGGACGTCCAAAATTTTTCCCATTCATTTTCAATGGGAATTTTTTTTTTTTCCCCAAATCAACAGAAAATGACTAGATATCATTAGGACGTGTCCCCCAAATGTCCCCGATTGCATTACCGCTTATGGGGGGTGATGCCATTGACGTCCATGGACGTCCAAACTTCCCAATCATTTCCAAAGCCATTTCTTCATGTTTGTTCATTTTATTGATGCCAATGTACTTGGATTCCATTGACGCTTATGTAAGTTGATACCATTGACGTCCATGGACGTCCAAAATTTTTCCCATTCATTTTCAATGGGATTTTTTTTTTTTTTTCCCAAATCAACAGAAAATGACTAGATATCATTAGGACGTGTCCCCCAAATGTCCCCGATTGCATTACCGCTTATGGGGGGTGATGCCATTGACGTCCATGGACGTCCAAACTTCCCAATCATTTCCAAAGCCATTTCTTCATGTTTGTTCATTTTATTGATGCCAATGTACTTGGATTCCATTGACGCTTATGTAAGTTGATACCATTGACGTCCATGGACGTCCAAAATTTTTCCCATTCATTTTCAATGGGATTTTTTTTTTTTTTTTCCCAAATCAACAGAAAATGACTAGATATCATTAGGACGTTTCCCCCAAATGTCCCCGATTGCATTGCCGCTTATGGAGGGTGATGCCATTGACGTTCATGGACGTCTAAACTTCCCATTCATTTCCAATGGCATTTCTTCATGTTTGTTCATTTTATTGATGCCAATGTACTTGGATTCCATTGACGCTTATGTAAGTTGATACCATTGACTTCCATGGACGTCCAAAATTTTTCCCATTCATTTTCAATGGGAATTTTTTTTTTTCCCCCAAATCAACAGAAAATGACTAGATATCATTAGGACGTGTCCCCCAAACTTCCCCGATTCCATTAACAATTATGAAAGGTGCCGCCATTGACGTCCATGGACGTCCAATTCTCCCATTCATTTCTAACGGCTTTTACTTTGTTTTTTGCCGATGACTGGCATTATGATCCATTCTATTGATAGACCTGAGTGGGGCTAAGATCTGTGTCTCCACAGAGGAAAGACCAAGGTGTGTAATTTCTCCCGAAATTGCAGTTTCTAGTTACCTTGGTCTTTCCAAGGGAAAGAACAAGGTTATGTTATTGTACAACTTTATTGTACTTTTTCTTTATTTATTATTACCTTGGTCTTTCCAAAGGAAAGAACAAGGTAATGATATTCTACAACTTTATTGTACTTATTATTATTACCTTGGTCTTTCTGAAAGAAAGAACAAGGTATTGTTATTGTGCAACTTTATTACCTTGGTCTTTCTGAAAGAAAGAACAAGGTATTGTTATTGTGCAACTTTATTGTACTTATTACCTTGGTCTTTCCAAGGGAAAGAACAAGGTTATGTTGTTGTACAACTTTATTGTACTTCTTTATTATTATTCTTTATTATTATTATTATTCAATAATTGTTGACGTTTTTTTCGGCGCGCCGCGCAGCCCGAACCATAGCACCGATCGGCACCGTTCAAGTATCGGCACGACCGGAATTTTCGCGCGACGATGGGAATTTTTCAAACGGCCCCGAAAAATTTTCCGTTCGCCCGTAAACGGCAAATTTCCGAAAAAAAAAAAAAGTTTCAAAACGCTACTTGTCCTACAATTTTTGACCAAATCACATAATTTGGGTATCAAAAATTCCGGGACGGTGAGGGGCATAAAAGTTGTATACAGAATTTGACAAAAATTTACGGTTCCCCGGAAATTTGCCAAAAACTTTCCTATTCATTTTGAATGGAAAAAAAACGTGCGCTTCACAGCCCGAACCATAGCACCGATCGCCATCGTTCAAGTTTTGGCATGACCGGAATTTTCGTGCGACGCAGGGTCTTTTTCAAACGGCCCCGAAAAATTTTCCGTTTGCCCGTAAACGGCAATTTTCCGTAAAAAAAACAAAAGTTTCAAAACGCTACTTGTCCTACAATTTTTGACCAAATCACATAAATTGGACATCAAAAATTCCGGGACGGTGGGGGGCATAAAGATTGTATACAGAATTTGGAAAAAAATTACGGTTCCCCGGATATTTGCCAAAAACTATCCCATTCATTTCTAATGGGAAAATTTCCCATTCACTTCCAATGGGATTTCCATTGGAATTTACATCATTGATGCCATTGACGGCCATAAATGTCGAATCTATTGATGCCAATGTACTTGGATTCAATTGACTATATGGATGTCGATGCCAATGACGGCCATGGACGTCCAAAATTTTTCCCATTCATTTTCAATGGGGAAAAAACTACATTTCCCCAAATCAACAGAAAATGACCAGATATCAATAGGACGTGTCCCCCAAACGTCCCCAACTCCATTGACGCTTATAGGGGGTTCTGCCATTGACGGCCATGGACGTCCAAAATTTTTCCCATTCATTTTCAATGGGGAAAAAACTAAATTTCCCCAAATCAACAGAAAATGACCAGATATTAATAGGACGTATACCCCAAACGTCCCCAACTCCATTGACGCTTATGGGGGGTGCTGCCATTGACGTCCATGGACGTCCAAAATTTTTCCCATTCATTTTCAATGGGGAAAAAACTAAATTTCCCCAAATCAACAGAAAATGACTAGATGTCAATAGGACGTGTCCCCCAAACTTCCCCAATTCCATTTACGCTTATGGAGGGTGATGCCATTGACGTTCATGGACGTCCAAACTTCCCATTCATTTCCAATGGCATTTCTTCATGTTTGTTCATTCTATTGATGCCAATGTACTTGGATTCAATTGACGCTTATGTAAGTTGATACCATTGACGTCCATGGACGTCCAAAATTTTTCCCATTCATTTTCAATGGGATTTTTTTTTTTTCCCCAAATCAACAGAAAATGACTAGATATCATTAGGACGTGTCCCCCAAATGTCCCCGATTGCATTGCCGCTTATGGAGGGTGATGCCATTGACGTCCATGGACGTCCAAACTTCCCATTCATTTTCCAATGGCATTTCTTCATGTTTGTTCATTCTATTGATGCCAATGTACTTGGATTCTATTGACGCTTATGTAAGTTGATACCATTGACGTCCATGGACGTCCAAAATTTTTCCCATTCATTTTCAATGGGAAATTTTTTTTTTTCCCCAAATCAATAAAATATGACCAGATATCAATAGGACGTGTCCCCCAAACTTCCCCAATTCCATTGAAGCTTATGGCGGGTACCGCCATTGACGGCCATGGACGTCCAAATGTCCCATTCATTTCTAATGGCTATAAATTATGTTTTTTCATTCTCTTGATGCCAATGTACTTGGATTCCATTGACGCCTCTATAAGTTGATACCATTGACGTCCATGGACGTCCAAAATTTTTCCCATTCATTTTCAATGGGGAAAAAACTAAATTTCCCCAAATCAACAGAAAATGACCAGATATTAATAGGACGTATACCCCAAACGTCCCCAACTCCATTGACGCTTATGGGGGGTGCTGCCATTGACGTCCATGGACGTCCAAAATTTTTCCCATTCATTTTCAATGGGGAAAAAACTAAATTTCCCCAAATCATCAGAAAATGACCAGTTATCAATAGTACGTCTCCCCCAAACGTTCCGAACTCCATTGACGCTTATAGGGGGTGCTGCCATTGACGTCCATGGACGTCCAAAAATTTTCCCATTCATTTTCAATGGGGAAAAAACTAAATTTCCCCAAATCAACAGAAAATGACCAGATATTAATAGGACGTATACCCCAAACGTCCCCAACTCCATTGACGCTTATGGGGGGTGCTGCCATTGACGTCCATGGACGTCCAAAAATTTTCCCATTCATTTTCAATGGGAATTTTTTTTTTTTCCCCAAATCAACAGAAAATGACTAGATATCATTAGGACGTGTCCCCCAAATGTCCCCGATTGCATTGCCGCTTATGGAGGGTGATGCCATTGACGTTCATGGACGTCCAAACTTCCCATTAAATCCCAATGGCATTTCTTCATGTTTGTTCATTCTATTGATGCCAATGTACTTGGATTCCATTGACGCTTATGTAAGTTGATACCATTGACGTCCATGGACGTCCAAAATTTTTCCCATTCATTTTCAATGGGAAATTTTTTTTTTCCCCAAATCAACAGAAAATGACTAGACATCATTAGGACGTGTCCCCCAAATGTCCCCGATTGCATTGCTGCTTATGGAGGGTGATGCCATTGACGTTCATGGACGTCCAAACTTCCCATTCATTTCCAATGGCATTTCTTCATGTTTGTTCATTCTATTGATGCCAATGTACTTGGATTCCATTGACGCTTATGTAAGTTGATACCATTGACGTCCATGGACGTCCAAAATTTTTCCCATTCATTTTCAATGGGAATTTTTTTTTTTTCCCCAAATCAACAAAAAATGACCAGATATCAATAGGACGTGTCCCCCAAATGTCCCCGATTGGATTGGCGCTTATGGAGGGTGATGCCATTGACGTCCATGGACGTCCAAACTTCCCATTCATTTCCAATGGCATTTCTTCATGTTTGTTCATTCTATTGATGCCAATGTACTTGGATTCCATTGACGCTTATGTAAGTTGATACCATTGACGTCCATGGACGTCCAAAATTTTTCCCATTCATTTTCAATGGGAATTTTTTTTTTTTCCCCAAATCAACAAAAAATGACCAGATATCAATAGGACGTGTCCCCCAAACTTCTCCAATTCCATTGACGCTTATGAAGGGTGCCGCCATTGACGGCCATGGACGTCCAATTCTCCCAATCTTTTCTAATGGCTTTTACTTTGTTTAGTGCCATTGACTGGCATTATGGTCCATTCTATTGATAGACCTGAGTGGGGCTAAGATTTGTATCTCCACAGAGGAAAGACCAAGGTGTAATTTCTCCCGAAATTGCAGTTTCTAGTTATTTATTCATCTTATTCTCCGCGTTTTTTTGAGCCAACGCACAGCCCAAACCGTAGCACCGATCGGCACAGTTCAAGTATCGGCACGACCGGAATTTTCGCGTGACGATGGGAATTTTTCAAACCGCCACGAAAAATTTTCCGTTCGCCCGTAAACGGCAATTTTCCGAAAAACAAAAAAAGTTTCAAAATGTATCTAGTCCTACAATTTTTGACCAAATCACATAATTTGGGCATCAAAAATTCCGGGACGGTGAGGGGCATAAAAGTTGTATACAGAATTTGGCAAAAATTTACGGTTCCCCGGAAATTTGCCAAAAACTTTCCTATTCATTTTGAATGGAAAAAAAACGCGCGCTTCACAGCCCGAACCGTTAGACCGATCGGCACCGTTCAAGTATCGGCACGACCGGAATTTTCGCGTGACACAGGAAACTTTACAAATGGCCCCGAAAATTTTTCCGTTCGTCCGTAAACGGCAATTTTCCGTGAAAAAAAAAAAAGTTTCAAAATGTATCTAGTCCTACAATTTTTGACCAAATCACATAATTTGGGCATCAAAAATTCCGGGACGGTGAGGGGCATAAAAGTTGTATACAGAATTTGGAAAAAAATTACGCTTCCTCGGAAATTTGCCAAAAACTATCCCATTCATTTCGAATGGGAAAAGTCCCATTCACTTCCAATGGGATTTCCAATGGAATTTACATTGCATTGATGCCATTGACGGCCATGCATGTCGAATCTACTGATGCCAATGTACTTGGATTCAATTGACTATATGAATGTCGATGCCATTGACGGCCATGGACGTCCAAAATTTTTCCCATTCATTTTCAATGGGGAAAAAACAAAATTTCCCCAAATCAACAGAAAATGACCAGATATCAATAGGACGTGTCCCCCAAACTTCCCCAATTCCATTGACGCTTATGAAGGGTGCCGCCATTGACTTCCATGGACGTCCAAAATTTTTCCCATTCATTTTCAATGGGGAAAAAACTACATTTCTCCAAATCAACAGAAAATGACCAGATATCAATAGGACGTATATCCCAAACGTCCCCAATTCCATTGACGCTTATGGGGGGTGCTGCCATTGACGTCCATGGACGTCCAAAATTTTACCCATTCATTTTCAATGGGAAATTTTTTTTTTTCCCCAAATCAACAGAAAATGACTAGATATCAATAGGACCTGTCCCCCAAATGTCCCCGATTGCATTGCTGCTTATGGAGGGTGATGCCATTGACGTCCAGGGACGTCCAAACTTCCCATTCATTTCCAATGGCATTTCTTCATGTTTGTTCATTCTATTGATGCCAATGTACTTGGATTCCATTGACGCTTATGTAAGTTGATACCATTGACGTCCATGGACGTCCAAAATTTTTCCCATTCATTTTCAATGGGAAATTTTTTTTTTTCCCCAAATCAACAGAAAATGACTAGATATCATTAGGACGTGTCCCCCAAATGTCCCCGATTGCATTGCCGCTTATGGGGGGTGATGCCATTGACGTCCATGGACGTCCAAACTTCCCATTCATTTCCAAAGGCATTTCTTCATGTTTGTTCATTCTATTGATGCCAATGTACTTGGATTCCATTGACGCTTATGTAAGTTGATACCATTGACGTCCATGGACGTCCAAAATTTTTCCCATTCATTTTCAATGGGATTTTTTTTTTTTTCCCAAATCAACAGAAAATGACTAGATATCATTAGGACGTGTCCCCCAAATGTCCCCGATTGCATTGCCGCTTATGGAGGGTGATGCCATTGACGTTCATGGACGTCCAAACTTCCCATTCATTTCCAATGGCATTTCTTCATGTTTGTTCATTTTATTGATGCCAATGTACTTGGATTCCATTGACGCTTATGTAAGTTGATACCATTGACGTCCATGGACGTCCAAAATTTTTCCCATTCATTTTCAATGGGAAATTTTTTTTTTTTTCCCAAATCAACAGAAAATGACTAGATATCAATAGAACGTGTCCCCCAAACTTCCCCGATTCCATTAACAATTATGGAGGGTGCTGCCATTGACGGACATGGACGTCCAATTCTCCCAATCTTTTCTCATGGCTTTTACTTTGTTTAGTGCCATTGACTGGCATTATGGTCCATTCTATTGATAGACCTGAGTGGGGCTAAGATCTGTATCTCCACAGAGGAAAGACCAAGGTGTGTAATTTCTCCCGAAATTGCAGTTTCTAGTTGTACTTATTATTTATTCATCTTATTCTCCGCGTTTTTTTGAGCCAACGCACAGCCCAAACCGTAGCACCGATCGGCACAGTTCAAGTATCGGCACGACCGGAATTTTCGCGTGACGATGGGAATTTTTCAAACCGCCACGAAAAATTTTCCGTTCGCCCGTAAACGGCAATTTTCCGAAAAATAAAAAAAGTTTCAAAATGTATCTAGTCCTACAATTTTTGACCAAATCACATAATTTGGGCATCAAAAATTCCGGGACGGTGAGGGGCATAAAAGTTGTATACAGAATTTGGCAAAAATTTACGGTTCCCCGGAAATTTGCCAAAAACTTTCCTATTCATTTTGAATGGAAAAAAAACGCGCGCTTCACAGCCCGAACCGTTAGACCGATCGGCACCGTTCAAGTATCGGCACGACCGGAATTTTCGCGTGACACAGGAAACTTTACAAATGGCCCCGAAAATTTTTCCGTTCGTCCGTAAACGGCAATTTTCCGTGAAAAAAAAAAAAGTTTCAAAATGTATCTAGTCCTACAATTTTTGACCAAATCACATAATTTGGGCATCAAAAATTCCGGGACGGTGAGGGGCATAAAAGTTGTATACAGAATTTGGAAAAAAATTACGCTTCCTCGGAAATTTGCCAAAAACTATCCCATTCATTTCGAATGGGAAAAGTCCCATTCACTTCCAATGGGATTTCCAATGGAATTTACATTGCATTGATGCCATTGACGGCCATGCATGTCGAATCTACTGATGCCAATGTACTTGGATTCAATTGATTATATGGATGTCGATGCCATTGACTGCCATGGACGTCCAAAATTTTTCCCATTCATTTTCAATGGGGAAAAAACAAAATTACCCCAAATCAACAGAAAATGACCAGATATCAATAGGACGTGTCCCCCAAACTTCCCCAATTCCATTGACGCTTATGAAGGGTACCGCCATTGACTTACATGGACGTCCAAAATTTTTCCCATTCATTTTCAATGGGGAAAAAACTAAATTTCTCCAAATCAACAGAAAATGACCAGATATCAATAGGACGTATATCCCAAACGTCCCCAATTCCATTGACGCTTATGGGGGGTGCTGCCATGGACGTCCATGGACGTCCAAAATTTTACCCATTCATTTTCAATGGGAATTTTTTTTTTTTCCCCAAATCAACAGAAAATGACTAGATATCAATAGGACCTGTCCCCCAAATGTCCCCGATTGCATTGCCTCTTATGGAGGGTGATGCCATTGACGTCCACGGACGTCCAAACTTCCTTTTTATTTCCAATTGCATTTCTTCATGTTTGTACATTCTATTGATGCCAATGTACTTGGATTCCATTGACGCTTATGTAAGTTGATACCATTGACGTCCATGGACGTCCAAAATTTTTCCCATTCATTTTCAATGGGAATTTTTTTTTTTTTTCCCAAATCAACAGAAAATGACTAGATATCATTAGGACGTGTCCCCCAAATGTCCCCGATTGCATTGCCGCTTATGGAGGGTGATGCCATTGACGTTCATGGACGTCCAAACTTCCCATTCATTTCCAATGGCATTTCTTCATGTTTGTTCATTTTATTGATGCCAATGTACTTGGATTCCATTGACGCTTATGTAAGTTGATACCATTGACGTCCATGGACGTCCAAAATTTTTCCCATTCATTTTCAATGGGAATTTTTTTTTTTTCCCAAATCAACAGAAAATGACTAGATATCATTAGGACGTGTCCCCCAAACTTCCCCGATTCCATTAACAATTATGAAAGGTGCCGCCATTGACGTCCATGGACGTCCAATTCTCCCATTCATTTCTAACGGCTTTTACTTTGTTTTTTGCCAATGACTGGCATTATGATCCATTCTATTGATAGACCTGAGTGGGGCTAAGATCTGTATCTCCACAGAGGAAAGACCAAGGTGTGTAATTTCTCCCGAAATTGCAGTTTCTAGTTATTATTATTATTTATTCATCTTATTCTCCGCGTTTTTTTGAGCCAACGCACAGCCCAAACCGTAGCCCCGATCGGCACCGTTCAAGTATCGGCATGACCGGAATTATCGCGTGACGATGGGAATTTTTCAAAACGCCACGAAAAATTTTCCGTTCGCCCGTAAACGGCAATTTTCCGAAAAAAAAAAAAAGTTTAAAAATGTATCTAGTCCTACAATTTTTGACCAAATCACATAATTTGGGTATCAAAAATTCCGGGACGGTGAGGGGCATAAAAGTTGTATACAGAATTTGGAAAAAATTTACGGTTCCCCGGAAATTTGCCAAAAACTCTCCCATTCATTTCTAATGGGAAAAGTTCCCATTCACTTCAATGGGATTTCAATGGAATTTACATTGCATTGATGCCATTGACGGCCATGCATGTCGAATCTATTGATGCCAATGTACTTGGATTCAATTGGCTATATGGATGTCGATGCCATTGACGGCCATGGACGTCCAAAATTTTTCCCATTCATTTTCAATGGGGAAAAAACTACATTTCCCCAAATCAACAGAAAATGACCAGATATCAATAGGACGTGTCCCCCAAACTTCCCCAATTCCATTTACGCTTATGGAGGGTGATGCCAATGACGTCCATGGACGTCCAAAATTTTACCCATTCATTTTCAATGGGAATTTTTTTTTTTTCCCCAAATCAACAGAAAATGACTAGATATCATTAGGACGTGTCCCCCAAATGTCCCCGATTGCATTGCCGCTTATGGAGGGTAATGCCATTGACGTCCATGGACGTCCAAAATTTTACCCATTCATTTTCAATGGGAATTTTTTTTTTTCCCCAAATCAACAGAAAATGACTAGATATCAATAGGACGTGTCCCCCAAATGTCCCCAATTGCATTACTGCTTATGGAGGGTGATGCCATTGACGTCCAGGGACGTCCAAACTTCCCATTTATTCCAATGGCATTTCTTCATGTTTGTTCATTCTATTGATGCCAATGTACTTAGATTCCATTGACGCTTATGTAAGTTGATACCATTGACGTCCATAGACGTCCAAAATTTTTCCCATTCATTTTCAATGGGAAATTTTTTTTTTTCCCCAAATCAACAGAAAATGACTAGATATCATTAGGACGTGTCCCCCAAATGTCCCCGATTGCATTGCCGCTTATGGAGGGTGATGCCATTGACGTTCATGGACGTCCAAACTTCCCATTAAATCCCAATGGCATTTCTTCATGTTTGTTCATTCTATTGATGCCAATGTACTTGGATTCCATTGACGCTTATGTAAGTTGATACCATTGACGTCCATGGACGTCCAAAATTTTTCCCATTCATTTTCAATGGGAATTTTTTTTTTTTCCCCAAATCAACAGAAAATGACTAGATATCAATAGGACGTGTCCCCCAAATGTCCCCGATTGCATTGCCTCTTATGGAGGGTGATGCCATTGACGGCCACGGACGTCCAAACTTCCCATTCATTTCCAATGGCATTTCTTCATGTTTGTTCATTCTATTGATGCCAATGTACTTGGATTCCATTGACGCTTATGTAAGTTGATACCATTGACGTCCATGGACGTCCAAAATTTTTCCCATTCATTTTCAATGGGAATTTTTTTTTTTTCCCCAAATCAACAGAAAATGACTAGATATCAATAGGACGTGTCCCCCAAATGTCCCCGATTGGATTGCCGCTTATGGAGGGTGATGCCATTGACGGCCATGGACGTCCAATTCTCCCAATCTTTTCTAATGGCTTTTACTTTGTTTAGTGCCATTGACTGGCATTATGGTCCATTCTATTGATAGACCTGAGTGGGGCTAAGATCTGTATCTCCACAGAGGAAAGACCAAGGTGTGTAATTTCTCCCGAAATTGCAGTTTCTAGTTACCTTGGTCTTTCCTATGGAAAGAACAAGGTATTGTTATTCTGCAACTTTATTCGCCTTATTATTATTATTTATTATATCTTCATCTTATTCTCCGCGTTTTTTCGGCGCGCCGCGCAGCCCGAACCGTACCACCGATCGGCACCGTTGAAGTATCGGCACGACCGGATTTTTCGCGCGACGCAGGGACTTTTTCAAAATCCCCCGAAAAATTTTCCGTTCGCCCGTAAACGGCAATTTTCCGAAAAAAAAAAAAAGTTAAAAAATGTATCTAGTCCTACAATTTTTGACCAAATCACATAATTTGGGTATCAAAAATTCCGGGACGATGAGGGGCATAAAAGTTGTATACAGAATTTGGCAAAAATTTACGGTTCCCCGGAAATTTGCCAAAAACTTTCCTATTCATTTTGAATGAAAAAAAAACGCACGCTGCACAGCCCGAACCGTTTGACCGATCGGCACCGTTCGAATATCGGCACGACCGGAATTTTCGCGCAACGATGGGAATTTTTCAAACGGACCCGAAAAATTTTCCCTTCGCCCGTAAACGGCAATTTTCCGGAAAAAAAAAAAAGTTTCAAAATGTATCTAGTCCTACAATTTTTGACCAAATCACACAATTTGGGCATCAAAAATTCCGGGACGGTGAGGGGCATAAAAGTTGTATACAGAATTTGGAAAAAAATTACGCTTCCTCGGAAATTTGCCAAAAACTATCCCATTCATTTCGAATGGGAAAAGTCCCATTCACTTCCAATGGGATTTCCAATGGAATTTACATTGCATTGATGCCATTGACGGCCATGCATGTCGAATCTACTGATGCCAATGTACTTGGATTCAATTGACTATATGGATGTCGATGCCATTGACGGCCATGGACGTCCAAAATTTTTCCCATTCATTTTCAATGGGGAAAAAACTAAATTTCCCCAAATCAACAGAAAATGACCAGATATCAATAGGACGTGTCCCCCAAACTTCCCCAATTCCATTGACGCTTATGTAAGTTGATACCATTGACTTCCATGGACGTCCAAAATTTTTCCCATTCATTTTCAATGGGGAAAAAACTAAATTTCTCCAAATCAACAGAAAATGACCAGATATCAATAGGACGTATACCCCAAACGTCCCCAACTCCATTGACGCTTATGAAGGGTGCTGCCATTGACGTCCATGGACGTCCAAAATTTTTCCCATTCATTTTCAATGGGAAATTTTTTTTTTCCCCAAATCAACAGAAAATGACTAGATATCAATAGGACGTGTCCCCCAAATGTCCCCGATTGCATTGCTGCTTATGGAGGGTGATGCCATTGGCGTCCACGGACGTCCAAACTTCCCATTAATTTCCAATGGCGTTTCTTCATGTTTGTTCATTCTATTGATGCCAATGTATTTGGATTCCATTGACGCTTATGTAAGTTGATACCATTGACGTCCATGGACGTCCAAAATTTTTCCCATTCATTTTCAATGGGAATTTTTTTTTTTTCCCCAAATCAACAGAAAATGACTAGATATCAATAGGACGTGTCCCCCAAATGTCCCCGATCGCATTGCCTCTTATGGAGGGTGATGCCATTGACGTCCACGGACGTCCAAACTTCCCATTCATTTCCAATGGCATTTCTTCATGTTTGTTCATTCTATTGATGCCAATGTACTTGGTATCCATTGACGCTTATTTAAGTTGATACCATTGACGTCCATGGACGTCCAAATTTCCCATTCATTTCTAATGGCATTTAATTATGTTTTTTCATTTTATTGATGCCAATGTACTTGGATTCCATTGACGCCTATGTAAGTTGATACCATTGACGTCCATGGACGTCCAAAATTTTTCCCATTCATTTTCAATGGGAATTTATGGGACGTCGGCGTCATCCGCACGTTGGACTTCGTCGACTGGACGTCGGCGTCATCCGCATGTTGGACGTCGGCGACGTTTGCTAGTTGGACGTCATCACCGTCCGCTCATTGGACGTCGGCGCCGTCCGCTCGTTGGAAGTCGGCGCCGTCTTTATGTTGGATGTCGGCAGCGTCAGCACTTTGGACGTCGGCAGCGACAGCAATTAGGACGTCGGTGACGTCCGCTCGTTGGACGTCGCCAAACTTTGGACGTCGGCGTCGTCCACTCTTTTGACATCGTCACCATCCGCTCGTTGGACGTAAGACGGCGCATTCTGCACTTTTGACGTTTGCTTGTTGAACGTCGTCATTGTCCCACGTTGGACGTCGGCACCGTCCGCTCGATGGACGTCGGCAGCGTCAGCACTTTGGACGTCGGTGACGTCCGCTCGTTGGACGGCGCATTCTGCACTTTTGACGTTTGCTTGTTGAACGTCGTCACTGTTCCACGTGAGATGTCGGCACCGTCCTCTCGATGGACGTCGGCGTCATCTGCTCTTTTGACGTCTTGGACGTTGGTGACGTCCGCTCGTTGGACGTCGCCAAACTTTGGACGTCGGCGTCGTCCACTCTTTTGACATCGTCACCATCCGCTCGTTGGACGTAAGACGGCGCATTCTGCACTTTTGACGTTTGCTTGTTGAACGTCGTCATTGTCCCACGTTGGACGTCGGCACCGTCCGCTTGATGGACGTCGGCAGCGTCAGCACTTTGGAAGTCGGTGATGTCCGCTCGTTGGACGGCGCATTCTGCACTTTGGACGTCGGTGACGTCCGCTCGTTAGACGGCGCATTCTGCACTTTTGACGTTTGCTTGTTGAACGTCGTCACTGTTCCACGTGAGATGTCGGCACCGTGCGCTCGATGGACGTCGGCGTCATCTGCTCTTTTGAGGTCTTGGACGTCGGTGACGTCCGCTCGTTGGACATCGTATTCTGCACTTTTGACTTTTGCTTGTTGAATGTTGTCACTGTCCCACATGGGATGTCGGCGTCATCTGCTCTTTTGACGTCGATGACGTCGGCCTCTCACGCTAACTTTTGACGTCGGCGCCGTTTGCTCGTTGGACGTCGTCACCATCCGTTTGTTGATCGTCGGGGACGTCGGCGTCATTGACGTCTTGGACATCGCATTCTGCACTTTTGACGTTTGCTTGTTGAACGTTGTCACTGTCCCACGTGGGATGTCGGCATCATCTGCTCTTTTGACGTCGGTGACGTCAGCCTCTCGCGCTAACTTTTGACGTCGGCGCCGTTTGCTCGTTGGACGTCGTCACCATCCGTTCGTTGATCGTCGGCGCCGTCCTCTCGATGGACGTTGGCGTCATCCGCTCTTTTGACGTCGGCGACGTCCAATCCACTCTGAGGTATACGCATAAAGTAGGAAACTGACCGGGGATCGAACCACCATCCTCTCGTACCAAGGTCAGCGATAATAACACTGAGCTATCCATCTGCTAAATGCAGTGTTGTGTGATATGTATATAAAGTTATCATGTATGTGATACAGGCATTGACAAAAGCTAACTTGGTATTGACAGAGGTTCGACCCTACGACCTCCCGCATCAAAGTCATTTTCAATTGGAATTTTTTTTTTTCCAAAAATCAAAAGAAAATGACTAGATATCAATAGGACGTGTCCCCCAAACTTCCCCAATTCCATTTACACTTATGGAGGGTGATGCCATTGACGTCCATGGACGTCCAAATTTCCCATTTATTTTTAATTATGTTTTTTCATTCTATTGATGCCAATGTACTTGGATTCCATTGTAAGTTGATACCATTGACGTCAATGGACGTCCAAAATTTTTCCCATTCATTTTCAATGGGAATTTTTTCCCCCCCCAAATCAACAAAAAAACGACCTGATATCAAAAGGACGTGTCCCCCAAACTAGTCCAATTCCATTGACGCTTATGAAGGGCGCCGCCATTGACGGCCATGTACGTCCAAATTTCCCATTCATTTCTAATGCCATTTAATTATGTTTTTTCATTCTATTGATGCAAATGTACTTGGATTCTATTGCCGCTTATGTAAGTTGATACCATTGACGTCCATGGACGTCCAAAATTTTTCCCATTCATTTTCAATGGGAATTTTTTTTTTTTCCCCAAATCAACAGAAAATGACTAGATATCAATAGGACGTGTCCCCCAAATGTCCCCGATTGCATTGCTGCTTATGGAGGGTGATGCCATTGACGTTCATGGACGTCCAAACTTCCCATTCATTTCCAATGGCATTTCTTCATGTTTGTTCATTCTATTGATGCCAATGTACTTGGATTCCATTGACACTTATGTAAGTTGATACCATTGACGTCCATGGACGTCCAAAATTTTTCCCATTCATTTTCAATGGGAATTTTTTTTCCCCCCCAAATCAACAAAAAATGACTACATATCATTAGGACGTGTCCCCCAAATGTCCCCGATTGCATTGACGCTTATGGAGGGTGCTGCCATTGACGGACATGGACGTCCAATTCTCCCAATCTTTTCTCATGGCTTTTACTTTGTTTAGTGCCATTGACTGGCATTATGGTCCATTCTATTGATAGACCTGAGTGGGGCTAAGATCTGTATCTCCACAGAGGAAAGACCAAGGTGTGTAATTTCTCCCGAAATTGCAGTTTCTAGTTATATCATCAAATTATTCTCCGCGTTTTTTCGGCGCGCCGCGCAGCCCGAACCGTACCACCGATCGGCACCATTCAAGTATTGACACGACCGGATTTTTCGCGCGACGCAGGGACTTTTTCAAAATCCCCCGAAAAATTTTCCGTTCGCCCGTAAATGGCAATTTTCCGAAAAAAAAAAAAAGTTAAAAAATGTATCTAGTCCTACAATTTTTGACCAAATCACATAATTTGGGTATCAAAAATTCCGGGACGATGAGGGGCATAAAAGTTGTATACAGAATTTGGCAAAAATTTACGGTTCCCCGGAAATTTGCCAAAAACTTTCCTATTCATTTTGAATGAAAAAAAAATGCACGCTGCACAGCCCGAACCGTTTGACCGATCGGCACCGTTCAAATATCGGCACGACCGGAATTTTCGCGCAATGATGGGAATTTTTCAAACGGACCCGAAAAATTTTCCCTTCGCCCGTAAACGGCAATTTTCCGGAAAAAAAAAAAAGTTTCAAAATGTATCTAGTCCTACAATTTTTGACCAAATCCCACAATTTGGGCATCCATAATTCCAGGACGGTGAGGGGCATAAAAGTTGTATACAGAATTTGGAAAAAAATTACGCTTCCTCGGAAATTTGCCAAAAACTATCCCATTCATTTCGAATGGGAAAAGTCCCATTCACTTCCAATGGGATTTCCAATGGAATTTACATTGCATTGATGCCATTGACGGCCATGCATGTCGAATCTACTGATGCCAATGTACTTGGATTCAATTGACTATATGGATATCGATGCCATTGACTGCCATGGACGTCCAAAATTTTTCCCATTCATTTTCAATGGGGAAAAAACAAAATTACCCCAAATCAACAGAAAATGACCAGATATCAATAGTACGTGTCCCCCAAACTTCCCCAATTCCATTGACGCTTATGAAGGGTGCCGCCATTGACTTACATGGACGTCCAAAATTTTTCCCATTCATTTTCAATGGGGAAAAAACTACATTTCTCCAAATCAACAGAAAATGACCAGATATCAATAGGACGTATATCCCAAACGTCCCCAATTCCATTGACGCTTATGGGGGGTGCTGCCATTGACGTCCATGGACGTCCAAAATTTTACCCATTCATTTTCAATGGGAATTTTTTTTTTTCCCCAAATCAACAGAAAATGACTAGATATCAATAGGACCTGTCCCCCAAATGTCCCCAATTGCATTGCTGCTTATGGAGGGTGATGCCATTGACGTCCAGGGACGTCCAAACTTCCCATTCATTTCCAATGGCATTTCTTCATGTTTGTTCATTCTTTTGATGCCAATGTACTTTGATTCCATTGACGCTTATGTAAGTTGATACCATTGACGTCCATGGACGTCCAAAATTTTTCCCATTCATTTTCAATGGGAATTTTTTTTTTCTTTCCCCAAATCAACAGAAAATGACTAGATATCAATAGGACGTTTCCCCCAAATGTGCCCGATTGCATTGCTGCTTATGGAGGGTGATGCCATTGACGTCCACGGACGTCCAAACTTCCCATTAATTTCCAATGGCATTTCTTCATGTTTGTTCATTCTATTGATGCCAATGTACTTGGATTCCATTGACGCTTATGTAAGTTGATACCATTGACGTCCATGGACGTCCAAAATTTTTCCCATTCATTTTCAATGGGAATTTTTTTTTTCTCCCCAAATCAACAGAAAATGACTAGATATCATTAGGACGTGTCCCCCAAATGTCCCCGATTGCATTGCCGCTTATGGGGGGTGATGCCATTGACGTCCATGGACGTCCAAACTTCCCATTCATTTCCAATGGCATTTCTTCATGTTTGTTCATTCTTTTGATGCCAATGTACTTGGATTCCATTGACGCTTATGTAAGTTGATACCATTGACGTCCATGGACGTCCAAAATTTTTCCCATTCATTTTCAATGGGAAATTTTTTTTTTTCCCCAAATCAACAGAAAATGACTAGATATCATTAGGACGTGTCCCCCAAATGTCCCCGATTGCATTGCCGCTTATGGGGGGTGATGCCATTGACGTCCATGGACGTCCAAACTTCCCATTCATTTCCAAAGGCATTTCTTCATGTTTGTTCATTCTATTGATGCCAATGTACTTGGATTCCATTGACGCTTATGTAAGTTGATACCATTGACGTCCATGGACGTCCAAAATTTTTCCCATTCATTTTCAATGGGATTTTTTTTTTTTTTCCCAAATCAACAGAAAATGACTAGATATCATTAGGACGTGTCCCCCAAATGTCCCCGATTGCATTGCCGCTTATGGAGGGTGATGCCATTGACGTTCATGGACGTCCAAACTTCCCATTCATTTCCAGTGGCATTTCTTCATGTTTGTTCATTTTATTGATGCCAATGTACTTGGATTCCATTGACGCTTATGTAAGTTGATACCATTGACGTCCATGGACGTCCAAAATTTTTCCCATTCATTTTCAATGGGAATTTTTTTTTTTTTCCCAAATCAACAGAAAATGACTAGATATCAATAGGACGTGTCCCCCAAACTTCCCCGATTCCATTAACAATTATGGAGGGTGCTGCCATTGACGGACATGGACGTCCAATTCTCCCAATCTTTTCTAATGCCTTTAACTTTGTTTAGTGCTAATGACTGGCATTATGGTCCATTCTATTGATAGACCTGAGTGGGGCTAAGATTTGTATCTCCACAGAGGAAAGACCAAGGTGTGTAATTTCTCCCGAAATTGCAGTTTCTAGTTTCTAATGCCATTTAATTATGTTTTTTCATTCTATTGATGCAAATGTACTTGGATTCTATTGACGCTTATGTAAGTTGATACCATTGACGTCCATGGACGTCCAAAATTTTTCCCATTCATTTTCAATGGGAATTTTTTTTTTTTCCCCAAATCAACAGAAAATGACTAGATATCAATAGGACGTGTCCCCCAAATGTCCCCGATTGCATTGCTGCTTATGGAGGGTGATGCCATTGACGTTCATGGACGTCCAAACTTCCCATTCATTTCCAATGGCATTTCTTCATGTTTGTTCATTCTATTGATGCCAATGTACTTGGATTCCATTGACACTTATGTAAGTTGATACCATTGACGTCCATGGACGTCCAAAATTTTTCCCATTCATTTTCAATGGGAATTTTTTTTCCCCCCCAAATCAACAAAAAATGACTACATATCATTAGGACGTGTCCCCCAAATGTCCCCGATTGCATTGACGCTTATGGAGGGTGCTGCCATTGACGGACATGGACGTCCAATTCTCCCAATCTTTTCTCATGGCTTTTACTTTGTTTAGTGCCATTGACTGGCATTATGGTCCATTCTATTGATAGACCTGAGTGGGGCTAAGATCTGTATCTTCACAGAGGAAAGACCAAGGTGTGTAATTTCTCCCGAAATTGCAGTTTCTAGTTATTATTCAATAATTGTTGACGTTTTTTTCGGCGCGCCGCACAGCCCGAACCGTACCACCGATCGGCACCGTTCAAGTATCGGCACGACCGGAATTTTCGCGCGACGATGGGAATTTTTCAAACGGCCCCGAAAAATTTTCCGTTCGCCCGTAAACGGCAATTTTCCGGAAAAAAAAAAAAGTTTCAAAATGTATCTAGTCCTACAATTTTTGACCAAATCACATAATTTGGGCATCAAAAATTCCGGGACGGTGAGGGGCATAAAAGTTGTATACAGAATTTGGCAAAAATGTACGGTTCCCCGGAAATTTGCCAAAAACTTTCCTATTCATTTTGAATGGAAAAAAAACGCGAGCTTCACGGCCCGAACCGTTAGACCGATCGGCACCGTTCAAGTATCGGCACGACCGGAATTTTAGCGTGACACAGGAAACTTTACAAATGGCCCCGAAAAATTTTCCGTTCGTCCGTAAACGGCAATTTTCCGTGAAAAAAAAAAAAGTTTCAAAATGTATCTAGTCCTACAATTTTTGACCAAATCACATAATTTGGGCATCAAAAATTCCGGGACGGTGAGGGGCATAAAAGTTGTATACAGAATTTGGAAAAAAATTACGCTTCCTCGGAAATTTGCCAAAAACTATCCCATTCATTTCGAATGGGAAAAGTCCCATTCACTTCCAATGGGATTTCCAATGGAATTTACATTGCATTGATGCCATTGACGGCCATGCATGTCGAATCTACTGATGCCAATGTACTTGGATTCAATTGACTATATGGATGTCGATGCCATTGACGGCCATGGACGTCCAAAATTTTTCCCATTCATTTTCAATGGGGAAAAAACAAAATTACCCCAAATCAACAGAAAATGACCAGATATCAATAGGACGTGTCCCCCAAACTTCCCCAATTCCATTGACGCTTATGAAGGGTGCCGCCATTGACTTCCATGGACGTCCAAAATTTTTCCCATTCATTTTCAATGGGGAAAAAACTAAATTTCTCCAAATCAACAGAAAATGACCAGATATCAATAGGACGTATATCCCAAACGCCCCAATTCCATTGACGCTTATGGGGGGTGCTGCCATTGACGTCCATGGACGTCCAAAATTTTACCCATTCATTTTCAATGGGAATTTTTTTTTTTTCCCCAAATCAACAGAAAATGACTAGATATCAATAGGACCTGTCCCCTAAATGTCCCCGATTGCATTGCTGCTTATGGAGGGTGATGCCATTGAAGTCCAGGGACGTCCAAACTTCCCATTCATTTCCAATGGCATTTCTTCATGTTTGTTCATTCTTTTGATGCCAATGTACTTGGATTCCATTGACGCTTATGTAAGTTGATCCCATTGACGTCCATGGACGTCCAAAATTTTTCCCATTCATTTTCAATGGGAAATTTTTTTTTTTTCCCAAATCAACAGAAAATGACTAGATATCATTAGGACGTGTCCCCCACATGTCCCCGATTGCATTGCCGCTTATGGGGGGTGATGCCATTGACGTCCATGGACGTCCAAACTTCCCATTCATTTCCAAAGGCATTTCTTCATGTTTGTTCATTCTATTGATGCCAATGTACTTGGATTCCATTGACGCTTATGTAAGTTGATACCATTGACATCCATGGACGTCCAAAATTTTTCCCATTCATTTTCAATGGGATTTTTTTTTTTTTCCCAAATCAACAGAAAATGACTAGATATCATTAGGACGTGTCCCCCAAATGTCCCCGATTGCATTGCCGCTTATGGAGGGTGATGCCATTGACGTTCATGGACGTCCAAACTTCCCATTCATTTCCAATGGCATTTCTTCATGTTTGTTCATTTTATTGATGCCAATGTACTTGGATTCCATTGACGCTTATGTAAGTTGATACCATTGACGTCCATGGACGTCCAAAATTTTTCCCATTCATTTTCAATGGGAAATTTTTTTTTTTTTCCCAAATCAACAGAAAATGACTAGATATCAATAGAACGTGTCCCCCAAACTTCCCCGATTCCATTAACAATTATGGAGGGTGCTGCCATTGACGGACATGGACGTCCAATTCTCCCAATCTTTTCTCATGGCTTTTACTTTGTTTAGTGCCATTGACTGGCATTATGGTCCATTCTATTGATAGACCTGAGTGGGGCTAAGATCTGTATCTCCACAGAGGAAAGACCAAGGTGTGTAATTTCTCCCGAAATTGCAGTTTCTAGTTACCTTGGTCTTTCTGAAAGAAAGAACAAGGTTATGTTATTCTACAACTTTATTATTATTATTATGCAATGGTTTCTCCGCGTTTTTTCGGCGCGCCGCGCAGCCCGAACCGTACCACCGATCGGCACCGTTCAAGTATCGACACGACCGGAATTTTCGCGCGACGATGGGAATTTTTCAAACGACCCCGAAAAATTTTTCGTTCGCCCGTAAACGGCGATTTTCCGATTTTTTACAACTTTTTCAAAACGCTACTTGTCCTACAATTTTTGACCAAATCACATAATTTGGACATCAAAAATTCCGGGACGGTGGGGGGCATAAAGATTGTATACAGAATTTAGAAAAAATTTACGGTTCTCCGGATATTTGCCAAAAACTATCCCATTCATTTCCAATGGGAAAAGTTCCCTTTCACTTTCAATAGTATTTCCAATGGACTTTACATTGCATTGATGCCATTGACGGCCATGCATGTCGAATCTATTGATGCCAATGTACTTGGATTCATTTGACTATATGGATGTCGATGCCATTGACGGCCATGGACGTCCAAAATTTTTCCCATTCATTTTCAATGGGGAAAAAACTAAATTTCCCCAAATCAACAGAAAATGACCAGATATTAATAGGACGTATACCCCAAACGTCCCCAACTCCATTGACGCTTATGGGGGGTGCTGCCATTGACGTCCATGGACGTCCAAAATTTTTCCCATTCATTTTCAATGGGGAAAAAACTACATTTCCCCAAATCATCAGAAAATGACCAGTTATCAATAGTACGTCTCCCCCAAACGTTCCGAACTCCATTGACGCTTATAGGGGGTGCTGCCATTGACGTCCATGGACGTCCAAAAATTTTCCCATTCATTTTCAATGGGGAAAAAACTAAATTTCCCCAAATCAACAGAAAATGACCAGATATTAATAGGACGTATACCCCAAACGTCCCCAACTCCATTGACGCTTATGGGGGGTGCTGCCATTGACGTCCATGGACGTCCAAAAATTTTCCCATTCATTTTCAATGGGAATTTTTTTTTTTTCCCCAAATCAACAGAAAATGACTAGATATCATTAGGACGTGTCCCCCAAATGTCCCCGATTGCATTGCCGCTTATGGAGGGTGATGCCATTGACGTTCATGGACGTCCAAACTTCCCATTAAATCCCAATGGCATTTCTTCATGTTTGTTCATTCTATTGATGCCAATGTACTTGGATTCCATTGACGCTTATGTAAGTTGATACCATTGACGTCCATGGACGTCCAAAATTTTTCCCATTCATTTTCAATGGGAAATTTTTTTTTTCCCCAAATCAACAGAAAATGACTAGACATCATTAGGACGTGTCCCCCAAATGTCCCCGATTGCATTGCTGCTTATGGAGGGTGATGCCATTGACGTTCATGGACGTCCAAACTTCCCATTCATTTCCAATGGCATTTCTTCATGTTTGTTCATTCTATTGATGCCAATGTACTTGGATTCCATTGACGCTTATGTAAGTTGATACCATTGACGTCCATGGACGTCCAAAATTTTTCCCATTCATTTTCAATGGGAATTTTTTTTTTTTCCCCAAATCAACAAAAAATGACCAGATATCAATAGGACGTGTCCCCCAAATGTCCCCGATTGGATTGGCGCTTATGGAGGGTGATGCCATTGACGTCCATGGACGTCCAAACTTCCCATTCATTTCCAATGGCATTTCTTCATGTTTGTTCATTCTATTGATGCCAATGTACTTGGATTCCATTGACGCTTATGTAAGTTGATACCATTGACGTCCATGGACGTCCAAAATTTTTCCCATTCATTTTTAATGGGAATTTTTTTTTTTTCCCCAAATCAACAAAAAATGACCAGATATCAATAGGACGTGTCCCCCAAACTTCTCCAATTCCATTGACGCTTATGAAGGGTGCCGCCATTGACGGCCATGGACGTCCAATTCTCCCAATCTTTTCTAATGGCTTTTACTTTGTTTAGTGCCATTGACTGGCATTATGGTCCATTCTATTGATAGACCTGAGTGGGGCTAAGATTTGTATCTCCACAGAGGAAAGACCAAGGTGTAATTTCTCCCGAAATTGCAGTTTCTAGTTATTATTATTATTCAATAATTCTCCGCGTTTTTTTGAGCCAACGCACAGCCCAAACCGTAGCACCGATCGGCACCGTTGAAGTATCGGCACGACCGGATTTTTCGCGTGACGATGGGAATTTTTCAAACCGCCACGAAAAATTTTCCTTTCGCCCGTAATCGGCAATTTTCCGAAAAATAAAAAAAGTTTCAAAATGTATCTAGTCCTACAATTTTTGACCAAATCACATAATTTGGATATCAAAAATTCCGGGACGGTGAGGGGCATAAAAGTTATATACAGAATTTGGCAAAAATTTACGGTTCCCCGGAAATTTGCCAAAAACTTTCCTATTCATTTTGAATGGAAAAAAACCGCGCGCTTCACAGCCCGAACCGTTAGACCGATCGGCACCGTTCAAGTATCGGCACGACCGGAATTTTCGCGTGACACAGGAAACTTTACAAATGGCCCTGAAAAATTTTCCGTTCGTCCGTAAACGGCAATTTTCCGTGAAAAAAAAAAAGGTTTCAAAATGTATCTAGTCCTACAATTTTTGACCAAATCACATAATTTGGGCATCAAAAATTCCGGGACGGTGAGGGGCATAAAAGTTATATACAGAATTTGGAAAAAAATTACGCTTCCTCGGAAATTTGCCAAAAACTATCCCATTCATTTCGAATGGGAAAAGTTCCCATTCACTTCCAATGGGATTTCCAACGGAATTTACATTGCATTGATGCCATTGACGGCCATGCATGTCGAATCTACTGATGCCAATGTACTTGGATTCAATTGACTATATGGATGTTGATGCCATTGACTGCCATGGACGTCCAAAATTTTTCCCATTCATTTTCAATGGGGAAAAAACAAAATTACCCCAAATCAACAGAAAATGACCAGATATCAATAGGACGTGTCCCCCAAACTTCCCCAATTCCATTGACGCTTATGAAGGGTGCCGCCATTGACTTACATGGACGTCCAAAATTTTTCCCATTCATTTTCAATGGGGAAAAAACTAAATTTCTCCAAATCAACAGAAAATGACCAGATATCAATAGGACGTATATCCCAAACGTCCCCAATTCCATTGACGCTTATGGGGTGTGCTGCCATTGACGTCCATGGACGTCCAAAATTTTACCCATTCATTTTCAATGGGAATTTTTTTTTTTCCCCCAAATCAACAGAAAATGACTAGATATCAATAGGACCTGTCCCCCAAATGTCCCCGATTGCATTGCTGCTTATGGAGGGTGATGCCATTGACGTCCAGGGACGTCCAAACTTCCCATTCATTTCCAATGGCATTTCTTCATGTTTGTTCATTCTTTTGATGCCAATGTACTTGGATTCCATTGACGCTTATGTAAGTTGATACCATTGACGTCCATGGACGTCCAAAATTTTTCCCATTCATTTTCAATGGGAATTTTTTTTTTTTTCCCCAAATCAACAGAAAATGACTAGATATCAATAGGACGTTTCCCCCAAATGTGCCCGATTGCATTGCTGCTTATGGAGGGTGATGCCATTGACGTCCACGGACGTCCAAACTTCCCATTAATTTCCAATGGCATTTCTTCATGTTTGTTCATTCTATTGATGCCAATGTACTTGGATTCCATTGACGCTTATGTAAGTTGATACCATTGACGTCCATGGACGTCCAAAATTTTTCCCATTCATTTTCAATGGGAAATTTTTTTTTTTCCCCAAATCAACAGAAAATGACTAGATATCATTAGGACGTGTCCCCCAAATGTCCCCGATTGCATTGCCGCTTATGGGGGGTGATGCCATTGACGTCCATGGACGTCCAAACTTCCCATTCATTTCCAAAGGCATTTCTTCATGTTTGTTCATTCTATTGATGCCAATGTACTTGGATTCCATTGACGCTTATGTAAGTTGATACCATTGACGTCCATGGACGTCCAAAATTTTTCCCATTCATTTTCAATGGGATTTTTTTTTTTTTCCCAAATCAACAGAAAATGACTAGATATCAATAGGACGTGTCCCCCAAATGTCCCCGATTGCATTGCCGCTTATGGAGGGTGATGCCATTGACGTTCATGGACGTCCAAACTTCCCATTCATTTCCAATGGCATTTCTTCATGTTTGTTCATTTTATTGATGCCAATGTACTTGGATTCCATTGACGCTTATGTAAGTTGATACCATTGACGTCCATGGACGTCCAAAATTTTTCCCATTCATTTTCAATGGGAATTTTTTTTTTTTTTCCCAAATCAACAGAAAATGTCTAGATATCAATAGGACGTGTCCCCCAAACTTCCCCGATTCCATTAACAATTATGGAGGGTGCTGCCATTGACGGACATGGACGTCCAATTCTCCCAATTTTTTCTAATTGCTTTAACTTTGTTTAGTGCCAATGACTGGCATTATGGTCCATTCTATTGATAGACCTGAGTGGGGCTAAGATTTGTATCTCCACAGAGGAAAGACCAAGGTGTGTAATTTCTCCCGAAATTGCAGTTTCTAGTTATTATTATTATTATTCATCTTATTCTCCGCGTTTTTTCGGCGCGCCGCACAGCCCGAACCGCTGCACCGATCGGCACCGTTCGGATATCGAAACGTCCGGAATTTTTGCGCGACGATGGCTTTTTTAAAAAGGGCCCCGAAAAATTTTCCGTTTTTCCGCAAACGGCAATTTTCCAGATTTTTTTTTTTTTTTCAAAATGTATCTAGTCCTACAATTTTTGACCAAATCACATAATTTGGGTATCAAAAATTCCGGGACGGTGAGGGGCATAAAAGTTGTATACAGAATTTGGAAAAAATTTACGGTTCCCTGGAAATTTGCCAAAAACTCTCCCATTCATTTCTAATGGGAAAAGTTCCCATTCACTTACAATGGGATTTCAATGGAATTTACATTGCATTGATGCCATTGACGGCCATGCATGTCGAATCTATTGATGCCAATGTACTTGGATTCAATTGACTATATGGATGTCGATGCCATTGACTGCCATGGACGTCCAAAATTTTTCCCATTCATTTTCAATGGGGAAAAAACTACATTTCCCCAAATAAACAGAAAATGACCAGATATCAATAGGACGTGTCCCCCAAACGTCCCCAACTCAATTGACGCTTATAGAGGGTGCTGCCACTGACGTCCATGGACGTCCAAAATTTTTCCCATTCATTTTCAATGGGGAAAAAACTAAATTTCTCCAAATCAACAGAAAATGACCAGATATCAATAGGACGTATATCCCAAACGTCCCCAATTCCATTGACGCTTATGGGGGGTGCTGCCATTGACGTCCATGGACGTCCAAAATTTTACCCATTCATTTTCAATGGGAATTTTTTTTTTTTCCCCCAAATCAACAGAAAATGACTAGATATCAATAGGACCTGTCCCCCAAATGTCCCCGATTGCATTGCTGCTTATGGAGGGTGATGCCATTGACGTCCAGGGACGTCCAAACTTCCCATTCATTTCCAATGGCATTTCTTCATGTTTGTTCATTCTTTTGATGCCAATGTACTTGGATTCCATTGACGCTTATGTAAGTTGATACCATTGACGTCCATGGACGTCCAAAATTTTTCCCATTCATTTTCAATGGGAATTTTTTTTTTTTCCCCCCAAATCAACAGAAAATGACTAGATATCAATAGGACGTTTCCCCCAAATGTGCCCGATTGCATTGCTGCTTATGGAGGGTGATGCCATTGACGTCCACGGACGTCCAAACTTCCCATTCATTTCCAAAGGCATTTCTTCATGTTTGTTCATTCTATTGATGCCAATGTACTTGGATTCCATTGACGCTTATGTAAGTTGATACCATTGACGTCCATGGACGTCCAAAATTTTTCCCATTCATTTTCAATGGGATTTTTTTTTTTTTTTCCCAAATCAACAGAAAATGACTAGATATCATTAGGACGTGTCCCCCAAATGTCCCCGATTGCATTGCCGCTTATGGAGGGTGATGCCATTGACGTTCATGGACGTCCAATTCTCCCAATCTTTTCTAATGGCTTTAACTTTGTTTAGTGCCAATGACTGGCATTATGGTCCATTCTATTGATAGACCTGAGTGGGGCTAAGATTTGTATCTCCACAGAGGAAAGACCAAGGTGTGTAATTTCTCCCGAAATTGCAGTTTCTAGTTATTATTATTATTCAATAATTGTTGACGTTTTTTTCGGCGCGTCGCGCAGCCCGAACCGTACCACCGATCGGTACCGTTCAAGTATCGGCACGACCGGAATTTTTGCGTGACGATGGGAATTTTTCAAACGGCCCCGAAAAATTTTCCGTTCGCCCGTAAACGGCAAATTTCCGGAAAAAAAAAAAAGTTTCAAAACGCTACTTGTCCTACAATTTTTGATCAAATCGCATAATTTGGGCATCAAAAATTCCGGGACGGTGAGGGGCATAAAGATTGTATACAGAATTTGGAAAAAATTTACGGTTCCCCGGATATTTGCCAAAAACTATCCCATTCATTTCTAATGGGAAAAATCCCCATTCACTTTCAATGGGATTTCAATGGAATTTACATTGCACTGATGCCATTGACGGCCATGCATGTCGAATATACTGATGCCAATGTACTTGGATTCTATTGACTATATGGATGTCGATGCCATTGACGGCCATGGACGTCCAAAATTTTTCCCATTCATTTTCAATGGGGAAAAAACTAAATTTCCCCAAATCAACAGAAAATGACCAGATATCAATAGGATGTGTCCCCCAAACTTCCCCAATTCCATTGACGCTTATGAAGGGTGCCGCCATTGACGTCCATGGACGTCCAAAATTTTTCCCATTCATTTTCAATGGGGAAAAAACTAAATTTCCCCAAATCAACAGAAAATGACCAGATATTAATAGGACGTATACCCCAAACGTCCCCAACCCTATTGACGCTTATGGGGGGTGCTGCCATTGACTTCCATGGACGTCCAAAATTTTTCCCATTCATTTTCAATGGGAATTTTTTTTTTTTCCCCAAATCAACAGAAAATGACTAGATATCATTAGGACGTGTCCCGCAAATGTCCCCGATTGCATAGCTGCTTATGGAGGGTGATGCCATTGACGTCCACGGACGTCCAAACTTCCCATTAATTTCCAATGGCATTTCTTCATGTTTGTTCATTCTATTGATGCCAATGTACTTGGATTCCATTGACGCTTATGTAAGTTGATACCATTGACGTCCATGGACGTCCAAAATTTTTCCATTCATTTTCAATGGGAATTTTTTTTCCCACCAAATCAACAGAAAATGACTAGATATCAATAAGACGTTTACCCCAAACTTCCCCGATTCCATTAACAATTATGAAGGGTGCGGCCATTGACGTCCAATTCTCCCATTCATTTTTTCTAATGGCTTTTACTTTGTTTCGTGCCATTGACTGGCATTATTGTCCATTCTGTTGATAGACCTGAGTGGGGCTAAGATCTGTATCTCCACAGAGGAAAGACCAAGGTGTAATTTCTCCCGAAATTGCAGTTTCTAGTTACCTTGGTCTTTCTGAAAGAAAGAACAAGGTATTGTTATTCTGCAACTTTATTTTTTTTTTTTTTTTTTATTATTATTATTCAATAATTCTCCGCGTTTTTTTGAGCCAACGCACAGCCCAAACCGTAGCACCGATCGGCACCGTTGAAGTATCGGCACGACCGGATTTTTCGCGTGACGATGGGAATTTTTCAAACCGCCACGAAAAATTTTCCGTTCGCCCGTAAACGGCAATTTTCCGAAAAATAAAAAAAGTTTCAAAATGTATCTAGTCCTACAATTTTTGACCAAATCACATAATTTGGGCATCAAAAATTCCGGGACGGTGAGGGGCATAAAAGTTGTATACAGAATTTGGCAAAAATTTACGGTTCCCCGGAAATTTGCCAAAAACTTTCCTATTCATTTTGAATGGAAAAAAAACGCGCGCTTCACAGCCCGAACCGTTAGACCGATCGGCACCGTTCAAGTATCGGCACGACCGGAATTTTCGCGTGACACAGGAAACTTTACAAATGGCCCCGAAAATTTTTCCGTTCGTCCGTAAACGGCAATTTTCCGTGAAAAAAAAAAAAGTTTCAAAATGTATCTAGTCCTACAATTTTTGACCAAATCACATAATTTGGGCATCAAAAATTCCGGGACGGTGAGGGGCATAAAAGTTGTATACAGAATTTGGAAAAAAATTACGCTTCCTCGGAAATTTGCCAAAAATTATCCCATTCATTTCGAATGGGAAAAGTCCCATTCACTTCCAATGGGATTTCCAATGGAATTTACATTGCATTGATGCCATTGACGGCCATGCATGTCGAATCTACTGATGCCAATGTACTTGGATTCAATTGATTATATGGATGTCGATGCCATTGACTGCCATGGACGTCCAAAATTTTTCCCATTCATTTTCAATGGGGAAAAAACAAAATTACCCCAAATCAACAGAAAATGACCAGATATCAATAGGACGTGTCCCCCAAACTTCCCCAATTCCATTGACGCTTATGAAGGGTGCCGCCATTGACTTACATGGACGTCCAAAATTTTTCCCATTCATTTTCAATGGGGAAAAAACTACATTTCTCCAAATCAACAGAAAATGACCAGATATCAATAGGACGCATACCCCAAACGTCCCCAACTCCATTGACGCTTATGGGGGGTGCTGCCATTGACGTCCATGGACGTGCAAAATTTTACCCATTCATTTTCAATGGGAATTTTTTTTTTTTCCCCAAATCAACAGAAAATGACTAGATATCAATAGGACGTGTCCCCCAAATGTCCCCAATTGCATTGCTGCTTATGGAGGGTGATGCCATTGACGTCCAGGGACGTCCAAACTTCCCATTCATTTTCAATGGCATTTCTTCATGTTTGTTCATTCTATTGATGCCAAAGTACTTGGATTCCATTGACGCTTATGTAAGTTGATACCATTGACGTCCATGGACGTCCAAAATTTTTCCCATTCATTTTCAATGGGAATTTTTTTTTTTTCCCCAAATCAACAGAAAATGACTAGATATCAATAGGACGTTTCCCCCAAATGTGCCCGATTGCATTGCTGCTTATGGAGGGTGATGCCATTGACGTCCACGGACGTCCAAACTTCCCATTAATTTCCAATGGCATTTCTTCATGTTTGTTCATTCTATTGATGCCAATGTACTTGGATTCCATTGACGCTTATGTAAGTTGATACCATTGACGTCCATGGACGTCCAAAATTTTTCCCATTGATTTTCAATGGGATTTTTTTTTTTTTTCCCAAATCAACAGAAAATGACTAGATATCATTAGGACGTGTCCCCCAAATGTCCCCGATTGCATTGCCGCTTATGGAGGGTGATGCCATTGACGTTCATGGACGTCCAAACTTCCCATTCATTTCCAATGGCATTTCTTCATGTTTGTTCATTTAATTGATGCCAATGTACTTGGATTCCATTGACGCTTATGTAAGTTGATACCATTGACGTCCATGGACGTCCAAAATTTTTCCCATTCATTTTCAAAGGGAATTTTTTTTTTTTCCCAAATCAACAGAAAATGACTAGATATCAATAGGACGTGTCCCCCAAACTTCCCCGATTCCATTAACAATTATGGAGGGTGCTGCCATTGACGGACATGGACGTCCAATTCTCCCAATCTTTTCTAATGGCTTTAACTTTGTTTAGTGCCAATGACTGGCATTATGGTCCATTCTATTGATAGACCTGAGTGGGGCTAAGATTTGTATCTCCACAGAGGAAAGACCAAGGTGTGTAATTTCTCCCGAAATTGCAGTTTCTAGTTATTATTATTATTATTCAATAATTGTTGACGTTTTTTTCGGCGCGCCGCACAGCCCGAACCGTACCTCCGATCGGTACCGTTCAAGTATCGGCACGACCGGAATTTTCGCGCGACGATGGGAATTTTTCAAACGGCCTTGAAAAATTTTCCGTTCGCCCGTAAACGGCAATTTTCCGGAAAAAAAAAAAAGTTTCAAAATGTATCTAGTCCTACAATTTTTGACCAAATCACATAATTTGGGCATCAAAAATTCCGGGACGGTGAGGGGCATAAAAGTTGTATACAGAATTTGGAAAAAAATTACGCTTCCTCGGAAATTTGCCAAAAACTATCCCATTCATTTCGAATGGGAAAAGTTCCCATTCACTTCCAATGGGATTTCCAATGGAATTTACATTGCATTGATGCCATTGACGGCCATGCATGTCGAATCTACTGATGCCAATGTACTTGGATTCAATTGACTATATGGATGTCGATGCCATTGACGGCCATGGACGTCCAAAATTTTTCCCATTCATTTTCAATGGGGAAAAAACAAAATTTCCCCAAATCAACAGAAAATGACCAGATATCAATAGGACGTGTCCCCCAAACTTCCCCAATTCCATTGACGCTTATGAGGGGTGCCGCCATTGACTTACATGGACGTCCAAAAATTTTCCCATTCATTTTCAATGGGGAAAAAACTACATTTCTCCAAATCAACAGAAAATGACCAGATATCAATAGGACTTATACCCCAAACGTCCCCAACTCCATTGACGCTTATGGGGGGTGCTGCCATTGACGTCCATGGACGTCCAAAATTTTACCCATTCATTTTCAATGGGAATTTTTTTTTTTTCCCCCAAATCAACAGAAAATGACTAGATATCAACAGGACGTTTCCCCCAAATGTCCCCAATTCCATTTAGGCTTATGGAGGGTGATGCCATTGACGTCCAGGGACGTCCAAACTTCCCATTCATTTTCAATGGCATTTCTTCATGTTTGTTCATTCTTTTGATGCCAATGTACTTGGATTCCATTGACGCTTATGTAAGTTGATACCATTGACGTCCATGGACGTCCAAAATTTTTCCCATTCATTTTCAATGGGAATTTTTTTTTTTTCCCCAAATCAACAGAAAATGACTAGATATCATTAGGACGTGTCCCCAAAATGTCCCCGATTGCATTGCCGCTTATGGGGGGTGATGCCATTGACGTCCATGGACGTCCAAACTTCCCAATCATTTCCAAAGGCATTTCTTCATGTTTGTTCATTCTATTGATGCCAATGTACTTGGATTCCATTGACGGTTATGTAAGTTGATACCATTGACGTCCATGGACGTCCAAAATTTTTCCCATTCATTTTCAATGGGATTTTTTTTTTTTTCCCCAAATCAACAGAAAATGACTAGATATCATTAGGACGTGTCCCCAAAATGTCCCCGATTGCATTGCCGCTTATGGGGGGTGATGCCATTGACGTCCATGGACGTCCAAACTTCCCAATCATTTCCAAAGGCATTTCTTCATGTTTGTTCATTCTATTGATGCCAATGTACTTGGATTCCATTGACGGTTATGTAAGTTGATACCATTGACGTCCATGGACGTCCAAAATTTTTCCCATTCATTTTCAATGGGATTTTTTTTTTTTTCCCCAAATCAACAGAAAATGACTAGATATCATTAGGACGTGTCCCCCAAATGTCCCCGATTGCATTGCCGCTTATGGAGGGTGATGTCATTGACGTTCATGGACGTCCAAACTTCCCATTCATTTCCAATGGCATTTCTTCATGTTTGTTCATTTTATTGATGCCAATGTACTAGGATTCCATTGACGCTTATGTAAGTTGATACCATTGACGTCCATGGACGTCCAAAATTTTTCCCATTCATTTTCAATGGGAATTTTTTTTTTTTCCCCAAATCAACAGAAAATGACTAGATATCATTAGGACGTGTCCCCCAAACTTCCCCGATTCCATTAACAATTATGAAAGGTGCCGCCATTGACGTCCATGGACGTCCAATTCTCCCATTCATTTCTAACGGCTTTTACTTTGTTTTTTGCCAATGACTGGCATTATGATCCATTCTATTGATAGACCTGAGTGGGGCTAAGATCTGTATCTCCACAGAGGAAAGACCAAGGTGTGTAATTTCTCCCGAAATTGCAGTTTCTAGTTATTATTATTATTATATCATCAAATTATTCTCCGCGTTTTTTCGGCGCGCCGCGCAGCCCGAACCGTACCACCGATCGGCACCATTCAAGTATTGACACGACCGGATTTTTCGCGCGACGCAGGGACTTTTTCAAAATCCCCCGAAAAATTTTCCGTTCGCCCGTAAATGGCAATTTTCCGAAAAAAAAAAAAAAGTTAAAAAATGTATCTAGTCCTACAATTTTTGACCAAATCACATAATTTGGGTATCAAAAATTCCGGGACGATGAGGGGCATAAAAGTTGTATACAGAATTTGGCAAAAATTTACGGTTCCCCGGAAATTTGCCAAAAACTTTCCTATTCATTTTGAATGAAAAAAAAATGCACGCTGCACAGCCCGAACCGTTTGACCGATCGGCACCGTTCAAATATCGGCACGACCGGAATTTTCGCGCAATGATGGGAATTTTTCAAACGGACCCGAAAAATTTTCCCTTCGCCCGTAAACGGCAATTTTCCGGAAAAAAAAAAAAGTTTCAAAATGTATCTAGTCCTACAATTTTTGACCAAATCACACAATTTGGGCATCCATAATTCCAGGACGGTGAGGGGCATAAAAGTTGTATACAGAATTTGGAAAAAAATTACGCTTCCTCGGAAATTTGCCAAAAACTATCCCATTCATTTCGAATGGGAAAAGTCCCATTCACTTCCAATGGGATTTCCAATGGAATTTACATTGCATTGATGCCATTGACGGCCATGCATGTCGAATCTACTGATGCCAATGTACTTGGATTCAATTGACTATATGGATGTCGATGCCATTGACTGCCATGGACGTCCAAAATTTTTCCCATTCATTTTCAATGGGGAAAAAACAAAATTACCCCAAATCAACAGAAAATGACCAGATATCAATAGTACGTGTCCCCCAAACTTCCCCAATTCCATTGACGCTTATGAAGGGTGCCGCCATTGACTTACATGGACGTCCAAAATTTTTCCCATTCATTTTCAATGGGGAAAAAACTACATTTCTCCAAATCAACAGAAAATGACCAGATATCAATAGGACGTATATCCCAAACGTCCCCAATTCCATTGACGCTTATGGGGGGTGCTGCCATTGACGTCCATGGACGTCCAAAATTTTACCCATTCATTTTCAATGGGAATTTTTTTTTTTTCCCCAAATCAACAGAAAATGACTAGATATCAATAGGACCTGTCCCCCAAATGTCCCCAATTGCATTGCTGCTTATGGAGGGTGATGCCATTGACGTCCAGGGACGTCCAAACTTCCCATTCATATCCAATGGCATTTCTTCATGTTTGTTCATTCTTTTGATGCCAATGTACTTTGATTCCATTGACGCTTATGTAAGTTGATACCATTGACGTCCATGGACGTCCAAAATTTTTCCCATTCATTTTCAATGGGAATTTTTTTTTTCTTTCCCCAAATCAACAGAAAATGACTAGATATCAATAGGACGTTTCCCCCAAATGTGCCCGATTGCATTGCTGCTTATGGAGGGTGATGCCATTGACGTCCACGGACGTCCAAACTTCCCATTAATTTCCAATGGCATTTCTTCATGTTTGTTCATTCTATTGATGCCAATGTACTTGGATTCCATTGACGCTTATGTAAGTTGATACCATTGACGTCCATGGACGTCCAAAATTTTTCCCATTCATTTTCAATGGGAAATTTTTTTTTTTCCCCAAATCAACAGAAAATGACTAGATATCATTAGGACGTGTCCCCCAAATGTCCCCGATTGCATTGCCGCTTATGGGGGGTGATGCCATTGACGTCCATGGACGTCCAAACTTCCCATTCATTTCCAAAGGCATTTCTTCATGTTTGTTCATTCTATTGATGCCAATGTACTTGGATTCCATTGACGCTTATGTAAGTTGATACCATTGACGTCCATGGACGTCCAAAATTTTTCCCATTCATTTTCAATGGGATTTTTTTTTTTTTTCCCAAATCAACAGAAAATGACTAGATATCATTAGGACGTGTCCCCCAAATGTCCCCGATTGCATTGCCGCTTATGGAGGGTGATGCCATTGACGTTCATGGACGTCCAAACTTCCCATTCATTTCCAATGGCATTTCTTCATGTTTGTTCATTTTATTGATGCCAATGTACTTGGATTCCATTGACGCTTATGTAAGTTGATACCATTGACGTCCATGGACGTCCAAAATTTTTCCCATTCATTTTCAATGGGAATTTTTTTTTTTTTCCCAAATCAACAGAAAATGACTAGATATCAATAGGACGTGTCCCCCAAACTTCCCCGATTCCATTAACAATTATGGAGGGTGCTGCCATTGACGGACATGGACGTCCAATTCTCCCAATCTTTTCTAATGCCTTTAACTTTGTTTAGTGCTAATGACTGGCATTATGGTCCATTCTATTGATAGACCTGAGTGGGGCTAAGATTTGTATCTCCACAGAGGAAAGACCAAGGTGTGTAATTTCTCCCGAAATTGCAGTTTCTAGTTATTATTATTATTATTCAATAATTGTTGACGTTTTTTTCGGCGCGCCGCACAGCCCGAACCGTACCTCCGATCGGTACCGTTCAAGTATCGGCACGACCGGAATTTTCGCGCGACGATGGGAATTTTTCAAACGGCCTTGAAAAATTTTCCGTTCGCCCGTAAACGGCAATTTTCCGGAAAAAAAAAAAAGTTTCAAAATGTATCTAGTCCTACAATTTTTGACCAAATCACATAATTTGGGCATCAAAAATTCCGGGACGGTGAGGGGCATAAAAGTTGTATACAGAATTTGGAAAAAAATTACGCTTCCTCGGAAATTTGCCAAAAACTATCCCATTCATTTCGAATGGGAAAAGTTCCCATTCACTTCCAATGGGATTTCCAATGGAATTTACATTGCATTGATGCCATTGACGGCCATGCATGTCGAATCTACTGATGCCAATGTACTTGGATTCAATTGACTATATGGATGTCGATGCCATTGACGGCCATGGACGTCCAAAATTTTTCCCATTCATTTTCAATGGGGAAAAAACAAAATTTCCCCAAATCAACAGAAAATGACCAGATATCAATAGGACGTGTCCCCCAAACTTCCCCAATTCCATTGACGCTTATGAGGGGTGCCGCCATTGACTTACATGGACGTCCAAAAATTTTCCCATTCATTTTCAATGGGGAAAAAACTACATTTCTCCAAATCAACAGAAAATGACCAGATATCAATAGGACTTATACCCCAAACGTCCCCAACTCCATTGACGCTTATGGGGGGTGCTGCCATTGACGTCCATGGACGTCCAAAATTTTACCCATTCATTTTCAATGGGAATTTTTTTTTTTTCCCCCAAATCAACAGAAAATGACTAGATATCAACAGGACGTTTCCCCCAAATGTCCCCAATTCCATTTAGGCTTATGGAGGGTGATGCCATTGACGTCCAGGGACGTCCAAACTTCCCATTCATTTTCAATGGCATTTCTTCATGTTTGTTCATTCTTTTGATGCCAATGTACTTGGATTCCATTGACGCTTATGTAAGTTGATACCATTGACGTCCATGGACGTCCAAAATTTTTCCCATTCATTTTCAATGGGAATTTTTTTTTTTTCCCCAAATCAACAGAAAATGACTAGATATCATTAGGACGTGTCCCAAAAATGTCCCCGATTGCATTGCCGCTTATGGGGGGTGATGCCATTGACGTCCATGGACGTCCAAAATTTTACCCATTCATTTTCAATGGGAAATTTTTTTTTTCCCCAAATCAACAGAAAATGACCAGATATTAATAGGACGTATACCCCAAACGTCCCCAACTCCATTGACGCTTATGGGGGGTGCTGCCATTGACGTCCATGGACGTCCAAAATTTTTCCCATTCATTTTCAATGGGGAAAAAACTAAATTTCATCAAATCATCAGAAAATGACCAGTTATCAATAGTACGTCTCCCCCAAACGTTCCGAACTCCATTGACGCTTATAGGGGGTGCTGCCATTGACTTCCATGGACGTCCAAAAATTTTCCCATTTATTTTCAATGGGGAAAAAACTAAATTTCCCCAAATCAACAGAAAATGACCAGATATTAATAGGACGTATACCCCAAACGTCCCCAACTCCATTGACGCTTATGGGGGGTGCTGCCATTGACGTCCATGGACGTCCAAAAATTTTCCCATTCATTTTCAATGGGAATTTTTTTTTTTCCCCAAATCAACAGAAAATGACTAGATATCATTAGGACGTGTCCCCCAAATGTCCCCGATTGCATTGCCGCTTATGGAGGGTGATGCCATTGACGTTCATGGACGTCCAAACTTCCCATTAAATCCCAATGGCATTTCTTCATGTTTGTTCATTCTATTGATGCCAATGTACTTGGATTCCATTGACGCTTATGTAAGTTGATACCATTGACGTCCCTGGAAGTCCAAAATTTTTCCCATTCATTTTCAATGGGGAAAAAACTAAATTTCCCCAAATCATCAGAAAATGACCAGTTATCAATAGTACGTCTCCCCCAAACGTTCCGAACTCCATTGATGCTTATAGGGGGTGCTGCCATTGACGTCCATGGACGTCCAAAAATTTTCCCATTCATTTTCAATGGGGAAAAAACTAAATTTCCCCAAATCAACAGAAAATGACAGATATTAATAGGACGTATACCCCAAACGTCCCCAATTCCATTTACGCTTATGGAGGGTGATGCCATTGACGTTCATGGACGTCCAATTCTCCCAATCTTTTCTAATGGCTTTTACTTTGTTTAGTGCCATTGACTGGCATTATGGTCCATTCTATTGATAGACCTGAGTGGGGCTAAGATCTGTATCTCCACAGAGGAAAGACCAAGGTGTGTAATTTCTCCCGAAATTGCAGTTTCTAGTTACATTTGAAGTGCTTAAAAACCATTTATTAAAATTTATACATACATAAAGTTTTTTTTTTTTTTTTTTAAATATACTTTGGGGAAAAAGTGAAAAAACATGTCATATATGTACAGTATATGTATGTATATATATATATATATAATTAGGGCTGTCAAACGATTAAAAATTTTAATTGAGTTAATTACAGCTTAAAAATTAATTAATCGTAATTAATCGCAATTCAAACCATCTATAAAATATGCCATATTTTTCTGTAAATTAATGTTGGAATGAAACGATAAGACACAAGACGGCTATATACATTCAACATACGGTACATAAGTACTGTATTTGTTAATTATAACAATAAATCAACAAGATGCCATTAACATTATTCACATCCTCTTAAAGCGATGCATGGATAGAAAAACTTGTAGTTCTTAAAAGATAAATGTTAGTACAAGTTATAGAATTTTTAAAATAAAACCCTCTTAATGTTTTCGTTTTATTAGAATTTGTAAAATTTTTAATCAAAAAATAAACTAGTAGCTCGCCATTGTTGATGTCATTACACCATGCTCACTCTCCAAACCCATAAAATCATTTGGACCCAAGCGCCAGCAGAGGGCGCCAAACAACAAAAAACAGGTAACAAGTAACAAGCGGACATTACACTGCTGTCATTTTAATCTGAGCGGGGCATGTGCGTTAATTGCGTTAAATATTTTAACGTGATTGATTTAAAAAATTAATTACCGCCCGTTAACGCAATACTTTTGACAGCCCTAATATATATATTACTGTATATTAGGGCTGTCAAACGATTACATTTTTTTAAATCGAGTTAATCACAAATTAAAAATAAATTACTTGTAAATAATGGCAATTCAAACCTCTAAACTATGCCATATTTTTCTGTACAATATTGTTGGAATTAAAAGATAACACACAAGACGGACATTCAACATACTGTACATAAGTACTGTATTTACTTAATATAACAATAAATCTCCAAGATGGCATTAACATTATTAGCATATTAACATATTAAATATTATATTATATTAACATTATTGTTAAAGGGATCAACGAATAGAAAGACTTGTAGTTCTTAAAAAGATAAATTTGGGTGGTTAAAGTTATAGTAATTTTATATTAAAACTCCTCTTCATGTCTTCGTTTGAATAAAATTTTTAAAAATGTCAATCAAAAAATAAACTAATAGCTCGCCATTGTTGACATCGCCGAGCGGGACGTCAAATGGGCTCCCTGCCATTCTTCCACAGTGTCTTTAACTACGTAAGGTGGTGATTGAAATACACCACAAGGTGTCAATGTTTTAAATTATTTAGAGATCTAGCCAAGGCAAAGTCTGAGTAAGTTAAATGTGTATTTTGCATAGCAATTTCGATTGGGAATGCCAGTTCTCTTTGCATTGAGTGTTTTTCTTTTTGTGAACATTATTTTTTTGAGAGATAGGAATATTATTTTTGTTGTGCTTTCACTAAATGATACTATAGCGACTTAACTGTACCGCCCAAATGCATGATGGGATGTTGGGCAACCATGACCGTCAATGGTGGCTGCAAATGGTATACAGTATGTTCTGCATTGTGCTCGAGTATGCGTGTTAAGAAAAAGATCGTTTCCTGTCATTCTTCCCCTTGTCAATTGCCACAATACTTATATTTGTTGTAAAAGTGTTGCCAATGCTTAAGCCAATAAAAGGGGCAGTCCCATGAACGCCTGTGTCCACTCGCATTTCTCTGCCTTTTCGCTCTCAATGTGCCAAAGCGGTGTCATTGTAAACGGTTTGAGGCAACGCATGAACGGGTCATTTCGTGCATCCGTTAATTGCGTCAAATATTTTGATGTGATTGATTTAAAAAAAAAATTTCCGACCGTTAATGGGATAGATTTCACAGCACTAATTTATATATATCTTTCTGACGCTAAATGTGAATAAATACATTGAACACACACACAGTGGCGGACTTGACAATTTTGGGGCCTAAGGCAAACATATCCAGGGGCCCTCCTCATGGGTAAAGGGTTAAAAAGGTGAGAAGGGTGTGGAGGAGATATGTTCTGGTACACTAGGGCTGTCCTAAACGTCAAATTTTATCCTGATTAGTCAGCCGACTAGTTTTACGATTAATCGACTAATCTAATAATTTTCTTTTTTTTACTAATTTAGCAATGACATTTTTGTTGACGCTTATTAATTCACAAAACTATTTTGGAACACTTAAGTTCTTTATTAATGTACAAATAATCATGTAAAAAACAATAATTAATCACAAATAAACAATGAGGTTAAATGCTGATAGCATTTACTAGTGCAAAAGAATGGAAGGTAAACAGATTCAAAACACTGACTTTGCCTTTCAAACATTATTCAAAACAATTCTAAAAAAAAAAAAAAAAATCTGGCAATATTATCATAGTATACTACTATATATAACAGTAGTATAATAATTATAATTATTCATTGCCAATCATATTTGTCATGAAGTGTCCTTTGAAAGCTATTCTTATTCTGTATTATATAGTATTTACTCAACATATTATAATATTAATTCTGAAGTATGTGGGATTAACTCCAGAAATCATTATTTATATGACGAGCATGACGTGCTTTTGCTGTTAACCAGCTGTTGAGTGTTACTGTATGACTGATTGGAACTGTACTACATTGTTTCGCCACAGGGTGTGCTGTCGTGTATTTTATGTTCGGTGTGAAGAAGAAGAAGAAAGTTAAAATAGGCATTAGAGACCTGTTCTCAACTTCTCCCTCACTGCACTTTGGCTCTAATGGAGAGCACGCTCGCTCATGTGTTCGAAATAAACGATAGCCGACGTGCAAAGTAGCAAGTGAGCTGTAAAAATAGCGAGCTTAGTGGCGTGAAAACCGCGGGAGAGCTAACTGAAGCTAACGAACAGCTAAGCGGAGCTAAGCGATGCTAAAGGGCGCTAAATGAAGCTAAGCGACTGATACTCTGTCCGCCGTCGTGGAACAGTCCGTTGTAGTGCGTGTGCGGGGGGGGGAGATAATATAAATGCAGCATTCAAATGGCTTTCTTTTTTGTTTTGTTATTTGTTTGTTTGGTATGCTGACATAATTATACATGACGAATCGTTGGGGGTGCTACTGGCTCCGGTGGCCCAAGCCGTTGCTCGTTGGGGCAAGGGCAGCTGGTTGGGGGCCCCCTACTGGTTGGGGGCCTAAGGCGATCGTCAACTTCGAATAGTACCTCAACCTATGCACACACACAAAAAAAAGGTTTGTTTTTTTTGATGGGGGTGGGGTTCTTTGCTACTTTGCGGTTTTTCAGTTATTGTGGCAGGTTCTAGTCCCCATTAACCGCGAAAAACGAGGGATCACTGTATATTTTTTTGTGTTTCTTTATTTTGATTCTTATTAGTTTTTCTTAAGCGGCAACATTCTCCTGAAATATCAGTACTAGTTTTAAACATGCAAACACATGACTAAATATTAAGCTATAATAAATAGTTTTATTAATTTTTCCTACTGACAGTGGTTGTGTGCTGGTCGTCACATCTATTAATTGATTTATGGCAAGTGGCTAGCCTAGCTTAGTTAACAGGTGGGACTAGGATGTCGGCTAATTTAGAGATTCGCCCTGAGACAAAGGCTACTTCACGAGAAAAATAGTTCAACCACTGAGGTTTAGGGGGCAGACACATAAACTTGAGATTCGACTCGTTATGTGTTACCTCTGCACAGGAGCTACAGGCAGGGGTGTGGATGGCAGTTATTGTACGTGCAGCCCCTGATGCAATTAATGTGCCGCCTTCATAAGTACGTGTCCGCACTGCGCGTTCACGTTGACAAATGACCGGTGGTACGCATCTCACAGGAGGGCGTGTGTCGGCGTTTGGAGGACAGAGGGCGCTGTAAGCTCACAATGATTCTGGCTGGGGCGCCAGGGAGGCCACATTCATTACTAACATAATAATGATCATGACTTAATAACCTTGACAAAGGGCACTTGCTCTGTTAAGCACCACCTGGCATCTATTTGTGTATACCACTGACTGGCACCATCCCTCATTAAAACAAAGCCTCATCTCCTCTTCATCATCGCCATGTCAAAGTCAGGACTCCTTGGTGGTGGTCTCCAGCAGCTCCTGCCGGACTTGAAGGTTTGTTTTCAGAGCGGCTGCTCACTAATAAGCGTGACGTGATGGTACAATGTCACTTTTTTAACTGGTTAGACTTCAATCAACTCGGTCGTTCCTGTTGCGAGTGTTCGGGTAATTGGAATACAAACAGTCAGTGAGGCTCCTGCCCACAGTGGGACTGTCGGCATTCCGTCTGAGCAATAAATTTTACAAGAGTTGACTAAAACAATTCAATGTCATCATCTGGAAGGAATTGACATATGCGTGGAGGAATCTTTAACCCTTTTATAGGGCACTCAGCCAACTCTGGCTATCAATGACAGTGCTAGACATCCAATCTATTCTGACTGGGAGAGGCTGGCAGCGAATGATCGCAGCCAGCACGAATTGTGAAAAAAAGCATGTTTTTTATTATTGTCATACTGAATGAAAAAGTTTTCTTTTTCAAAGTATAAAATATGGTGATTGATTGTTATATTCTTGTAAAAATGTTTTTTCCACTTTCCAATCTGAAACGAATGGAAATCTTAAGGAGAAAAAGTGTATTTTCACAAACACAGTAATTTTTGCAGGGTCATGGCTTTTACAGGGTAATTTTAGATGATTGCCACTCACCCCGAAGTTGGAGGCGGCGAACCGTGCAGGTGCGGAAACGTTGGTGTTGGTGGCGCTTGGGTGTGCGTAGAAAGCGTTGATGTTGGCCAATAGTGTGCTCATGACGGCCGGCACGCCCGACAACATGTACTTGGACGACAGGCACGAGAAGTGGCTGAACAGACGTGCAAAAAAATTAAAAACAAATTAAAAAAACATTCTGAAGTGCGATGATGCCTTGATTTATGAGTTGGTTCAGTTATCTTTTCCTGTTGAAATGAATGAAAAATGTCACCCTAGAAACCCTAAAAACTGGCAGTTTTTCTGATAATATGATTTAATACCTGCTTGGAACTTAATTTGGTACTATACTATTATTATAACATGAAGGATTGACGGCAGCCTTACGTCATGGCCTGGTAGATGGACTCGACGCCGTACCGCATGGCGAACTCATCCACAATTTCCTGCTGCACCTCGTCAAAGTAAACCTTCCAGGCGTCGTCTCCCTGCGCCACCGGGAACTTGACAACACCGCCGCCCTCCACGTCAGTCACCAAGTGAAACATATTCTACCAGATCGGATTACAACTGAGTTTCAGATACCTTTTCCATCGAGGACCCTAACAAGAAAAGTACCGAGAACCTTACCTCGTGGAGGCAGGTGTACTGCATGTGGTACGGCGCCACCTTTTCCTCGCCTTCGATCTCCACGCTGATATGAAGGCGAATGGCACCGGACACTGCCGACTTATCAGTTCGCTTTTCTGAAAAGGCAAAATAAAAAAATAAAAAAACTTTTAGTGCCACTCAAGCTCATAGTTAAAGCAATTAGCATAAATTTCAAAAAATGTGCAAAGTGAAACTAGTTCTGCAGGTTGGATTTCAAAAACTTTATAGGAATAGATTGTTGTAAAAAAAAAAAAAATTATACAGTGTTACGTGTCTACCAATGTTGTTTTCATCAACCATGATGACGATACAGAAAATATTTAGTCAATGAACACATTTTTCATGACGTTGACGAGACGATACTGAGCTAAAAACATGTCTTGGGAGACTAAAACATAACGAAACAAATGCCAGCTTTCGTCAGACGAGACGAGAACGAGGCGAAAATGCGCGGTTTCCGTCACATGTTACACTGTGTAACATTTTTATGTGTAGTCTGCATCGTCTGGTTGTGTCACTCATGTGACGTGCACCCCTCCAACTCACCAGTGTTCTCTCCAGGCTTGCTCTTTTTGAAACACACACAGTAAGATTTATTTTCTTATCTTGGCTAGAGCAATGTTGCTTTGGCTTTTAAAGGTCTGTGCTGAGTGACCATCACACACTACAGTGGGGCAAATAAGTATTTAGTCAACCACGAATTGTGCAAGTTCTCCCACTTGAAAATATTAGAAAGGCCTGTAAATGTCAACATGGGTAAACCTCAACCATGAGAGACAGAATGTGGGAAAAAAAACCCAGAAAATCACATTGTTTGATTTTTAAAGTATAATAGTGTCACAATAATATTCACAATAATAGTGTCAACCGTGTTGTGTATTTGAAGGTGATGGTGGTGTTGTGCCGAAAAATGCCCCCCCGCGTGAAATGTCCGCCCTGACGGGAACGCTTATTTATAACGCTTTATTGAGGTGAAAACATCAAATGTTTTCATGGACGCATTACAGGAATGGATTTACGACTGTAAAATCAGTTTTAAATAAATAAATTACACAAAGTAGTAATACTGTATTTTAGTAACAAATCGTGGACTGGGCCACATAACCATCTTTGAACAGAAATGTATTAGTCTACAGGTTTTCACGACCATATCCCAATGACAATCACAAAGGTATGACATTTATTAGTTCAAGCAGAGTAAAATAATACATATTCACGGTACAAGAAAATCGTTTCCATGTCCGTCGTTTGGTAAAAAAAAGCTGTTTGTACGAGTGACGTGTGGGCGCTCAATAATAAAATAAATAAGCAAATAAATAAAATAAACGCTCAATAAAGCGTTATAAATAAGCGTTCCCGTCAGGGGGGACATTTCACGCGAGGCGGCTATTTTTCGGCACAACAGTTGTTGATCTACAGCTCCGGTTTATCCATGCTAAGGCTAGTGCACCTGCCAATAGGGAATGGGACGTACTACGTCATTGTTTGGGCGTGCCTCCATGCTGATAATATGCTTTACTTCCGGTCCGCCAAACTCAACGGGGATTGTAACGTGTGGTAGTGCTAAGCTAATTCCTTCGGTGTATTAGAAAGAAATTATGGGTGTGTATTGTTGTGTTACCGGGTGCAACAGCGTCTCCCACCCACGACAAAAAAGGGCAAGGAAAACTGGACTCACTTTTCACTGTTTTCCTGCATGGAGGACCAAATATCAGATCACGAAGGCACGACGGATGGCTTGGGTCGCAACGGTTCGTCGGAAAAGCATTTCTTTTTATCATATTTCTGCTGGAATCAGAGTGTGTTCCCGTCATCTCTACTCTTGTAAGTGATTTATCCACTGTTTTGGTTTCAATACGTTTTTTTGTTTTGTTTTTTTTACCGTTGTGTAACCTGCTGTGTTCCTAAGTAAACCTGCATATGAAATGCTGACAACACATCCCGATTGGTCACCGTCTGTCTTCTTGGATTATTTGACAAAGAAATTTGTTCCATTTGTCTTGTGTCGGACTCAAACAAGCCCCTGCAGCAGACGCCATCTGGGTCTGCCCTTCTTGTCAATGGACTGCGGGCTTTTAACTTGTGAAAATGCAAGAACTTAAATGCACATATTTATTCTGCCTGGCTATTTAACTAAGGCCAGTGTTTTTTTTTTTTTTAACCACTTTGACAAAGGCACGTTTCACTGTAATATTGTATATATTCTATCATTTCTTTATAATATATTCTTGTTTGCTCTAATGTAGACTTTAGACTGTCAATTCAAATAGTGTTGGAAAAGTTGCAATACCTAAAATAGAAATGCAAGAACTGTAATGTACATATTTATACACCTTTATTTACCTAAGGCCACTGAATTTTTTAAAACTGCTTTGAAAAAGACAGGTTTTGTTGTGATCTTGTATTTATATCGTCTATAGCTTTTAATAATTTATTATATTATGTATTATAATATTTGCTGCCCCCTGTCAGAGTGTGGGCCATTTTTCACTAAAAGGATTTTAAACTGTCAGTTCAAATATTGTGTTGGAGAACTTGCAATATTTAAAATGGAAATGCAAGAACTTTAAAGCACACATTTATTCTGTCTGGCAATTTACCTGAGGCCAGTAAATAGTTTTTTTAAACTGCTTTGACAAAGACACATTTATTGTGATCTTGTATTTGTGTATTACTTATAATTTATTATATAATATTTGCTGCCCCCGTCAGAGGGTGGGCCTTGTTTGCACTAATTTAAAGATTTTAAACTGTCAATTCAAATATCGTATTGGAGAAATTGCATTACTTGAAATAAATCTATTGCAACTTCTCAGTCCCAGTTCTTGTCTAAAACACTGTCCAAACATTGTCAATGCATATTCCATATAGAATAACAAAATTAAATCACCTTTGTAATTATTACACCTGTTTATTATGAAGAGCTGAAGTAAACAAGCAATTAACAGTTTGTCAAGAACTCGTTCAAGTCATGTATTTGTATTCTCATTTTATTGACTTTTCACAACACGGGCTCATGTTTGGAAGAGCACAGCAAACAGAAGTTTCAGCGTGCACTCTTCGCCTTTCCAACCTCTCATAACGCTCTGATGTGGTGCGCTTGACCTCACAATAACTCAAGAAGAGAGACGGTAACAAATCGGGATGTGTTGGCAGCAGTGTTGTTAATCTTACTGAAAAAAAGTAATTAATTATAGTTACAAATTACTTCTCCCAAAAAGTAATTGCGTTAGTAACTCAATTACCTGAATGTAAGAGTAATTAGTTCTTTGGCAAAGTAATTGGTGATAATTACTTTTTTTTTTTTTTCCTCAAAAAAAAAAAAAAAAAAACATTGGCCACACGATGGGAAGTTTTTTTGTGAAGGTTTTTGGTACAATTGGCCCGAGCCCAATTCTTTACCTTAATTTACCCTTTACCCTGAATCAACTGTTAAAAGTTGTTAAAATTGCTCCCATTATTGCATTAGTTCCCTTCTCTCTACTTTCGACATATGAAAGTTTTAAAACAGTTTCATCATTTTAAGATAGATTCAAGTCAAGATTTTGCCGATTTAGAAGTATTTTAGATGAAAAGTTACTTAGGTTCGCTAGGAAGGTTCTCTACAACAGAGCCGTCCTAAAAAGTCTACTGCTTTAAGACGGCGGCTGTCTACTAACTCATTTAGTGCCATGTCTGTCATTTTGCATCTAGTTATATCTATGTACAGTACATGTGATATCTACCATGCCTACCATATCTACCATAACATGCGGGCGTAGTTGGTAGGCTATCGGCTACAACATGTATTATTGGAGCTACCTAGCATCGCGTTTGCTCGCCGTCACAACTTTCTTGCCTCCTCCCTACTCCTGCTCTGCTCTGTCGTCTCGGTGAGTCCGTCTCCCTCAGACTTTTCGACCAATAAAGTAACGCATAGTAACGCATGCCTTTCCGTCCTCAGTAACGGTAACGGCGTTGCCAAGATGAGAAAAGTAATTAATTAGATTACCCACTACTGAAAAAAATAACGCCGTTAGTAACGCCGTTATATTGTAACGCCGTTATTAACTACACTGGTTGTCAGCATTTCATCGCAGGTTACCTAGGAACACAACAGGTTACACAACGGTAAAAAAACCACAAAAAAAAACCGTATTGAAACCAAAACAGTGGATAAATCGTTCAACTTACAAGAGTAGAGATGACGGGAACACACTCTGATTCCAGCAGAAATATGATAAAAAGAAATGCTTTTCCGACGAACCGCTGCGACCCAAGCCATCCGTCGTGCCTTCGTGATCTGATATGTGGTCCTCCATGCAGGAAAACGGTGAAAAGTGAGTCCAGTTTTCCTTGCCCTTTTTTGTCGTGGGTGGGAGACGCTGTTGCACCCGGTAACACAACAATACACACCCATAATTTCTTTCTGATACACCGAAGCAATTAGCTTAGCACTACCACACGTTACAATCCCCGTTGAGTATGGCGGACCGGAAGTAAAGCATATTATCAGCATGGAGGCGCATCCAAACAATGACGTAGTACGTCCCATTCCCTATACCACATTGAACATGGCTAACTCTTGAGTTAAAACTACGAAATTCACATTCATTCGAAAGGCAAACCGTGCAGAAATACATTATTGCATCTAACACATTTTAATTGGAGAAATTGGCAACTTACTTTGAAATGTTAAGCAGGTCCACTGCCTTTGCATGACCCATAAACTGCGACCCAAAGTATCTGGATGCGACTTGGTCGTCGATCCAATCCCTCACATGCTGGTCCAACTGTTTGGACTTGGTTGTCTTGTTGAGGCTTTCGTCAAACATAACAACTAAGGCATCTGAGCAGTTCCCTGCGTTAGCACACAGTACTGTGCGATTGCCTGCTGTTGTGATGTTCATGCTAATGATGCTAACAGCGCGCACGCACGAGGTGCATTATGATTTGTAGTGCAGTGCATCGTAAAAATTCTACGCGTCATCTTCGTTATGGATTAAAAAAAAAAAAAAAAAACCTTTGTCACGGATATAATTTAGGTTGCACTGAAATGTTCTTCAAAATTAAAACCACGGTGAAAAAAATTCCAGACTTACGACAGCTAATTTAATACATTTAATAATGGAAAACTAAATTCAATGCTTTTTTAATACCCCGCGGGTACCCTGACAGTTGCTGTGGCAACTCATTGTGTGTCAGTGAGCAGCTTGAGCGGATTTGAGTGGACTCACTCAATGAAACATTTAATGAAGCCAAGCATTTTTCTCTACTACTTTATTCTTGTTCTTGTTTAAAAAAAATAATTCGGTGGGACAGTATCATGTTTAAAACTTACCATAATCATTACATTTGAAGTACTTAAAAACATTTATTAAAATATATTTATACATTTTTTTATTACACTTTGGGAAAAATAGTGAAAAAACATGCCTTATACAGTGCCTTGCAAAAGTATTCGGCCCCCTTGAATCTTGCAACCTTTCGCCACATTTCAGGCTTCAAACATAAAGATATGAAATTTAATTTTTTTGTCAAGAATCAACAACAAGTGGGACACAATCGTGAAGTGGAACAACATTTATTGGATAATTTAAACTTTTTTAACAAATAAACAACTGAAAAGTGGGGCGTGCAATATTATTCGGCCCCTTTACTTTCAGTGCAACAAACTCACTCCAGAAGTTCAGTGAGGATCTCTGAATGATCCAATGTTGTCCTAAATGACCGAAGATGATAAATAGAATCCACCTGTGTGTAATCAAGTCTCCATATAAATGCACCTGCTCTGTGATAGTCTCAGGGTTCTGTTTAAAGTGCAGAGAGCATTATGAAAACCAAGGAACACACCAGGCAGGTCCGAGATACTGTTGTGGAGAAGTTTAAAGCCGGATTTGGATACAAAAAGATTTCCCAAGCTTTAAACATCTCAAGGAGCACTGTGCAAGCCATCATATTGAAATGGAAGGAGCATCAGACCACTGCAAATCTACCAAGACCCGGCCGTCCTTCCAAACTTTCTTCTCAAACAAGGAGAAAACTGATCAGAGATGCAGCCAAGAGGCCCATGATCACTCTGGATGAACTGCAGAGATCTACAGCTGAGGTGGGAGAGTCTGTCCATAGGACAACAATCAGTCGTACACTGCACAAATCTGGCCTTTATGGAAGAGTGGCAAGAAGAAAGCCATTTCTCAAAGATATCCATAAAAAGTCTCGTTTAAAGTTTGCCACAAGCCACCTGGGAGACACACCAAACATGTGGAAGAAGGTGCTCTGGTCAGATGAAACCAAAATTGAACTTTTTGGCCACAATGCAAAACGATATGTTTGGCGTAAAAGCAACACAGCTCATTACCCTGAAAACACCATCGCCACTGTCAAACATGGTGGTGGCAGCATCATGGTTTGGGCCTGCTTTTCTTCAGCAGGGGCAGGGAAGATGGTTAAAATTGACGGGAAGATGGATACAGCCAAATACAGGAACATTCTGGAAGAAAACCTGTTGGTATCTGCACAAGACCTGAGACTGGGACGGAGATTTATCTTCCAACAGGACAATGATCCAAAACATAAAGCCAAATCTACAATGGAATGGTTAAAAAATAAACGTATCCAGGTGTTAGAATGGCCAAGTCAAAGTCCAGACCTGAATCCAATCAAGAATCTGTGGAAAGAGCTGAAGACTGCTGTTCACAAACACTCTCCATCCAACCTCACTGAGCTCGAGCTGTTTTGCAAGGAAGAATGGGCAAGAATGTCAGTCTCTCGATGTGCAAAACTGATAGAAACATACCCCAAGCGACTTGCAGCTGTAATTGGAGCAAAAGGTGGCGCTACAAAGTATTAACGCAAGGGGGCTGAATAATATTGCACACCCCACTTTACAGTTTTTTATTTGTTAAAAAAGTTTAAATTATCCAATAAATTTTGTTCCACTTCACGATTGTGTCCCACTTGTTGTTGATTCTTGACAAAAAATTAAAATGTTGTATCTTTATGTTTGAAGCCTGAAATGTGGCGAAAGGTTGCAAGGTTCAAGGGGGCCGAATACTTTTGCAAGGCACTGTATGTATCATTTCCCAATGCTGAATCTGAATAAATACATTGAACACCCCGAAAAAAAAACAGTTTTGTTTTGGGGGGCGCTACTTCGCGGTTTTCACTTATCGCAGCGGGTTTCTGATCCCCACTAGCTGCAAAAACAAGGGATCACTGCACTAGGATTTTTTTTTTTTTCTGCATGTGGCGCTTTGAAGTTTGTGTCTCTGGCAAGATCAAACACAAACATCTGTCAATCATCATTAACTTTAATAAGCAACTCCAGTGCACATGCACTGCCTGATGTACAAAGAGCAGTGAGAGGACGGGAGGGAGCTGGCGAGAGTGAGACTACGCGATCTCAAGGAACGTAAGTAGCTGTGGAACGTCAACATTCTCCTCTGTTCTTTTTCCCAACGCCTTTGGTGGCGCCTTTTTGGTGGAGTTCAGTCCAGGCCGCAGGTAGCAACGAGATCCTCGAGTCAATGAACCCCCCCCCAACAAAAAAAAAAAAAAACAACAGCAAGGGTAGGTTTGCTTCAACAAACTTCCCTCTCCTTGGCTCAATACGCACTGGACTTGTCTCCAACACCGTCTAGGTGGAAGCTTTTTTTTTTTTTTTTTTTTTTTTTTTTTTTTTTTTAAATCATCTAACGTTCCCGTTCTCTTTTTTTGCAATGAGTGGGTATATCGAGAGATGACGTACATGTATTCACGTGCATCGTGAAATAACAATTTGATTTTAAAACATGAATTCTTTGATTAATTAACACTTGGATTAGCTAATGCTAACGGCGCATGTCCTCTTAAACTCTCAGACAACTTTATTTTTCTTCTTACATACAGTTTGTGTTGTCCAGATGGGTATGATTAATTGAAAATAGTGTATTGTTTCCCTGCTGCGTGTGTATTAAAACCAAGTTGGCGTTGTCCTTGTAGATGCTACAATATGTGCTCGTCTGTCTCATTCGAAATAGTTGGAAAACTTTATTTTTGGACTAAAACTTAAAATATTCTGAGTAAACGTCGACCAGAACTAGACGAAATCAGTCTGAGTATTAGTCAACAAAAACTAGACGAAGACAAACACATTTTGAAAAAACTAAAATATGGCTGAGACTTATTGACAAGTACTATCGTCCAAAAGATTAAGACGAAAATTAAAAGGGCTGTCAAAAACAACACTGGTGTCTACAAGCAAGGCCCTGTAGGAGCATAGCATACCCAGGTTATACCAGACGTCCATTTCGCCGCTGAGCGTGCGGACCTCGATGATACTCTGTCCCAGAAAGTCATCGGACTCCCTCTTGAGCCGCTGCTTCACCCGCGACTTGATGTCATCGTCCTCGTCCCAGACGCGCAGTTTCACACGGTCTGACGAGTTATGGCACTCGCTGGAAAAGACCAATCCGAATTATGAAATTATCCAAATCGAAACATAAAAGTTAATGAAGATGAGGAGGGCAACCTACAAGCTGAACTTCTCCTCCCAGACTGGGTTCAAGTTCCCGTAGATGGTCTTTGTCCTCTTTTTGGTCTTGCCTACCTGAATGGTGACGTAAGGGTCACTGGAACCGGTCCTGTCCTTGGCCTGGAGACCCTGCGCACTGACAACTAACAAAGGCAACAGAAGGAGCACATGACTATTCAAATTGCATAACAAACACCTACTCAACACAAAACATTTATAATATGCAGAATAACACTCTTGTAACCAATGTTTCCTCTAAGCTGTGCTCCTGCACAATCACACACTGCTTTTACATTCTCAGAAAATCGATGCAGTGCACAAAATAAAATTCAACAGAAATGTATTGTAGCGTCGCTAGGACTACCGTCGGAGCTGCAGTGATGCTTCAGCGCGACACTCCTATTGGTGCGTTCGATATGGCAACGCAACGATCCAATTGGTGGGTTACTGACACCAGGATTGTAAAAAGTTGTGAGGTGCATGACATGAGGAGTGTGGAGAAAAAGGAAGAGCGAAAAGTGAGTAAGGGCGCTGTCACACAAGACCAAGAGGACCAGGGTCCAGTTGGAGAGCTATGTCGCAGCAACACAAGAATGATTTGTTGAAAAGTTTCACCATTCACATTGCGCCAACCGATCTTTCCAAGTCGTATCACAAGGATGAAAGGCGTACTTACTGATTGGACAAGTAGAACAGGAAATACAGTGGGGCAAATAAGTATTTAGTCAACCACCAATTGTGCAAGTTCTCCTACTTGAAAAGATTAGAGAGGCCTGTAATTGTCAACATGGTTAAACCTCAACCATGAGAGACAGAATTGGAAAAATTTTTTAAAGAATCTATTTGCAAAACATGGTGGAAAATAAGTATTTGGTCACTACAAACAAGCAAGATTTCTGGCTGTCAAAGAGGTCTAACTTCTTTTAACGAGGTCTAACGAGGCTCCACTCGTTACCTGTATTAATGGCACCCGTTTTAACTCATTATCGGTATAAAACACACCAGTCCACAGTCTCAGTCAGTCACACTCCAAAGTCCACTATGGCCAAGACCAAAGAGCTGTCGAAGGACAGGCTGGGAAGACTGAATCTTCAATAGGTAAAACACTTGGTATAAAGAAATCAACTGTGGGAGAGATTTTTAGAAAATGGCATAAAGAAATCAACTGTGGGAGAGATTTTTAGAAAATGGAAGACATACAACACCACTGATAATCTCCCTTGATCTGGGGCTTCATGCAAGATCTCACCCCGTGGTAGTAACAAAGGCTACTATTAGTATTACTATCAGTAACACAATGCGCCGCCAGGGACTCATATCCTGCACTGCCTGACGTGTCCCCCTGCTGAAGAAAGTACACGTCCAGGCCCATCTGCGGTTCGCTAGAGAGCATTTGGATGATCCAGAAGAGGACTGGGAGAATGTGTTATGGTCAGATGAAACCAAAATAGAACTTTTTGGTAGAAACACAGGTTCTCGTGTTTGGAGGAGAAAGAATACTGAATTGCATCCTAAGAACACCATACCCACTGTGAAGCATTGGGTGGAAACATCATGCTTTGGGGCTGTTTTTCTGCAAAGGGACCAGGACGACTTACCTGTGTAAAGGAAAGAATGAATGGGGTCATGTATCGAGAGATTTTGAGTGAAAATCTACTTCCATCAGCAAGGGCATTGAAGATGAGACATGGCTGGGTCTTTCAGCATGACAATGATCCCAAACACACAGCCAGGGCAACAAATGAGTGGCTTCGTAAGAATCATTTCAAGGTCCTGGAGTGGCCTAGCCAGTCTCCAGATCTCAACCCCATAAAAAATCTGCGGAGGGAGTTGAAAGTCCATGTTGCCCAACGACGGCCCCAAAACATCACTGCTCTAGAGGAGATCTCCATGGAGGAATCGGCGAAAATACCAGCAACAGTGTGTGAAAAGCTTGTGAAGAGTTACAGAAAACGTTTGGCCTCCGTTATTGCCAACAAAGGGTACATAAGAAAGTATTGAGATAAACTTTTGGTATTGACCAAATACTTACTGTATTTTCCATCATGATTCGCAAATAAATTCTTTAAAAATCATACAATGTGATTTTCAGTTTTTTTCCACATTCTGTCATGGTTGAGGTTTACCCATGTTGACAATTACAGGCCTCTCTAATATTTTCGAGTGGGAGAACTTGCACAATTGGTTGTTGACTAAATACTTATTTTCCCCACTCAAAAGTAGCAAAAGCAGACCCTGGTCCGATTGCATTCACAAGCGAAGCAGGGTGCTTAAAGCGGGATGAGACCCACGATTTTTGAGCGGACCAGAGTTTGTTTGTTTGGTCCGAACTGTAGTTTGGATGCGCGTTCACATTTACAAAATGAAGGGGACTATCTGAGGAAAAAAAACTCTGGTCCATTTAAAACAGACCAAACAGCGCTAGTGTGAACGCGCCCTAAGACTCATCTGCTGTTTTGCTGAAGCCACATTCCGCTGACAATTTGTGCAAGCGCTACAGTGTTAATTAATATCTTTGTTCAAAACTGATATAATCTAGTTAATTAGACCAATAATATTGTTTCCGTACTATTTTGCTTCTTTGGTTTCGGATCATATTCGGTTCTTTTCATAAACTCCACCATCAATTGACAAGACAGCTCGTTGAGTTGACTTTCACTGTGATAAAATCAAACACATGCTGCGTTCTAAAGCCGGATTTAGGTGGAAACAGGACGAAGGTTTTACTGCATACGAGCAGGCAGGAGTGTCTCAAGAGTGATTTGGTCGAGGATCAAGGTAATTATTATATTAAATAGCACCATGCATGCACTTTCAAACGTTGTGAACAAAATCAATGGATAAAATAAACGAAAACTGTCCGTTCTTTGCTTTTACCCTGTTTTACGTTCATATCTATAGAAATTCTGCAATTTAAGAATTTGTCTACGCAAATTTTCAACTTAAAAAGCCCTTTGTTTCATGACGGCCGCCATATTAGATAACACAATACCGTAACTTTTGCTTCAAATATTTATGTAAAATGAACAATAAATGACAGTTTTTTTGCTTTTAACCAAGAATCTAGACCGTTTTACATTCATATCTATAGAAATTCTCCAATTTAAGCTTAAAAAGCTCTTTGTTTTGTGATGGCCACTATGTTGGATTTTGTATCTTAACATGACATTTAAAATGCTATTTCTGGCAAAAACTTAAATGATATGTTAAATATAGCTATTGATCCTGAAAATCTAGGTGATTTTCTCTGATTATCATCTCAAATATGAGAATTGTATACCCATTTTAAGTTTTGTTATACTTATATAAAAAATAATGACTCAGTATTTTATTATGGAACGACTGAATTTTTTAAAGCCGCTGCTCATGAAGACTCAAATATATATAAGGGTGGTGCCTGTTTTGGTTTTAGGTTGCTAGTGGCTTGGTTTTGAAAATATTTGAATTTTAAGTTTTTTTTAATAATTGGCCTCCCACAGATCAGCCCTGGGCCATGTGTCCCGTCAACTGATAGTGAAGTTTATGGTTCTTTTAATATGAACCATTTGGTTCTTTTAAGATGGAATGGCTGTCGGAGTATGTGCAAATGATTATTTTAAACCTGTTCTGTAAGGCTGCTTAGACACCGAGAATAGGAATCGAGTGTTTTATTGTCTGAACAGTTTTAATGTAGGAGTTACTGACATACTCCTATTGTGGTTGTTCATTATGCTTTATTGATTAACTATTTATTAACTCACCCATGCCACAAACAACTGGACCTTACCCAGGCCAAAGCAGGACTCTTACAAATAACATAATACACATCGCATGAACGAGATTTTAGTTTTTTCATTTTAAGTGGGCCAAATCAATTATATATATATATATTAATGATTCTTTTATTAAGCCATGTAACTTGCTATGATCCAAGATTTTGAACAGGCGTGATACTGGTGTGTGGCCACAGGGTACACATCTGATGTTGCTCACAGTGGTCCTCAGTGTGCTCAGGGAGCCTGTGTGTCTGCTCAGACAAATGAAGAATTAAAGGGAACATTGCTTGTAACTAACCTAAATTGTAATGAGTGACGAAATGAATAACGTGACAAGTTCTTGAGCAACCATGTGCAAAAATTTCAGCGTAACTCCAGCATATGTGAAATTCTCAGCTTAAAAAAAAACAAAAGCAGGAGCCTCAATGATGTCTCCGCCTTTGATGGGCCTCAGAGACAAGGTGTGATGGTTACCACAGCAACAACCGCTGCCACTGCACGCTGCCACGTGTCAGGTTACCGTGGTAACAGTGGCACCCTGGATGCGCGGGAGGTGTTGGCGGTGGGGTGAAGTTAGTTGGGTTTGCAGTTGACATTAATGTACAGAGATGTGAATATGCAGTGACATACGGCAAGAGCCCTTTAGTCAGGAAACTTGTCCGCACCTAGCTTTGTGGCAGTGACTGGTCTGGAGATATAAACATCTGCAATAGCACAGCACTCAATTCAATTTAATTTATAAAGCACTTTAAAAACAACCAGGGTTTAAACACAATGTTTTGTGTAGATGAAAAATGAAAACGACAAATAAGGTATGTGCTCCGTCTTAGCGGCCAGCATTGACATACTTGATGCTTATTTGCAGTGAGAAATGACAGTTTCACACTTTCCTCTCACATGATGGTAGTTTGTAGGCCTGCACAATATATCGTTTTAACATCGCCATCGCGATGTGCGCATACGAAATAGTCACATCGCAGGATGTGTAATTGTTTTTTTTTTGTTTTTGTTTTTTTTGAACATGTAAACTTTTGTTTTACTTTGTAAAAGCAGCAAGTGTGCAGATCCTGGATAGTTTTATACACAACAAGCCTGGATTAAAGTGCTTGTGACAGAAAAAAGCATGTCTATTGCATATTACACGGGGTGTTTTATGCTCCTGAATGAAACTGACCACTTGGATGTGTGTTGAAGCGATCGATGTATTTATTCAATTTTTTTAATCCCGTGCTACGAAAATGATGACACCCGGCCACTGTCTCGTATTGAGGAAAAATGTGAATGTGACATCAGCGGACTAACCATTTCCACAATACAACCATTAGTATTGTATAAAGAAGGAATGCGGATTCAGCTGATTTTGTGTTTTAATTTGTTTATTTTTTTGGTGCCACGCCAGCCAAATGTGCTGCAGGCTTTTGTTGCTGCACCAGGGAGAGTGGTGTGAGGCTTTTTGGAAGATCCTTTTCACCACGAACAAAACAAATATAACAATGGAGCAACCACTGGACGGATTACTAAGTGAGTATGCAACGCTTTTTATGTTATGTCAAATACTGGGATCATGTCAAATGTTTTAATAAGGAGGTGGCTTGCATTTTGTGGGCGACAATGCTCCCTGTCCACAGAGAAAGCCACTCGGCCAACGACCGGCGGCTTCTCGTGCACCATGGTCGCCGGCCGCTAAAGGTGTGCCTCGGCTTGGGCCCGGGAAGCTCCCCGCTCTTGTCTCCGGTTCTCGATTGTGTCCAGACATCCACCCCCCTCGGTCCTCTTCGCGTGCCCACCGAGAGACCACTATCCTCAGCTTGGGCTCGGGGTGCCCCCCGCTCTCGTCTCCGGTTCTCAATTGTGTCCAGACTTCCAGCCCCCTTGGTCCTCTTCGCGTGTCCGCTGTACTCGGCTTGGTTCTCGGGCAGCCACGTGCCCCGACGTCGGCAGTTTTGTCCACCGAGAATGCGCTATGTTCGTCGTTCCTTTTTGTGTCCTGGCTCGCCGTCGGTGGCTGGCCGATCAGTGAAGACAATCAACCCCGCCGCCGTGTGTGACATGAGTCGGGGTAGTTTTGTGTGATTTTTAATTCTCGAAAGACGAGGAAAAGACTTGGAAAAGCAGCTCAGTTCAGGTTAGCATGTTGCCTAGTTGTCACACCTCCTATTCTGTTTACGCGCTTTCCTCAGTCTCCGAAGTCGGGGCAGGCAAATGACAAAACCCGGACTAACTCCGGTTTTATGAGATAGTTTAGGAGGTGCAAGAAGAGGACAGTTTTGACCATTATGGAGTAATTTTGCCATGTCGTACTGAATAAATACATTTTTAATATTTCATATTCCATTTAGCACAAATGGTAAATGGTGTTATACTTGTATAGCGAGACTGTTATTTGTCATGACCATACCATTTATTTAGCATTTGGGGAAAAACACCTAAATAAAAAGAATATCCTTTAAAAATATTGGAGTAGAGAGATTAAAACAATGACATTTTCTGCTCTCTGTCGCATTTAACTCGTTCTGAATCTTACCCCTCGATGGGCTGAATTCTAAATCAACTGAAATAGTTACTCTGCCGACGTCATCACGCAGCTGTAGGTGCTAGAGCACTAGAATGACAGGTAGCGCTAAACGTCAGATTAAAAGACTAATTTCTCGTCATCTGCGCTTTGCCAAATTGCCGAATCGTCTCAAAATAGGATTATAATTCACATAATAATGCTATTTATTACTTTTTTATGACAAGCACTTTAAACGGCATTATATAAATTAGGGATCCGGATTGAAAATCGGGCAGATCGCGCCATTTTTTAGGGGACCTGAATCAGAATCGGACGCAGAAAACATTTGCGGAGGTGGTCTGTCCGATCACTGAACTAGACGAGGCAGATAACTTTGTCATACTTGTTCACCCAATGAGGGGCATGGACGAAGAGATACACTTTCAATATTCGCGGAATTCAACCTTTAATATCACTGCATTAAAAACACAGCATGCCTTGAAAATATAATGACAGCATTGACGTTTTGTGTGGTCCAATCACAGTCTCATTCACAAACTCACTCGAGCTGCTTGTATCCATGACAGCTGAACAATTGACTGGTTCAGAACAACCTTTGTCCGAAAGCAGCAATTTGCGCCAAACGTATTGACGCATTGAAATGTTTTGAATAAACAAGAACATACCGTTGATGCTGATCTTTGCTGACCACTTTGAGGTCCCGTCTAAGACGTTCTGCTTGATGTTTTTCATGTGCTGGTTGTGGAGCGTCCTAGATATGTCGAACACCCGCCGGATTTCCTCAAAGATCTCCGGTTTGTTTTTCTCGCGAATCTTCATCCGGTCCTTCATGGCCATGATGATATGCTGCGTTCGATCCTCCGCTCCCGTCTTGGAGCTCTTCTCTGCCGCACCTAGGGAAGGTGACAGAAAATGGGGAAGATTTTGACATGAACTGTTGAATCGGATTTTGGATGAAAACGCACTATCCACTCACGCTGCAAGCAGTCGGCGTTGAGCAGTTCTTGACACTTCTCGTGGACTTTGACGCCACACTCAGCACAGCGCATGCCCTGCCGGGCGATGCCCCACAGCAGTCCTTCACACTCGTAACAGTAGGTGGGCGTGGTGGCGGTCCACACCTCAAAGTTGTGCGGCGTGGTGCAAGAGATTGGATAGATGAGAGCCTGCAGTGTCTTTTTGTACACATGAGTTTTCTGTTTGAAAACATCAAAACAGGTAGCAGTGAAGCACAGTGAAACTGTTAATCACGACAGGGATACATTTTAGATCCACATTCCGCAATATATAGTTTCAATATCCAAGTGATCAATGATCTATGGTTTTGCTTTTTCATTGTAGATTTGCTCAATTACACCATATGGACTTACAAGTTCTTTGTCCTTAAGGGAGGTTCGTGTGGCCAACGTGTGGGACAGTCCAGCCTTTCTGGACCGGATCATGGTCTGGGAAGAAGAATTAAGAGTTAGGTGATCTGAACAGCTTTAATGTATCATGGAAGTATGATGTACTCCCATTGTGATGATTATTCATTGTGTTTCGTTAATTAGGAGAAAACAGTGAGCAGGAAAGGGTTATGGGGGGACAGAAAGGAACATAGAAAAGGAGAGACAGAAGAGAAGAACGAACAACAACAAAAAATACATCCAACGCCTACACTGACTATGAACATAGTGCTATGTTAGTGATTTGTATTTCCGGTGGACACCATGTGGGGGGCCTGATGACCAAGGAGAAAAAGGAGGGGGGTGGGGGGTAAAAAAGAGATGTGATTAGGTGGGGTGGAGCGTACACAAATCAGCAATGTTAGATGTACAAACAGTATTATGTGAATCACTTGTAAGTTCGGATATGTTGATATCATATTCTATGCTGCTGATCGCTAATTCTGGCACCGTTTCTCTGCTTGAGTGTGCTTAATTGCACCCAGTCATGCGTGAATTCTATCAGATGTGTGATAGTCCTGCAAACAAGTGGAAATTCTGCGCTGGGCCCTAGCGTCACGGCCTCTCCCCAGCCAATCAGATGGGGTGAGCCGACGCAGCCTATCCCTCCTCCCATAGCTTCCGCATACCCCCAGGATCCAGCGTGGTCCCCGGACCATCCACACTGTCATTAACCGGCCTTCAGGGAAGGGATGAGGGGATGCACCACCGACCCAGTCACCACTGCAACCCCCAACTGACACGGCACACCGCGGGACCCCAACGTTCCACTAAGCCCATGGCAGGACAGAATCTCCACCCGAAGTGGGCGACACACCACTGACCCACCACCACTCAGTCAGCGACCCGCGCCGGAACCCAAGGAGGATTCCCGGGCAGAAAAGAGAAGGGAAGGCGGAAGTAGGAGAGTGCCGAGAAGCCGCCGCGGGGTGGACCGGAGCCCTGACCCCCACACCCCCACCCATCACAACGGTCCCCAACTGGCAGCTAATACCTAGCATCATGATGGGATTGTGTGGGGAGGGTAGTGCAGTGTATGCATTAAAATAGGAGAGCCCAGCTGAGGGCAGTAGGAGCTGCATGAGAGTTCTTCCCAGCCGCACATCCCACCGCCCCTCGCCGACATGTTTCCTCCCTGCTGCTGCTTGCTGCTATCTTCGTCAGTGTAGTCTGTTTGCTTTTTTTGTATTTCCTCTGTGGATCAACTGTGCTGGTCTCTCATACGTAATGAAACAAAAATTGATCTGATTAGTTGGTCTCTCAGCGCAATTGACAAGATTTTTTCAACAAGACACGGTGCACCAGGAGAGCCGTCTTGCCCAGACGGGACCTTCGCCACTGGATATGTGAGAGATTCACGGGATCACTGGAAGCCAGCGTGTCTTACTGTCATATCTGTGGAAGATATCGAGGAAATTTGGCTGTTTGGCGTGACGGTTGTGGGGTTCCTTCATCTTGGCTTAGGAGGTGCCCTGCTCTACCAGAAAGTTTCAAAGACGGCAGCTTTCAAAGAAATCAACAAATTGACCATGGCTCAAACGGTGCGATTCAAGGCATTGGAAGACCGCGTCAAGGCTCATATCGAGAACTGGCTCCGTGGACTCACGGTTCGGTCTGAGGAAGGATGGAGAAAAGTGGATGCTACCTTGCGCCAGGTGACGGAACTGTCGGGGCAGGTGACTGAAGTGTCGAGGCAGACCGTGACTATTGGCAATGACTTAAGGGGACTGAGGTCTCGCCTACGTCATGAGGATCGCGAATTTAATTGAAGACCAACCGTATTTGGCCATATTAAATTCTTATTTGGCTTAATTCGATTATAATTTTCCTTTCCCTTTCCCGAAAGCCTTTACCCCACCCCTCCCTTCTCCTGGAAAGAGCCGCGCAGATGGCCCTATCGCTTGCCCTTGATCTCTTCCCAAGGCCGGCCGCAGGGCCCTGCGACTCTTATTTTGTATACAGACACGTACACTTTTGCATACACCACCCCCCCCAGTCATTTTTTGTGCTATGACTGATTCCCCCACTTCTTCCAGCCATGACTGGTTGTTCTTTTTTTTTTCGTACAAAACATCCCTGCACGTAACCTGTGCGTCGTGTCCTACCCATGCTATGTTGTATGATATATGTGTGTCTACTTGTAACTTGTTCTGTAATTTCTGGAGAGAGAAATGGCAGTGCGGAACAAAGTCTGCAGCGGCCCGATGCTCACTCATCGAACGGAATTTCGTTGCATCTGTTGTCATCTTGTGAGAGCTGGTGTCAATGACAAATAAATCTCTGAATCTAAAAAAGTAAAAAGTTTATGTACATGGGAGTGGTCAACTTGTCGTCTTTATCACTCCTCCATGACGGTTAGCATTAATGACAAAACTTTGGCATGGGGAGGAGGCAGCAACAGATGAGTTTGCCAAATCAATTACCTTAATTGACTGCAATTGAAAAACTCAAAGAGATAAAATAGTTCCGACAGGATTTTAACAACTTAGAGTTAACTCGACGGCACAGACAGGGCACTACGGTACGTGCTACCGTGACCAAATCCTCAGATCACCTTGCATAAAGAACTAAATAAGCATGAGTCAACAGTGGGAAAAAAATCTTGAAAATGAGTGCAAGGATTTCCTTTTACGTCTTGCTATGATTTTACTTTGATGATTTGTTTGTGAGAAACGGGGCTCCAAGAGAGAGGGAAGGTGTAGGCGTCTTTATGCTGAATATTTAAAAAAAAAAAAAAAAAAAAAATGAAAAGGATGCAAAAAGTGTGCGAGGTGATCCCACATCATTCAAAATACAACAGCTACTGTTTGTGTGCTTTACTCACCATAGCCTGGAAGCAAAAAGAGGAGGAGGAGGAGATGGAGGAGGAAGAAAATAAAAGGTTACAGATGAGCAAGCGGCTAAAAGAGACCTTAGAATTAGCATTGTCGAACAGTGATGGGTAAAATATTTGTGGCCGTTTGTGTTTTAATTTTTATTCCTAAATACACAAGTACTGTATTTATAGGATTATTTACACTGAAACATTTTTTAAAAGTAGGACAGAGAAAATAAAAGTTCATCTAACTTGAATTTCAATTATGAATGTATATATAGTTGACTAGCTAGTCGTCTTTTTTTGCTCCAATTTCAGACTAATGAGCTCGACACACAGGAGATGTCGCTCGCGTTCAGTACATTTTCTATGGCACAAGCGCAAAGAGGAGAAAATCGCCACTCTTTTGCGGCGAAGCGACACGTGCACATGAAATTTCGCACACATGCACGTACACGTGCACACGTGGACCAGTGACGCGATAGGAGATGGTAGAAAATAGGAAATGGTTCTACAGGGTGTCCATAAAGTCTCTTTACCATTTAAAAAAATATTAAATGTGCAGTTGATTAGATATTTTATTCAGATTTGTTCTATTGTATTCAGTGTTTATTAAAGTTTTTTTATTACACTGTGTCTCATGGTTTATTGAAACAAAATCGGATGGGCAGACTCAGCGAAACTACAAAACTGAGTATGGAAGAGATCAACCATCACGTCCGTCAATTCGTGCATGGCACAAGAAAAATATGGAGACAGGGACAGTGTTAGATTAAAAAAAGGAGTGAGCGACCAAGAACATCTAATAAAAACATCGAACGTGTAAGACAATCCTTTTCTTGTTCTCCCACAAAGTCCCTCCGTACTGCTGCCACACAGTTACAGCTACCGCGTTCAACAGTGTACAAGGTCCTACACAAGAACTTGCGATTGTACGCTTACAAACATTTTTCTTCATCGAGACATCAATTTCTGCAAATGTTTACCTTGGCCTTTTAACTGAATATGTGGCACCACAACTGAATGACCTTCAACCAACCATCATTTTTCAGCAAGATGGTGCACCACCACATTGGGGGCTGCATGTTCGTGGGTTCCTCAATCAAACATTTCCAGACCGATGGATTGGAAGGGATGGGCCAATTCCTTGGTTGCCACATTCACCAGATATCCCTCCCCTGGACTTCTTTCCATGGGGCTATGTTAAAGATATCGTGTATCGAACAAAGATAAGGGACATTACTGACCTTAGGCGAAGGATTACTGATGCCATTGCCACAATTGATGAGGCTATGCTACAGCGAACATGGCAAGAAATCGAGTACCGTCTTCATGTGCTTCGTGCACTAATGGTGCCCATGTAGAAGTGTATTAAAAGAGGTAAAAAAAAAAAAAACCTTCAATAAACACTGAATACAAGAGAACAAATCTGAATAAAATATCTAATCAATTGCATTTTTAACTAGAAACTGCAATTTCTGGAGTGCAATTGGGGACATTTGGGGTACACGTCCAATTGAATCTGGATTGATATCTGGTCATTTCCTGTTGATTTGGGGACATTGTTTTTTTTTGCCATTGAAAATGAATGGACGTCCATGGATGTCAAAGGTATCGACTTACATAGGCGTCAATGGAATCCAAGTACATTGGCATCAATAGAATGAAAAAAACATGATTAAATGCCATTGGAAATTAATGGGAAGTTTGGACGTCCATGTACATCAATGGCAGCACCCTCCGTAAGCGTCAATAGAATCGGGGACATTTGGGGGGACAGGTTCTATAGATATCTGAGCATTTCCTGTTGATTTGGGGACATTGTTTTTTTTGCCATTGAAAATGAATGGGAAGAAACGTGTCGATACTCGAACGGTGCCGATCGGTCAAGTGATTCGGGCTGCACGGCGCGCCGAAGGAATCCCATTAAAAAAAAATAGAATAACACTATCTGGGTCTTTGAAAAAGACCCAGATAATAAATTTGTGAAATGGTAAAGAGACTTTACGGTCACCATGTATTTCTGTTGCCCAGCACTACAACCAATCAGCAATGGATTTACTGATGGACAAATCAACTGCGAGAACATTATACACCTGTTTGAAGAGAGTATCTGTTGAATATTCTGCTTAAAACTAACTTCATTGCACACTGTAGGCTATATCAGTGTTTGAAATAATATTTATATGATATTTTTACTAATATCTTGGGATTGTTATTATATATTATTGCTAGTTGAAAACTTTACCCAATATTTCTACTTGAATCACGTTTATGCACCATTTTGCTGCATTTTTTCATTAAATCTACCTATAAAAAAAAAAAGAAAAAAAAAAAAAGAAATGTTATTCAAGCAAATTTTTCTTTTTCGTGATTATTGGGATCAATAATTGATGCGTTGACCTGGGCCAGTGGTTTTGATAGTGGAGCCAGTGAACTTAAAAAGCCACTGGCCATTTGAATTTTCCCTAACTGTCTACTACTGGTGTCGTTTTTTCTTCTTCTTTTTTTTTCTTTTTTTTTTTTTTTTTAGAAGGCAAAGTTAAAATCACTTTCTCACTTTCTCTGTTAATTCCAACAAAACCTTCTGCCTCCGCATGATTGCAAACAGATCACGTCCCATGTGTTGTCTTTCAGCTCAACAGCAAAGACTTTCGCACTTCACCATCACTCATCGCCTCCTGTTTGTCGAGCCATTAAATGTGAAACTATCTTCATATGCAGAGGTGGGTAGTAACGTGTTACATGTACTCCATTACATTTACTTGAGTAACGTTTTGAGGAAAATGTACTTCTAAGAGTAGTTTTACTAAGCCATACGGTTTACTCCTACTTGAGTAGATTTGTGAAGAAAAAAACGCTACTCTTACTCCGCTACTTTGGGGTACACAAGAGCAGTTACATTTTTCCTCTTTATTCTACATATTAGATTCATTTATTTATTTATTTTTGCCAGCGAAGCCAAGAGTAGCTCTACTAATTTCACCAATGAGACATCGAAACTATAATCACAAGACTCCATTGAACCAATCAGACGCAAGCTTGCCGTTCTATGATCACGCCAGCCTGTTCAATCACGTGGCGTCTTTAAAGCACCGTAAACAAATGAAGTATTTGACATAGAGCACTGCCCTCAACATGACTCAAAAGCACAGATTTAAACCTCTCTCCCAGTTTTTGACACCGATTGACCTCTGAAAACCGCAGATATGGTCCTTTTAGTTTCATAATAAAAACTGAAGGAATGATGCACTATCCAAACTAGGAACTATTTTTCTCCACTAGAGGGCACTCATGCTCTTTGGATGAATAATGCTTCTTTTCTTTTTCTTTTTCTCTCGCCGGAATTCAATGATTTTTGTGTTTGTATTCGTTTGGCTTAAAACAAAAAACAAAACAAAAAAAATAAGCACTTACTCACAATGTTACTCATTACTTGAGTATTCTTTTCTCCGGATACTTTTTTACTTGGAAGGAATAGTATCTTTTCTCGTATTTATTGTTTGACTGTTTGTATTACTCTAACACACTTAATATAATCAATCAGGGAATAGCATCTTTTCTCCCATTTACTGTTTCACTGTGTATTCCTTTAACACACCCAATATAAAATAAATAGCATTTATATCATGGTTTAAGAAAAAACAAGCAGAATATATTTGATATTATGAACAGTTGCACTTGGAATGATTAGAACTTGCAGCACCAAGACAAAGACATTTTTTTCTCGGGAACCTTTTGTTGACTTGTGATATGGTGACCCTGAAACGAGTCTGCCTCCTCGCCTGGGTCTGTTGCTGGTTTGCCTTGCCGTTTGATCGCTGTCGATCTGAATAAATTGTCAACTTGTGTTTCAAAGTCTTTTTCCAGCTTTCAAAATGGAGTCAGTACAAGGGGTTAAGACTAAGGTGAACGCGCGGAGTTTGGCCTGGGGTTTTGCTGCGCCAGCTCCAATGGCGGTTCGGCTGACGTGATTCCGGCAATCTGGCTAAAAGGTCAGATTCCTTCAACTTGTACTTGAGTACATTTTTGGATGACTACTTTTACTTGACTAATATTATTTTGAAGTAACGCTACTCGTACTTGAGTTAAATTTTTGACTACTCTACCCACCTCTGTTCATATGGTTTCCTCGAGAGTTAGTTGTTTACATTAGCAATGCATTTTAGTTAGCAATTTTGTTAAAAGAAATGTTATAATAAATGCTGTCGTTTACGTTTTTTGCATCACTTCCTGTAAATGTTTAAAAATATTTTAAAATCTGTAGATAATCATTTTAAACTTACCACTTCACTAACAAGGGGAATGGGCCTCCTCTTTCGCAGGTCTGGCATGCTATCGATGCCGAACGGTGTGTTTTCCCTACACAAAAACACACAAAGGCACAGATCAATATGTAAACAGGTGAATATACCTACAACAAGACGTTCACTGACCCTGGCTTAGCCCATGGCTGCCTGTCGGGATCGCCATCTTGGCTCTGAAACACATAGTCAAATGTCATACTGTAGATATTAAAGTATGTGCAATGTCTTTTCACAGGTGTATGGATGCCACACGAGCATGCAGATGGAAGCGGGTTGGGACAGAGGCAACTCGGTTGACTTTCAGCACTGCATGCTAATGATAATGTTGCTCCAATAGGTTTTGTGCTCTAAACATTTGGAAGTTACTTTCACAGCCCTATTTACTTAAATTGAACAAAAATTAGGGTGGTTAACTTTGAGCGATCGTTAAAAATGGACAAATGTTCCAAAAAAATGCCCGCTTCAAACCAAAACAGTAAACTTTCAGTATCCTAAATCCTTCTTACACCATGCTTGGGTCATAACAAACACTAAAGCTGATGTTATTTGTCATCAGTATGGCAAGGAAGTAGCAAAGTGAATGCAACTGTACACCAAAGAAACATTCCATCAAATTACACATGAACAAGGTCTTGGGGGGATGCAATGTTAGTAATGTCGGGAGGCAGAGAAACCACACAGTCAGAAACCTGATCTCCATCTTGACTTCCACCTGCAAGACAGCACAAGAGAGACAGCCAAGTGTCAACACATGCTTGGCTTAATCACTAACCGCCGGCTGAGCTCATCAGTGTTCATTAACACGTCCATCCGGCAATAATAATTAAAAAAAAAAAAAAAATCTGATATCTCCGTCTTCCCCAGGAGATAAATCATGAGTTCTAATTCAGCAAATGGCTGCTACAGCTGGAGTGAGGGGCTGGCGATTGGCAGGTGATGGATGGACGACGCTCGTGGGGATATGAAAATCTTGGCTTTTGCGAATACGACAAGACAGATGGCGTCAAATTGATATTAGCGCTTAGCATTTGATGGCCACGTTCCATAGAGGTACTTTGAAAAGTTAAAAAAAAAACATAAGTACAAAATTTTAGAATCAGACCAAAGCTGTTGTTTGTTGTTAAAGTCACACTGAGATTTTTGCTGAGATCTTACCCCCAAATTACACATAGTCTGTGTCTGCACCGTTCCGAACGACACATCAAATACGTTTCTATTTTAATCAATACATGGTGGTCCACATCATCTGCTCAGCTCCGGTCTGGATCCGCTTGAGTTTGTCTGTTCCGGTCGGTCCGCAGAACTAAAAATACATTCGAGGTCCATTTTCTTGTCCGTCAACTTGCAGTCGGATCAAGTCCTGCCGTTTAGCACGCACCAAATAGGAAATAGTTTTGTGCATGCGTCCGCAGGTGTCAGACCAGATGAGAGATGTAAGCAATGGGCATTGGGCAACCCAGCCTGCATGCAGGCGGTCCGCAACGGAGTGACGCTGAGCGAACAAGGACGATGTGGAATTTGAGGGTAAGTTGTCTAAAAGTGAACGTATGGTGGAACCTGGACTTGTCGGAAACTAGGCGCAGGAAAACATAGATAATAGTCGGATCACTACTAAGAATATTTAGAACTCTGTTTTAGTGGAAACATGCAATGAAGCTTGATTCAAGGTTGAGGATTACCTGCTTCAAAGCCCTCTCGAGAGGAAGTGGACACACTGGCCAGATTGCGCCTCATCTCCCGCTTCTCCCGCAGAATCTGCTGGAAAGTCCTAACACATTTCAGCTTGCGTTCATCCATTTGGTTTATCTCAAGGGTTTTATTCCCAGCTTGCACAGCTGTTTTGCCTTCAATGTGTTCTTCTTGTTTCCCCGGTTCTGCAACTGACAAGGATTCAGTTGTGGTGCCTTGAGACAGCTGATTGTTGATGTTTCGATCCGAAGGCCACTTCTCAAGAATGTTTGCGTGGTCTGGTACGCTGGCAGACATGGATTTGGGGTAGGTTACAAGTTCCTGGCTGGTGGCAGCACACTCTTCGCCATCCTCTTCAAAGGGAATATTTTGGCTCACAACATCCCAGCTGAAAGATTTTGGAGGCATGTCAGAAGGCACCGTTACGTCAAAATCTGTTGCATCTTCCAGATCTTGGTCTGGAGGGACCTCAAGTTTACAAAGTGCACCGCGCAAAGCGGAACTGAAGTCAGAAACGGCTCGACCTATACGCTTGACATTGAATCCTGTTTGAAGATCTTCACGGCTAGGATGATGGACTCTGTTTACAGTCTCCGGTACAAAGGGTTTCTCCTGCGAAGCCCATGTCCCTGATGCATTATCATATGGCAAATAACATTCCTCATAACTGCCAAACTGATTGCTTGACTGGTTGTAGTGAATCCCATTGGAGTAGCCATAATTTTCATCAAAAGAATGATGACCAGAATGCTTAAGGTAAGAGCAAGAATCTGCAGCATAGTTTCTGACATTTGACTGAAATCCTGGCTGGGATTTTGACCTCCGTGTTTGCCAATCCTCCCGGCGTGAGGATGTCCTCGTATGTGGATTGGAGTTATGCTGCCTAGATCCAAATAAGCCATGATCCTTGGAGATCCTGGTGGTGTAGTGATTGTAACTGAATGCTCCATCATAATAAGCACCTGCTTTAGGATCCCCCAGGTAAGAATCTCCATCCCATAGATGCTCACTAGCTCCCCCATGTGGCGGTTTAGTGGTCCTCCATTGCTCGTTTACTTGATCGGTAGGTCTCTCCAAATCTGACTCAGACTTGGAACTTTGAGAAGACATGGAACTAGAGCTCAGGCAGTCTTGGCCAAAGCTCAGCTTTCTGGCAAGTGCACCTTCTGGAATGTCAGAGCTGATGTCTGATGTGTCTTCAAGTTCTTCCGGGTCCAGATGACTGGCCGATTCTGCAATTGGAGATACCGAGTAGTCCTCTGCCCTCGGTCGTCGCGATTCCCCTTTGTGAATGTCAGGGAAACGGTTTGACTTGGCACTCCCTAAACTCCCATAGGCACTAGCAGGCCTTCTGCGAGCGCCGCTGTTGTCCGCGCGAACCGCCCCCGACCAGGTGCCGGCCCGTGCACCCTGGTCTTGATCCCCCTTTCCACTGGATCGAATGCCTTCGATTTCCACCAACACAGCATCCACGCAGGACGACACTTCCTCCACGGAGCCTTTTACTGAAGTGAGGTAATCCCTGAGGTCTGAGATCTCCTCCTGGATCTTGTTGATGCCCCGCAGCTCTTTGAGAATGTGATCGATGATGGCACTGGATTCCTCCTCACCTAGACGCCCTTTCTCTTCCTCTGGCTCCGGTGGCCCTGGGAGGGGGCTGGTGAAGTCATAGTCCAGGGTATCCCCGGCAGAGTAGGGTCTCTTAGGTCGAGGACGAGGGGAAGTAACCAAGATCCCATTTCGGTCTGTTTTGGCCGGTGCAGAGAGCGGGGTCGATGTGGGCGGCAGCTCCGGAGACAAAGGGAGCAAACCTTCAAATGAGATACGCTTCCGATTGGCGGGGGATTTTCCACTTTTGCGCTGCAGAGTGCAGGGTATTCGTAAACACCCTTCCCGAGTCAATGCCACTTCTCCGACACATAGTGTTTCCGGTGGTCCGGCGTGTCCTTTACCATTTGACACCACAGCAGAAGAGCACGCTTCATCCCTAGATCCCGTCTTTGGGTAGATTCGTCTGTGATCCTTCCCACGCTTTTCCTGTTCGACTTCCTCCTCGTAATAATGGTCAGAATCAGGAACATGGTGGTCCACGGAACCTTGCAGCAGCCGATGAATTTTCCCCCGTATGACTAAAGCTACTTTGGGGTTGGGTGCTCGTTTCTTGGTCTTGATGCCTCCCTTTGGGGGCACACTGGCTCCATGTTGCCCACCAGAGCGATTCCTGGAGAACATGTTCTTTATGGAATTCCTCGCATTGTCGTCATAAGGATGCTACCAGTGTTTTGCTAATCATACTTGCAGGAAGTATGCCTTTTTTATTCAGGCAAGTCACCCTGATGTAACTGGGCTAAAAAAAAAGATAAAATATTAGTAAATGCAGTAAAATTAAAAAAAAAAAAAAAAAAAAAAAAAAAAAAAAAAACAGGTAAGACATTTGAGGAATGAAGTTCTGGATGCACCGTCATGAAATAATCTAGTTATTCAAACATATTTACCGCTACAGTATACAGGAATGGGAATGAGCCACATGCTCCATCAGAACGCAGGCAGCAGCCAATTTTGTCACTTTTGTTAACACTGATTTTCTCTGTTTGCCATTCATGCAGTCGCAAATTTGTGACAACAAATGCCATTCCTCACAAACCAAGGAGTAGCCTTGGAGACAACAAAAGAATTGCAACCTCCGCCTATACATTAGTTAAAACGTAACCTTATGCCTGCTATGTGCCTATTGGTAAGCTCCAGGCAAACACTATTAAAATGAACAAACTAATCCTATTTACAACATGACGAAAGACGGATGGTGGATTTTTTGTGTGAGGGTCACTGAGTATTATCTAGTTTCGATTTATGGTCAACTGAGATTAGACCTAGATTCCAGTACCTGTATGAATTGTTCTTCTGGTTATCAAGCTATTCAATTAAATAGTCCTTGTGTACAATGAATTGATTTTCTTTCATTTAATTACTGTTGAACACTTCTGAATGTCCCAATGACACCCAAGGAGGGAATATCGAGAACATTTTGTTTCTTTTTATGCGTCTGTTGACTTTACAGCTTGAGCACAATACTCTTAATTATATTCATTGACTGCCACATTGATTGGATGTCAGCATTCTGGAAGCCTGCACAAGAGTCCTTTGCTGTCAAAAAAAGGGACAAATGTAAATCACAACCAGTTGTTGTTCATCAGACGCCAAATCTTTAATGCCCCTCTCCAAGAAAGAAGCTAGATACTCACAACCTGATACCAAACACAACCCAGGGCTCCAGACTAACATTTTTAACTAGGAGCACAGTGGCCCCTAACTTAAAATTATAGAGGCGCAAGCAGAAGATTCAGGGGCGCACGCTGTAAAGAAACATGCAAAGTTTCATCTAATTTTCATTGTTTAATCAATAAATGCTTTCATGATGAATGCATACAACTACAAACCTATGGATCTATATTTCATTCTTTATCAGTTTTAACATCAACCACTTAGAAATTAGGTTAACATGGGAATTTTGTTCTATTTCTGTCTCTGTTACCTGACATTACAACTAATCGGCAACGGATTTATTGATTAACAAATCACCTGCAAGGACACTAGCAACCCCGGAAATTGACATCCACACGCCACACTTTGTCAACATGGAGAAGCGTATTATTTTAGCAGTGGGCGATCAGCACATATTTTATGATATGCATCGCACCCCGTGTATTGGCTGTCAGCTTAACGTCGATGACTTTCGCATTTCGCCATCGCCTCCCGTGTGTTGAGCCCCTGACCCGCTCCACACATTGCCCACCTTCTTTTTCTTCTCTTGTATTTTTCCCTTGGCAAACCAGATCATGACATTACCACCAACTAGTGGATTTAACAGTTAAGGAATCAGCAACAACAAAAAAACCTGCAATGTTACTGGTCGCCCATGTGCGAGTAGATGGAAAAAAAAAAATACTCATACTGGCTCCACTTTTAGTCTCAAAATAAAATAATTTGGTCACAGTCTGAAGCCCTGCTGTGTTTCATGTTAAATACAGGGGTGAAAGTGGCTGGAATTTCTTGGCGGAACTCCCTGATATGAAGATCGCCACGGAGCAAGAATTATTTTTTTTCCTTTTTTTTTGTTGTTGAGGGGGGGGGGGGGGGTTGTCAAACCTCTTAAAAGCACTGAAATGGAAAGAAAATTGCTTTTGGCACAGTTATTCCGACAACACATAAAAAACTGATTTTCATTCAAAATCGTATTTTTTCAGTGATTTGTTAAATAAAAGTTAACAAAAACAGCACTAACCCCGACGCCCATCTCCTAATTTTTATTTTCCCTCATTTCCTCACATCTAGGCATTTTTTTTACTATACTATTGATAAATGCAATGCTGTAGCAACTTTTTAGCGCATTGCCGCCAACAGTTAAGTGTGGAGTAGAATTTTGTCAACCAAAAAAATTCAATAATAATAATTCATTCATTTATTTTCCGAGCTGCTTGTCCTCACGAGGGTGCTGGAGCTACACCCTGAATCAGTTGCCAGCCAATTGCAGGGCACAAGGAGATGAACGCACACACTCATACCTAGGGACAATTTAGAGTGTTCGATTAGCATACATTCATGTTTTTGGGATGTAGGAGGAAACCGGAGTACCTGGAGAAAGCCCACGTAGACACCAGGAGAACATTCAAACTCTAAACGGGAAGGCGGGAGCCCGGGATTGAACCCTTGATTTTTTAAAATTAAATCTGCAAAGGTCCTACTTTCACAGGTGCAAGCAGATGAAAAATTTACTTGAGTTGTGTCGAATTTTAGGAGTGGAATGCCCCCATTTAGGAGCAGTCTCAGCCCGGTAACCCACAATTTTATTGTAACTTCACACTAATTTCATTTTAAAGCGCACACTTTTCTGGTGTAAGAGTCGAGCACCCACTAGGGCTGCAGCGATCGATTATTTTGGTAGTCGATTAATCTAGTTAGTTCGAATAATCGATAAGGAACATAAAAAAAAAATCAAAATGCCTGAGCTGAGCCTCAAACGGTATTAAACAAAAATAAATAAATGAGGATCTAAATAAAACAAAAAAAAAACAATTGGCTAATTTACATAGCAAACATCCGCTATCTTAAATGCTTAAACTTTTTTTTTTTTTTAACAGTGCTCTTAACAAATAGTTCAAGCACATATTCTCCAAAAAAACAGCTAAATATACCTTTAAACTAAATTACGAATGCATTAAAAAACATTAACTCCAAAACTTAGCTTATGTTGGTCTTAACAGGGAGCAGCTGGATTCAGCTATGTGAAATGAGTTATCTCTTATTCACTGTTGCCACTAGAGGGCAATGTATCCACCCAAATCAATAAAACTAAATGTGAAAACTTTCAAAACAAACCATCACTTTAATTAAACGAATACTCGAAGCAGCAAAATTTAATTCAAATCTTTTTTCTAACCGAATTACTCGAATTAATCGATTAATCGTTCCAGCACGAGCACCCACTTTCCACCATTAATTGAAATGAGTTTATCCCTAGCAGAAGCACAATCCTTTTGAAGTGGGAGGGATGGCAGCGAATGAGCGAACGTTTATCTATGGCCGTCGAGGGGCAGCCAAGGAGTTCATTTTGGGGCTTTTCAGGCCATTTCCTGTTGATGTTGGGGCATTTCTGGGTCACTTCCTCTTGATTTTGGGGCAGTAACGGGTCACTTCGGGTTAAATTCGGGTTACTGAACAGGAAGTGATCCGAGAATGTACCCGAATGAATAGGAAGTGACTTGTAAATGTACTAAAATGAACAGAAAGGGATCTGTAAATGCCCCCAAAACTGGAATGACTGGCTGTGAATCCTCTGGTTTAGTGCCATTGAGAGTGCTAGACGTCTAATCTATTTCGACAAATAAACTAGTGTCGTCAATGGCAGTCAATGAGCTACGCTATTCGAGTAGAAGACTCTAGTAGAAACCTGTTGTCTCCTTTTTAAAACAGTGACAGCTTTTTTAAAATGATATATCAATTCATGGCAGGAGCATATCGATAACGTGTTAGGATAGAAAGTATTGTGATATACATATATTGCCATTTCGATATATCGTCATACCGCTAGTCGTCAAGGTCAACCCTCTTAAAAGTTTCATAGCTTCTTTCATATTAAATAAATAACTTTGAGATCCTTAAGCATGTCCTCAAGTACATTAATGTGCTGACTGGAGTTACCTTCAGGCGAACTTCAAAATTGAGTTGCAATACATTTTCATATCCACACTTGACTCTCCTTTGATCTCCCACATTTGGGAATATTTTCATCTGCTCGGTCTGGCATCGAGGGTCTCTCTTGGAACCACTCTTAATTTTTCTATGTTGGTACATTTACAGTATTTGCAAACTCAGCGGCCTCTTCACTTTGGCTGCTTCTCCAATGTATTATATTAGCAGTTAAGCTAAGCTATGTTATGACATTTATTCCAAGGTGAATGAGGTTGGTGCGCCTACTAAAGGCTGTAACTCATTCACTGGCAGCCGTTTTTAAATAATATTCTGACTAACTTTCAAGACCCGGAGACTGGAAAAGCAGACTCTCTTTTGTCACCAGAAATAAAAATCAGTAGTTTTTGAACAAAACAGAAAATATACAACATGCTCGGGTGAATCTGTGTAATACATTTTAAAAAAATGCTCCTCAATTTTTAATGGAGGTTTTAATAAAAGAAAATACAATAAAATTATTATACACTTCATATTTGCTTCCGAGTAGATTTTTTTTTTATCGGCAGCTATAAGCAGTTTTTGTTTGTGTGTAATGCAGTACTTCTCAAATAGTGGGGCGGAGTGAGTGGAATAGACAGATGAGCTGTCACATATTGTAGCGTTTACAAGGACAACACCAACTTTGTGACAATAATACTCAGCAGAAAAAGCACCAAATTAAACCTACCTTGAAGCCACAAAATGTATGTAAAAAAAAAAAAAAAAAAAAAAAAAAAAAGTCAAGAGTTTTTACCAACCTCTAGACCAGTACTTCTCAAATAGTGGGCCTTGGAGCGATGCCAAGGGTGGCGCATGTGCCCTCGGGGAACATACTTTTTTGCCGTACTAGAATAAAGTGTAATTGCACATCCACTCAGAGGGTGGCAGTGGCGCTCTCATTTTCAGAGTGTGCAGTATTTTTTAACCATAAAAGAGCACACAGCAAAGAGCACTGGAGATAAAAAGAGCTAGGATGAGGAAATATGATGAATCGTATGTAGTGTTTTGCTTTTGGCTTTGAACTTTAATACAGTGGGAGACGAGGAAAGACCAGTCTGTTTACTGTGTCTAAAACTGTCTGCAGCGGACTGCAGGGAGCCAAATTAATTAAGATGTCACATAAAGAAATGAGAACCCAATCACATTGATAAGCCGCTTGATTTTTTTGTCAGCGAAAATGTGCCGAATATTGCCAACAATCATCCCCCTTTGTCAGTTTTACATCAGTAAACCAGAGAGCACTGTTAACATAGTATAAAGTGGCATACAGTGGGGCAAATAAGTATTTAGTCAACCACCAATTGTGCAAGTTCTCCTACTTGAAAAGATTAGAGAGGCCTGTAATTGTCAACATGGGTAAATATCAACCATGAGAGACAGAATGTGGAAAAAAAAAACTGAAAATCACATTGTTTGATTTTTAAAGAATTTATTTCCAAATTAGAGTGGAAAATAAGTATTTGGTCACTTACAAACAAGCAAGATTTCTGGCTGTCAAAGAGGTCTAACTTCTTCTAACGAGGTCTAACGAGGCTCCACTCGTTACCTGTATTAATGGCACCTGTTTTAACTCATTATCGGTATTAAAGAAACCTGTCCACAACTCAGTCAGTCACACTCCAAACTCCACTATGGCCAAGACCAAAGAGCTGTCGTAGGACACCAGAGACAAAATTGTAGACCTGCACCAGGCTGGGAAGACTGAATCTGCAATAGGTAAAACGCTTGGTGTAAAGAAATCAACTGTGGGAGCAATTATTAGAAAATGGAAGACATACAAGACCACTGATAAGCTCCCTCGATCTGGGGCTCCATGCAAGATCTCACCCCGTGGCGTCAAAATGATAACAAGAACGGTGAGCAAAAATCCCAGAACCACACGGGGGGACCTAGTGAATGACCTACAGAGAGCTGGCACCACAGTAACAAAGGCTACTATCAGTAACACAATGCGCCGCCGGGGACTCAAAACCTGCTCTGCCAGACGTGTCCCCCTGCTGAAGAAAGTACACATCCAGGCCCGTCTGCGGTTCACTAGAGAGCATTTGGATGATCCAGAAGAGGACTGGGAGAATGTGTTATGGTCAGATGAAACCAAAATAGAACTTTTTGGAAGAAACACAGGTTTTCGTATTTAGAGGAGAAAGAATACTGAATTGTATCCGAAGAACACCATAACCACAGTAAAGCATGGGGGTGGAAACATCATGCTTTGGGGCAGTTTTTCTGCAAAGGGACCAGGACGACTGATCTGTGTAAAGGAAAGAATGAATGGGGCCATGTATTGAGAGATTTTGAGTAAAAATCTCCTTCCATCAGCAAGGGCATTGAAGATGAGACGTGGCTGGGTCTTTCAGCATGACAATGATCGCACACACACAGCCAGGGCAACAAAGGAGTGGCTTCGTAAGAATAATTTCAAGGTCCTGGAGTGGCCTAGCCAGTCTCTGGATCTCAACCCCATAGAAAATCTGCGGAGGGAGTTGAAAGTCCGTGTTGCCCAACGACAGCCCCAAAACCTCTCTCTAGAGGAGATCTGCATGGAGGAATGGGCCAAAATACCAGCAACAGTGTGTGAAAAGCTTGTGAAGAGTTACAGAAAATGTTTGGCCTCTGTTATTGCCAACAAAGGGTACATAACAAAGTATTGAGATGAACTTTTGGTATTGACCAAATACTTATTTTCCACCATGATTTGCAAATGAATTCTTTAAAAATCAAACAATGTGATTTTCTGTTTTTTTCCCACATTCTATCTCTCATGGTTGAGGTTTACCCATGTTGACAATTACAGGCCTCTCTAATATTTTCAAGTGGGAGAACTTGCACAATTAGTGGTTGGCTAAATACTTATTTGCCCCACTGTACCAAGTTGCTAAGTACAAAATAACCCCAGGAGCTGATACTGTCCGCAGCAAAAATAAGAACTGTCCCTCTGTCCAATGACACTGCCGTTTTTGTTCTGTTTTTGTTTTTCAGTCGAATTGTTTGGCATATTGTTCTCATGTCATAACTGGTTATGACACTTTAGGAAATGTAAAAAATTTGGAAATAAGTTAATGGCATAATCCTATGATGATTTAGGAATAAAAAGATGTACAACAAGGCATTTTTTAACTGTTTTTTTTTAGTTTATAAATACACATAGAAAAATCAACCCCTAATTTCACAAAGAAATGTGTATAGGGTTAATATACAAAAATTTAAGTTGGAGGGGATTACAAATAATAATATAATATAAAATAAAATCCCCCTACTGACATTTCAGACTAAACGGCATAGCAGACGCTCCAATCTGCTACTTCCCAAGATTTTCTCCTCGCTATTGATCGACGCTAAACGGCAGCCGTGCTCTGGTGACAGTTTCACGCAAAGACGATCAATGGAAGAGAGCTTTAACATGGCACTTCGCTAGCCATCAATCAGATTTTTTTCTATCTGAAGCAATAAAGAAAAGAGCGTGTATTAAACAAGGCAGACGTCAGTCAATATGAGGATAACTACTGCTTTCCTTCAACAGCCGTTAAAGACACTGACTCAACATTGTGAAGTGTCCACATAACAGATTTTGGGAATAAAAATCGTGTTCTGTACATTCCTAGGACTTCAGGTAGAACTACGAACCTTTAAAGCACTGTGGTGTGATTGGACTGAAGGAAGTAGCATCATAGACGTCATAATGTATTGACGAGACACCAGGTGCGGTGCCGATTCATAGGGGGCCTATCTCCGTCAAAGCAGACCGAGTGGAAACACAAAGAGCTTTTTCCGTTTAAAATTCTTGTGAATAAATGCTTAAATCCCTAAATTCTTTACGAAAAACAGTCTCGATTCTTAGTTGAAAGCAAAAAACAAAACAAAAAACGTGTAGATGGCATTTATTTTACGTAAATATTGTGAACTATGTGGCCAGTCAGTAAGGAAATTAGCAGCCGCCCTATGTAAACAAAGGGGTTTTTCTGTTGAAAATTCTTGTGAATAAATGCTTAAATCCCTGAATTCTTTATAGATATGGACGTAAAACAGTCTCGATTCTTTGTTAAAAGAGCAAAAAACGGGCAGTTAGCATTTATTATACATAAATATGTCAAAGAATGATGTTAGTACGTAGCGGCTAATTTCTCCCATCGACTTTTTTCACGTTTCAAAATGCCTGCATGGTACCCAAAATATAATAATTACCTTGAATCCTCGAACAAATCACTCCCGAGATAATCCTTCCTGTTTGTACGCGGTACAGCTTTCGTACTTTTTCAACCTAAATGTGGTGTTGGATCGCTGAATGTGTTGACTAACTGCGACCGACTGCGAATAACTGAAGCGGACTGGAGGACGGCCCCCTACTTGAAGGCTTTGCGCGGTGGCTGACAGATGTGACCCGTCAATACAATTATGAAGTCCCTAAACCCTAACAGAAGTGGCAAAACTTGTGCAACACAACACAGTTACTGTCCGGCCCAGGCAAAGCCAACAATAGAACATAGAAAGTGAAAATATCCCGCACCTCTCTTAACTCTCACACAGCAACAGAATGCAACACACAACCGCCACATTAGAACCCGATTCTATGTATAAAATGCAACTGCTTAGCGCAGCACAACAACATTTGGCCATGGCTGATTTTCTCTCCTCTTGCCATTGTTGATTTTGACTAGTGTGCACGCTGTGAATCTGCTTCCAAGGATGCACTGTGTGTAACGTCACAGCCTGGAGCTGTGATGCTCCAGGCTGTGACGCAGCACGTAAACTAGCAAAAACACACCCAGCTCCGGTTGCATTCGCAAGCGAAGCAGGCTGCGCTTAAAGCGGACCGAGATCCACCATTTTTAAGTGGACCAGAGTTCGTTTGTTTTTTACAAACTGGAGTTCGGATACGCATTCACATTTACAAAACGAAGTGGTCTACCTGAGAAAAAGAACTCTGGTTTAAAATGGACCAAACAGTGCTAGTGTGAAAGCGCCCTTACATCTACCAAGTCAGTCAAACCACCAGTGTTCGTTTGAATGGTTTGAATGTTTCCGCGGGAGTCCAAAAAGGCTATTAAACCAAGTGGAGGTAAATAACGGTAAACTTTAGAGCTGTCCGATAATGTCTTTGGAACCGATATCCCGATATTCTCCAACTCCAAAAATCTGATACCGATATCAAACCGATACCAATACATGCGGTCTTGCACTTAATGTGTTATTGCTAACTGTATTGTGATGCCCCACTGGATGCTTTAATCATGATAAGTGTAACAACTTCAAGGTTTTCCTAATACGCAATCTGTGAAAAATAAGATAACTTTAACTGAAGTTATGAAAAAAAGTGCCTATATTGCACCACTATATTTATTGTTGAAATCAAAATAGTGCAAACATTAGTTTTTTTTTTTTTTTTTTGATCAAGTGCCAATAAGGCACTGCCATATGACATATGGCTCACACAGTGATGTCATATTGGCCCAAAACCTGGGGCATGCTGCTGACGGACATGATACTTTTGCATCTCTAAACCAATAGACAGGTTTCCAAGGTAATGCCGCATTTCTGATAGCGACTTCCGTTTTACACTTTCTCTAACCAAAACAACAGTGAAGCAGAAGTGGCATTACTCATCAAAATGCCTCAAAAAAAAGAAAATTTGGAAATGCCACATCCATCTGCCACCATCGCAACATGGGAGGACACCATGAAGAAATGGCCACAGTCGCCACAACCAAAATAATTGTGTATTGGATTGATTTAATGGCAGTGGATGGAAACGCAATCGGGAACCTGAAAAGCTCTGAAGCATCCAGTTGAATGTGTCCTAAATTACACTAATATGGGAATTTTGTGTTCATGAAGGCAGATATGGAACCAAGACAGTGCCACCACAAAGCAATAACAAGTACAATTATGTTCAATTTGACTACAGTTCTGTGTTGCGTCACACCTGAGACATTATTAGCTTTGCATTAGCTTCAACGACAAAGAATGGAAAACGAACACACTTATCTACTACAAGTCATACGCGCGCTTTTTACCCTTTTCTTTTTATTTGTTTACAGGTGGAAAACAGGCAAGAGAAGACAACTCAATGTGCCTCACAACAACACGTCAATGGACATACTGTATATCGAGACTACGTGCATTCTACCTTGATGATGGAATGCTCGATTCATGCTTCACCTTCGTTTATATTTTTCTAATAATTTCATAAATTTTGATTTATTGACCTGTATTTCACATGTACCAATTGTTTTAAATAAAATGGAATCATGTTGTTCTAAAGTGTTATTGCGATCAATATCTGCAATAAAAAACAATGACATACTATTTGTGTTTATATGTACATGAGCTCATACTATCATAACTACAACCTTAGATCAAATTACCTTATTGCATTTCCTTGAAACAACATAATCCGTGTCAGCCCTTCTGCCTTCGGCAACTGAAACATTTGTAATTTCGCCTCATTTTGATCACTCAAGTGGCCGGCGTATCAATCTACACCCCATGTTAACACTAGCTGCACAGACTGTTAGAATTTTGTCTACGAACGATCAACAAAGTGAGAAGAACAAACATGCAATCTTTTAGGTGGGTCCTTTAGGGTTGAAGCTGCGGGCAAAATGCTTAAATCTCTGCTGGTTTCCATTTAAGGCGTATGGTGAGGTGGAGCCACACTACCGCTTTGAAGCTGGACGCTGTACAAAACATTCCACTTCCAAGCATATATATAGGCGCTTCCAAAACCAAGCACGGCACAGAAAGTCCCGCAGTCTCATCTACGTCGTGCTGAATCCATTTTTGGGAGATTCCGTTGGTTCCTCTGGTTTGATTGGCAGTTTAAAACTTCTGTCTACTTCAACCGAAATTCATGGTGTTCTGCCTAAACCGGAAGTCCGTAGCAGAAAATGTCAAAGATGGCGCCACCAAATTTTTGCTCAGGAAACTTGTCTATAAATACATTGAATTTAGTTGCTATCGCCACTTCTGGGAGATAATTGGACAAAACTACCTGTCGAAATCAAATCATGAGGTTTAGCACACCCTCTTTGCTATTTTTGGCTCTTTGAAAATGGATGAAACGAAACGCAATTTCAAAAAGGCAAACGTAAGTGCTCATTTCTTATCAAAAACACATGAACATTAACATTAAAAATAACTATTCAAAGCATGAAATATCCCCGACCAAAAAAATTGCACTTTGTTCTGGTGTTTGAGTTGGGTAAAAATTTTGCGGGTCTGAAGGTGTTAAAATGCTTTTATTCGGCTACCTGATAATATCGGACAACTCTAGTAAATTTACTTAGATCAAGAAGGTCTATAGTATTCAATAATTCATTAGGAGAATAAAAATAATTTTCAATGGCTAGCTGCTTTAGGTTACAGTCTTGTGTAATGGCAAAATATTCATGTTACTCGAGTTAGCTTAAAAGTAGAGGCTGTGGCTGGCTGGATTGTTATGAATGTTAAGAATATTTATATGACTGCTGGAAAACCTGTTTTAAATATTATTATCGGATAATTTTGTTGTTAAAGATGGAGGCACATGAAGAAAACAGAGGACAAAAATGAAGTCTTGCTTCACTCACCTGTGTGTCTACATAGGTTTGGTCCAAGCTGTTGTGTTACGCTGTTAGTTTGCTGTTTCTTTGTGCTAGTTAGCCAAGTTAGATTGCCATGTGTGTTTTTCCAGTTAATCTGGCCTGACTTTTTCCCTAATTTTAGGGCTCCCCCACCTGTCAAATCCCACTTAATCCGCTAAAAATGATGGCAAGAAAAAGAGTGATGACATTTTGAAAAACTTAATTATAATGGAGACCCGGCATCCACATACAGTTGTATGAAAAAAATATCTGAACCCTTTGGAATTTCTCACATTTCGGCATAAAATCCCCATCAAATGTGATCTGATCTTTGTCAAAATCACACGGATGAAAAAACTGTCTGCCTTAACTAAAGCACATTTATAGGTTTTCATATTTTTAATGAGGATAGTAAGCAAACAATTACAGAAGGGGGAAAAAAATAAGTAATTGAACGATCACATTTAATATTTTGTGGCTCCCCCCTTTGAAGCTATAACTTCATCCAGACACTTCCTGTAGCTGCAGATCAGTCTGGCACATAGATCAGGATTAATCTTGGCCCATTCTTCTTTACAAAACTGTTGTAGTTCAGTCAGATTCCTGGAATGCCTGGCATGAATCACTGTCTTTAGGTCATGCCACAGCATCACAATGGGGTTCAAGTCTGGACTTTGACTTGGCCACTCCAGAATGTGTATTTTGTCCTTCTGAAAGCATTCTGAAGTTGATTTACTTCTGTGTTTTGGATCATTGTCTTGTTGCAGCATCCATTCTCTTTTTAGCTTCAACTGTCTGACACATGACCTCAGGTTTTCCAGCAAAACATCCTAATAAACTTCTGAATTCATTCTTCAATTAATGATTGCAAGTTGTCCAGGCCCTGAAGCAGCAAAACAGCCCCCAATCATGATGCTCCCTCCACACATTAAATTGGTATGTTACTCCCAAACAGGTCAACTTTGGTTTCATCAGTCCACAAAATATTTTGCAAAAAAAGGTCTGTGGAGTGTCCAAGTGCCTTTTTGCGAACATTAAACGAGCAACAATGTTTTTTTTAAGACAGCAGTGGCTTCCTATCTGGAGTCCTCTCATGAACACCATTCTTGGCCATAGTTTAGTTATAGTTGATGTGTGCACAGAGATGTTGGACTGTGCCAGTGATTTCTTTAAGTCTTGAGCAGACACGCTAGGGTTCTTTTTTTTTACCTTTCTGAGTATTCTGCGCCGAACTCTCGGCGTCATCTTTGGTGGATGGCCACTCCTTGGGAGTGAATCAACAGTACCAAACTCTTTCTATTTCTAGACAACCTCTCTGACTGTCGATTGATGAACATACAGACTTTTAGAGATGGTTTTGTATCCTTTACCAGCTTTATACAAATCAACAATCCTTGATCGCAGGTCTTCAGACCGCTCTTTTGACCGAGCCATGATGCACATCAGACAATGCTTCTCATCAAGACATTTCTTACCAGGTGTGTGTTTTATAGTGGGCATGACAGCTTGAAACTACTCATCAGTGATTGGGCACACACCTGACTTAAAATGTTTCGTAAAAATTGGTTTCAAATGCTCTTTAGGTTTCCCTAGGCAGAGGGTTCACTTACTTATTTTCCCCCTTCTGTCATTGTTTGCATGCTATCTTCATTAAAATATGAAAACCTATAAATGTTTGGGTGGTTTTAGTTAAATCAGACAGTTTTCTTCATCTGTGTGATTTTGACAAAAGTCATAACATAACATAACATTTGATGTTGATTTTCTGCAGAAATGTGAGGAATTACAAAAGGTTCAGATACGTTTTCATACCACTGTATGTGGACATCACAATTTGGGTCTTACAAGCTCCACTTATTTATTAAATGTTGATATTGCAGTCTACATGACCCAAAATGTAATGTGTCTTTATGGGGTTGTTTTTTTGTTTTGTTTTTTTGTTTAAAGTAGTCACTTGTCATATTAAGGGTTAATAACTATTTGTTTTTATGCTTTCATTCAGATAAACATCATATTTCAATCTAATTTGCAATGCATTTTACTTACTTAACCTTTTAGTTCCACGAGAAAATGACCAAGGATGATAGGTTCTGTGAAGATTAAGTTATTTCACTTAATTCAGCTTCCTGTCCGACCGCTTTCCAAAAAAGTCATAGTCCTTTCAGCACCTTCTAAAATCTCTGGTGGAGGTCTAAGCATCCCCACCCTGAGTTGACTTCACTTTCATCATTAGTAGTTGGTGGGAATGTAACCTGTGGCCTCTTTGCTACGAGCCACATGACGTATCCGAGGACCCCTTTTCGAGGCGTCGGACAAAGATTCCGCTAGGTTTCACTCTGCTATTAAAGTGTGTGATGGCTTTCCAAGGGTTGAAAGTGCATTGGTTAAAAATAGAAAGCGATTGTCACTCGAAGATGGAGCTTCACCGGGGAGGGTCTTGGAAAAGCTCCCAAGGGGCCCTTTAAGATGTGGAACTTGTGTTCATTCCTCAAATGTCTCCTCATAGAACAAACAAACAAACGGTTGTCAGGCACTTACCTGGAGCACAAAGAGTTGGGAATCCTCCAAAGTGGATTTTGCATCATGTTTTTGTTGTGCTGCCAATTAAATCCATTGAATGCTTTTTGTACATCCAATCAGGATGGTAATCATCTTCTCCGTCCTTCTTCCTCTTCTTCCTTCATATCACTGATGGAGCCGCTCAGTGCTCGCTCGCCTTCCTCGCAGCCTGTTGGCAAGCACTTTCTCTCTTTCTCTCTCCGCTTTACCTTTCACTTTCTGTATTCCTCCCTCTCACGCTAACCCAATAGGCCCCTCTTCATCTTTCCCTCCCTCTCTCTTTGTCATACTCTTTTCCCTCATTCCCTCTTCACTTTCCATCCTTCTTTTCTCACCCTATCTCTTGCCTTCCTGTCCTTTTTCGTCTTTCCGACCATATGCCCTCTACGCTCTCTCTTGCTCAGGATCCTCCACTCTTTCCCCCCTTTTACTTCCTTTCTCTTTCTAATACAAACCCCTCCCTCCTTCCTTTCTCCTGTTCTTTTGCCCTCTTCCCTCCTTTTCCCTCACTTTCTCTCATCTCTTTCCTTCGCTCTCTTCCCTCCAACCTATTTCTTCCACTGCTAGACACCTCTACTATACTGAAAATGACTTGAAATAATCCACAATAATAGGGTAAAACGTCTACATCACCCCTTGAGTGCGTGCGTGCGTGTGCTTTATAGATTTGACCTACACTTAATACAATGCAGTCATAAATTTGAAAATTGTTTACCAAAAGCATCATACAGTACGCAAGACTAGAAATACTCCAAAACCCAATGCACACCCGAGCTTGCTTGCCAATTATTAACTCATTGATGGCCATTCAGTGTTGATTTTGTCAACGCCAACCACCACTACTACTACTACTACTACTACGACTGCACCTTATAAGGCAGTGCGCCCTCTACATGAAAACAGTTTTAAAATACGCCTTTCATTGAAGGTGCGCCTTATACGCCAATGTGCCTTATATATATGAATCAATATTAGTTAATCATGGCATGACATTCCATTTAGCTCAGCTCCATCTTGTGGATGCATAACTGTTCTCAATGACCAGGACTAGACGAAGACGAACAAAGTTGAAATGACTAAAATTTGACTAAGATTAATAAGTATTTTCGTCCAAATGACTAAGATGAAAATGAAAAGGGCTGCCAAAAACAACACTGGGGCCATAATGTCGAGCGTTCATTCGCTGCCACCCTCCCACTTCAAATGGATCGGACGTGTACTAATGGTAAAGAAAAGATCCATGCCATCCATTTAAAAGAATACATTCATCCATCCATATTTTTGTCCAACATTCACCCAAACAGCCTTACATGGTCTATTTTTATCAATCCATCCAGCAAAATTACATTTATTCAGAACAAGAGACACTCAGCCTTGCACTGCGGATGTCTGCCAGGAGGAAAAAATGTTAACAAAAGTGGAAAAAAAAAAACTTGGATCCACACCAAAATGTAATGGCTTCTTCCTTCAACCCCTCCATATCACCGCACCCTTCCTCCCACCTTCCTTCTCTCTCTCAAAGTTATTCCGGAAATTAGCTAAGTAATTTTTGTGTACACACACTCACACAAAAATACGACGATCAACTGCTTGGCAACAGGTAATAACAAGGGGATGGACTTGTTATAGGAAGCTTTAATTGCATACATTTACTTATTATCTTGGATGACTAATTAATCATAATATGATATGATTTGAGATACAAGGCTCACTATGACGATGATGTAACGATATGGCGATACAACAATTATTGATACATGGGTCAGGAAATCATTTCTGCGATATTCTACAATAGAACTAATAAAGAGAAAAGCAAGCTCTTTCCATCCTTCTGCATCACTAGTAGATGTCCAATCCATTTGAAGTGGGAGAGTTGCATCCTCCCACTTCAAATGGATTGGGATTGGACATCTACAGTACAGCAATTCATGGCAGACAATTAGTTAATTGACAAGTTAATTTTAGGGCCATTTCAGGTCATTTCCTGTTGATTTTCAGTCACTTCCTGTTGTTGTTGGGGCATTTCTAGCGTACTTCCTGTTCATTTTGGGTTACTGAACAGGAAATGACCCAGGAATGTCCCCGAATAAAAAGGAAGTGACTCCAAATACACATGAGGTGACTTGTAAATGCCCTAAAATGAACAAGAAGTGGCATGTAAATGTCTACAAAGCCAGGACAACTGGCTGTGAACACTCTAGTTTCAGGGCCATTGACGGCACGAGATGTCCAATCTATTAAGTATGCAACAACACTCTGTTTTATATCAAACCGTTCTATACGCCCTCTTCAATTCAACACGCAAATGAGAAGCTCCCAAAATGTATTTTCCGAATTTATTTTTGTCGTCTCTCTCGCTAAAATGTCCGGCGCAGCTTTGCCTTGAAAACTAAACTCTGCCGCTAGCAGCCCCCTCCTCCACTCCTCCCCCACACTGCATGAAAAATGGGAGCTGCGGCGCACCAGGATCATTGCTCGTGAGAGAAGCCAGAAACTTAAGAAGGTGGCTTGCGGCTTCAATACCATACAGATCTGTTATTTGGCAGCAATTTGGGTGAGCTGATTTGCTATCCCCACTTGTACATATTAAACAAAGACTGTCTTTACAGACACGTACAGCAAAGTTCGCCAATATATTGTTGCCGAGTCGGAGGGGGGCAGCGAATGAACATCTCTCTAGGGCTGTCCCAAACAACTAATTTTCTCCCTATTGCCGTATTTTTCAGACTATAAGTTGCAGTTTGTTTCATAGTTTGGCTGGGGGTGCGACCTATACTCAGGGGCGACTTATGTGTGAAATTATTTAGCACATTATGATATTATTTCACATGTTATTTTGGTGTTTTGGAGTGACACTGATGGTTTGGTAAACCTGTTAGCATATTTTTTATACTATAGTTTTCTGAATAACTTAATTGCTATGGCCACGTTCGCGTTCTGCCTTTAGCAATGTGTGTTCAATTGTATTATTGACTTTTTTATATTGAAATGCATGCTTTTAGTTTGTGGCGCTTTCACGCACAAGTAGGGGCCCACTCGGACTTGTTTACGCAAAGAAGAGCGTCTGAGCAAGTGGGCGAGAGAGAGAGAGAGCGAAACACGGCTGCGAACCTACGTTCATTGTTAATGCTTGTAAAATATCTCTACAGTGACAACGTCTGTGTGTATCATCTTTACTCTTGTTGTTGTTGTGTGTTTTCCACCCGCGATCGGACACTTAGAGCCAGCTGTGTGGTTGTTTGAACGATGTGCTAATGCTAGCGAACGCATCCTAACCGTCTGTGTCACTGCTGTAATAGCAGCTAATGATCATTTATTTACGTTGATGTGAACCTGTTTGGTATCGAGGACGAAATTGATTGGTATGATTTCTATTTTTAGTTTCACTCTTCAATTGATGGTGTCATAACGACGGCCAAAATAAAGTCAGCAAATTATACTGACGTCAAGCATCGTCATTTGGGAGTTTAACTCGCTGTATAGCCAGAACCAAGCCGTAGCGTCCTGGTGAGGACAGTATATTCGCATTTTGTTGTTCATGCATCATGTAACATTATCATACTGTACACTTATTCAGCATGTTGTTCTCTATTGTATTTTTATAGTAAATTGCCTTTCAAGGTGACATGAAATTTTTATTATCTTATTTCTTAGTTCTTATCTTATCTTATCTTAGTTCAATGTGTTGGATTTTATCAAGTAAATTTCCCCCAAAAAAGCGACTTATACTCCGGTGCGACTTATATATGTTTTTTTCCTCTTTGTTGGGCATTTTATGGCTGGTGCGACTTATACTCAGGTGCGACTTATAGTCCGTCTATTTTTACGATTAGTCGACTTATCTGATAATTTTTTTTCTTAATACTAATTTAGCAATGAAATTTTTGTTGACGCTTATTAATTCACAAAAACATTTTCGAACAAATAAATTATTTCTTAAAGTACAAACAAACATAAATAACAATCATAAATCACAAATAAACAATGAGGTCAAATGCTTTACACTCCGCAAAAAAAGCACTTTTCGTCATTGCATGTGGTGTCAGTAATAGATTTTTTTTTTTCTTTTTTAGTTTGCAAATGCTGCTAACCAGCAATTTTTCATGTTTGAAGCGTCACCTTTTAACCGCAATTTTGTGTTTTGGAGAAGATTGCCAATGTTTTATAACAGGTTAAAGTAGGTTGTTTTTTCACCATTAGCTTCAATGTAGCAATGCTAACGTTTACAGTGTCGTATCGAGATGTTTCCTTATTTTGTATGTCTGAACTTTAATTCTATAGCGTGTTGATGACCAACAAACATCTGTGGAAGGAACTGGAGTCTCATATGCCATACACATGGACGCACAATTGTATGCACACACGCCACGATAAAACGCAGCCGTGAAAATTACCCTTCTCATTTTTGTTTACTGTGCGATAAATGGACTCATTGCATATCGCAACAGGCTTAGCAACTTCAAAAAACATGTCGCTAGATAGTTAGATGGACTCACGATCTGCCAGCTTGTTGTCTCCTTTGATCTTCCAAAATTACAACCGGTGACAGCGCTTTAGGTGTTCATTCACAGCCCACGTGCATCCTGGTATGCAAGCTCGGCATTGACGAGACAGGACACAACAGTGTACCTCCTTTGTTTCGTTGAAATAAGTCAATGTGTTGGCCACGCGCTTTCCCCGTTTGCATACTGAACGTCCGACATTCTCAACTTTCCACGCATATATTTTTTAACCCTTCCATAACCGTCGACGGGATGTTGTGCTCATCGACGCATTTACGTCATCGATGACATCGATTACATCGACTAGTCGGGACAGCTCTACATCTCTCCCTCTTTAAATAGATTGGACGTCAATGGCAGCTAAAGGGTCATTTGGAGGCATTTCAGGTCAATTCCTCTTGATTTTCCATCACTTCCTGTCCATTTTGGGGCATAAAATGAACAGGAAGTGACTAGTAATTGCCCCCAACACACCGGGAAGAGTGACTGTGAATGCTTTGATTTCATTCGTTCATTTGCCTCTCACAGTCACAATGGAATGGATGTCTAGTGCCATCAGTGGCAACTAACGTGCTTGCATTGAAACTATTGTAGTTGAAGATTTTGATAGCAACCTGTTGGTTCCTTCTTTCCCCCCAAAAGTGACACCCGTTTAAAACGATATATCGATTCATGGCAGGAGCATATCAATAACCTTTTGGGATACAAAGTATCGTGAAATATCACAATTTCCATATACTGTCACACCTATAATTAAGATACACAAAAAGTCAAGATAAATCCACAAATGAGTCGCCCACTCCCCTGAAAAACACACGTACAACACAATCGCCACTAAGGCCAAACGCAAACAAGAGCAAATTGGGAGCAGAAAGTCAACCGAGCTGCAGGGAAGATACACTGAAAATGATACCGGATGGCGATGGGGGAGCAAAATAGACAGAGTAAAAGTCTTACCTGGAGGAGTTTGGCCCTGACTTTGTAGTATGCTTTGAGCCAGTGAATCTTTGAAGGAGAACACAGAGGGGGATCGTCCAGTGACACACTGACCAGAAGACAGAAAACAATATTTAACATTTTACCGGCTTGACATAAGATTTTGACAGTATCATGATACAACAACCTTGATAATCGATACAGTGGAAAACGAGAGGAGCACTCAGAAAGAGTATACCTCCACCTAAGTAGCCAAATTTAAAGCATTGCTTTATTTGGAAGAGTGGGCACTCCTTTTAAGTGTGAAACAAGTTATCGAGAAATTCCTTTTCTGACCTCTGTGACATTTGACCTGATGACCTCAAAATTTAATCAAGTCTTCTATTTCATATTGCAAACATATCCTGCAAGTTTGATAATAATCTCTTAGTTTTTTTGAGTTTTTGTGGAATTTATTGTTTGACCTACGACCTTTGACCTCAGATTTTAATTACCTCTTTCTTTTCATATTACAAACATACCCTGCAAGTTTGATGATAGTCTTTTAATTAGTTCTTTCGAGTTTTCATGAAATTCATTGTCTGACCCGTGACCTTTGACCTCATGACCCCAAAATTACCTCTTCCATTTCATATTGCAAACATATCCTGCAAGTTTGATAATAATCCTTTTATTTGTTTTTTGAGTGATTGCGAAATTCATTTTCTGACCTTACTACCCTAAATTTAAAGCAACACTAGATAACTTTCAGTTTTCTGTGATTTGTGTGACACCAGTGGACAAAAGTGGTGGTGTCTTGTTTAATGGCAGACCACATTTCCCTTGAGGGTCGTAAATTCCTGATCTCCCGGTTGCTTGCAGTCAGACTAAACTGGATGTGTGTTTCCAGTAGCTGTGCGAAGGATTAATAGCGATGACGTAATGAATCTAATTGATGCTATAACAATATCATATGACAACGTAACCGATGGTGAATATGGAGGACCAGGAGTGCACAAAATTAAATACACAATTAAATAAATAATTAAAAGTGCCTTTCAATGCTTCTATTTCGATATTTATTTATTCACTTAAATTTTTATATATTTATTTATTTCAATTTTTATTTATTTATTTCACTTTTTATTTATTTCATTCTTGCACTCTTGTTCCCCGTAAGACCGCATGAAATAATTTTATCTGTCATTGGCTCATCAAACTCAGTGGGCGGGCGATAACTAGGCGGGGTTTTAGTTGAGCGAGCTCTGAGTGAGTCAAACTACATGTCTGGAGTCACGATAATGCTCCTTCCTTCCCAACATGGAAGCAAGGCAGTGATTGCTGATGTTCTGCATGAGCGGTTTCTCGCGATAAACCGCTGTGTATTGCAAGCCACGTGCTCAGGATTCGGATTTCCTGCATCAACGTGTTCTGCTAACTCTAACATGTCCGTTATTAAATCCTGAGAAAGCTGATGCAGAACCTCAGCAATTGTTGCCATGTTGGCAAGGACTATTATTAAAGCAAGAGAGTTCACTGCTCATCTGCTACACTCAGGTTGGGTTGCTGAATCAATAATATTGCGAAGAGTTGAATGTGTCTTTTGTGTTGTTTGATCCAGTGTGCCTCTGTCAGAGGTGAGTAAGTGAAGACAATTGTATTTTTTGTGGTTTTTGTTGATGGGACGTGACTACATTGCATGGAGCGCTAAACTAGTTAGCGATTATGCTAATCAGTGTCTTAAGTGTCCGTTTGTACTGTTTTTAAGAAGCATATTAGCACTTAAGTTGTTAGATATTAAACTTGTCTCAATTTTTATAAAGAAACCACACACATAAACTCGTTCATACTGTATAACAGCTTAGTCTCCTTTCAAGACAAACTCAAACTTCTTCCTGCCTTCGACGGGGGCGGACGTGTTTCCTCCCTGCTCCTGGTGCTCGCTGTCTTCGTCAGTCTACTCTGTCTGCTTTTTTTGTATTTCCTCTGTGGATCAACTGTTGCTGGTCTCCCATATGTAAATGGATCTGATTAGTTACTCTCTCAGCGCAATTGACAAGATATTTTCAACAAGACACGGTGCACCAGGAGAGCCGTCTGGCCCAGATGGTACCTTCGCCGCTGGATATGTGAGAGATTCATGGGATCACTGGAAGCCAGCGTGTCTTACTGTCCTATCTGTGAAAGATTTCGAGGATATTTGGCTGTTTGGCGTGACGGTCGTGGGGTTCCTTCTGCTTGGCTTAGGTGCGCTGCTCTACCGGAAAGTTTCCAAGACGGCAGCTTTCAAGGAAATCAAAAAATTGTCCACGGATCAAACGGTGCGATTCAAGGCATTGGAGGACCGCATCAAGGCTCAGGTCGAGAACTGGTTCCGTGGACTCACGGTTCGGTCCGAGGAAGGATGGAGAAAAGTGGATGCTACCTGACGCTAGGTGACAGAACTGTCGAGGCAGACCGCGACTATTGGCAATGACTTCAGGGACCTGAGGTCCCACCTACGTCCTGAGGAGTTTGACTGAAGACCAACTGTATTTTGGACATTTTAAATTACTTATTCGGCTTAATTCGATTTTAATTTTCCTTTCCCTTTCCCGGACACCCTTATCCCACCCCTTCCTTCTCCTGGATAGAGCCTATCTCTTGCCCTTGATTCTCTTCCCAAAGCCGGTCGCAGGGCCCTGCGACTCTTATTTGGTCTACAGACACGTACAAATACTGATACACTTGTGCATACACACACTCACACACTAGCCCCCCCTCCAGTCCGCCACCGCCTTTTTTCTTACTAGCACTGACACCCACCCCCCCTAGCCATGAATGGTAGTTCTTTTCTTCGCAAAAAAAAAAATCCTGCACGTGACCTGTGCGTCGTGTCATATCCCTTCTATGTTGTATGATATATGTGTGTACTGCAACTTCTGTAACTGCTCTACTTGTAACTTGCGCTGTAATTTCTGGAGAGAGAAATTGGCGGTGCGGAACGTCTGCAGCGGCCCGATGCTCACTCATTGAATGGAATTTTGTTGTCATCTTGTGAGAGCTGGTGTGAATGACGAATAAATCTCTGAATCTGACTCTGACAACTGTAAATTGTCATACAAGTGCTTTGAAATTGGATTTGTTTTGTATTCATGAACAACTGTTTGATAAAGACAACTGATTCATTACAATCTACCTCCTCATTCAATTTTGTTGTTTACTTTAAGAAAATAAATCAGTCATTGACACAATTTATATCATCGCTTTACACAAACAAAAAATGTCAATCAGCACTTTTTTTTTTACTTTGAACAGGAGCTTTGTCTTATTGAGAAATTCTTTTTATGTTTTTATTCAGAACCTTTATTAAAAACTTACTAATTAAAACTTATTATTCAAAGGTTTTATGTACTTAAAACAGTACAGTTGTAGACGAAAGTTAAGTCAGGAAGCCATAATTAAACATTATTTTTGAAGGAACTAGTCATTCATTTTGTCGTTATTTACAACATGCCTAAAACAACTTCAAATTAAATTGTGAAGGTAATTGAAAAAAAGTGAAATTTATCAGACTAATCGATTAATCGTTTAATTTATCGTCAGATTAATTGATTCTGAAAATACAGTGATCCCTCACTATATCGCGCTTCAAACTTCGCGCTCTCAGTCCATCGTGGCTATTTTTCCAATTAAAATCATAAAGACAGTAATTTATTTTAAAATGTTAAGATGTATGCACGTATACATGTACAAATCATTGTTTTCTTTGATATAAAGTGATCCCTTGCTACTTTGCGCTTAAAACTTCACGCCCTCAGTCCATCGTGGATTTTTTTTTTTTTTTTCAATTAAAAATAAATAAATACTGATGTGCTGTCCCAAGCCAATTTTGCTGTCTCACGCTCGCTCCCTCTCCCTGCTCTTTGTTCATCAGAGAGTGAACTGGAGTTGCTTATTAAAGTAAACGATGATTGACAGACGGTTAAGCTTTCATCTTGCCAGAGACTCGACCTTAAAAGCGCCTCATGCATCAATCATCATTTAAGTTGTTAAACAGTTGCTGTGGCAACTCATTGTGTGTAAGTGAGCAGCTGAAGCAGATTTGAGTGGACACTCAATGTAGCCTTTAATAAAGAAATGCATTTTTTTTTTTTTTTTAAATGGATTGGGTGTCTACTTTGTTTCTTCAAAATTAATTTTAAAATAAATTATTTAAAATAATTCTTTCGGACAGTAAAATGTTTAAAACTTATAATTTTTACATTTAAAGTGATTAAAAACATTTATCAAAAAATACATATACCGTATTTTTCGGACTACAAGTTGCAGTTTTTTTTTTCCCCCCATAGTTTGGCTGGGGGTGCGACTTATACTCTGGAGCGAGATATGTGTGACATTTTTAACACATTATTATTTCATTTCACATGTTATTTTGGTGTTTTTGGAGTGACACTCAATGTTTGGCAAACTTGTTAGCATGTTCTTTATGCTAGTTATCTGAATAACTCTTTATAGCTATGTTACGTTAAAATACCGGCCACGATTGCATTTCGTTGTTCATGCATCATGTAACATTATCATACAGTACACTTATTCAGCATGTTGTTCTTTATTGTATTTTTATTTTAAATTGCCTTTCAAGATGAAATATCTGTTCTATGTGTGTGGATTTTATCAAGTAAATTTCCCCCAAAAATGCGACTTATACTCGACTTTTTTTTTTTTTTTTTCCCCTCTTCATTGCGCATTTTTCAGCTGGTGCGACTTAAGAGTCCGAAAAATACAGGTACGTAAAATGTTTTTTTAAATTATACTCTGGGGAAAATGGTAAAAAAAAGAAAAAAAAACATGTCTTGTATTTGGAGGGGGGGGCGCTACTTTGCGGTTTTTCACTTATTGCGGCAGGTTCTGGTACCCATTAAAAGCAAAAAATGAGGGATCGTGATCTCATTTATATCATAATTGTTACATTATTAGTGCTTAAAAACAATTTATTAAAATTATTAAAATTAAATTATATAATGATTTTTTTGTTTTTGTTTTTTTTTTAATTATACTTGGGGGGGGGGGGGGGGAAACAACATATCTTATATGTACAGTATCTCTTTCCAATACTGTTAAATTTGAATGAATACATTGAACACACCCGAAATTAATTTTTTTTTTTTTTTTTTTATGTAAATAAGCGCCGCCTCTACTTTGCGGATTTTTGATTTTCCTGGGTTCCCCACTAACCACGAAAAACGAGGGACCACTGTAATCGTTAGTTGCAGCCCTGTACGGAACCTAATATATGACCTCCGCTTCTGTAGGTTTCACCTACTGGTGGAGATAAAAATCAGCAAAAATACATCATATATTCTATATATACCTATTTCACGAATACAGACCAATAAACATTTTATACGACAGTCAAAATAATGGCAATTAAATTTAAAAAAAAAATTTTTTTATGATTGAGTCACAGCTAGTTCAGCTAATCATACCTGGTATCACTTCTGGTCTTGTTTTCGTCACTGTCCCAAATTTTGACAGTTTTGGGTTGCAGGTGCAAGGAGTCCCTCTGCCCTTCTGTTTCTGGTGTAGGTTTCTCAGCTTCTTCTTTGTCGCACGTAGGTGGTTGGCTTTCCTGAAGAATGGAATTGGAATGGAGGCATACATCCGGGGGATGGCCCGACTCGGGCTCGGAGCTGAGCTGGGAGCTGCTCTGGCTAATATTGTCAGAAGAGTCCAAGCGGCTGCTGTAGAGTTGAGATCATGATGTTTAGTATAATGTTCGGTTATAAAATTTGCTATTAAAAAAGAGCACTAAACAGGGAGGTAGGCTAGCAAGATGGATGAATTTCTATTGGGGTTTTAATGGAAAATGATTATTTTCCCTAAAATTAGTGGGTTCAATCAGTGTTTGCGATGACTATATGCCGAAAATATTTCTTTGACGAACAATTTCTTCATGACAATGACGAGACGATAACAAGCTAAAAACATGTCTTGGAAGACTAAAATATAATGACACGAATGCCAGTTTTCATCTGACGAGATGAGAACTAGACGAAAATGTGCCATAGTTTCCATCACATGTTCACAATGTAGGACATTTTTTATGTAGTTAGCCTGCATCGTAGCAGTGTCTGGTTGTGTCACTCATGTGACGTGCTGCGCCCTCCCCCAACTCACCCACTAGTGTCCTCTCCAGTCTCCCTATTGCTTGTTTTGAGACACACACGGTAAGATTTATCTTCTTATCTTGGCAAGAGAGAATACGCAACGTTGCTTTAGCCTTTAAAGGTCTGTGCTGAATAGTGCTGTAACGATTAATCGATTCACTCGAGTAATTCGATAAGAAAAAAGCTTCGAATCAAACTTTGCTGCTTCGAGGATTCGCTTAATTAGAGTGGCGTTGTAATGGTTTGATTGTAAAGTGTTTGCTTTTAGTTTTATTGATTTGGGTGGATACACAGCCCCTGAGTGGCAACAGTGAATATGACATAACACATCTGACATGGCTGGATCCAGCTGCTCCCTGTTAAGACCAACATGAGATTGTAAGTTTTTGTTTGAGCTAATATGATTGTTCATGCAGTCGTAATTTAGCTGTTTTTTTTTGTGGGAATATGTGTTTGGACGACTTGTTAAGAGCATTGTTTAAAAAAAAAAAAAAAAAAAAAAAATTAAAAAAAAAAAAAACCTTAGCAATTTATAGCATTTAAGCTAGCGGACTTTTGCTCTGCAAGTTAGCAAATTGTTCTTTTGTCTCACTTCGAGCCCCATTTGTTATTTTTTTTTAAGATCAGGTGTGTTAATTTATTGTAAAATGCATTTATTGCTCTTGTGGAATGATAGTGCAATTCTGCATAGTTTGAAAAAACACTAGGGAATTTTATTTTGTATTCGCATTTAATGGTCTTTTGCAATCTCAGAAAGCCTTTGTTTTTCATCTCTTAAAATTGATTCTGTAAAGCATTAACAGGTTCCTAATCCGATTACGTGATTATTCGAACAAATTAATGGAAAGGTTAATCGATTACTTAAATAATCGATAGCTGCAGAACTAGTGCTGAGTGATCATCACACATTAAATGTAACTCTTAGTGCTAGCATAGCATTTACGTTGGCGTTAGCATTAAGATATTGCTAACAGCTAGCGTCCTTTCAAACTAATTTGTGCCGTCCAGGTGAGTATAATTAATTGAAAACAATGTACTGTTTTCCTATTGAGTGTGTATTATCACATGATAGACTCGGAGATGCTTGTAGATGCTACAATGGGGTGGCGTAGAGTAGTTGTCCCCCAACTCACAGGTATAATAAGTATAACACCATTTACCAATATGTGCTCGTCTGTCAGTGTTCATTCAAAATAGTTAGAAACCTTTATTAAATTATTTTTTTGAGTGAAACATTCTAATTTTACAGACGAAAATATCGAGTAAATGCCGAATAAAACTAGTGATTTTGAAATGACTAAAATATGACGAAGACTAGTAAGTATTATCGTCCAGAAGACTGTGACTAAGACGAAAATTAAAAGGGCTGCCAAAAACAACACTGGATTCAATCTTTTCGGGCAAGCCGACTTTAGTTTTGGGGATTTTTCCCCCTCATAATAGGTATGCCTGCTATAAATTGCATGTTGAAGGGGCTCAAAATCTCCAGGACACGTTTGTCTTTGAAGGACCTCTGGAAATGACCAAATTGACCCTAAAACGGCCACTTCAAACCAAAATGTCAGGCATTTTTCTTTTCAGGCATGGCTTCTTGAGACTTTTTCTTGGTTCTTCTCACAGAAGACACGCCTGCCCAATTCCATGTCTCCTAGTATTATCCCTGCAGATTATACCTGCTGACAATATTTGAATGTTGGGAGTGAAGTTTTAGAGGTGAAACCCAGCAGACGTCTGCGAGGCTGCTCCGTGTTGCCGATGGCTAACGAGGAAAGTGGCGGTGATTTACTTAGTCTTGGCTGCACTCCAAACAGCCTCTCCCGCCCCTCCTTTTATTCCCGTCTGTACTGCCACGCCGTCGTGAATCTATCCCGCTTGCATTGATTCATATAAGAAATTGGCTGCAACTGAGGGTATCATTCAAGGAGGTGCACACAGGGCGAATTACACACACCTCACAAATAAAAAGATTCTCGGCCTCTTCGTCTCTGTCAAAAAAGCTGTAATACTGTTACGCAGGCGCCAGCTGCTGTAGCTGGACACTGAATGCAGAGCAGTTCCCTGGCAGAGGTTATAATCTGCACTCTTCATTCGCAATGGCACTGACCTGCCTACCCTTTACCAAAACTCATATATTAGCTTCCAAATTGTATTCAACATTTACAAAGACATGCATAGCACGTACATTTAGTTCATTAGTGCTGCAATGATTAATCAAATAACTCGAGTTATTCGATTAGAAAAAACCTTTGAATCAAATTTTACTGCTTCGAGGATTCGTTTAATTAGAGTGGTGTAGTGATGGTTTGTGTTGAAAATGTTGCATTTAGTTTTATTGATTAGGGTGGATACACTGGCCTCTAGTTGCAACAGTGAATATGCCATAACTCGTCTAACATGGCTGAAACCAGCTGCTCCCAATTAAGACCAACATAAAGTATGTTTTTGTTTGAGCTAAGATGTTTGTTTATGCATTCATTATTTACTTAGAAGTATATTTAGTAGTTTGTGTGGAAATATGTATTTAAACAATTTGTTAAGAGCTTTAAAAAAAAAAAAAAATTTTTTTTTTAAATAGTATTTCATACCAGTTTAGCTAGCGGACCTTTGCCATGCAAGATGGCCAATTGTTCTTTTATTGTACTTAGATCCTCGTTTTTTATATCGTTTAAGGCTCTAAGATCAGGTATTTTAATTTCTTTTTAAAGGTATTTATTGCTCGTGAAATGAAAGTGCAACTCTGCATTTTTCGAAGAAACACATTAAGGAGTTTTATTTTGTATTTACATTTAATGCTCTTTAGAAAGTGTAATCTTAGCAAGCCAAAATAAATATTAGAGTGGTACCTCTACATACGAAGTTATTTCGTTCCAGGACCTTGTTTGTAAGTCGAAATGGTCGTAAGTCGAGCAGGATTTTCCCATAAGAATACATTATAATTCCATTAATTCGATCCACAGCCCAAAAACCTACACTAAATCCTTACTAACTACTGATGGCACTATCACAAATGGCAATTACACACAGCAAAACAAATGAATTATTAATAAAAACCGGAATAAAAGAATAATAATTCCTGTAATAATGTAACGAATCAGACTCCAATGCGGAGGACGTGTTTTGCGTGCTGTACCTTAACGCACTGCATAGCTGACGTGACAGAGAGGGAATGGTGCGGTTCAGAGTTTACTTTCACTTTTAATGTTTTGTTGAGAACACCGTCAACTGCGGCGGACAGTAGGTGTGTTGTGCTGGACAAGGTCTGAAATAAATGATGAAAACCTGACAAAGCTGGCGATTAGTTTAGCGATGTGACCACAATAATAATTGTCACCTTAACTTATAAAGACTGGTGAACGGAGGTTGGAGGAGGACCGTGGAGACCGGAGACAGTCTACGGCTGAATTGTTGAGCCAGTTCACGCAACGCTCATATTTTTCTATCATTGCATCTTCATTTCAATGGTTTCACCACCTGTACCAACCTTTTTGAAACCTGTGTTGATTTCTCTCACAAGAAAATCCGCCGCGCGTCCGTCTGCGGCGCTGTCATGTCATCGTATTTCGAGCATGTCGTCTGATGGAGAGACTAAGGATGCAACAATACTTGGCTTTATATTAAACCGTTCGATACGCCCTCTTCGATTCAATACGCAAAAACATTCGATCCTAATGAAAAGCTCCCAAAATGTATTTTCCGAATTTATTTTTGTCGTCTCTCTCGCTAAAATGCCCGGCGCAGCTTTGCTTTCAATAAACAAACTCTGCCGCTATCAGCGGCGCACGCGGATCCTTGCTCGTGAGGAAACACAGAAACATAAGTAAGCGGCTTGCCGGCTTCAATATCGTACAGATCTGTTGTTAAGCAGCATTTTGGGTGAGATGATATGCTATCCCCACTCTTACTAATTTAACAAAGACAGTCTTTTTGGATACGTACAACATAGACCGGCATTATATTGTTGCCGACTTGTCTGCTATGAATAACCTCGCTTTGACAACAGACAGGTTAAGATCGTGGGTCACAGAGACCTAACTCACGGTTACATGATGAACAATGAGTGGCAAATTAAGAGCGCTGTACTTCAAACTCGTCCTGTTTATGAAAGTCGATTGTCAAAGCCTGCTGTTGTACAGTAATGAGCAGACGTGACTTCTGTGGCGTTTGTCAACTTTTTTTAATGCCCGACAACACTCGCGCGCGCACACAGCAAATATAATAATCAAATAGCAACCTAGATGTATTACGTTAGATCCCCCCAAGTCGTAGGCCATTGGCTGCGTGAGCCCAGAGTGATCATGGGACGTGTAGTCCATATACTACATTGATGAATTCAAAACCGCCATGACTGAATCGAAGCTAAGGAGGCCAAATCAATCCATACCATTGACTCTTAATGCTGCAAATATTGTTAATTCAGTATGTAACACAGATGGACTCTGACCACAAATAGGATGTTTTTCTCATGTGGTAAACATACCTGCTAAAAGAGTAATAGAAATCAACAGTGTGCCCCGCCACACTTTACAAACAGTAAAGATTGTTCTCAGCACTTTTATACAAAATTTCTTCGGGTCAGTAAGAAGCAAGCACATAAATACTATGCACTATAATGCATGTTTATATGATGGTATTGTTATTTTTGCTTGTTAGCAAAATAAAAAAACAAACAAAAAAACTTGTATTTCATTAAATGTATTAAATTGAAAATCATGTCCCTCGTATCGAAAATAGTACCGAACCGTGACTCAACTGTATCCGTGCATCCCTAGTAGAAACCGATGGTGAGTCAAATTTTACGTCGGATGTCGAAAACATCGTGTCGAAGCGAACGTATGTCGAGGTACCACTGTATTGCAATCATAAACACTTTTATTTGTTTGACATATCCTAAAATTTATTCTGACCGTAAATGTTTGTAATCAGATTACTCGTGGATTACTCGATTATTAAAACTAACGAATTGGAAAATTTAATCGATGACTTAAATAATCGATAGCTGCAGCCCTACAGTGAAGTGAATTCCTTTCATGGCCCTGCTGAATTATTTCTGAATTTCTGTTTGTCAGTCTTTGGCATTCCCTATACTGTAATATGTTAGCATGAAGATAGCGTTAACTCAGAGTAGTTGTCTCCCAACCAAAGGTTATGGGTTTGATGCCCTACCCTGCCATGTCAAAATGTCCTAGAGCAAGCTACTGAACCCCACATTGCTCCTAATGCTGCGTCATCAGTAGCTGAATTATAGAAATTTTGTCAAAGCACTTTGAGTACCTTGAAGGGAGAAGTGCTAGCCCATTTACCGTTCTTCAAGAGATGGTGTTGTAGTTGTACAATATTTCTAATAGCAAAACTGGGGCGGAACAAGCGCTAATGAATACTTATAAAATTGTTTTAATATGTTTTGATGTGTTTTAAGTTTGTCAGAGGGGTAGAATTTTCCAAAGAAATGCCTATATACCGCAGATAGGTTCTCTGTATGGTAAGGTAGTTGATGGTTATGAGGTTCATGTAAAAAAAACGGACAGCTGCACAAAAATAATGGAGTAAGTCAGGAAGGGTTGGAAACAAAACAAAGGAAAGGGAAAGCTAGCAATAGCATGATGAGAAGCACTAGCCTTGGAGCGGTTTCTTGTGTCAGGAGGTTCTTCGAAGTCTCAGTGTTCAGCAGTGTAGCCATACTTTCATCTCCCTCACAAGAAATGACTCGCACCTGAGGTTCTACCGGACCTTCTGCCAAGGACAGGCACTCAGAAGCGAGTCCTGTCTGAGGTGACTCAGCTAGGGTGTCACAGCTTCCAGTTCTTGAAGTACCGCTCTGTCCTTCTGTGCCACTCTCTGTGTCTCCTGACCCTTGGGAGAGTTTGTCCACTTCGTATGCGGGTTTTGAACTTTGAGGCTGCGGTTGGGTGGTGACCACAACTGCAGGTTTGGGGGGATCCGAACTTCCGAACATTGACCCGAGTTTCACGCCGAAAACCGACGCCGCTTCTTCCTTTCCTGGTTGTTTCTCATCCTGGAAAATACCTGCTGAGAGACTTTTAAAACCAGAGAAGAGACCTCCTTCTGGTTGTGGGGGCTGAGATGGTTTTGCATCCATGCTTGGAGATGTTGAGGATGAAAAGAGGGATCCGAGTGATGAAGTTCCTTCAGCAGCGACGGACAAGAATCCAAATTTAGGTGCAGCTATGTTTGGTATTTCAGAGCTGGTTTTGGTCTCAGGCACAGGCTCTTGGGCTTCAGGAGGTGGAAGTGATGTTGCTTTATCAGACACTTCAGGTTGGTCTTCATCCTGTCCAGGTTTCTCAGATATTTCCACCTCTTGTTCAGGAATAGGACTTTCGTTACCATCTTTTTTATCTGCATGTTCAGCTTCCTCCAATGACCCCTTTTCAGGAATGGAGTCCTCTGTGGTTTCCACATGTTCTACAGTCTTTTCAGATGAAGGCTGAGGCTCCTCAGACTTTGTCGCTTCAGGACCCTTGAACATACCAAGAATGTCTCCTGTAAGAGATTCAGGGGCAATGCTACTCGGAAGGCCAAAAAATGAGCTTTTCTGTGGCTGCTGTTGTGGTTTTTGCGGTTGACGAGGAGCAGACGACCCAAAGAGGGAACCTGGAGAGCTTGAGAAGAAGCCACCAATACTTGCTGGTTTACTAGGTGCGCTGGGAGGGTTGGAGAACATTGACATGAAGCCAGAAAATGGAGTCGGCTCAGGAGGCTTCTGGGGTCCTGGCATTCTGGGTCCTGGCATTCTGGGCCCCGGCATTCTCTGTCCCCTCATCTCTGTAGGGCCTCTTATTCTTGGTACACCCGTTCTTTGCCCAGGAGGGACAGGTGGTCTACCTGACAGAGGCTGTGGTAGAGGTATATCAGGACTGGGCATCGGAGCCTTTTTATCCACAGTGTCTGAGAGCACAATTTCTGGTGGCTTGGTTAGAGGACCTTTATCTTCGTCTTTTATAGAGCCTAATGGAATCGTACTATCAGAGTCTTCCTCAAGTACAAGTGGCTGTTTTACTGAGGGTTCTGCCTTAATAGGTTCCTCTGCAGTTTCTGATGTTTCTAAGGTTTGGAGGGTAGTCACTGTTTCTGTCATGGGTTCCTCTGCTTTGGCTACACATGCGTCCTCCGCCTCTGTAACCTCCTTAACATCAGTAACATCAAATGAGTCAGATGTTGTTTTTTCCACATCAACTGTTTGTTCTTTCAGTTTTACTTTCTCTATGTTGGGTTCTTCATCTTCACCGAGAGTCTTTGGTGGACTTTCGGGGTGCATATGTGTTTCTTGCTCATTAATTGGTATGTTTTCAACACCAAGTTGAAAATGTTCTACTTCTATCATGTTGGGTCTGCCAACTTCATCGCAATCCATAATTGTATTCTTTACATTGTGCTCCATGTCCAATACCACAAGCGGTTTGATTTCTTTTCCTGTCTCTGATTCACCAACTTCCCTGGATTGGTTGTCTGATTGTTTATCAGCAATAACAGCTTCTGTATCATGTATGGTGTCATTCTCTGGTAGACTAGTTAGCTTTTGTGTATCTGACACTACATCGGACTCATTTTCAGCACACAGTGGAATTTTTTCAGTATCGTCCTCTCCCGTTAATGGAACATGATTGTCAAATGTCTGCTTGGACCAGTCTTGTGTTTCTTCACATTCATGTTCATTCAATATGTTATCATTAGCCTGAGGCTTGGGGTCTACATTAACTGTAGTCTCGGGAGGTGTTGCATCTTCCCTTGTACTCGGCTCGAGAGTGTCCTTCGTTTCTGAGGGTTTTAATTCTTCAATTGCACTTGGCTCCATCTTGAGAGCCTCATTCCTTTCTGGGAGTTTAACGTCTTCGCTGGGGCAAGGTGTTATCAAGAGAGCCTCTTTTGTTTCTGGGGATTTTATATCTTCACTTATACAATTAGCCTCCGTGACAGGAGCAACTGATTCTGGCTCTTTTTTGGACTCCTCCATGAAAGACATTCCAAACATCCCAAACCCAGCTTTGGTTATATTTCCGTCAGAGCTAGCTCCAAGTGAGAAAACAGAAGAAACTTTAAAACCTGCCTCTGTTTCAGGTGTCTTATTCTGCTGGTTCTGTCCACTTAATCTTGAGAACAATCCTTTTTCAGAGGGTTCTGAAGCTCTGAGTCCTGTTGGTTCTTTATGTCCTGCTACCGGCATTCTTGGTCCAGCCGAGGGACTGGGACCTCCAAGCTTGGAGAACAGGCCTGTGCCTGGGCTATCTTTATTGAAAGAAGAACTTTGGAGGATGCCTCCAAATAAAGAAGATCCAGCACTAGCCGGTGCAGGACCTCTTGTATTTGACCCCTGTTGGTGCCCAGCTCCCCCAAACATAGAAAACAAGTTTTTTCCTGTTGGTTCTTTAGGTTGAGGGCCTCTTACTGGTAGACTTCCAGCAGTTGGGCCTCTTGGTCCAGCTTGTGAATTACTACTCGAGCCACCAAACATGGAGAACAAACCTTTTCCTTGTGATTCCTGTGGACTTGAAGATGGTGACAGTCCTTTGGCTCCTGGGAATGCAGGGGTGTTTGACCCACCAAACATTGAGAGTAAACCTTTTCCTTGTGGCTCTTGAGTGGTGGACTGAAGTAATGGCCCTTTAGTTTCAGGGGATGCAGGAGCATTTGACCCACCAAACATTGAGAGTAAACCTTTTCCTTGTGGTTCTTGTGGACTAGACTGAGGTAATGGTCCTTTGGTCTCAGGAGACACTGGGGCATTTGACCCACCAAACATTGAGAGTAAACCTTTTTCTTGTGGTTCTTGTGGTGCTGATGAAGGTGACAATCCTTTATTTTCAGGAGGAGGAGGAACATTTGACCCACCAAACATTGAGAATAGACCTTTTCCTTGCGATTCTTGTGGGATTGAGTGAGGTAATGATCCTTTGGTTTCAGGGGAGGCTTGAGAATTTGATCCACCAAACATTGAGAGTAACCCTTTTCCTTGTGGTTCTTGTGAGTTTAAAGTAGGTGACAATCCTTTGGTTTCCGGAGGGATGACATTTGATCCACCAAACATTGAAAGTAGACCTTTTCCTTGTGGCTCAGGTGGGGTTGACTGAGGTAATTGTTCTTTTGCTTCAAGTGATGCTGGAGCATTTGAACCCCCAAACATCGAGAGTAGACCTTTACCTTGTGGCTCCTTAGGGGCTAATTGAGGTAATGGTCCTTTTGTTTCAGGGGATGCTGGAGTATTTGAACCACCAAACATTGACAGCAAACCAGTTCCAGTTGTATCTTTCGTAATTGAGGTAGGGAAAATACCTCCAAGTACTGACGATCCAGAATGGGAAGTCGTGTGCTCTGGGCTTGCAATTCTCTTTCCTTGTTGCTCATTAGGCAGTTCATCGATCTTAGCAGTTATACTATTGTCCTTGGAAGTTTCTTTGTAAGAACTGTCTTCAGAAATAGAAAAATGAGCATCCTTTTCAGTATTGTCGTCAAGTTGTTGGAATTCTTCAGAGGATTTTATATCTGATGACGATTCTGTCATTTTGTTGAGAAACGTTTTGTCAGGCGAGTCAAGAGTTGTACTATTTTCCGCACTTGGAGGTTCTGTATCTTTCTCTTCTTGGGGTGATGTTACCAGATCACTTGGTGGCTTATCGTCTTCTAGCTGTGCTACTTGTTCTTCAACAGGTGGTTCACAAACGGCAACGCTCTCTGCTGTCAGATCAGCATCGGAGACAGAGGCTTCCATATCAGGATGATCCATTTTTTGCCTGTGATCATTTGCATTGAAATCCTTTATTGAAGTCTGTGGTAACCTTTCAGGTAAGCAAGGTGTAGTTTCTGTGCTAATGACATCTGTAGCTTCATTACCCAAAGATGTACTGTCATCGTGAGGTTTAGAATCTTTCTGACATTCTGATAGGTTGACAGCAGTTGCAGTGGTACCTTCATCAGTAATATCTCCTTCAGATTCTTCGGGCTCCTCTTCAATTGCCTCATCTTCTGGTGAACTCGCAGCCGAGACAAATATATGGGGTAGTCTGACATATGGTCGCGGCTCACTTAGCTCCATCGGTTTTTCAACAGGTGACATGTCCGTAGCATTAATGCCAATGTAGATGGACTTAGGTTGGCTCTTTTTGTCTTGTAATATAACACTTCCAGTACTTAGATTAAGAGAGTGTGTGTTGGACTCATCTGATATAGTTTCAGATGAACCTTCACACACTTTAAGTGGGGGTTCTACTAAAGAGTCTTCAGTGAGGTCGACTTTGGAAAGTGTTTTGTTTCCTAGTTCATTTGGTGAATGTTGAGTTTTTTGGACAAGCTGAACTGTGACACTGGATGATGATGTCACAGGTCCATGATACCCGGAGCCACTGTATTTTAAGATGCCGACTTTGTCTTGTGATTCAGAAATGAGTGATGGTCGCCTAGGCAAAGAACTCTCCAAAGATGCAGGTGCACATGGGACGGTACCAACTAATGCTTCTACTCTTACATCAGGAGAACATGCAACATGGTCACCATGATCAATTTCCAAGGGTGTGGGATGAGACTTTGGGTCCTTTGGTGTAGACCCAGTTATTGTGAGGTTTGGTTTGACCTCTGCTTGCTTGCTATGGACATGATCATTGGAACTTAGACCACTAAACATTGAAACCAACCCCTTGACTGGAGAGGATGCCGGTTGGGGCGGAGGCGTTGAGTCTTGTGTTTGGAGTTTCACTCTAAAATCCTGTTCCCCTGCATGCTTTAAAGATCCTTGCTTTTCAGTCATGGGTTGTGACACAAGTGCTGTAAATCCTGCTGCAAACTCAATAGAACTGGTAGAGCTTGAACCCACATTTGGTACATAATTTTGGTGCATAGTGAGGGGGTATCGGCTTGTCTCAGGCTGTGTTGATAGTTGAGGGGTTGTAATTGTCCTTAAAGGTTGAGTACTGTCAAACTTCAGGGCATTATCTATTTTATGTTGTTCAGATACTTGTATAACAGCTGATACATGTGACGATTGACTGTATAAAGTCTGAGAACTATCGATTGTTTGTTGAACATATGGTTGCATGGTAGGGGGTTGCTTTTGATAGCTTCCTGTAACACTTTGCATTGGACTTTCTTCCCAGTTTTCCATAGTTGGCTGCTTGATTAGATTTTTTGGTTTTGCAGGAATACTTCGATCTTGTCTTTGCAACATGGTGACTGATGTTAGGGAAGTCACTGAACCTGCAGGTGTTCTGTAGGTTTCAAGACTAAATTCTGTTCTGTTTGGATATATTTGGGAATATTTCGTAGCTTCAAAACTTTCTGCACTGGCCTGGTGATACGTGAGGTTGTTGGAGGACGAGACGTCCAGTGAAGCTTGAATACCAAAGTAGGGTACAACATGAAGTTGTTTTCCTGAGAGGTCAGTCATTTCTAGTTGAGTAGTAGTGTGATTATTATGTGAGAATTTACACATTTCCTGAGGGTTGGGAATTGTCCTATACTCCTGTTGTTGGGAAAGGCAGCTTCGATGCAAAGAAGGTAACGAAAGATTGTTTACACTCGAAGTCTGACCATTTGTGATCTCATTTTGAGGATCTACCGTTAGGTCCACTAAACCTTGTAACAACTTCTTTTTGATTTGCCTCCCACCTTGCTCTATTTCTAATAATTCTTTTTTGGTGTTGTGATTAGTGAAATTTATGGGCTGTCCATCTTCTCCCTCAGTAAAAATCCTGGAATTGTTTGTTGTTTTCACACGGTCTTTTGCAGAGAAGTCCACTGGTTTGTTTGTTTGCGGGTATTGTTTGTGCAAGGAGGACATTAACTTATTGGCATGGCATGATGGTATCTGTCTGTGCAGGTTCTCTGTTGTGTTGAGTACAGTGAGAGCAACCTTTCGTTGCTCTGATCCAGCTGGAGATATCTTGTGGTATATAGATTCTAGTTCAACTACCAGTGGTAGGCCGACAGAGTCTTTCCTTGCCATCACTCGTGCACTTGGTTTATTGATGAGTGAAACCGCTTCATGAAGACCTAAACAAGACTCTGCTGCTTTTATTTCTGTGATCTGGGGTGGCTTTGGTGACATATCTAGGGGAGTTCCTGTTGTGGAAATTACAGAAGTGGATGCTGGGACCATATCTGATAAAATGGCATCTGAACAATTTAACTGGGGTGGGATGGAAACTGTAATCTGTTTTTGACACTGAATCCACTCGAGGGATTCTTGAGGGGGAAGGTCTTTGACAAGTGCAACGCCGACAGAATTGTTTCGTGCAAGCTGGCGGGCAGTTGGTTTCCCTTTCATTAAGGGAATTCCTTTAGTCAGAGTGTCATGCATCCTTGTGTCGGGTACTAGCGATTTTAAGCCAGTTGGTTTGGAAGACATGTCAAGTGCAGCTTTGATTGAATTGGCCGGTGCAGAGGCTTCCCCGGGGCAGTGTTCAAAAGAACACTGTGGCTGTGACAACACCCTGTAGTGAGCGTTTTGAACATCTCTCGTGGCTGACCGTTTTTCATAGTTTTCATGAAAAGGAGGTCCTTGGAGCTCTGTGACTTCTTTGTAAGACAAGTCATGAGACTCCCAATGACTCGGATCTAGGTGTTTTCTCTCTGGACTTACTGGTTTTCTCTTTGTCAGTGCAAGTGCTTCAGAAGTCGTCTCAGGTTCTTTTGTCACACTTTTGTCGCCTTTAAGCGGAGTTTTATCCTTCTTTGCGGACATGTCTAGGACAGCTTTGACTGACTTTGCTGACTCACTGATGTCATGGTGTTCAAGAGACCTGTATGAAGTAAATGTAAACAATGCCCTTCTGCTGTCGGCACAAGTCTGGTGTGGTTCAGACATATCTAGTACGGCTTTAAACAAGTTTGCTGGCATGGTCACCTCTTGGCTTTTACTAGACCGAGAGGAAATGGATGTAATGGTTGCTCTTCTGCTGTCGACACATGTCTGTTGTGATGACCACTTGGCAACTAAAGGCACTTGGGGTTGCGATTGTACATTGGATGTGTAATTTGGATGCTGTTCTTCAGTGTGGATTTGCTTTGGAACAGGACTCATTTGAGGAGAAGATGTCACTGATTGTATCGATTTAGATTTCGCTGCATGGGTGAAACAATCCACTTGATGGGTCTCATTCTTGGCTGGTGTCACATTTTTATGCACATCCACTGGTGTTGCAGAATATCTGGATGCAGACGATCTTCGGACATGTGACTGAGGACAGGATGTTTCTTCAGGTGTGAAACATTTATCAGCAGTTGTGCAAGTGCTCTGCAATGCGTCCCAAATTTTTGACTTATCTATTAAAGTCCACTTCCCTTCTTTCTCCTCTTTATCCATCTGTTTGGTAAGATCAACAGCCACCTTGTCAGTCAAGACATTTTTCTCAGGTTCTTTACATTGTTTTAACTTGTGTTTAGAAAAGTCAACAACCTCCAATTTTTGCTTCAAAGCTTCAGATTGCGAAAATTTATCAGTTGAAGGCTTGTTCTTTTCACTGGTTGCAGAAAAATCCAATACTTTGTGGCTCAACCGAGTACCAGTCGATGAACCGACGTAACGGTTCGTATGGTAAAGTTTAGTTTCATCATTTGTGTAGGGATTCAGGATGTGTAACTGTGGCGGTTCTTTGCGAGTATCTTTTGGAATGGGGGATAACATATCTGCAGGAGGGATTTCGTTGACAGTGCAAATCGCAGAGACTGGCGCCTTGGAGTTTTGTGGAAATATTTTGGACTTGTCTGCCTGAGATTGCTGCCTTGCTAGTCGAGGTCTCTGATATGAAGACATGTTGGTTGAAGGAACTGAAGCTGTTGGTGATGAAAGCGTTGTAGGGGCTGGACTAATAATTGGGGAAGGCGGTAGATTGGCTGTCTTGAGTTCAGGCATCTTTGACACTGATGGCTTCTGGGGAAGGTTCCTGGTGACATTTGAGGACGGCTTGCTAGCTGACACGGTTGTTGAAGACAGAAGAGTATGAGATTTACTCACATTAGCAACAGACGACTTGGAAATGTTTTTTCCTGAGACTGCAGAGCTTGTTTTTGGTTGAGATTGGTCCATGGGTGTGTCTTCCACATGCCCAATTCTAATTTCAGGGATTGGGTGATGTTTCTTCGGAGATACTGGCTTGGAGGACCCTGGAGAGGGCGAACTAGAGGATACGCCTTTAACTCCCTGATTCATCCAGTAAGGTCCTCCGTGAGCTGCTTTAAGCGAGTTTATTGTCAGATCAGCGGCTTTCATTGGGGTCTCGCACTGGTTGTGAAGGTTTTCTGCTGGTCCCACTGTGATCTTTTTTAATTTGTAGACTGTGAAGTCCACTGGAGCTTCGACTTGGGAGGATAGAGATTCCTGAAACATCTGAGAGAAGCTTTCCAGGTTCATGTTCATTATTTTTTCACCTTTTCTTAGGGCAGACGTAAGATCCTCTGGAGCATCCGGAAGCCCTGATCTGATGTGAAACTGGTCAGGAAACCAAGGAGCTTTTTCTTCTACAAAAAGGGGGATTTTAAATCCACACAAGGTTATTTTTTCCTTTTCTTTCTGCGTTAGAATGTTTGCAATGTTTTCTGTGATGTTGTTGAGCGTTTGTAGGTCTTCTGGAGCAGCACATGCATAAAAGTGCCTACCAGCTCTGTCCGTTAAAAGAGAGTAAATATAGCCCTCGTTGGTATATACATAATATCCACAGTCCCCGGTTTCTGCTGGCCACCACAGCCCTTGATCCAGCAGTGACAGCCATTGTTGGTACCATTCTGAGTCCTCGAAAAGCATTTCATCATTGAACACAGTGCAACCGGCTGATTTGCTTAAATCCATGGCTCCACGCGTTAGATCCACCGGACCCTTTTTATTGGCGAGCCGTTTTAAAAAGTCTGTAGCTGACTTCAAACTAAAGTCATCTATAGTTGCATCTTTTAAAGTTGTAGCCTTATCAGATACGTAGGTGAACTCTGTGAGAGACTGACACCGATTTAGTCTGGTGTTTGACTTGTAGCTAGACAAATTTAGTCCTCCACCGTGCATAATCCAGGGTTGTTGCTTGCTGCCAAATTCATTCAGGTGATCACAGCTCGTCCAGGGTTTCTTGTCCCTGCAGGTCATATCAAACAAAACTAAGTCTTCATTCGGTTCCAGGAACCGATTTCTGCTTTCAAAAAGTGGGGCGGTCGGATCCGTCCATGGATGTGATGGCACATTAAAATGACAAATATCTATTTCTTTAGGACTCGGCCACATGTGACTCTCCAACTGGGATGCTCTGGCTGCATCTGTTGGAGGGGCTCTGTATTCACAGTAGTTTACCTGATCTTGAGTGGCAAGAGCCTCAGCGAGGGCATAGTCGTTGAGTTGCTGCCAAAGGAGTGCCTCAATGAGACACTGGTGCTCGTAGAGCTCTGGTGGAATCACGCCATGCTCTGTAAAGTTATACAAAAGGTCCTTGTAGCCGTACTCTCCTTCTGTCCCATACAAGAGACGCTGAATCTCTTCGAGGTAACGTTGGGTGGGGGACACCGAGGGATTTTTCCAAACCGGGGGCGGTGGTTTTTCTGAGGGGTTGACAGTTGTAGAAACTGGAATTGAAGATGTGACTGATGCTGTACTTGATGGGCTATCCTCCTTAGTTTTGGGAAGGAGACGGTTAAGTAGGCCTTTTTCCTTTTCTGAAGCAGACGTGCCGATGTCACTCTGGGCAGTTTTAAAAATGCTGGACAACAGACCGGTAGATGCGCTACTGGTGGTGGCTGGTTTCACTTCACCCTTTCCGATGATAGAGGTCTTTGAGGATGACTCCTCCCCCGAACTTAACAGACCAGAGAGGAAACCTTTTTGATCTTTTGAGCCCTTTTCTGCAGCCACATCGGGTGTGGAATGCATTTCCACGGGTTTTGTTCTCTGCATCTGTGGACGTAATTGTCCTGCACGTGGTGGCTGCTGCTTTGTTTTAAGGTTTGCTTGGTCAGCTGGGGACGATGTTTGCTCCACATTAACAGACATTTTGTTGAGCAGGCCAGAAAGTAGCCCACCTGATTCGGGTGGTGCTGGGCTTTGGGTCGATTGAGCACCTTGAGTTTTGGGTGCCTGTTGTTCCTGAGATGCAGTCTCACCAGACGCAAGCTTCAGAAAGCCTGAGAGTAAGCCTCCACTTTGACTAGGTGGTTCTGTCGTGGAACGTTGAGTATTTTTTCCTGGCGGTTCTTGCTGTGGAGATGATGCTTGATTCAACAGCCCAGACAGTAATCCTCCTTGTTGACCAGAGTTTGCTCCAGAATTTTCCTGAGATCCGGCACTATTTGATTTACTACCCTGTTGAAGCCTTACTTGTGGGGTAGGTTGCTGCGGTGCGTTATCAGTGGTTAATTTACTAAACAAACCTGACAACAGTCCACCTTGCTGTGGTTCACCGGCAGTGGCAGCAGGTTGTTGGGGTATTTGGGTTTGCCTGCGAAGCGGCTGCCTGTTGGAAGGATTCAAAGGTGGTTCCCTTTGCTTCTGTGCTGGCGAAGGAGGACCTGATGAAAAGAGTCCAGACAGAAAACCTCCTTGTTGATTGGGAGGTTGCTGGGTTGTCTTGGGACCTGTCATTTGTGCTTTTTGCTGTTCTTGTTGACTACCTGATGAGGTGGCAGATGGTGGAGTACCTGCATCTGTAATTTTGCTCAAGAATCCAGTGAGCATCCCTGCAGGACTGCTAGGGGGCGGCTGCTGAGGGGGTATTTGGTTTTGCCTATGTAAATTTGGTCTGATGCCCTGTTGTTGAGATGATTGTAACCCTGGTGTGCCACTTTGATGCTGGTTCTGTGATTTTGCAGGAGCAGAGTCTTGGCTACCGATTCCAAAGAGGCCTGAGAGGAAGCCACCCTGCTGAGGGGCTGCTGACTGTGGCTGAGATGATGGAGTGGTAGGTTCTACAATCTTGTTAAAAATCCCAGACAATAAATTGGCTGATTGTTGATTGTCTGTTTGGGCACCTTGGGTACCTGAAGGGTCTTTTTGTGGCTGTGATGTCACGGCTTTGGTTTTTGGTGGTATTTTTTGATGTTGGTCTAAGGCAACTACTGTCTGCTGGTCAGCCGGAGAGCTTTCCAAAGAACCTGATTTGATTTCTCTTGATAAAACCCTTGATTGAGGTGTACCTTGAGGTAAGCTTGGTTCTTTTTCATTAATTTGGGTCATTTGATTCACTACATCTGTGTTGACCTCCTGACTAGGCTGACTAACAGAGTCTGTGGCCTTTTTTAAAAGTCCAGACAACAGTCCACCTATTGGTGGTTGTGCACCTCCAGCCTGTTGTTGACCTGGTACTTGACCAGATTGGTTTTGTGCCCCAGGTGCTGGTGGCTGATTTGGAGGAACCGACATGTTGTCAGAGGCAAATTTTAAGAAGCCAGATAACAGTCCTGCCGATGGCTGTTGTGCAGCGTTCGGTGTTTGGGAAGAAGGCGGGGAGGGTGAGGAAAATATACCTGAAAATAGTCCTCCCTGTTGAGGCTGACTGTCCCTTTGGATTTGCTTAAGCTCTTCTGTAGGGCCGAGTTTCAACAACCCGGACAAAAACCCTTGAGGCTGTGGAGTTTGTGGTTGGGAGTCTGGTTGTTCTTTGGCTCCAACATCAGTCTGAATCTTGGAATTATTGTCCAACAATGTTTCTGTTCCGCTGGCAGTGCCCTCTGATGGCTCAGTATGTGGTTCCGTAATATCACTCGGTTTGGTGAGTGTCACACTTGGAGTCACTGGATTTTTTGCGGGTTCCTTAGCTGGTTCACTTTGAGCCACTTTGAACAGGTTTGAAAACCAGCCCGTTTCAGTGTTTCCTTTTGGGGTGCTTTCGAGTAGTGCAGCACGAATCGGAGAGGGTGTTCTTGTGGGACTTGGGGATGGACTCCTTGGTGGCACACTGGTGTCTTCCCCAGTGGCAAACTTAAGAAATCCAGACAGCACTCCTCCCTCAGGTTTCACTTCACTTGTAATTAGATGATCTTCAGAGGAGAAGAACGGGATCTTGAGTTTGCTGCTTAAAAACGATTCCTCTGTCGGTTTGGGACTTGTTGTGGAGCTTTCAGGAGTATTTGTGGATATCAAACTGGAGAGAGATTTTCTAAAAGGACTGAACAAGCCTGTATCTTCTGGGGTTGTCTCAGGTTTTGGTTCGGGTAACACAGAGGTTCTTTGTTGAATCTCCGGTAGTTCACCAGATGATTCAGTCTCTGGGAGAAGCTCTACTGATCCGCTTCCTGTATCTGGAAGAAGCTCAATGGAGCCACTTCCTGAATCTGGTCTTGGTGTGACCTGTGGACTATTGTTAGGACTAGGGACTGGGGTTATAGAAGCATTGCTGGCAACTGATGTACTTTGTATTTCTGATGTTTGAGGGGATGGCTCTCTTGATGTGGGTGTACTGGAAAACAACCTCATTGGACTAAGCCTCCCCAGCACAGATTCTAAACCAGAGGCAGTCTGGTTTGCAGCTTGTGCATCTGTGTTCGTTGACGTCTGGGTAGCTTCAGCTTGCCGAGTGGATTCTGATGATTGGAAAGGTATCAGAGATTGCAGCGAGAACTTCTTCTCCGTGGGAGGATCTTGGGAGGCGGGTGGAACGATGGCCACTGGTGGAGACGTACCACTGCTTTTCGGAATGAAAGAAAGAAGCTTGGAAATTCCAGATTCAGTTTGAGGAGTGGCTTTGGAGGGCAGGGTGTCTGTAGACGTCACTTCGGACGTTTGCGTAGTTTCAGGGCTACTTTTTGGGATCATAGAGAGCAGTTTGAAAATACCGGAGTCATCTGTGGGAGCTTTGGAAGGTGCTGAAGCGTCTGGTTCATTGGTGGTTTTGGAACCAGTGATCGTACTGAACAAAGAAGTCATAACATTTTTAACACCTGATTTATCCTCGGTTTTGACGTCCCCGACTTTTGCGTCCTCAACTTTGATGTCTTCAGCTTTGTTGTCCTTGGCTTGGACGTCGTCATTTTTACTGTTCTCAGGCCGCACGCTTGGGAGTGACGGTAGTTTTCGCCTCATGGGTTTCTGCTGTGACTCGTAGCTGTTGAGCTCCTCTTCTTTCACAGCCAGATACTGCGAAACGGAGTCAACTAAGCACTTGAGTTCATCCATAGGGTCAATATAGTACTCACAGGGCTCCTCCTCGTGCAAGAAGCTGGACACAGGTCCCATTCTGGACCCTGTAAAATGGGGCACATACCTGCTAGGATAGTGGTATGACTCATGCTCACATGCAACATCAGTCTCTGCAAACATCAGGTCTTCAAGTTCCTCATCTGATCCAAAGGAGTACTGCATTTCATCAGAGCCCACAGATCCAAATTCACTCCTGATCCTGGCCGCTTCTCGTGCTGCCTCCTCTTCACGGAACGCCGCGTAGCTATTCTCTAAGGCCGTCTTGGCCCACAATCTGGTTTTAAAGAGCAGACCATCCCGGTCCACATGGTGTTGGAGGTGTTTGACGGATGGAATGATGTCGATCTCAGGAGGTGGAGACTCATCCTCAAAGCTGCCGGCTTCCCGGTAAACCAAGCGGACATCACCATTGCCAAAACCTGGTGGGTGTCGGTGTGCGGAGCGTTCCTCAGGTGAGAGGGCATCACATTCCACTGTCTGGTAAAACCTTCTGCCTCTGGATTTATGCGCTGCTAGCGGAGTATCCGTAATGCGATAGATGATGCTCTTGTCATCATCCTCCCATATCTTCTGTTCTGGATCCAAGTAGTCATCCAGGATTTCCGAGTCAGGCAATTTGTACTTGCCCTCCCAGTCCTCTACACCCATGCCAGAGTCCACTGGGACTATTCTTACACTACGCCTTCTGCTTGACCGCCTTGGCGGGAATGCAAATGAAAAGAAAGATTGCAACAGCAATGAAAGGCAGTGCAAAGAAAAGAAAAGAAAAAGCGTTAAAACAAAAGACGGAAGGAAAACACCATAGTAAAGAAATACAATTATGATTACCCGGAACCCCGCAGGTCCTTGTCAAAGCTGTGGAAAGAGTCAGAGTCCCGCAAGAGCTGCGGGTGCTGGACCCGATCCCCGATGGGATACTGATGAGCTGACGAATTGGTCTGTGAGGTATTGTAATAGCGTGGAGGAAGCGATCGGACGCCTGCTTCACCGTCATGGTCGTCCATTGCACTGTCGTGGTCGTCGAAAGCTACATTAAAAAAGAAAAAAAGAAACACGTGTGAAAAACTTTTGAAGATAGGCCAAATAGTCACAATCCTCATTTTTGTTTGAATAATTACGTTATTAAGATGTAACACAGTCCCAGTATCAGAACAGCTTGCAGACATGTGGGTTAGAGAAATGCTTCTCTCTGGTGTTGAAAACCTGTACTGCAACATCTGTTTTACCAAATTTAAGCATAAGCTTTTTTGACTCACATTTTGAAACCTCAATTCTAACTTGAAGCTCGGCCCATTGTTGAAACACTCATTTAAAATTGAAAATCATGACCATCATTTGAAACCCTCCAGTAGGCAGTTTTTTTGAGAACTTCCATGCATGCTTTGTCTCATCTCTTTACGTACTTTGCTGGTCAGTCCATCCAAAATAACTCCAGCTGCCTGGTGGTAAGCAAGCAGTAAAACCACAAGAACAAGAAGAAGAAAAGTCACTCAGGGAAGTAATCACCACTGAGGAAGATGAAGACCATTGATAATGATGATGATGATAATGGTTTTCTCCAAAAGAAGGAGAAAGAAAACAAGAGGATGCAAAGAAAATAAAAGGAATTGTATCATAGACTTGAAAAGAAATAATGAGAGGACATCAACATGAAAATGTCAAAAGTACAAATATCTGTATTTTGTACTTACAGCACTGCGAAGGTACGGACGCCATCCTCCCCCTGCGAATTGTGTCGTCGCGTGGTGGATACTGGCACAAAAAAAATCACATTTCATATGAATACATAAATACTGTAGTTCACTAGTAATGATCCAAGAATTACTGTTGTGATCCCTTTCCGCCTGCAGGTGTCAGCAATGCATGAAAGGTAAAGTGAACTCACTTCTTGCTCGTCAATGTTCATGTTGTTAATGCGATCCAGTTTACGAGTCCAATATTTAGCTTCGAGCTCTGGAATGTCTGAAAGCAAAGGATGGTTACGTTCACTGTAGAAATGACAGATATTGACATTATTTATATAGGTCAAAGTAATTTTATTGGTATAAGGATTTGAATTTATTGGCAGATGAAGCTCTGAAACAAATCCTTACCCTCAATTGAATTGAAAACCCTAAATTTTTTCCTTAAAACGTAAAAAACTGAACCAAGAATTTTTACTGGGCCAAAAATATATTGATTTGCATGTTATTCATTCTTCAATATGTCAAATTCTCCTTTACTGTAAGCTGAATTGCTGAAATACAACAACCTTTTGAAGATATTCTAATTTTCTGAGTAGCAGTAAGTTTTAAAACGGAACCAAGCTTCGAAATCCTCCTTTTAAACTCTAACCTTTGCTCTAAACCTTAACTTGGAACCTTATGACTGTCTTGAAATTAGGCCTGAACGATATTGGAAGAAACTATCATTGTGATTTTGGGGAGGTTTGCGATATATTGCGGTATTATATTGTGATATCAAAACTAGAAGAATTTTCACCAGTTAACTTGAATAGAGGCACGGTGACAGAGTGGTTAGCACGTCCGATCTTGGGTTCAATCCCGGGCTCCGGCCTTACTGTGTAGAGTTTCCATGTTCTCCCCGTGCCTGCGTGGGTTTTCTCCGGGTACTACGGTTTCCTCCCACATCCCAAAAACATGCATAGTAGGCTGATCAAACACTCTAAATTGTCCCTAGGGATGAGTGTGTGTGCGAATGGTTATTCGTCTCCTTGTGCCCTGCGGTTGGCTGGCAACGGACTCAGGGTGTACCCGTCCTACTGCCCATAGTTATCTGGGATTGCCTCCAGCACCCCCGCGACCCTGGTGAGGATAAGTGCCTCGGAAAATGAGTGAATGAATGAATGAACTTGAATAGCTCTGTTTGGGATAAGCCTGACAGATATTTGGAAAAATGAACATTGTGACATATTTTCCCAATGCTCAACACTAACTTAACTTTTTTCTTAAGGTGCCCCAGCAAAAAAAATTTTATCAAAAATTAAAATTGTGAAATTAAAAATGATCACTGCTAACTCCAGGCAGAAGGCTGGGTAGACCCTAAACAGGTTGCCAGCCAGTTACAGGGCACATACTGTATAGACACATAACCATTTACACAGACACTCACACATCCGGACAATTTGGTGTGTTCAATCAGCATACCATGCACGTTTTTTTTGGGATGTGGCAGGAACCCGGAGAAAACCAGGCAGGCAGGCATGGGAAGAACATGCAGACTCCACACAGGAAGGCCGGAGCCGGAATTAGACCCATGATCCCAGAACTGTGGGAATGTGTTAACCATGTCCCACTGTGCCGCCTTCATAATGTAAATGATTTTAAAACAAGAATATCATAGAAAAATGTTTGTCTTTATTAAATGCTACATTGAGTGAGTCCACTTAAATTCACTCACTCTTTGACGCTCACGCTGCAGAGAGCAGCCTCTCACTTACACAATGAATGAGTTGGCACAGCACATTTCAGACTGGGCTGCAAGTTTAATGAAGATTAACACATTTGTGCCTTTGATTGTAGCGCTACTGAGGCTTCTCTAGCCAGATCAAAGCTACAAACCTGCTAATCATCGTTAACATTAAGTACCAAACGCCAGCTGCACTAGTGACCAACAAAAACAGTTTGGTCGTACTGCTTAGCAAGAGGGAGGGTGAGAGGCTCTGGCGCTGTATGAGCATGAAGCAGAAAAACATGAAAATATATTTTTAATTAAAAACCCGATAATTTTTCACCCGATTCCTTTCCTCTGAAAAATAGCGCGATCAGCCGGAGTTCCGGTAACATGATCGGTTCGGAGACATTGATTTATATCATGCCGTTTAATACAGGCTTGCTGTATATAAAAGGGATCCAGGATCTGCAGACTTGCTGCTTTTATGAAGCAAAACAAAACTTGCCTGGTGCACCAGACTCACCACTGTTCCAGCTATCGAGTCTGACAACCGTTCGGCGGATCAAATTCCCAGGGCGGAGCAAGCCGCAGCAAACAGACAGCGGAGTGGACCAATCGGCGACAGGTCGACATGCCGTTGATAAAGCGACAAGAAACTTGCATGAGGGAATAAACATACGAGGAGAGTGGAGAACGGAGAAGTTTATTCAACATGGCTAGCGCAAGACAGACTGTTGGTTTTAGCGACCTGATGTGTTTTTGGTCATTTAAAACTGAATTTACCACGGATTGGAACATATGCTCGGCTCTCCCGTTCGCCATCGGTGTTGTTTTGGAGACGACTTCCAACACGTAAGAGTGACATTGCTCGTTAAGAAAACGTCACGCAAATAAACGAATCTGATTGCACGGATGATTTCGTTCAGGCTCGAGAGGCCAATAAGGAGATGGTCCCAGAATCTTCTCACAGTGTTTGAAAAATACAGGGAGAATAGTCTGGCGGTGCCAGGCAAAAACAAAACATGTTAAAACAAAACAAAAAACAATTGCACAGTCTGCGATGTGACTAGTGCTGCAACGATTAATTATCAATCAATTAACTCAAGAAATTCGATTAAAAAAACTTCTAATCAACTTTTGCTGCTTCGAGTATTCATTTAATTAGAGTGATGTAGTCATGGTTTGTTTTGAAAGTGTTTGCAATCATTTTATTGATTTGGATGGATACAATGCCATAGACTTCATAATGATTTTGACGGGACACATTCCACAGACACTGTGACACGCCTTCAAGTAGGGGGCCTGCCCACACCCAGCATCAAGAGGAATTATTCTCAAACACACGCACGCAGCGATCTAACACCGGATTTAGGTTGAAAAAGTAGCTGTGAACTGTATCTCATATAAATAGGAAGGATTGTCTCAGAAGTGATTTGTTCCAGGATTCAAGGTAATTATTATATTTTTCGTGCCATGCATGCATTTTGAAACGTGAAAAAAATCAACGGGCGAAATTAGCCGCTACAGCATTGGCGTTATAATTCGCAATATTTACATAAATTAGAGCTGTCCCGACTAGTCGACATAGTCGACGTCATCGATGACGTAAATCCGTCGACGAGCACAACATCCCGTCGACGGTTAATGAAGGGTTAAAAAAAATATATGCGTGGAAAGTTCAGAATGTCGGATGCTCTGTATGCAAGCGGGGAAAGCGGCACAAAGCCAAAAAAAGCGCACCAGAGTGTCCAAAACATTGACTTATTTCAAAGAAACAACGGAGGGTACACTCTTCTGTCCTGCCTCTTCAATGGCAAGCTTGGCTGCACGTCTGCCGTGAATAAACGCCACAAATGCCGTCACCCAGTTTGTAATTTTTTTTAATTTTTTTTTTTCATTTTTTGTACACCAGAGGGTGCTGTCGCCTTACTGAATAATAATGTTTCATTGACATTGGGCCTATAAATGCTATTAGTATTGTCCTTAATGCTAACTGAAAGGTTTATTTCATGTTATGGTTTATTTTATGGTATATAAAATTATACAAGGTTAAAAGGTCATAAATATATACAGTATATACAGTGCTTGCACTCAAGGGAGAGATTGTCAATGATAAGGTAATAAATTAAGGTGAAGGCAATTCATTGATATATAAATAAGGTTTAAAAGGAAAAAGGTGAAAAGTTTTTGTTAATTTCTAATTGTGTTGTTTTATTTGTGTGCACCGCAGCTCTTATAGTGTAATTACATCAAGGATGGAATAAAAGTTTAAAACCATCAGTTTAAGAGACCACCTTTTCAATCGGGATGCTAAACTAGTTAATTCTATCAGCATTTGAACTCATTGTTTATTTGTGATTTATTATTGTTATTTACGTGTTCATTTGTACTTAAATAAATAATTTAAGTGTTCCACTATATTTTTTGTGAATTGATAAGCGTCAACAAAAATTTCATTGCTAAATTAGTAAAAAAAATAAAAAAATTTTTTTTTTTTTAAATTATTAGATTAGTCGACTAATCGTAAAAATAGTCGGCTGACTAATCGGGAGAAAATTAGTCGTTTGGGACAGCCCTAACATAAATAAATCATAACTGCTGTTTTTTTTTTTTTTTTTTGCTTTTAACCAAGAATCGAGACTGTTGTACGTCCATATCTATAAAGAATTCGGGGATTTAAGCATTTACTCACAAGAATTTTCAACTTAAAAAGCTCTTTGTGGTGATAAGGCGGCGCCACAGTGGCTTAAAGACTTGCTAAATGGCCGTTTTTTTTTTTTTTTTTTTTTGCTTTTAACCAAGAATCGAGACTGTTTTACATCCATATCTATAAAGAATTCAGGGATTTAAGCATTTATTCACAAGAATTTTCAATGTAAAAAGCTCTTTGTCTGCGTTTCCACTCGGTCAGCTTTGACAGCGATAGGCCCCCTATGAATCAGCCCCGCGCCCCGTCAGTATATTATGAAGTCTATGACACTGCCCTCTAGTGGCACCAGTGAATATGACAAAACTTATTTAATATGGCTGAATCCAGCTGCTCCCTGTTAAGACCAACAAAAGGTATGTTTTTTTTTTGAGGTAATATGTTTTCTTATGCATTCGTAATTTAGTTTATAGGTATATTTAGCCCTTTTTTGTGGGAATGTGTTTTAATGATTTGTTAAGAGCATTGTAAAAAAATTAAAAACACATTAACCTTTTATAACATTTAAGCTAGCGGCTAAGATCAGGTTTTTAAATGTATTTTTAAATAAAAGTGCAATTCTGTATAATTTGAAGAAACACTGGAATTTTTTTTGTATTTGCATTTAATGCTCTTTTGAAAGTGCAATTCTTAGCAGGCCTTTGTTTTACATCTCCTAAAATTTATTATGCAATGCATTAAATGTTTCTAATCCGATTACTCAATTATTCGAACTAACAAGTTGATTCATTAATCAACTACTAAAATACTATAAAAACTCGATAGCTGCAGCCCTAGATGTGACTAATGCGAATGCGCACATCGCTATGGCAATGTTCAAACAATACAGTGGTATGAAAAAGTATCTGAACCTTTTGAAATTTCACACATTTCTGCATAAAATGAACATCAAATGTGATCTGATCTTTGTCAAAATCACACAGATGAAAAAACAGTGATTTCACAAAAACCACCCAAACATTTATAGACTTTCATATTTTAATGAGGATAATATGCAAACAATGACAGAAGGGGGAAAAAACCTCACATTTAATATTTTGTGCCCCCTACTTTGGCAGCAATAACTTCAACCAGACGCTTCCTGTAGCTGCAGAGCAGTCTGGCATATCAATCAGGACTAATCTTGGCCCATTATTCTCTATAAAACTGCTGTAGTTCAGTCAGATTCCTGGGATGTCTGGCATGAATTGTTGTCTTTAGGTCATCTCAATGGGGTAAAGTCTCGACTTTGACTTGGCCACTCCAGAACGTGTATTTTGTTCTTCTGAAAACATTCTGAAGTTGATTTACTTGTGTTTTTTGGATCATTGTCTTGCATGCATCCTCTTTTTAGCTTCAACTGTCTGACGGACGACCTCAGTCCTGCAAAAACATAGTGCTAAACTTTTGAATTCATTCTTCCATTAATGATGGCAAGTTGTCCAGGCCCTGAGGCAGTAAAACAGCCCCAATTCATGATGCTCCCTCCACCATCTGTCACGGTGGTGATGAAGTGTTGATGTTGGTGAGCTGTTCCATTTTTCCTCCACACATGTTACTCACAAACGATTCAACTTTGGTTTCATCAGTCCACAAAATGTTTTGCCAAAACCTCTGTGGCTTGTCCAGGTGCCTTTTTGCGAACATTAAATAAGCAACAATGTTTTTGTTTTTTTTTGACAGCAATGGCTTCCTCCGTGGAGTCCTCCTGTGAACACCATTCTTGGCCATAGTTTTTCATATAGTTGATGTGTGCAAAGAGATATTGGACCGTGCCAGTGAATTCTGTAAGTCTTTAGCAGACTCTCTAGGGTTCATTTTTTACCTCTTTGAGTATTCTGCGCTGAACTCTTGGCGTCATCTTTAGTGGACTGCCACTCCTTGAGAGAGAGGCAAGAGTGCCAAACTGTCTCCATTTGTAGATAGCTTCTCTGACTGTCGATTGATGAACATCCAGACCTTTAGAGATGGTTTCGTATCCTTTCCCAGCTTCATACAAATCAACGATCCTTAATCGCAGGTCTTTAGACAGCTCTTTTAACCGAGCCACGATACACATCAGACAATGCTTCTCATCAAGACAATTCTTACCTGATGTGTGTTTTATAGTGGGCAGGGCAGCTTTAAACCACTCATTAGTGATTAGGCACAGACCCGACTTAAATTGTTTGGTAAAAATTGGTTTCAATTGCTCTTTAAGTCTCCTTTTGTCATTTTTTGCATGCTATCCTCATTAAAATATGAAAACCTGTAAATGGGTGGTTTTAGTTAAATCACTGTTTTTTCATCTGTGTGATTTTGACAAAGATCAGATCACATTTGATGGTGATTTTATGCTGAAATGTGAGAAATTCCAAAAGGTTCAGATACTTACTGTATATCCTCGACCCGGCTCAAAAAGCTTATTTTCAAACCATAGCCTCCATAATATAAAACCTAACATGCATGGTAGATATAATAGTGACTAACCAAAAGGCATTTCAAAGCGTACGTCCAGCAGCACTTGGTGTGAAGTCGGTTTAGTAGTACCGAAGATCTCATCTTTCCTCATCAGAACCTCTGAGTCCAGACAAATCCACTCACCGGGACCCTCCTGAAACAAATTGAGGACAAAAGGAGGAGGTGTGTTTGCATGCGTGATTGTTATCATGTATGTGCAACAGCGGTGGGAACCTCACATTGATTTTATAATTTATTTTTTAACAGTGACACCTTTTCAAAATGATATAAGGATTCTTGCCGGGAGCAATTAGATAACCTCTTTGAGAAGCATTGGCAGAGTTTGACTTTTGGGGGGGGGGGGGGGGGGGGGGCACATGTTGATGACCCCGAAACGCAGTGTCAGCTCAATCCTAGGTTCAAGTTCAGTTGATGTTGAAGCTTAGGTTTAAAGAAATTCTAAGTATCCATGTGACTCCTCAGGTGTAGTTTTGGCTAAGCAAAGCACGGGACCGTCTCTATGGTGCTAGTCACAGGATCTGTTTGAAAAATAATTTTGACCCATTATGAAAGACTTTGTAGGATTCTTGCTCATTTGATTCATTTTGTTGTTTGTTTAATTGCTTTACAACTTTAATAGACATTGTAACGGCTACGTCTTTATTTTAATGGTGGAGGTTCAGAATTTTTTTAATTATGCTTAATCTTTGAGTTAGCAGGGGTTTGATTAGTCAGTGGAGTTGATTTCAACAAATTCTGCTCAGTTTCTCAGTTATACTTTTAGTTTCAGGGCTAAGGTAGTGCGAGTCAATAGTGCTTGCTTCGCGCGCCAATAGAAAACGATATTAACAGATTTAACATAGTCACATAAAATCAAAGAAACGATCATTGTTCCAAATACCCATGCGTCCAAAACAATGTCACACCAGACTGCCGTAATTCATTTCATTCCGCAAGACTATTATTTTTTTAGATGCGTAAAGCTACCACAACAGAGAGGAGTGCTTCGGTCACTTGTAATCAGTCTGCTGGGGAGTCCCTTTCGTGATGTGATATCACTCCGCCCTGCTTGCGTAGACAGCCCGTGCCCTGCAGAGCTGCTGGATTACAAATGTTGCTGTTCACATTACAATTACTGACATTCTTAAGCATTCATATGTTGTTCTTTAATGTTATGCTAAGCAGGCACCATTGATTCGCGCTAGCCACACCGGAGCCCTGAAACTAACAAATGGTAAATGGTAAATGGTGTTATACTTGTAACTAGGGCTGCAGCTATCGAATATTTTAGTAATCGAGTAATCGACTGAAAATTCTATCGATTAATCGAGTAATCGGATAAAACAAATATATTTTTAGGTGAAGAGCAATTATACATATACATGAGAAAACAAGACATTTCATCTAATCTTGAACCATTTTCAGTCAATCAATGTCTTTATTTTCGTTGTATATTGTTGAAAACAGCCAACAATTGCATCTCAGGTGTAACTAGAATTAAAAAAAAGACTAATTCGCTGCTTTCACTCAAAAAACTTTTAGATCTTATTAATATATATATATATCTTACCTAAAAATGCCGTTACGCTTGATAACACACATCACTTAAAAGTTAGGATTTTTTTCCCACGTGTTTCAATTGAATTTCTCTTTGTGTCAAGCCATTTTTAAGTTCTAGTTAAGTTTTAAGTTAGTCTAAACTGTAAGTCCTGATAGGATTTTGAGTTTTTGCAGTGTTCAAAATAAATGTATGATACAGGCTGTATTGGAGCACATTAGGGACCAGTGCTACTTGGTGTTTTATCCAGCAATGACTACTGAGCTAAAATTGATAGTTAGCATGATTAAGTTTTTATTTTACACCCTCATCACTCCACAATGCTATGTTATGTTAAAGCCTGTATGTAAGACACGTTAGCCACGCATCGACAGTGGTCATAATTAATTGAAACCTAGCCCTCCGCAGGGCTAACGTTCCGTGAGCTAGTAGCGACAGTAACGTTAATCTTATTTATTAGCGCTTAGCGCTCTTTATTAGCGCTCTTTATTAGCGCTTAGCGCTGTACTGCTTTAAGATGGCGGCTGTTTACAAACGCTGCCCAGACGCGGCCGAGTCTGTCATTTTGCATCTAGTTCAACATACATGTGATCTCTATGAGACGCGCCAGACGCTGCCTGTTACCAATGTAGCATTGTGCGGGCTAGTATTTAGCAACGTCGGCGTCGTTTGTGGCGGCTGTCGGCTGCGGTAAGTTTTTTTTTTTTCCCCTTCTTCCTCTCCGCACGTGACAGCGCGTTGTCCCGCATTAAAAGTAGTCTTAGCAAAACGTGATGCTTAGAGCTGTCAAAATAAACGATTACTCGAGGTGAATAAAATTACTCGGATCAGTTTTTAAACTCGAGTTACTCGAGTTGCTCGAGTACTCGTTTCAGCTCTACTTGTAACAAACAAATTGCACGGAATTAGTTGAAATCAACTCCACCGTCTAATTAAACCACAGCTAACTCAAAGATTAAGCTTTATGTCAAAAATTCTGTACTTCCCCTTTCAATTTATTTATAGGAAAGTCAATTACATGCAATGACATTTTTCGGCCACTCAATCTCTGCCTATGGATACGAGGTATCGTGATATAACAACATTTCAGTACAGTGTCCCTTCCCTAATGTGCATTACCTCGTTTGATTGTTGTATGGCATCAAGTGGCAGGAGCGTCGTGCCAATCAAAGTATCCCAAATTAAACCCTTGTTCCATAATTCCGCCACCAAGCCAGAATCCCGCTGACTGATCTCACTACAAAACAAACAAAAACAATTAAAACAGTGGTACTTCAACTTCTAAATCAAACAACTTATTGAATTTTCATGATATAAAATACCCGTGAATGTGTCATGGCCAGCACAAAACAGCGGCTACAACAAATACACACATATATCTAAGCCTGTCGCAATATACAATAATTCCATTTATCGCGCGATAAATAAAAATGAAGGCGGTAATGTTTCCGCTGCGATTTATCACCTCGCGTGCACGTGCGTGCGCTCGTGCGGCAGACGTGCTGTTAAAAGTTCGGCTTCCTCGTTACCAACTGCGCAAAATGCATCTTCGTTCCAGGTCTGGCAAAAACTAGCGCCGGAGCCCATCGTTCCCATTATATCCTATTGTTCAACGTATACTGGCCGCGTCAGTCCTCCGGAGTGACTGTGGACCATCTATGGCGCGCCGGTGATGTTGACGTGTGGGCGCTCCCGTCAGGAGTGACATTTCACGAGGGGCGGCTATTTTTCGGCACAATGCCGGATATTTACAACGAAGTCCGCCAAAACATTGTTACCGACTTGGCTGCTACGAACAACCTCGCTTTGACAACGCACAGCTGCTTCAAACTCGTCCTGTTTATGAAAGTCGATTGTCATATGCTGGTGTTGTGTAGTAATGAGCAGACGTGACTTCAGCAGCGCTTGCTAACTTTTTTAATGCGCGCACACACTAGATTTCATGAAATGGCAAACTAGATGTGCTACGTCCCATGCCATTGGCTACGTGAGCCCAGAGTGATTATGGGACACGTAGTCCATATACTACATCGATGAATTCTAAACTGTCATGACTGAATGGAAGTTAAGAAGGCCAAATCAATCCATACCAGTGACTATAGATAATGTTGCAAATGTTGTTAATTCAGTACGTGACACAGATGGATTCGGACCACAAATAGGATGTCTTGCTCATGTAGTAAACCTAGCTGCTAAGAGAGCTGTAGCAATCAACAGTGTGCCCTGCCTCACTTTACAAACAGTAAAGATTGTTCTCAGCACTTTTATACAATTTTTTTTTCAGATCAGTAAGAAGTAAGCACATAAATATTATGCACTAAATTGCATGTTTATATGATGGCAATTTAATTTTTGCTTGTTAGCAAAAAAATATATATATAATTGTTATTTTTTTTACAGAGCATTAAATGTATTGAATCGGATTGAAAATCATGTCCCCTGTATCAAAAATCATACCGAACCATGACTTAACTGTATCGTTGCATTCCTATGGAACACCATTGCAGAAGCTATGACGGGAAAAGTTTTCATTTGCCTAAATCAGTCATGTCCAAAGTCCGGCCCGGGGGCCAAATGCGGCCCTTGGTCAAATTTCATCCGGCCCCCAGCCTCTGTCATAAAATCAATAACGTCTGGCCTGCACATAGACTTAATAAATTGGTCAGCAGTACTGCTACCAGCATATGAAGTAGCTTACACCCTAAATGCTGCTCCTCATTTACCCACTAAAAGGCAGCAGCACTCTAAGCAACTTTACCCCGTGTGACTCTTTACTCCCAATTTTCTAAAATGGCGACAATCAACAAAAAAAAGTTGACTGCGACGGCCGACGCTTCAAGGATAGGTGGAAATTGGACTACTTCGTCACTAAAATACGCAACAACTGTGTCCGCCTCATTTGCAAAGAGACAGTCACTGTTTTTAAAGAGTTCAATTTGAGGCGATATTACCAAACAAGACACACTGACATGTACCACAAGATTACAGGGAAGATATGTAGCGAGAAATTGAAGCAACTTGAAGCTAGTTTAATTTGACAGCAGCCGTATTTCACAAGAGCCTGAGAGTCGAAAGAAAACGCCACAAAGGCTAGTTGCGAGATTGTTGAAATTAATAATAAAAATAAATAAATAAATAAAGCAAATTTGACACAATGAATGGCTTGCTAAAATTTGCTTAAATATATTGTTCTACGTAAAGAATGTCAGCCAAGGTCGGCCCCCCACACATTTTACCACACCAAATCTGGCCCCCTTTCCAAAAAGTTTGGACACCCCTGGCCTAAATGCTTAAGTTATTAAGTGCAATTAAAAAAAAAAAGTTTTTTAAACACATTTTATTTATTCTGTGTTACTGTGCGGTATCAATATTGTTGTTTTTTACTTAAGAGGCATGGTCTATTGTTTTTAGTTGTGATTTCTTAAAAAGTATTTTTGAATTTAAGAGTAAATATTTATCGCATTTAAATGGGTGTACTTGATCTATTAATATATACTGTATTCTCACCGTGTTATTGTAAATTTGGGGGGGGGGGGGGGCGCAATAATATCGCATATCGCAATAATTTATGAGAATAATTTTCGCACACTAAAATTTGTTATCGCGACAGGCCTACATATATCCAGACTTTTCCTCCAAAATGTAATTTTTCTGTGCAAGTTTCTGACTCAAAATACAATTTCAAGTTCAACCAGACTATCAACATTTGAATTCATGATGTTCATATTGTCCCACTTAGGCTGTCAGTCATCACAGCTGGTGTTTGTGCATCTGTGAGCGTGCCTGTGCAGCGTTCAATACGAAGTCACATGACAACGTGATCTCGCTGACCGCAGGAGCGGCGAGGTCGACTTTTCTACTGCTTATCTGCTTAATACACAAGCCAGAATTCTACATCCACTACTGTAGAGCAGTGACCCTCATTGTCAGTATTGGATCAGGAAATAATGAGGAAAAGAAAGTCTCCCGAAAGCAAGGGGGGTAGGTTTGGTCTCAGCATTGGTAGGGACGTTAAATAACAGCACAATGTATTGTATGTATTGGTTCAGGTGATAAACCGTTCGGTTCCAACCTTTGTTTTCAAAAATATTTTGAAAACTTCATAAATAAATGTCTGGATTTTATTAGCAAATTTCAATTTCAATATTTGTCTGTCCTTTAGGCTGCTTTAAGACCACATGAATAAGAAAAAAATTACAATCGGGGAGAAGGGGGTAAACCTCGGTTCACTAAATTTCTCACAGTTTAATCCTTTAAGGTCTGGGCCTATTTTGTCTGATTTTGCATGCCGTTGAAGTTGCCTTTATATTTCAAAGAAAGAATTGTTTACGATGTCCTGGTTTGGTCCCTTTTTTTGTGACACCTTGAACTTCATGTCCAAACTGTTGTTTCCTTCACTGCCCAATTATAAATCATCATTTTGGGCCCAAAAAGACCAAAAATTCCAAAATAGTTTTGTCAAAATTTTTAATATTGATGTCCAATTGACAACCAAACATGCGTAACGAACCGTTTTGAAACTTTGTAATATTTATTCAACATGTTAGGATGAACATTCAACCAAAAAAAATTAGAATAAATGGTCTTATATTTGACAATTCAACATAAACAACTGGTATAGCCATAGGCGTTTTTTGCCTTTATACATGCTCTAGTCAAAACAGGTTATATACAGCAGACCGAACAGTGAAAAAATATATGCCATCTAACACAAAAAGTGTTTAGAGGCCATCTCTTTATGAGTTTAGGTATTGCGGCCCACCACCTGATGAAAACTATGTACACACAATCAAGCTTCTTGAACACACATTTATATACACTAAGTGAGAAGACTGATTGTGTGAAAAAAACAATATATATAACATTGGGGAAAAAAAGTATTTTCAAAAATATTTACAATAAACAAGTTAAAATTTTTTCAGGCATGCCACTCCGAAAAGCAGTTTCGTCCTGGAATTCGACACAGGGCGACATCACACAGCCCACACACTATGGGGTGTCGGTCCTCTTTCCACCCTTCCACCCTTCCATTTTCATTTCACTTTACTTTCATTGTCACTATAAATGTACATGAAAAAAAGTCAGTATTTATGAAAATAATAAAGTATAAAATAAAAATATATACAGCAATAAATAATAATGGAAATCTATATGTATGACAATAGAAAGAATACCATAGCTGAATATGTGCTACATCCCTAATCTTCATATAGAAAGAAGATCACCACAATTATAAATTCCTGCCTTGGATACACACAGTGCACGTACGACTTTGATCTGATATGCACATTTTATTATTATATACACAAACACACAATTATATTGCATCAAAATTAACTTTGTCTTGCAATATCAAAAGAAACTTTCCAAAGAAACTTTTTCAGCATAAAAAAAAAAAAAAGTGAGTTTGCTTACCTCTGCTCGTCGATGGCATCACCCACGTGTTCAAATCCGTCACTATCTTCACTCGAGGACTCTTCCGAAGAAGACGATGATGACGAATTTGGACCATCCTCTTCCTCAAGTTGATCAAAAAGCACAATTGCTTGCGCTAAATTTAGTTTTCCGTTCATTCTCAAAGTCACACAAAGTCGCTGCTCGATCCAAACGGCCGTCGCTCGCCACCTCGCTGCTTCAGACACTCCTCCCTCTCGTTCGGTGGAACCTCGCACGGCAGTTATATTTATTTAAAAAAACGCATTTTGTCCTTCCACTGTGACTTCAAAAGGGTTCGTTTGATGTGTGTTTTTTTCATGGAGCTTCCGTTTTGAAAAAGGACAAGAAATGATGGAATTATAGACATAAACAAATGATCCATGCAGCGTTTCAATGTTTTTTTGAGAGGACAATAAAACTATAAAACTTAAATGACAATATCTCACGTTTTAGTTGGTCGATTGACTTCAAATAATAACGAGAGTAAACCGCAACTTCCGCACTTTAAAACGAGACCAACCAACGGCATGTGGGTGACGTAATTAAAACGTGAGGGCGCTTCAAAGACGACGTGCGCTGAGGACGCGCCGGCGCGTCCTTCGACTCTCAAGGGTTAATTACAGTTTAATTAACGTTAACAGTAGAAAACATACAGGAGAACACTTCTGTCTAAGCAGCTTGCTAATCGAGTTTTGCAGGTTAGTAAATTCACACAGTTTAATGTTATGCTAACTGTGATGCAAGTCAGACTTTTATTAGCAAAATTAGTGGTGTGTTCCCCACCTTCACAATATTGACATCGTTTTACATTTCTTACAATGGCTGCTGCTGGCCGAAAAACACTTCTAATATCCCTCCTCTTTGAGGGGGGCGGAGGAGGCAGCATGTTGTCGACATTTTGTATTTCTGTTGGGGCTGTGAGTGCGTGTGTGTGTTTGGGGGGGGGGGGGGGTTACATTCAGCAAGTGAAAAGGGAGACATTTAAGTCTGAACATAATGAAATAGTAATGGTAGGATCAATTACATCATTACAACATATGGGAAGAAAATCTAAATTACTAATAAAACTGAAGTCATTACAAAAATGCAAATAAGGTTGCTTAAAAGTTGGTGGGGACAATTTGAGCGTCCTGAAAAGTTGGTAGTTGTCCCTACCGTCGCTATGCAAACCTTGCCCTTAGAGTTAATGTGAGAAAATTTGACAAAACGTGTAGAGCTTGGCTTCACCGTAACTATGGTGGGAGAAGAGGAAAGATCAATGTGTTTACTGTGCCTAAAAATGTTGGCCGCAGATAGCATGAAGCCAAATAAATTAAGACGTCACTTTACAGACATCACAGCTCATTCACGTGCATAAGTTACTTGCTCATTAACTGCTAGGCTTGGCAAAAGTATTGAAGTTTGGATACAGAAATATTTTAGAGTATAAGATCTCTGATTGCAAAGTTTGGATCCACAGTTATTTGTTTTTGCACTGCCACGGGTCAACAGAAAGTTGTTGTCATGATAATAAATTATCATACCATATGATTATCGATTTTGCTGGCAGCTATGAGCAGTCCCATTTGGGCCTTTGTGTATAATGTGAGGCTGTGAGCGTGCGCCAGTGATTAGCGCAAGAGAGAGAGAGAGTTCAATGCTAGCCTGCTACACTCAGGTTGGGTTGCTGAATCAATAACTCTACAAAGTGTCGACAGTTAGATTGTCTTTTGTGTTATTAGATCCCAGAGTGCCTCCGTCAGACATGAGCCAATGAAGACAATTGCATTGGTTGTATTCTTTTTGCTGATGAGACCTGACTACTTAGCACGGAGCGCTAAGCTAGTTAGCGATTATGCTAACCAGTGTCTTAAGTGTCTGTATTATATTTCGGAGAAGCATATTAGCACTTGAGTTATTGTTAGATACAGTAGTAAAGTTGTCTCATTTATTTTTATATAGAAACCACACCTATTCATATAACAGCTTAGAGTCTCCTTTAAACACACTCCCATTCAAACTTAAATTGTCAATACAAGAGTGTGGTTTGAAATTGGATTTGGATTGCATTTTTGAACAACTGTTTGATAAAATAAAACCGATTCATTACAGTCTGCCACCTCCTTATTCAATAGTTTTTAAGAGAAAATAAATGAGTCATTGACACAATTTATATACAGCGAGTTGCCCACAAGATAAAAAATGTAAATCAGCAGCACTTTTTTTTATTTGAATGAACAGGACTTTTGTCTTACTTGTGTACTGAGAAATTATTTTTGTGTTTTATACTCAAAACCGCTATTGAAAACTCATTATTAAAAGTTTTATGTACTTAAAAAAGTACAATTGTAGACTACAGTTAGTTAAACTGCTATTGAAAACTCATTATTAAAAGTTTTATGTACTTAAAAAAGTACAATTGTAGACTACAGTTAAATCAGGAAGCTGTACTAAAATATTATTTTTGGAGGAAATAGTCATTCATTTTCACTTACAGCATGCCGAAAACAACTTCAAGTTAAATTGTGAAGGTAATTGAAAAAAGCGACTTATCTGATTAAGCGTTTAATCGTTCGATTAATCGATTATAAGAATAATCGTTAGTTGCAGGCCATATAGAAATGGAGGATATTTTTGTATTTTATTTTTTAACTCATTGGCTGATGAGCATTCACAGCCAGTCCTCCCATTTCAAATGAATGGATGTCTATCAATGTCAGTGGCAGGCAAAAAATTTGGTCACCTCGTTGGTAATTTTAGGATACTTATGGGTCACTTCTGCCACATTTTTGGGTACAGTGATCCCTTGTTTTTTGTGGTAAATGGGGACCAGAACCCGCCGTGATAAGTTAAAAACAGCAAAGTAGCACCCCCTTCCCCCCAATTTTTTTTTTTTATGTCTTCAATGTATTTACTCAGATTTAGGATAGGAAAGAGATATACTGTATATAAGACATGTTTTTTTACTTTTTTCCCCTCAAAGTATATTTAGAAAAAACTTGCATGTATGCATATATATTTTTAAATAAATGTTTTTAAGCACTTCAAATGTAATAATTATAAGTTTTAAACATGTTACTGTCCAACCGAATTATTTTAAATTAAGAAAAAGTAGAAAAATGCTCTTTATTAAATGCTTCATTGAGTGAATCCACTCAAGCTGCTCACTTACACACGATGAGTCGCCACAGTAACTGTTTAACAAGCTAAACGATGATTGACACATGTGGCGCTTTGAAGTTTCGACTTCGAAGCATCTCTGTCAAGATCAAACCTTAACGTCTGTCAATCATCGTTAACTTTAATAAGCAACTGCAGTGCACTGCCAGATCAATAAAAAGCAGCAGGAGGGAGAGGGAGACTATTGATTGGATCGTGACAGTTCATTTGTCTTTATTTTTTAATTGAAAAAAAAAATTCGTGATGAACTGAGGGCACAAAGTTTGAAGCGCGCAGTAGCGATGGATAACTGTATTTCCGGGGCACTTCCTTCTCGTTGGTCACTTCCTGTTGATTTTCTGTAACTTTCTGTTTGTTTTGGGCACTTATGAGTCAGTTTCTGATGATTTTTGGCCATTACCAAATCATTTTCTGAACATTTTGGGCCACTTACAATTAATTTTGGGGCAATTCAAGTTTTTTATTTTAATGAAAAATGACCACCAATGAATAAAATCTAATTATTTTTCTTTAATTTATATGGTTCTGAAAACATTATTTTTGGTAGTAGCAGTGTGAAGTTGAAAACTTTAGTATCGTGACAACAGTTTTGCATGACATTTAAACTGGGAGGACTGGCTGTGAATGCTCATCTTTCAGTGCCATTGGTGACTTTTGACTTCCGATCCATTTTGGCTGGGAGGGCTAGAAGCAAGCTCTCCCAGTGATAATGGATCGAAGGTCTAGCACCGTCAATGGCAGCCAATAAATTAATCTTGTCATGTTTGATTGACACGTCATCTAAGGGAAAATACTCATAAAAACAGCAACCACCGCAACTGCAACCTACTCCCGTTGCACCCTCCTACCTCTAATGAGGCAAATTAGCATGTTCAGAGTCATTCAGCCGTGGGTGGCTTCGGAATACAAGCACTGGCTTCTCGCCTTGTTGATTTGAAGAGGAAGTCGTCTTTAATTGTTGCAAATATAAACAAAAGCATGAGCAGAAACAACATACTAGCTGCTTCTGTTAGCATTTGATATCAGTTTTCTACTCACAACATGAAGTCTTGTTCCCAGCATGGCTGGTTGCCGCGCACTGCAATGGTTGTGCTCTTCACATTCTGGACCTTTAGCGTCACGTAAGAGTTAAATTTATCTGTAAAATCAAAAGAAATCATGAAATCCTTTTAGAAAATAAAAATACTCAAACCTATTTTTGCCAAAGTGGATCTGCTAACATGTCAAACTGTCATTGCTGCTGGAATTCTACTGTTTGGAAAAAAAAAACCATTTCTCCAATAGTGTTTTCACTGCACTGCAATGATCCCTGTAAAACGTCAACTATAATGTGAAAGACCTAATGGTAAGTCATCTATCATTCACTTAGCAAGTCACGCTATCCTGTCATATTGTCATTTTTCCCCTCATTTTTGTATTACTAATAAACACTTTCCTTTAATGAGCAGGAAGATGCATCCCAGCATGCAGCAGGCCTCTCTGGGGGTGGCAGTGTGCATCATTTATAATTAAGTCTAGACCACTTATGAAAATAAGTTATATTTCGGTCACACATGGACGTCTGCTCCGCGGCCCGCCGAGATGACATTTAGTCGGGACTCGGCGGGTAGCGAATGCTCTATTACCAGTGATGTGAGGGACGAGGACGCGGGGGGAGGGGGGGGGGGGACTCTTCAGATAAATTCATATTTATTGGATGTAAAAAGGCCGTCAAGTGAAGCACCAGATAGCCAAAATGGCAGCTTCAATCAAAATGACAGGCTTCCTGAGCCTACTGTCTACTCATGATAGACAAGCATATCAAACTTCAAATTGGTAAATTCAATTGGCATTGTCAGGCGTATTTTCCAAAATCATTCAAAAGACCCCTGAAAATGACAAATTAGATCCTAAAATGACCACTATAAAAAAATGGCAGACTTCCTGTGTTTTTCTTCATTAGGGTTCTTGAGACTTTTTAACTGACCTTTCGCAAACTCGGTCTCCTAAACGGCCATCAATCAATCATATATCCTAGAGATTAAGGGAGCATCATATGTTAAGCATGTCAAAGCTATAACGTTTTAGTATAACTGTTTCATTAGCTAAAGTTAGTTAACTTAATTTCTTCATTCGCAGTTCTTTCTATGTGTGCGCTAACACTAAACGGATGTTTCCTCTTTTGAGTAAACATAGCATCCTAGTAAGATCCATGAACTTATCGTAATTTTCGGAATATAAACCGCTACTTTTTCCCCTCATTTTAAATCCTGCGGCTTATAGTCCAGTGTGGCTTATTTGTTGATTTATTTGGGTTAATAGGTAACGTCTTAAGACCGTCATAATTATGACATGACACTGTCATAGCAGGCATGAAAATGGGTCAGGGGTTAAAAAGGTGAGAAGGGTGTGGAGGAAATATGTTCCAGTACACTGTATTGTACACCCCAACAAAATATTGAGCTCTGTCGACCCACACTGTGTTTCAGCAGGGCCATGCAGAGACCGGTGGAGGGGTGGGTGCTCGTAGATCAAAAGGGGCACATGAACAAGTATTTAATACACCTTAAAACAACATAACTTAAATTTTAACCAGCTTTAGATAACAATTGGCTGCGACTGTGACATACTTTAATTGGGAGGGGGCAACAGTGAATAGAAATCAAAACTGTCATCAACACTTTCTGGCTGTGACTCAGTCAGTCTGCCTCTTTTCTTCCTTCAACCTCTACATCAAAACTTCCTTCCTCAACTTGTTCATCTGAGAACAAACCACATCAGATGGTCACGGAGCCACCAACAGCACAGTTTTCTTAAAACTATTATTTCATTATTATCCATACTTAACAACTCTAGCACCTAATGATTAATAAAGCAATGACATAAAAATCTTATAGAAAAAATTTTTTTAATTGTGTTTATAATTGGATTTAATACCCGACTATCCTTGCAAACTTGTTCTTACCAGGTCTGCTATTCACCCAGCTGATGAGGTATCCACTGCCTTTAGCAGCCTCATCTAACTCCTTTTTTTATCCCTCAATCTCCCTTCCCTACGACGCATGTCTATGTAATGAAATATAAATATTTAAAAAAAACAAACAGACTCCCCGGTGGCTTTTAGTTTTAAAGCTTTCTTAATTTCTTTCTCACTCAATAACGATGGAGTTAGATTTGTGTTTTTATTATTCAATCAAAAAACAAAGTTACTTCTATCAAAAACAAAGTTGCTTCAATCAAAATATAGTATATACTTTTAATCCCAAAAAGTAGCTTCAATTAAAAAAAATGTTTTTGATTGCAATAATAAATTTGAGACAAAAAAAGCATTTGAAAACTATTTTTCTTGATTGAAACAAATTTTTCCATTTAAGTAATGTTTTGCGTTTGGGCCACATTTTGACTAGGACATTTGTGTCTTTATTATTCAATCAAATAAGTTGCTTCAAACAAAAAAATATATATAAAAAGAAAAACTTTGCACATGTGCCAATCACCGTTTACCAAAGCCTGAGAGGGTTTGAGTAGACTCACTATGAAGCATTTAATAAAGCCAAGCATTTTCTAACTACTTTATTCTTGTTTAAAAATAATTCGGTGGTGCAGTAACATGTTTAAAACTTATCATAATTCTTACATTTTGAAGTGCTTGAAAACCATTTATAAATGATACTTTGATGAAAAAAGTGAAAAAACATGTCTTATATATATATGTATCTTTTTTCCAATGTAAAATCTGAATAAATGCATTGAACACGCACAAAAAAATGGGAAGGGGGGGGGGGGGGGGGTTGGGGCGCTACTTCGTGGTTTTCACTTATTGCGGCCGGTTCTGGTCCCCATTAACCGCGAAAAACGAGGGAACCCTGTATTTCTGAAAAGCTTTAAGAAGCAGGACTCATTCCCACCACTCGTCGGGCCGCTGTTGTGCCGACACCGGCCGTCAGCTCAAATCCAAGCCGAAAATAACGCGTCTCCGGCGGACGACGGGAGCGATGTGAGGCGCCCCCTCCATCCGAGAGAATGCCACTTAATTTGACTCAACAGTATGTTTCTTCGTTTATATTACCGCTAAATACACAAGCTTGACGCCAATTTAACGGAAGCTATTTTTTTTCATGGGAGATTTGGCTAGCTCTGGCAGTGTTCAACGCAAGCTGCAATGAATGGCAGTAACTTTTTTATATCGCAAAACGTGAAAACGATTGAAACCATTACTCACCAAATTCAATCTGCTGGCAAATACAGGCAAGTGTGTATGCTGCGCTCTGGTCTGCCCCGATGTGGATAAGGCCTGCTTTTTGTTTTCACAGCTTTGCAATGCAACCGAAGGCTCTCCGAGCACTCCATGTACACGCGTAAGGAGTGCGCGCGTTTGGAATAATGGAACGCAGCTTGGGCCGATGATTGGTTCTCGTCAGCGAAGCATCTAGAAGGATTTGCTGACTGTGTTCTTAAGTGCTCAGTTTACGTACTAAGTTAATCACATGATGATAATAATAATAATTAAATAAAACCTCCCGAAACCCCCCCCCCCCCCCCCCCCAAAAAGAATTTCTCCTCGGATCTACGCAATTCACATAGGTCGCCCTTTTTGACTTCAAAACGGCGAATTTCGCCGAAAGGTGATTTTCATGCCTGATAGGCATTCATGAAGGCTTATGACAGATGTCATTTAGTGTCATCCCGCAAATTTTGTCACTAACTCCATTTATGTCCAGCTCGGATCTTTTACATCCATTCAAAAGTGAGATAATTTGCCGAATGACACTAAATGACATCTGTCATAAGCATTCATTAATAATGCTCATGACAGTGCCATGTCATAATTGTGACGGTCTTAGGTAGGCATGTGCCGGTATGAGATTTTGACGGTACGATAACCGTGAGCAAAAATACCGCGGTTTCACGGTATTGCAATTATAGCTCCAATATGTGTTATTTTGAGATGTATGGGTTAAAAAAAAAATCCATTGACCCTTTTTTTTTTTTTCAGAACATATTTGCAAATTGGAACATGAATATAATGTTAAAATAAATTAATTAACAAAAAATAACAAATAAACAAACTAAACCCTAATAAAATAAATAGAACTACTAAATCCGCTTATTACCACCTAAAAAATATAACCAGAATTAAGGGGCTTCTGACTCAACAAGACATGGAAAAACTTATGCATGCATTCATTTTCAGTAGATTGGACTACTGCAACGGTATATTTACAGGTCTTGATAAAAAATCAGTCAGGAAGCTGCAGCTAGTACAGAATGCTGCAGCCAGAGTCCTCACAAATACAAGGAAGCTGGACCACATTACACCGGTTTTGAAATCGCTACACTGGCTTCCAGTGAGTCAAAGGATAGACTATAAAATACTACTGCTCGTCTACAAAACACTTAATGGCCTTGGACCAAAATACATGCTTGACTTGTTAGATTCCTATGAGACATCTAGACCCCTAAGGTCGTCTGGAACGGGTCTTCTGCATGTTCCAAGAACAAGAACCAAGCAGGGTGAGGCAGCATTTAGTTATTATGCTCCTCACCTCTGGAACAAGTTACCCGAACGTCTGAAGTATGCTCAAACTGTTAGCTCCTTTAAATCAGGGCTAAAAACACTTTTGTTTGGCACTGCATATCCATAACTGTCTATATATTTCAACCTACCTGCCTTCTATTCCTCTTGTGCTTATCTCCATTGCTGATTTCAATGATTATTATTAGTAGTAGTTTTTGCTTTATTTTTATTTTTGTTTTACTTTTATTTATGTATTTTTATTCTGTGATTAAATGCGATCGTTTGTCTTGGTTTTTACGTTGTGTTGATTTAAATGTGATTTTTATGGTCTTCATGTGATGTAAAGCACTTTGAATTGCCTTGTGTTGAATTGTGCTATATAAATAAATTTGCCTTGCCTTGCCTTGCCTAAACTAAAGCCACAGCTCAAGATTAGAGCAAAAACAAAATAATTGCTATAATAAAGTAAAAACACTGCTAAACAAAATAAAAAATATATATTTATACTGCATGACTTTTTTTGTTATGAGGTGAGAAAAGCTCAAGTGAAGTTTCGCCATTTTCAGCCACTGTGTCAACTCTAGTCTACATGTCATGGCTTTGTGTTAACAAAAACAAAGAAGTCAATAAGTTAAAAATGTATAAGTTAATTCAAATGTAAATATTGTTGTGGATAGGTTTCATCTAAAAAAAACTGAGAATGAGACCTCCCCTCGTCCAGCGAACCTGGATTTGTGTTTAGGGCAAGATCATCTTTCACAATTACTGATCTTTGACGCTATCCTTCCCCCACCTTCATTTAAGCTGGTTTCTCACTAAGCGGCTGTGAAGCTTAAAACTTCGATGAAGTTGCTCTCCCAGCTAAGCCTAGGCTAACATTCGTCTTTGTAAGTTTTTAGTTAGTTTGTATATTGAATTTGAAAGGAAAATGTGTCTTTTGTTTTCGGCGAACTTTTTCATGGTGCTAACCTGTTGAAGCTACTCACATGTGGAAAAATACAATTGTACAACTTTTTAAATGTATTCTTTTGGTATATTTTACCTACCACGATTTGAGAGCTCAATAAATTGAAGAAAAGTACGCCTTGTGTTTGGAGCGTTTGTTTTTGGGTTCGCTGGCTATTTAGCAGAATAGCGTCACTGACACGCACAGCAAGGGGAAGGGGTGAGCGCTGCCGCGCCAAGCCACTTCTGGCTGCATTTTTGGCACATGAAAAATAGCGAATACTGTACTACGGTATGATGGGAAATTTTTGTGGTTTTGAAACCGTGATGTTTTCATACCATGGTAAACCATGAAACCGGCACATGCCTAGTCTTATGACAGTCTTATGATGCCACTGTTAAATAAAGTGTTACCGGTAAATATCTTTTGATGTAAATATCCCATAATACTGTGAGGACAGTCGCAGCTATATTGGCGGCTTATCTATGAACAAATGCTGTTTTCGAGTCAAGTTTGGTGGGTTGTGTCTTATAGTCAGGTGCGCCTTATAGTCCAAAAATTACAGTATTTTGTGTTCAAATCTCTAACAATATTCTGTGAACAGACACTGAAGTATTGCAACCCTTTGCTTTGATGTAAGTGTTGAACCTGTATGCTTTTACTTCGATAGCTAGCCACGTTGCTACAATATTTTATATTTTCAATACATACTACATATTATAAACACTTTTGCTTCAATCTGGAGGATGTTGCACTGGTATTGCTCCAAAATAAATCACTTAAAACTCAGGTATACATTTGGAGTCACGGAGCTTGTTGGCTTAGCAACCTTAACTAAGGGGGGAGGAGCTTTTGTGAAAGGTTAATTGGTTTGCTAGTGATTGACATATAAATGAAATTGCCACCGAGCTCTCCAACGAAAAATTGTAGGAGCCCTGGAAAAGACCACATTTACTCTTAACCAATTCATTTTGCAAGCCTAAGGGTGTGAAACTCCCGATACGATACGATTTGCGATACAAGGCCCACGATACAACAATTACAGGAAATGAATATACAACTATTAAAGAGAAAAACAAAAAAATAACATAACTGTAACTGCCATATTGTAATTGTGTTTATTGCTGCGCATTTTTAATTTGTGTCAGTAGGGGGCTCATTAGCACTTGTGTATACATATAGCAGTGTTGTGCCGCATCACACTAGAGTGAGATTGTCAGGTGTGCAGCGAGAAATTATCTAATATTGCTTTTTTTTTTTCGGGCGGAGTTGCGAAAGGAAGGAAGGACTAGGTAGAAGGTTTCGGTTGTGTGCAAATGAGTGAGGTATTGCTCGTGTCGCGTTCATGAACTGCTCGGATTTCTAGCCACCTTGCTGTCCGCGACAATGTGGACCCTAGAAAGTCTACTGTACATCACTGGATTAGAGTCGACAAGTGTCGATATACACAAAAGTGTCCTTTCCATATGTGACGACTGTAAATCCTCCAACCTGTGTTTTATTCCAACACATTCTCGAGGACAGCAAGGTGGCCGATGGCTAGAAATCAGAGCAGTTCTTGAATGCGACACAAGCAACTCTCCAACAGCGCTACGGTGCCAATCAAGCTTAAAGTCATCTGCAAACGACACACCTGTCGCTTCAAAACAAGTCGATGGACTATTTTGTTTGCCTTCGTGAAAACACAGAGAAACAGGCAACTTTTTTGAGAAAAACTACAAAGGTAAACGAGAAAGCCATCGAAGCCAGTTACCTTGTTGCTGAACTTGTTGCTAAATTTAAAAAGACCCACACTGTGGCAGAGAAATTAATACTCCCTGCCTGCAAAGTAATTATCAGCGAGATGCTCGGCCCTGATGTGGTTAAAGGCATTGCTAAAGTCCCCCTGTCTGATAAGTCTGAGCTTTTCAAGCCTAACTGTGATTAAAATAAATAAATAAATAAAAACAGAGACAAAGAGCAGTTGATGAAGAGCTTCGTGTACATCTTTCTTCAATTTCAGCCAGGATATCGGCTTTGTGTTATCTAAACAGGCTCAAGTCACACTGAATTAGAATAAATATTGAGAAATTATTGGATAATTAAATATACTGTACAGGAAGTAATTTTGGAACATTTGTGGTGTGCCGCGACGTTTTTTCCTAAGTAAAAATGTACCGTGACTTAGAAAAGGTTGAAAAACACAGACATAGAGCAAGGTGATTAGGAGGGAAGAAGCAATCTCAGCAGAGGAGAGGGGACTCAAGATGTTAGCACAAGCAAAGAAGACTAAAAAGTAAAGTTAATGGAAGAAAACTCTAGTGAATTTCCTCAACGGAGATATAGCATGATACTTTGCATTCCAAAAGGTTATCGAGACGCTCATGCCAAGAATCGAGATATCGTTTTAAAAAGGTGCCAATGTTAAGGCTATGTCTACACTAGGACAGATAATTTTTATATAATTAAGGTGCGTTTAAGGCCCCCCCGCTTCTGCAAGGTACGCCTGGGGCAAATAACTTTCAGAGTTAAATAAATAAATCGAACCTAGATAGCACATTTTCTGTGCCGTTTCAGGCAGGTTAAAAACAAGAAAAATGTGCTTCAAAAGCCCAGGACTAGTTGCAGTTCAAGCAGTGTGAAACTTATCTCAGAGAACAAATCCAAGTGATTGTCGAACTAATTTAGCAAATGACACATTTTCCAGGCCAATCACCACAAGGGACATCGCGCTTCTGGGATGTGAGCGTCCATTCCCTCAAGCGACCAAACTTATCGTTGATTAGCAAAAAAATCAGATCATGTTTGCTTAAGTGGAGCAGCAGACTGGGACAGCTGTTCTTTTTCTTGCACTTGTGATGTCTGACCCCACTGCAAAGCATTCTGCGTGAGGGAACAGGACCAATAACTATGTCTCTAAAGCGGAAAATTGGCAGTTCTATAGATTCTTTACGAAACCTTTTGCAACAAACCATTTAAGTTGGGCAGGCACTTTCAGCTAAGTATCTTTGAGGTTAAAAATTCTATCATGACTATCAAGATGTCTTCAACTCCAGGGCCGCTAGATTACTGCCATGTTTAGACTAGTCCTTCAAGAGTTCATGGTTCTACAAGTAAAAAGTGTTCTCACCTGGAGGTCCGTGAAGTTTGGCTTTCTTCACTGTAAAGAAAAAGAGAAAAGCATTTGTTATTGTCAAGCAAACATTCTTGTCGTAAGATAATGCTTAACTTGCGGTTGTCTAACCTCGGAATCTTCCCTTCAGTTTAAACGTGAAACGACTTTTAGTGCGAAAAAGTTAATTGGCAATTAAAGCTAAAGCGGTTATCTCAATGAGGTTTTCACACAAACCCGCTTTGACGATTTATTCAATCATGGTAGCAGAGTGAAGAACACGCTGGGAAAACAGGACAAGTGAAAAAGGTGTCTTGTACCTCTTTCGTCGTTCAGTTAACGCAGTGCTTCTCAATTATTTTCTGTTACGCCCCCCCAAGGAAGACGTAAATGTTTTGCGGCCCCCCAAACTCTGCTGCCACTGTAAATAGTATCATTTGTCTATATTACTATTATAAGTACGCCTCTGCCTCACATTGTATCCTTTTTTTCTATTAGAGAAAATAAGAGATGAACTTATAAAGTATAACTTTGTTAACATTGTTTTGTTTGTAACAGAAAAGACTTAACGCGCATCAATTTACCTGAATTAAAAAAAAAAAAAAAGTCACATCCAAACTGTAAAAATACACTCAAGGTAAATTTTTGACCATTTGATACTGAAAAATAAAATCAGTAAATAATAACAAATTTAAATTGATTAGAAACATTAACTCATGAGGACAATATGCCAAAAAATTTGACCGAAAAAACAAAACTGAATAGAAGAAGAAAAAAAAAAAGTGTCTTTGGACAGAAGGACAGTTTTTATTTTCGCTGCTCCCAGTGTCACCTCCAGTTTGCAATGATGTGGGGTTATTTTGCACTGAGCATGCTAACAGTGCTCACTGGTTTACTGATATCATACTGACAAAGCAGGACGATTGTTGGCAATATTCGGCACGTTTTCGCTGAAAAACAACCAAGCGGCTTATCAATGAGATTGGGGTTTAATGTCTTTAGTGGCGTCTTAATTGATTTGGCTTCCGGTTGTCCGCTATAATCATTTTTAGACACAGTAAACAGTGGTCTTTCCTCATCTACCACTGTATTAAATGTCAAAGCCAAAAGGCAAACGGCCCGAAAAAAGCGCATTCTCGGCGGCCGAGGGAGAACCGTAGGTTAGGGCGGTCGTCGTGACAGTGGGTCGCTGCGTGAGTCCGGCCGGAAAACGCCTGTCGAAAACGGCACACAGCTCTCCAGCTCTTAATGAGTCTCTTCCTTGAATCCGTGTGCTCTTGCTTACTTCAAAAATACTGCGCGAAACGAGAGCGCCACTGACACCCACTGAGTGGATGTGCAAGTACACTTTATTCTAGTACAGCAAAAAAAAAAAAAAAAAAAAAAAGTTCCCCAAGGTCACACGCGCCACCCCTGGCATCGCTCTGCGCCCCCCTGGGGGGGCGCCCCCCACTATTTGAGAAGTACTGAGTCACCTTGAAAGGTGGAAAAGCGCTATATAAGTATAACACCATAACACCATAACGTGAATCTAAGTAGGTGGGTAAGTGGGTAGTTAGGTCAGTAAGTAGGTTGCATAGACTTCACTATCAGTTGACGGGAGACTAGGCTCGAGGCGAATCCGTAGGGGGCCTATTTTCAAAAACTTAAAATTCAAATATTTACAAAACCAAAACAGGCACCTCCCTTAGGCATATATGAGTCTCCATGAGCAGCGACATAAAGAAATTCAAAGTCGTTCCCTAGTAAAATCCTGATTAATTTTTTTTATACAAATATAACAAAACTTAAAATGGCTATAAATAATGTTGCACCGATACCAATATCGGCGGGGGGGGGCCTATCCAGCACTAAAATGGTGGTATCGATATTGCCGATTACCCACAACTAGGGCGCCGATTCCATTTACTGGTATCACTTGAACGCAGCCTGTTTTCTCCTGACACTCACTACACTCTGTGTTGTGTGATCACACGTGATCACTTTGCATGCCGATCAGCTATTGTTATTGGCCTGCACCAGACCAATGACAGCGGGCCAATAGCCGCGGCAGTGTCTTCATATGGAGGAAAAACAAACCAGGAGAAGAAAATGTCGGTGGTCTGGAAATATTTCAGCATAGAAATTGAGTTGAGTACATTGGCTGCATGCAACATTTGCAGCCAAAAAGTTTCATAAGGTGGAGTAGAGTTAAATCAGCCAGTTTCAATACCTCAAACTTGATAAAACATTTGAAGACGAAACATGTGAACGAACACAAAGAGTTTGAGGCTGCAACAACAGCAACCGCTACCAAGAGAAAGGGGGCTGGACCGCAGCAACAAACCCCGGTCAGTTCACTTCGTCTACTTTACTTACATTGTCTTCTACTGAAAGAATTGCTGCAGTAATTTGAAACCTGTTTCAAAAGTTCGAAAGTCAATTTGCATTTTTCTATAGACAATCACAACTTATTTAAATTGAACTCCGCTATTGTGTAGAGATTAAAAATCCAACATGGCGGCCGTCCCGAAAAAAACAGCTTTTTAGTTGAAAATTATAGTAAATAAATGCTTCAGTCGTGGAATTTCCATAGATGTGAACGTACAACAGTCTAGATTCTTGGTTAAAAGCAAAAAACAGGCAGTTATCGTTCAATTTACGTAAATGTTTCAAGCCAAAGTTACAGTATTGTGTTATCCAACATGGCGGCCATCACAAAACAAAGAGGTTTTTAAGTTGAAAATTCATGTTAAAAAATGCTTAAATCGCAGAATTTCTATAGATATGAGTGTAAAACAGTGTAGATTCTTGGTTAAAAGCAAAAAACGGGCAGTTATCATTCATTATACGTAAATATTTCAGGCCAAAGTTACACTAATTTTATCTATAGATTTTTTCACAACATTTCAAAGTGCATGCATGGTGCTATTTAATATAATAATTACCTATAATCAGGGGTGCACATAAGTGGTCCGCATGCGCGCATGCATACTGGACGTAGACAAACGCGCTGGCCCTCAACGGCTTCCATACGCTTTTGCGTACCGATGGCTGACCACTGTATTTGCGGCGAACACGAGAAAATAACTTCTCAAAATGTCGAAGAGGCAGGCCACACTGAGTAATTACTTCCGTATTCCCCCACCCCCGTCTAAAGACAGACAGACGACAGAGACGTCACCGGAGCTACCGAAAAAAATGCCTTTTGCTGAAAAGTGGCTACAGGAGGTACCATGACTAGAAGCAAATGATGCTCGCACGGAAATGCGGTACAAAATGTGCCGTGAGAATCCCAATGTCGCCGATAAGAGCAGCGCATTTTATGTAGGGTCAAAGAATTTCAGCCATCCAAACTTTGAAAAGCACGAAAAAAACTGAGAGCATGTGGGAATTAAGCAAACTATCGATGTCAAACAGGACCCCACTCGCCCTATGGACAAGTGGCGGAATAGAGCGGAATAAAGGTAATGAACAGCGACATGCACTGACAAACGTGTTTTTGCTCGCATTTTACAAAGCTAAACATGCACGTTCAATGAGGTCTTATGAGGAGGACATCCCACTTTTAAAAAGGCTTGGAGTTAATGTGGGAGCCGCATAATGCCCTTTATTTTGAAATGGTGCTTTTTATTTCTTTACATTTCACTTCAAAGTAATGGCAATTTTGTTGTGCCAGTTGATGTTAATCAAGCATTAATTGTTAATATAATTAATTAAAGTTAATTGGCTCTAAGTAAAGCTTGTCATAAATTTATCGCATCAGGCGGGTCGGCTCTCAAGCTGAATGAGGACCAAGTCACATCTCCAGGTCCTCCTCTGAGAACCTGGGCAAAAAAATTATGTGCACCCCTGCCTATAATCCTCCGCCAAATCACTCTTGAGACACTCCTGCCTGCTTGTATGCAGTAAAACCTTTGACCTATTTCCACCTAAATCCGGCGTTAGAACGAAGAGTGTGTTTACGCTTATCACAGTGACAGCCAACTCAACGTTCTGCCTGGGTCAGCCCCCTACGGGAAGGCGTGGCACAATGTCTGTGTGAGCTGTCTTGTCAACTGATGTTAAAGTATATGTAGGTTGTTTAAGGTGCAATATGTAAGATTAGTGCCCCAAAACAGTACTGCAACCAGGATCCAAATCTTGTAGCGCACAACTTCCATGCCCATTTGGACTGCCAGAAAAGTGCTTTGCAAAGGCTCATCAAGCTGAATTATCATACTATTGTTGCATTTCAATCAGAAAGTAGAAAATGCCATTTCTGGAGAAATTACATGGGTAGCTTTGTCGTGCTGGTCAGTATACTTGTATTAAAGTACACACAAGTGCACGTACCCTTTCAGACTAATATATCGGTAAATTCCCGTGTAAGGTGATGCAAGATTTACCCGTGTCATGGCTTTCAGACATGGGGACATATCCCGGGAATAACTCAGGTTGGACACTATAAGACTTGTCCTGTGTTTGCGCCTCGTCACTCTCTGTGCGGGGATGCAAATTTTATAACCCGGATATGACGTCATTTTGGTCGGCATCAGCAACAAAATAAACTACACATTTCCAAAGATGGACGATGAACTGTCTATTCCTAGGCTCAACGATCCAGTAGCAATTCAATTTCATTATGTTTCCAGTTTAATTTGGCTATTTTCCAGTTTGCCATGTTGATAATTGGGATGTTTGTTTATCGCTTTTCATCTTACTGCGAAGAGAGTGGAAATGACAGTAGGCCCGCCATTATATTTACCTCATCACCCTTCGCACTGTGACCCGGGAATTCAACGCCTGCTTTCACACATGCCACGTCCTGGGTAAGTCCCGGACAATATACTAGGACGCGACCCAGTAAATGTCTGCGTAATCTGTCAGTCGACCCGGGAAATTGCTTTCAAACATAAGGGCTACCCGTTTAAATCCCGGGATTTAAATGGTGTTCAGGTATGTGTGAAAGGGGCTATAGTCATATTTTAGTAATTTCAAAATGTGTTCGTTTTTGTCTAATTTTAGTTGACGAAATCTCATACAAATTCTGTCTAGTTTTAGTCGACAGCTAATCAAAATGCTTTTTGGTCCTAAAACAAATAAAGGTTTCTGACGATTTGAATAACATTGACAGACGAGCACATATTGTAGCATCTACAAGGATAACGCTAACTTGGTGATGATAATACACGCTCAGCAGGAAAAGCAGTGCATCATTTTCAATTAAACCCACTTAGAAGCCATGAACTGCATGTTAAAAAAAATGCTGTCCGAGCGTTTAACACTTGGAATTTTTTTTTTTGATATTCTTAGAGTCTAACCAAAAGTTGCAAGCTATCAGTATTTCCTAGTAATTGCTCATTTACCAAACAAAAGCTGAAGTGGGCGATTATCTAAATGCCATTTTGCCAACTGGCTTTCCTCTAGACTTACTGACCAGAGAAGCCAAGTGGCTCTGCTTTAGACTGGCCGGTGTTTTAAGAGGACCCTCGCCATTCTGAAGCTAATGTTAACGCGAACGCGTATGCTATGCTAATTCTAGTAGTTACATTTAGCATCTGATGATCACTAAGCATAGAAGGCTAAAGCAGCATTGCATATTCTCTCTTGCCAAGATAAGAAAACAAATCTGACCGTGTTTCCAAACAAGCAAGATGGAGCGCAGCCTAGCTTTAGACATGGGCTGCAGCTATCGATTATTTTAGTAGTCGATTAATCGATGAACTAGTTAGTTCGAATAATCAAGTAATCGGATAAGGAACATGAAAAATTAAAATACCTGAGTACAGCCTCAAACAGTATAAAAAAATAAAGAAATGAGGATCTCTGTACAACAGAAGAACAATTGACTTACATAACAAAAGTCTGCTAGCTTACTTTAAATGCTATAAAATGCAATTTATTATTTTTTTTGTACAATGCGCTTAACAAATAAATTACAAATCCCTTACTAAAAAACATTAGCTCAAACAAAAACTTCACATCTGTTAGTCTTAACAGGGAGCAGCTGGATTCCGCCATGTTAAATGAGTTATGTCATATTCCCCGTTGCCCTTAGATGGCAGTGTATCCATACAAATCAATAAAACTACTGTATTGGCCCAAATATAAGACAGTGTTTTTTGCATTGAAATAAGACTGAAAAAGCGGGGGTCGTCTTATATTCGCAATCTAGACATTGTACCCATTCACGACGCTAGATGGCGCCAGATATCATTGAAGCGGTGTTCTGTCATGACAGAACTCTCAAACTTACTCTCAAATTTAACCAGTTTGCATTATTTTATTGCAATGTTTTTCCTTATTCGGATTTGTTTCAAGACTACAGTTACAGTTAGACTTCACTTTGATGGTTAATGCAGTTATTGTAATTTTGCTGTTTTATCACAATAGATTGGTTTATTTACATTTCAAAAACCAGAAGCCATTCATTTACGAATGTGATTGCACTTTAGTTTACATATTTAAATGTTCAGATATCAAGATTTGAATGAGGCAAAATAACATGCTTTTTCTCTCAAATATATTGTCAGTATATCATTTGTTTCGGATGTACTGTAATTATTTTCTGCATAAAAATTAATTTGGTGTTCAAAAAGTCTTTTTTCAAACTTGAGTCTTGAAAAAGAGGGGGTCGTCTTATAATCAGGGCCGTCTTATATTCGGGCCAATACAGTAAATGCAAACACTTTCAAAGCCAACCATTACAACGCTACTCCAATCAAACGAATACTCGAAGCAAGAAAATTTGATTCGAAGCTTTTTTCTCGTCAAATTACTTGAGATGATTAATCATTGCTGTACTAGTTACTACCAACCTCTGGTGGTAACCAAGATATGGCAGGATTCAAGTAATACAGTATATACGTACTGTACTACCATGTGAAATGAGTTATATATTCACTGCTGCCACTAGAGGACAGTGTATCCACTTGAATCAATCAAACTCAATGCAAACGCTTTAAAAATAAACCATTACAAAGCTACTTAAATTAAACAAATAATCGAAGCAGCAAAATTTAATTCTAATCTTTTTTTCTAAGCTAGAATACTCGAGTTAATCGATTAATCGTTGCTGCACTACTTTAGACACATCCTAAACTCCAGTGAGGAGAGTAAGGGAGGGCGCAGCACATCTCTAAAGGAATACGTAGTATCTTTTCTCATGTTTACTGTTTGACTGTTTGTATTACTCTAACACACCCAATACAAAACAAATAGCATTTATATCATAGTTTAAGGAAAAATAAGCAGAATATATTTGACATAGAGCATGAAAGATACATGACGCCTTCTGATCACGGAAGCCCAATGCGCGCATCATGCAGCTGACTGAGCAATATTGACGCTGACGAGGCAAGACATCTACAAGCCCACGTCTGCACCACCAACTCCCGCAATCAGTTCTTCCGGAGAGTCCAGAACAAATGGTGGGACATATTGTCTTGACAAGGAACATCTGATAGGGAGGAACCCGCGGCAGAGAAGTGAACACTCAGCACTCATGTGGCGCTCAGGTGGCAAAATCCACAAACCCTCGTTGCCCAGAGAACAGTAACTCCTGAATCCTCCGGTCCAATACACAAACAGACAATAATCCTAAACAATGCCCAAACACACCCTTCTTCCTGCCCACAGCCCGCCCCGCGAGAGCCTTCAAAAAGACTAAATGTTTAACTAATCGTGTCATTTTTCTGCCTCATCGCCTGAGTCTGTTGCTGTTTTGCCTTGCCGTTTGATCGCTGTCGACCTGAATAAATTGTCAACTTGTGTTTCAAAGCGTTTTTCAGCTTTCAAAATGGAGTCAGTATAAGGGGTTAAGACTAAAGTTAACGCGCGGAGTTTGGCTTGTTAGCCGGGTTGTCGGAGTCTGGCTGGCCCGGGTCGTTGGAGCTGCGCCAGCGCGGGTCCGGCGGTTCGGCTGGTGTAGTTCCGGCAATATGGCTAAAAGGTCAGATTCCTTCATCTCACATGAGTGACACGACCCAAACACTGCTATGATGTAAACTGACGTACTTCAAGTACAATATGACAATGTCATGCATTGGGAACATATGACAAAAACTGTCGCATTTTCATTTCGTTGTCGTCTCGTCAGACAAAAACTGGCATTTGTCTTGTTTTGTTTTAGTCGCCCAAGCCACGTTTTTAGCTTGTCAATGTGACGTTATCGTCATGAAAAAATTGTCCATTGACAAAATATTTTCGTTATAGTCATTTTGGACGAAAAACACACTGGTATGCAATATTCTTGCTCCTTTAACACATTGGCTGCCATTGCTAGCAATAGACAGCCAATCCATTTTTACTAGGAGGTATGGCAGTCACTGTTAGCCACCAAAGTTCAGTCAGACATCAGGTCAGCATGGATGTGGGTTCCGACATGATTAGATGGCGGGAGAAGCGCCAGAAGCAGGTCATGAGTGTGCACGTGCGAGTGATTGTGTGGCGGCATTGTAACCAGATAATCCTGACAGGATAACTCCTTAAGAGCTACTCCCATGCGGGATCGCTTCGCAAAAGTCAACGCGGACCCTGAGACATCGAGACTTATCTTTGTCAAAGAAATCAAACAAATGAGAGGAAATAGTTGTAATCTGACCATGTGATTGAGTCATGCATGGGATTAAATGCTCAGAGAATTATGATGTCATATTCTTTAATGCCCGCACACGCTATGCCGGGTAAATCATGCAAAGATTTGTCTTCCAAAAATAAAGGGGAAAATAAAGGTTGTTGTTTTTCTAACTTTCAACATTTTCTTTTCAAGTGTGATGACATGAAGTCAAACAGACAGAAAGTCATTATTAGAATCAACAGCTTTCATTCAAGCTGTCAATAGCAACCTCAATACCGCTTCAGGGCCTGTCGATAAATCAGGACCCGAATGAAGATTCCGTGCCTGAATGACGTCACTGACAATTTTGATAAGCAGAAAGTGGCATTATCATGATGAGCTCTGCATTCCAATAGACACACACCGTGCATAAACATGCATAAACACACACATAAATGAAAACACACACACTCAACTGCAGCGGCAGATGGCAAGGGGATTACCCGCTCACTCCCTCCCTCTCACAACACATGAAGCTTACTTCCTTGTTTGTTTTATCCCGCTGCAACCTCACTTCCTGTCCTGACCTGTCACTTCTTGGTGATCATTTCCTGTTCTCACCTGCCATTTCTTGGAAGCCACCCATCACGACCATTTTTACCAGCCACATCCTAGTGGTCACCTATCACTTTCATTCTCATGTTTGACTTCCTGGTCATCACTTCCAGTTCTGACCCATTGTTTCCTGTTACAGGGGAAGACAATACGGGTAATTGAAGTTCACTGGCCCCACTATCAAAACCACTGACCCAGGTCAACGTGTCAGTTATTAATCCCAATTAGGAGTGGGAACCTCTTGGTACCTCACAATACGATTTGCGATACAAAGCTCACGATAACGATCTGATGATTAGCGGTGCAACGGTTTGCGGTTCAAAGCCGAACCGTTCGGTTCGCCCTGTACGGTTCAATACGCCTTTATGAACCGCACCTTTTCGGTTTTGCAATTAATGTATTCCGAACGCTTGTGGAATGAATTGATCGATCTCTGTGTGCCTGTGTGTGACGTGAAGCACCGCTGTGGAGAAAATCCCGCCCCGCAAGTAAATGTCGGATCGCTGTCAAGCACCTGTGTAATAGAAGCCGAGTAACGCCCTCGCTCGCTTACAAGCGAAGTGAAAGTGAAACAAGAAAGAAAAATAGCTATGGCGAGCGGAGGAGTAAAGAGCTATATAAGTATAACACCACCACCACCACCACCGAATTTTGAGGAAGCACCGGCTTCTTTCAAATCTGCGGTGTGGCAACATTTTGGTTTCTCTGTGGATTACAATGCAGAGGGAGAGAAAATATTGAAGAAAAAAAAATTGCAAGCATTGCTCAGTGCTTGTTCCCCATGCTAATGGCAACACTTTTATAACATGACTCCGGCACCTCAGCTAGCATCACCCACAGATATCACTTTCTCAGGGTAGGACAACCCCGAAGATGACACCAGTGAAAACAGACGGCGGGCTTCGTTAATTTATTTGCAACGCTTGACCCGCGTTACATTGTTCCCTCGCGGACATATTTCTCCAACAACGTAATCCCCGACATTTATGAAATGGCACGCAAAGCCATCGAAGATGATTTCGCTAAAGCACATAGTTTCGCCCTGACCACTGATAGCTGGAAGTTGGACGTCCCGTGCTACAGAGTGCTACTACCTAACTGTGACGGTCCACTATAATTCATACCTGTCAAATTGTACGGTCTCGTCGTAAATGTACAAGTGAGCACTCATTTTTAAATGTGTACGCCGTACATTACGTTCAAAATCTGCACGTTTTTCGTGCATTACGTTTTTTTTTTTTTTTTCATCCGTTCGGATTTGGTCACCGTTTCTGCAACGAGACAATGCGTTGGTGGAATGACGCGAGAAAAGTCAGAGACTCGGAGAGGGAAGAGTGTTTGTTGAGACGCTGTAGCAAACGCGATGCTAGGTTAGGTGGCTCCAATATTACCTGACTTAGCCGACAACATACAATCTACGCCTAGATACCTCATGCATATAGAACTACATGCGAAATGACCGACTCGGTAGCATTAGTAAACAGCCGCCATTTTAGAGCAGTAAACTTCTCAGAAAGGTTCTGTTGTAGTAAACCTTACGAGCGAACCTAAGCAACTTTTTATCTAAAATACTCCTAAATCGGCAAAATCTTGACTTGAGTCTATCTTAAAAGGATGAAACAGCTTTAAAATTTTCACATGTCGAAAGTAGACAGAAGGGAACTAATGCAAAAACAGGAGCAATTTTATCAACTTTAACGGTTGATTCACAACATTAAATGACCTCCAAACATTGCAAAGGTTACTATGTTTTTTTTTTTTTTTTTTTTTTTTTAAATGAAAAAAAAAAACATGAAAGGTATCACCAGTTACTTTGCCAAGTAACTTTTTTACTACTGTGTGTGTATTTCAGTAGTCAGTCACTACACTAGCCAAAGAGCTAAGAGGCATTTTAACCAGTGTTGTTAATCTTACTGAAAAAAAGTAATTAATTATAGTTACAAATTACTTCTCCCAAAAAGTAATTGCGTTAGTAACTCAATTACTTGAATGTAAGAGTAATTAGTTACTTGGCAAAGTAATTGGTGATAATTACTTTTTTTTTTTCCCTCAAAAAAAAAAAACACACAAAAAAAAAAAAAAACATTGGCCACACTATGTGAAGTTTTTTGTGAAGGTTTTTGGTACAATTGGCCCGAGCCCAATTCTTTACCCTAATTTACCCTTTACCCTGAATCAACTGTTAAAAGTTGTTAAAATTGCTCCCATTATTGCATTTGTTCCCTTCTCTCTACTTTCGACATATGAAAGTTTTAAAACTGTTTCATCATTTAAAGATAGATTCAAGTCAAGATTTTGCCGATTTAGAAGTATTTTAGATAAAAAGTTACTTAGATTCGCTAGGAAGGTTCTCTACAACAGAGCCGTCCTAAAAAGTCTACTGCTTTAAGATGGCGGCTGTCTACTAACGCATTTAGTGCCATGCAGTGTTGTTAATTTTACTTTAAAAAAGTAATTAATTACAGTTACAAATTACTTCTCCCAAAAAGTAATTGCTTTAGTAACTCAGTTACCTGAATGTAAGAGTAATTAGTTACTTGGCAAAGTAACTAGTGATATTTTTTTTTTTCTCCCCCCAAAAAAAAAAAAACAGGTCACACAATGTGAAGCTTAAAGGGCTTGGGGGACAATTGGCCCAAGCCCAATTCTTTACCCTCCACTTAACTAGACACAAGGGTATTGCGATAACTAGCTAGTAACCTTTGCTATGTGTGGAAGTCATTTAAAGTTGTGAATCAATAGTTAAAGTTGTTAAAATTTCTCCCATTATTGCATTAGTTCCCTTCTGTCTACTTTAAACATGTGTAAGTTTTAAAATTGTTTCATCATTTAAAGATAGATTTAAGTTAAGATTTTGCCGATTTAGGAGCATTTTAGATAAAAAAAAATGACTTAGGTTCGCTAGGAAGGATCTCTACATCAGGGCCTTCCTGAGAGGTCTACTGCTTTAAGATGGCGGCTGTTTACAAACGCATGTAGTCCTTAAAACATGTTGGCAATGCAGCAGTGTCTGTCATATGCATCTAGATCTATAATATGATATCTACCGTGTCATGTGGGCGTAGTTTGTCGGCTATGGCTGCAGTCAGGTATTATTGGAGCCATCTAGCATCGCGGTTGCAACGGCGTCTTCCCCACTCCTGCTCTGCTCTCGTCCCCGTGAGTCCGTTTCTCTCAGACTTTTTTTTATTCAACCAACTTAGTATCTATCGCATAGTAACGCACGCCTTTCCCGCCTCAGTAACGGTAACGGCGTTGCCAAGATGAGAAAAGTAATTAATTAGATTACTCATCACTGAAAAAAATAACGCCGTTAGTAACGCCGTTATATTGTAACGCCGTTATTAACAACACTGATTTTAACAGTCGAAAATGTTTACATTTTAAGTGTTTATTTCTTTTTTTTTTTTAAAAAAGCAAAATGAAGACAGTTTGGGAAAAAAAAAAAAAAATGCAAACCAAAACCGAACCGAAACTGTGATCCCAAAACAGAGGTTCAAACGGAACAGTGGTCTAACTGAACCGTTGCACCCCTACTGACGATATGGCGATACGACAATTATCGATACATTGGTCAGGAAATCATTCTAGTATATTCTGCAAACAACTAAAAAACAGAAAAACAAGCTTCTGCTGTGAATTTGAACGAGCTTATCACTAGTAGACGTCCAATCCATTTGAAGTGGGAGGGTGGCAGCGAATGAACATGTTCATTCGCTGCCATCCCTCCCACTTCAAACAGATTGAATGTCTATGGCTATCACTGGCAGCCAACACCAGGCAATGAGGTAATTTTGGACCATTTAAGGTCATTTACTCGTTTATTTTCAGTTACTTCCTGTTGATTTGGGGGTATTTCATGGGTCACTTCCTGTTTATTTTGAGTTACAGAGCAGAAAGTGACCATGGAATCACCCAAATGAATATAGGCAGTGACTCAAACTCAACAGGAAATGTCCTGTAAATGCCCCAAAATGAACAGCAAGTGACCTGTAAATGCCCTGAAAATCAGAAAGAATGACGATGAATGCTCTGGTTTCGAATGAACGAACGTTCCCAGTCTAAATGGATTGGGCGTTGAGCACCATCGATGCAGCCTTAGAGTTAACTAAGACACTATTATGGTGGAAGAGTTTGGTAGCAACTTGTTTGTTCCTTTTAATTAATTAATTAATTTATTTTTAAGACATTGACACCTTTTTAAAACGATATCTCGATTCTTGGCAGGAGCAAATCGATAACCTTTTGGGATACAAAAAGTATCACGATATATCAGCATTTCGACATTTTGTCACACCCCTAATCCCAATAGTCACAAAAAAGAACAATTTGCTTGAATAACATGAATAACTTTTTTTTTTTTTTTTTAGGTAAATGTAATGAAAAGTGCAGCAAAATGGTGCAAAAACATCAATCTAGGACAAAAAAATCATATTCTAATTCCGTAATCACTCCAGTATAACCAGTTCTTTCTCCATCTCCTCCTCAATTGGCTGATTTTTGAACCCTTATTATTTGTTAACATATAAAACTACCATATTGGCCTAAATATGAGATGGCACTGATTATAAGACGACACCCTCTTTTTCAAGACTCAAGTTTGAAAAAAAAGACTTTTTGAACACCAAATTAATTTTTATACAGAAAATAATTACAGTACATCTGAAACAAATGGTTATAACAATATATTTGAGAGAAAAAGCATGTTATTTTGTCTCATTCAAATCTTAATATCTGAACATTTAAATATGTACTGGTAAACTAAACTGCAATCACATTCGTAAATGAATGGCTTCTGATTTTTGAAATGTAAATAAACCAATCTATTCTCAAACAGTCTCAAACATACTTAATAAGTCTTGAAGTTAACTGTCCATGAGCTGGAGGAACCCTGTCAATATTTTCATTTCCATTCATTTTTACTATATTACTGATGAATGCAATGCTTTAGCAATTTATTTGCGCATTGCCACCAAAGATTAAGCTTAAGTGTGGAGTAGAAATTTATGAGCCAGAAAAAAAAAAGTTCTTAAAAAAAAACTAATCTGCAGAAGTCCCACTTTCACAGGTGCAAGTATATGAAAAAAATACTTGCAATGTGTCAAATTTTACAGGTGAAATGCCCCCATTTAGGAGCACTTTGGAGACCTGAATACGAACATGACCTAGACATCTGATTCCATGTGACTTGGACCGCCGTTCAGAACTTCTCAAAAAAATGTTAAATTAAAAAAAAAAAAAAAAAAAAAAAAAAGGATTTGAGGTCTCTTCAAGCTGCAGTTTGAACATAGCCTAATGCTGTCTTCAGGCGCTCTGGGAAATATGATCCTTACCACTTGGTAGTTGGTAATTGGTATTACAAGTGTGTTCTGTTCATGTGCTCTTGTAGAAAAAAAAAACGTGCAAATTGACAATAAATCTTCTTTAAAAACTTAGTTTCTGACAATTCTTGTTCATGCGCCCCGATTTTGAAAAGTAAGAGGTCGTCCCATCCAGAAACTCAGGTATCATAATAAAATCCAGTAGAAAATATGACTTGTTCACATGCAATTTTCAATTCGACAAGTGGTATTTACCATATTTACGACACCGCATGAAGTCAGCATAAGGTTCCATTGTTTAGTTGTTTAATTAAGCACCCTCAAAGCAGACTCTAGAGAAGCCGGAAGAAGAAAGAAAATAAAGTGTTAAGAGGCAGTTCTTCTGGTTTGTCTAGATTGATTCCATTGATGGTTTCTTTGTCTCCTCGAGGAAATATCTCACATGTTAAAAGCATATTCAGTCACGTGTGTATTTAGGGGTGTGACAAAATATCGAAATGGTGATATATCGTGATACTTTGTGTCACAAAAGGTTATCGATATGGTCCTGCCAAGAATCGAGATATCGTTTTAAAAAGGTGTCAATGTCTTTAAAAAATAATAAATTAAAAGGAACAAACAAGTTGCTACCAAAATCTTCCACCATAATAGTGTCTCAGTTAACTCTAAGGCTGCATTGACGGTGCACGACGCCGAATCCATTTAGACTGGGATCGTTTGTTCATTCAAAACCAGAGCATTAAAAGTCATTTTGTCCGATTTTCAGGGCATTTACAGGTCATTTCCTGTAGAATTTGAGTCACTGCCTATCCAGTTGGGTGATTCCCAGGTCACTTCCTGTTCTGTAACTCAAAATAAACAGGATGTGACCCGTAAAATACCCCAAAATCAACAGGAAGTAACGGAAAATCAACAGGTAAATTACCTTAAATAGCCCAAAATTACATCATTGCCTGGCATTAGCTGCCACTGACCGCCATAGACGTTCAATCCGTTTGAAGTGGGAGTGATGGCAGCAAGTGAACATTCGTTCATTCGCTGCCACCCAAATGGATTGGACGTCTACTAGCGATAAACTAATTTCAATTCACAGCAGAAGCTTCTTTTTCTGTTTATTAGTTGTTTGTAGAATATTCTAGAATTATTTCCTTACCAATGTATCGATCATCGTTGTATCGCAATATCGTCAGATCATCGTTATCGTGAGCTTTGTATCGCAAATCATATTGTATCGTGAGGTACCAAGAGGTTCCCACTCCTATGTGTATTATTCTGTTACACTTAAGATGTCATGAACAGCACTCGTTTTATAGCCTGGAACTCCAGACTCACCGCTGATCCAGCTATAGAATCTGGCAACTGTTCAGCGGATCAAATTCCTAGGGCGGAGCACGCCACAGCAAACAGACAGCGGAGTGGACCAATCAGCGACGGGCGGACGTGACGTTGGTAAAGCGACAAGAAACTCTAGCGCGAGAATGTAAACATACGATACGAGGAGAGCAGAGAACGGAGAAGTTTATTCAACATTACTAGCTCGAGACCGATTGTTGGTTTTTGCGACTCAATTTGTTTTTGGTCTTTTAAAACTGAATTTACCACAGATAGGAATTAGGGCTGTCAAACGATTAAAATTTTTAATCGAGTTAATCACAGCTTAAAAATAATTAATCGTAATTAATCGCAATTCAAACCATCTCTAAAATATGCCATATTTTTCTGTAAATTATTGTTGGAATGGAAAGATAAGACGGATATATACATTCAACATACTGTACATAAGTACTGTCTTTGATTATTATAACAATAAATCCACAAGATGACATTAACATTATTAACATTCTTTCTGTGAAAGGGATCCACGCATAGAAAGACTTCTAATTCTTAAAAGATAAATGTGAGTACAAGTTATAGTAATTTTATCTTAAAACCCCTCTGTGTATTTTGGTTTTAATAAAATTTGTAAAATTTTCAATAAAAAAATAAATAGCTCGCCATTGTGGAAGGTAGTGATTGAAATACACCACAAGGTGTCAAGCGAGTTTTAAATTAATTAGAGATCTAGCCAAGTTTTTCTAGTGCGTTTTGCCCCTCGACTGACACCGTAGTTTCCAGGTTCATTGTACCTTATGTTCATTTGAGTGTTGACTTCACAACATACGAGACCTCTGATAGCTTGTATATTGTGACTAAATATTGCCATCTCGTGTATTTGTTGAGCTAAACGAAATGTTTGAATAGAGTTTGACCAAAGTCTGAGTATTATTTTGCATAGCTATTTTGATTGGGAATGCCAGTTCTCTTTGCATTGAGCACTTTTCTTTTTGTGAACATGTTTTTTTTTTTTGAGAGATAGGAATATTATTTTTGTTGTGCTTTCAGTAAATGATACTGTAGCAACTTAACTGTTCCGCCCAAATGCATGATGGGAAGTTGGGCAACCATGACTGTCAGTGGTGGCTGCAAATGGTATATCTTCTCTGCACTGTGTTCATTTCGGGGGGTTAAGAAAAAAATCCCCACGTCGCTCGCCACAATAGTTATAATTGTTGTGGAAGAGATGCCAAAGCTAATGCCAATAAATAGCGCAGCCCCAATGAATGCCTGTGTCCACTCCAATTGCTTGTCTCTGCCTCTTCGCTCTCAATATACATAAAACGGCACCATTGTAGTCTGTTTGCAGCAATGCATGGGTGGGTCGTTCTGTGTATGCGTTAAATGGGTTAAATATTTTAACTTGATAATTTTTTAAAAAAATAATTACTGCCTGTTAAGTCGATAAATTTGACAGCCCTAATAGGAACATATCATTTCTGCTTTTCCGTTCGCCATCTGTGTTGTTGTGGAGACGACTTCCATCGTGGAAGAGTGACGTTGCTCGTTAAGAACACGTGACGCAAATAAACAAATCTGATTGCACGGATGATTTCGTTCGGACTCGAGAGGCCAATAAGGAGCTGGGTCCCAGACTGTATAGCTGGAACAGTGGTGAGTCTGGAGTTCCAGGCTACTCATTTTATTGAACCAAAACTGGACGCAGGTGCAAGCTCATCAAAACGGAACAAATGAACTAGACTGTAGTGGATCCTTGCCTCGGGCATCCATCACACATAAATGATACACCAGAGAAACACTGGCAGCGATAAAAATCAACATCCATTCGAACAACCCTTCAAAGTGGCAAATTTTGTCGGCTTTCATATCCATGATTACGCATGATGAGAATTACATGGTAATTATACAAATGTTCAAAAGTCCTCATTTTTCTATTATCAAAATATGATTAGCCATCCCGCATTTGTAAATCTGACAGGTGGAACACTTGACTACATTCAGGCCAGCCTCCAGTCGGAAAGACGAAGTCAAGCTAGCTGCTCCTCATTTGGTTCATTATGATAATGCATCGCGGTGGCTTCGGAGTGAAAGTCCCTTTACTTAAAAAATTATTTTTTAAAAAACGGGAAGCTATCAAATAACGGATCCACCTCAGTGCGACACTGGAGCACCACAAGACTCAAACTAAATTATATAGTATCATAAAACTTATTTGAGATTTTAATATTAAAGTACAGTACTCTGAAATTGCTAATATGGCCGTCTTTTTGCCGGATTTCAAAAATTAAATTTGAAAAAAAAAAAAAATAATAATTGAGATATCCTATGACCGTTCTACTTCTGAGGTATACTACAGTACCCCAAGACTCGATCTAGAGTACACTCATGAATATCTGATGTGTCATTTCAAAATAAATGCACTTTGAAAATAGCTCATATTTCCTGTCAGCCTGTTTTTAAAAGTAAATTAAAAAATATTTGAGATATCCAAGGATCGTTTTACATCTGAGTTCTACTAGAGTACCCCAAGACTCAAACTAAAGTAGTCTCAGGAAATCCTGGTGGCATTTCAAAATAAAAGCACTTTGCTAATCATTTCATGTTAGTTAGCATTATTTATTTATTTATTTTTTATCATATCAAAGGACCGTTCTACTTTTGAAGTATACCAGAGTACCCCAAGACTCGATCTAAACTACTCACATGAATATCTGATGTGTCATTTCAAAATAAATGCACTTTGCAAATTGCTCATATTTCCTGTCAGGTACCTTATTTTGAAAATTAATCTTAAAAAAAAAATCTAAAAAAAAAAAAAAAAAAGGACCATTCTACTTCAGAGGTATACTAGAAACTGCAATTTCGGGAGAAATTACACACCTTGGTCTTTCCTCTGTGGAGATACAGATCTTAGCCCCACTCAGGTCTATCAATAGAATGGATCATAATGCCAGTCATTGGCAAAAAACAAAGTAAAAGCCGTTAGAAATGAATGGGAGAATTGGACGTCGATGGACGTCAATGGCGGCACCTTTCATAATTGTTAATGGAATCGGGGAAGTTTGGGGGACACGTCCTAATGATATCTAGTCATTTTATGTTGATTTGGGAAAAAAAAAAAAATTCCCATTGAAAATGAATGGGAAAAATTTTGGACGTCCATGGACGTCAATGGTATCAACTTACATAAGCGTCAATGGAATCCAAGTACATTGGCATCAATAAAATGAACAAACATGAAGAAATGCCATTGGAAATGAATGGGAAGTTTGGACGTCCATGAACGTCAATGGCATCACCCTCCATAAGCGGCAATGCAATCGGGGACATTTGGGGGACACGTCCTAATGATATCTAGTCATTTTCTGTTGATTTGGGAAAAAAAAAAAATCCCATTGAAAATGAATGGGAAAAATTTTGGACGTCCATGGACGTCAATGGTATCAACTTACATAAGCGTCAATGGAATCCAAGTACATTGGCATCAATAGAATGAACAAACATGAAGAAATGGCTTTGGAAATGATTGGGAAGTTTGGACGTCCATGGACGTCAATGGCATCACCCCCCATAAGCGGCAATGCAATCGGGGACATTTGGGGGACAAGTCCTAATGATATCTAGTCATTTTCTGTTGATTTGGGGAAAAAAAAAAAATTCCCATTGAAAATGAATGGGAAAAATTTTGGACGTCCATGGACGTCAATGGTATCAATTTACATAAGCGTCAATGGAATCCAAGTACATTGGCATCAATAGAATGAACAAACATGAAGAAATGCCATTGGAATTTGAATGGGAAGTTTGGACGTCCGTGGCCGTCAATGGCATCATCCTCCATAAGAGGCAATGCAATCGGGGACATTTGGGGGACACGTCCTATTGATATCTAGTCATTTTCTGTTGATTTGGGGAAAAAAAAAAAATTCCCATTGAAAATGAATGGGAAAAATTTTGGACGTCCATGGACGTCAATGGTATCAACTTACATAAGCGTCAATGGAATCCAAGTACATTGGCATCAATAGAATGAACAAACATGAAGAAATGCCATTGGAAATGAATGGGAAGTTTGGACGTCCATGAACGTCAATGGCATCACCCTCCATAAGCGGCAATGCAATCGGGGACATTTGGGGGACACGTCCTAATGATATCTAGTCATTTTCTGTTGATTTGGGGAAAAAAAAAAAATTCCCATTGAAAATGAATGGGAAAAATTTTGGACGTCTATGGACGTCAATGGTATCAACTTACATAAGCGTCAATGGAATCCAAGTACATTGGCATCAATAGAATGAACAAACATGAAGAAATGCCATTGGAAATGAATGGGAAGTTTGGACGTCCCTGGACGTCAATGGCATCACCCTCCATAAGCAGCAATCCAATCGGGGACATTTGGGGGCCACGTCCTATTGATATCTAGTCATTTTCTGTTGATTTGGGGAAAAAAAAAATTTTCCCATTGAAAATGAATGGGAAAAATTTTGGACGTCCATGGATGTCAATGGCAGCACCCCCTATAAGCGTCAATGGAGTTGGGGACGTTTGGGGTATACGTCCTATTGATATCTGGTCATTTTCTGTTGATTTGGGGAAATTTTGTTTTTTCCCCATTGAAAATGAATGGGAAAAATTTTGGACGTCCATGGCCGTCAATGGCATCGATATCCATATAGTCAATTGAATCCAAGAACATTGGCATCAATAGATTCGACATGCATGGCCGTCAATGGCAATGCAATGTAAAGTCCATTGGAAATCCTATTGAAAGTGAATGGGAACTTTTCCCATTAGAAATGAATGGGATAGTTTTTGGCAAATATCCGGGGAACCGTAAATTTTTTCCAAATTCTGTATACAACTTTTATGCCCCTCACCGTCCCGGAATTTTTGATGCCCAAATTATGTGATTTGGTCAAAAATTGTAGGACTAGATACATTTTGAAACTTTTTTTTTTTTCACGGAAAATTTCCGTTTACGGACGAACGGAAAAATTTTCGGGGCCATTTGTAAAGTTTCCTGTGTCACGCGAAAATTCCGGTCGTGCCGATACTTGAACGGTGCCGATCGGTCTAACGGTTCGGGCTGTGAAGCGCGCGTTTTTTTTCCATTCAAAATGAATTGGAAAGTTTTTGGCAAATTTCCGGGGAACCGTAAATTTTTGCCAAATTCTGTATACAACTTTTATGCCCCTCACCGTCCCGGAATTTTTGATGCCCAAATTATGTGATTTGGTCAAAAATTGTAGGACTAGATACATTTTGAAACTTTTTTTATTTTTCGGAAAATTGTCGTTTACGGGCGAACGGAAAATTTTTCGTGGCGGTTTGAAAAATTCCCATCGTCACGCGAAAAATCCGGTCGTGCCGATACTTCAACGGTGCCGATCGGTGCTACGGTTTGGGCTGTGCGTTGGCTCAAAAAAACGCGGAGAATTATTGAATAATAATAATAATAATAACTAGAAACTGCAATTTCGGGAGAAATTACACACCTTGGTCTTTCCTCTGTGGAGATACAAATCTTAGCCCCACTCAGGTCTATCAATAGAATGGACCATAATGCCAGTCAATGGCACTAAACAAAGTAAAAGCCATTAGAAAAGATTGGGAGAATTGGACGTCCATGGCCGTCAATGGCATCACCCTCCATAAGCGGCAATCCAATCAGGGACATTTGGGGGACACGTCCTAATGATATTTAGTCATTTTCTGTTGATTTGGGAAAAAAAAAAAAAATTCCCATTGAAAATGAATGGGAAAAATTTTGGACGTCCATGGACGTCAATGGTATCAACTTACATAAGCGTCAATGGAATCCAAGTACATTGGCATCAATAGAATGAACAAACATGAAGAAATGCCATTGGAATTAATGGGAAGTTTGGACGTCCATGAACGTCAATGGCATCACCCTCCATAAGCGGCAATGCAATCGGGGACATTTGGGGGACACGTCCTAATGATATCTAGTCATTTTCTGTTGATTTGGGGAAAAAAAAAAATTCCCATTGAATATGAATGGGAAAAATTTTGGACGTCCATGGACGTCAATGGTATCAACTGACATAAGCGTCAATGGAATCCAAGTACATTGGCATCAATAAAATGAACAAACATGAAGAAATGCCATTGGAAATGAATGGGAAGTTTGGACGTCCATGAACGTCAATGGCATCACCCTCCATAAGCGGCAATGCAATCGGGGACATTTGGGGGACACGTCCTAATGATATCTAGTCATTTTCTGTTGATTTGGGAAAAAAAAAAAAAATCCCATTGAAAATGAATGGGAAAAATTTTTGACGTCCATGGACGTCAATGGTATCAACTTACATAAGCGTCAATGGAATCCAAGTACATTGGCATCAATAGAATGAACAAACATGAAGAAATGCCTTTGGAAATGAATGGGAAGTTTGGACGTCCATGGACGTCAATGGCATCACCCCCCATAAGCGGCAATGCAATCGGGGACATTTGGGGGACACGTCCTAATGATATCTAGTCATTTTCTGTTGATTTGGGGAAAAAAAAAATTTCCCATTGAAAATGAATGGGAAAAATTTTGGACGTCCATGGACGTCAATGGTATCAACTTACATAAGCGTCAATGGAATCCAAGTACATTGGCATCAATAGAATGAACAAACATGAAGAAATGCCATTGGAAATTAATGGGAAGTTTGGACGTCCGTGGACGTCAATGGCATCACCCTCCATAAGCAGCAATGCAATCGGGCACATTTTGGGGGAAACGTCCTATTGATATCTAGTCATTTTCTGTTGATTTGGGGGAAAAAAAAAATTTCCCATTGAAAATGAATGGGAAAAATTTTGGACGTCCATGGACGTCAATGGTGTCAACTTACTTAAGCGTCAATGGAATCCAAGTACATTGGCATCAAAAGAATGAACAAACATGAAGAAATGCCATTGGAAATGAATGGGAAGTTTGGACGTCCCTGGACGTCAATGGCATCACCCTCCATAAGCAGCAATGCAATCGGGGACATTTGGGGGACACGTCCTATTGATATCTAGTCATTTTCTGTTGATATGGGGAAAAAAAAAAATTTCCCATTGAAAATGAATGGGAAAAATTTTGGACGTCCATGGACGTCAATGGCAGCACCCTCCATAAGCGTCAATGGAGTTGGGGACGTTTGGGATATACGTCCTATTGATATCTGGTCATTTTCTGTTGATTTGGAGAAATTTAGTTTTTTCCCCATTGAAAATGAATGGGAAAATTTTTGGACGTCCATGGAAGTCAATGGTGGCACCCTTCATAAGCGTCAATGGAATTGGGGAAGTTTGGGGGACACGTCCTATTGATATCTGGTCATTTTCTGTTGATTTGGGGAAATTTTGTTTTTTCCCCATTGAAAATGAATGGGAAAAATTTTGGACGTCCATGGCCGTCAATGGCATCGACATCCATATAGTCAATTGAATCCAAGTACATTGGCATCAGTAGATTCGACATGCATGGCCGTCAATGGCATCAATGCAATGTAAATTCCATTGGAAATCCCATTGGAAGTGAATGGGAACTTTTCCCATTCGAAATGAATGGGATAGTTTTTGGCAAATTTCCGAGGAAGCGTAATTTTTTTCCAAATTCTGTATACAACTTTTATGCCCCTCACCGTCCCGGAATTTTTGATGGCCAAATTATGTGATTTGGTCAAAAATTGTAGGACTAGATACATTTTGAAAGTTTTTTTTTTTTCACGGAAAATTGCCGTTTACGGACGAACGGAAAAATTTTCGGGGCCATTTGTAAAGTTTCCTGTGTCACGCTAAAATTCCGGTCGTGCCGATACTTGAACGGTGCCGATCGGTCTAACGGTTCGGGCTGTGAAGCGCGCGTTTTTTTTCCATTCAAAATGAATAGGAAAGTTTTTGGCAAATTTCCGGGGAACCGTAAATTTTTGCCAAATTCTGTATACAACTTTTATGCCCCTCACCGTCCCGGAATTTTTGATGCCCAAATTATGTGATTTGGTCAAAAATTGTAGGACTAGATACATTTTGAAACTTTTTTTGTTTTTCGGAAAATTGCCGTTTACGGGCGAACGGAAAATTTTTCGTGGCGGTTTGAAAAATTCCCATCGTCACGCGAAAATTCCGGTCGTGCCGATACTTGAACTGTGCCGATCGGTGCTACGGTTTGGGCTGTGCGTTGGCTCAAAAAAACGCGGAGAATAAGATGAATAAATAATAAGTACAACTAGAAACTGCAATTTCGGGAGAAATTACACACCTTGGTCTTTCCTCTGTGGAGATACAGATCTTAGCCCCACTCAGGTCTATCAATAGAATGGACCATAATGCCAGTCAATGGCACTAAACAAAGTAAAAGCCATGAGAAAAGATTGGGAGAATTGGACGTCCATGTCCGTCAATGGCAGCACCCTCCATAATTGTTAATGGAATCGGGGAAGTTTGGGGGACACGTTCTATTGATATCTAGTCATTTTCTGTTGATTTGGGAAAAAAAAAAAAATTTCCCATTGAAAATGAATGGGAAAAATTTTGGACGTCCATGGACGTCAATGGTATCAACTTACATAAGCGTCAATGGAATCCAAGTACATTGGCATCAATAAAATGAACAAACATGAAGAAATGCCATTGGAAATGAATGGGAAGTTTGGACGTCCATGAACGTCAATGGCATCACCCTCCATAAGCGGCAATGCAATCGGGGACATTTGGGGGACACGTCCTAATGATATCTAGTCATTTTCTGTTGATTTGGGAAAAAAAAAAAAATCCCATTGAAAATGAATGGGAAAAATTTTGGACGTCCATGGACGTCAATGGTATCAACTTACATAAGCGTCAATGGAATCCAAGTACATTGGCATCAATAGAATGAACAAACATGAAGAAATGCCTTTGGAAATGAATGGGAAGTTTGGACGTCCATGGACGTCAATGGCATCACCCCCCATAAGCGGCAATGCAATCGGGGACATTTGGGGGACACGTCCTAATGATATCTAGTCATTTTCTGTTGATTTGGGGAAAAAAAAAAATTTCCCATTGAAAATGAATGGGAAAAATTTTGGACGTCCATGGACGTCAATGGTATCAACTTACATAAGCGTCAATGGAATCCAAGTACATTGGCATCAATAGAATGAACAAACATGAAGAAATGCCATTGGAAATGAATGGGAAGTTTGGACGTCCCTGGACGTCAATGGCATCACCCTCCATAAGCAGCAATGCAATCGGGGACATTTGGGGGACAGGTCCTATTGATATCTAGTCATTTTCTGTTGATTTGGGGAAAAAAAAAAATTTCCCATTGAAAATGAATGGGTAAAATTTTGGACGTCCATGGACGTCAATGGCAGCACCCCCCATAAGCGTCAATGGAATTGGGGACGTTTGGGATATACGTCCTATTGATATCTGGTCATTTTCTGTTGATTTGGAGAAATGTAGTTTTTTCCCCATTGAAAATGAATGGGAAAAATTTTGGACGTCCATGGAAGTCAATGGCGGCACCCTTCATAAGCGTCAATGGAATTGGGGAAGTTTGGGGGACACGTCCTATTGATATCTGGTCATTTTCTGTTGATTTGGGGAAATTTTGTTTTTTCCCCATTGAAAATGAATGGGAAAAATTTTGGACGTCCATGGCCGTCAATGGCATCGACATTCATATAGTCAATTGAATCCAAGTACATTGGCATCAGTAGATTCGACATGCATGGCCGTCAATGGCATCAATGCAATGTAAATTCCATTGGAAATCCCATTGGAAGTGAATGGGACTTTTCCCATTCGAAATGAATGGGATAGTTTTTGGCAAATTTCCGAGGAAGCGTAATTTTTTTCCAAATTCTGTATACAACTTTTATGCCCCTCACCGTCCCGGAATTTTTGATGCCCAAATTATGTGATTTGGTCAAAAATTGTAGGACTAGATACATTTTGAAACTTTTTTTTTTTTCACGGAAAATTGCCGTTTACGGACGAACGGAAAAATTTTCGGGGCCATTTGTAAAGTTTCCTGTGTCACGCGAAAATTCCGGTCGTGCCGATACTTGAACGGTGCCGATCGGTCTAACGGTTCGGGCTGTGAAGCGCGCGTTTTTTTTCCATTCAAAATGAATAGGAAAGTTTTTGGCAAATTTCCGGGGAACCGTAAATTTTTGCCAAATTCTGTATACAACTTTTATGCCCCTCACCGTCCCGGAATTTTTGATGCCCAAATTATGTGATTTGGTCAAAAATTGTAGGACTAGATACATTTTGAAACTTTTTTTGTTTTTCGGAAAATTGCCGTTTACGGGCGAACGGAAAATTTTTCGTGGCGGTTTGAAAAATTCCCATCGTCACGCGAAAATTCCGGTCGTGCCGATACTTGAACTGTGCCGATCGGTGCTACGGTTTGGGCTGTGCGTTGGCTCAAAAAAACGCGGAGAATAAGATGAATAAATAACTAGAAACTGCAATTTCGGGAGAAATTACACACCTTGGTCTTTCCTCTGTGGAGATACAAATCTTAGCCCCACTCAGGTCTATCAATAGAATGGACCATAATGCCAGTCATTGGCACTAAACAAAGTTAAAGGCATTAGAAAAGATTGGGAGAATTGGACGTCCATGTCCGTCAATGGCAGCACCCTCCATAATTGTTAATGGAATCGGGGAAGTTTGGGGGACACGTCCTATTGATATCTAGTCATTTTCTGTTGATTTGGGGAAAAAAAAAAAAATTTCCCATTGAAAATGAATGGGAAAAATTTTGGACGTCCATGGACGTCAATGGTATCAACTTACATAAGCGTCAATGGAATCCAAGTACATTGGCATCAATAAAATGAACAAACATGAAGAAATGCCATTGGAAATGAATGGGAAGTTTGGACGTCCATGAACGTCAATGGCATCACCCTCCATAAGCGGCAATGCAATCGGGGACATTTGGGGGACACGTCCTAATGATATCTAGTCATTTTCTGTTGATTTGGGAAAAAAAAAAAAATCCCATTGAAAATGAATGGGAAAAATTTTGGACGTCCATGGACGTCAATGGTATCAACTTACATAAGCGTCAATGGAATCCAAGTACATTGGCATCAATAGAATGAACAAACATGAAGAAATGCCTTTGGAAATGAATGGGAAGTTTGGACGTCCATGGACGTCAATGGCATCACCCCCCATAAGCGGCAATGCAATCGGGGACATTTGGGGGACACGTCCTAATGATATCTAGTCATTTTCTGTTGATTTGGGGAAAAAAAAAAAATTCCCATTGAAAATGAATGGGAAAAATTTTGGACGTCCATGGACGTCAATGGTATCAACTTACATAAGCGTCAATGGAATCCAAGTACATTGGCATCAATAGAATGAACAAACATGAAGAAATGCCATTGGAAATTAATGGGAAGTTTGGACGTCCGTGGACGTCAATGGCATCACCCTCCATAAGCAGCAATGCAATCGGGGACATTTGGGGGACACGTCCTAATGATATCTAGTCATTTTCTGTTGATTTGGGGAAAAAAAAAAATTTCCCATTGAAAATGAATGGGAAAAATTTTGGACGTCCATGGACGTCAATGGTATCAACTTACATAACCGTCAATGGAATCCAAGTACATTGGCATCAAAAGAATGAACAAACATGAAGAAATGCCATTGGAAATGAATGGGAAGTTTGGACGTCCCTGGACGTCAATGGCATCACCCTCCATAAGCAGCAATGCAATCGGGGACATTTGGGGGACAGGTCCTATTGATATCTAGTCATTTTCTGTTGATTTGGGGAAAAAAAAAAATTCCCATTGAAAATGAATGGGTAAAATTTTGGACGTCCATGGACGTCAATGGCAGCACCCCCCATAAGCGTCAATGGAATTGGGGACGTTTGGGATATACGTCCTATTGATATCTGGTCATTTTCTGTTGATTTGGAGAAATTTTGTTTTTTCCCCATTGAAAATGAATGGGAAAAATTTTGGACGTCCATGTAAGTCAATGGCGGCACCCTTCATAAGCGTCAATGGAATTGGGGAAGTTTGGGGGACACGTCCTATTGATATCTGGTCATTTTCTGTTGATTTGGGGTAATTTTGTTTTTTCCCCATTGAAAATGAATGGGAAAATTTTTGGACGTCCATGGCAGTCAATGGCATCGACATCTATATAGTCAGTTGAATCCAAGTACATTGGCATCAGTAGATTCGACATGCATGGCCGTCAATGGCATCAATGCAATGTAAATTCCATTGGAAATCCCATTGGAAGTGAATGGGACTTTTCCCATTCGAAATGAATGGGATAGTTTTTGGCAAATTTCCGAGGAAGCGTAATTTTTTTCCAAATTCTGTATACAACTTTTATGCCCCTCACCGTCCCGGAATTTTTGATGCCCAAATTATTTGATTTGGTCAAAAATTGTAGGACTAGATACATTTTGAAACTTTTTTTTTTTTCACGGAAAATTGCCGTTTACGGACGAACGGAAAAATTTTCGGGGCCATTTGTAAAGTTTCCTGTGTCACGCGAAAATTCCGGTCGTGCCGATACTTGAACGGTGCCGATCGGTCTAACGGTTCAGGCTGTGAAGCGCGCGTTTTTTTTCCATTCAAAATGAATAGGAAAGTTTTTGGCAAATTTCCGGGGAACCGTAAATTTTTGCCAAATTCTGTATACAACTTTTATGCCCCTCACCGTCCCGGAATTTTTGATGCCCAAATTATGTGATTTGGTCAAAAATTGTAGGACTAGATACATTTTGAAACTTTTTTAATTTTTCGGAAAATTGCCGTTTACGGGCGAACGGAAAATTTTTCGTGGCGGTTTGAAAAATTCCCATCGTCACACGAAAAATCCGGTCGTGCCGATACTTGAACGGTGCCGATCGGTGCTACGGTTTGGGCTGTGCGTTGGCTCAAAAAAACGCGGAGAATAAGATGAATAATAATAATAATAATAATAAGAACAATAAAGTTGCACAATAACAATACCTTGTTCTTTCTTTCAGAAAGACCAAGGTAATAAGTACAATAAAGTTGCACAATAACAATACCTTGTTCTTTCTTTCAGAAAGACCAAGGTAATAAAGTTGCACAACAACATAACCTTGTTCTTTCCTTCAGAAAGACCAAGGTAATAATAAAGTTGCACAATAACAATACCTTGTTCTTTCTTTCAGAAAGACCAAGGTAACTAGAGTACCCCAAGACTTGAACTGAAGTAGTCACATAGTTTTGATGTGTCATTTCAAAACAAATGCACTTTGAAAATTGCTCATATTTCCTGTCAGTTGACATTATTTTGAAAAATTAATCAAAAAAAATATTTAAGATATCAAAGGATCTTTCTACTTCGGAGGAATACAAGAGTACCTCAAGACTCGATCTAAAGTACTCTTATAAATATAAATGTTTTCTGAAAATAGCTCATATTTCCTGTCAGCCTGATTTTAAAAATTAAATTAAAAAAATATTTGCAATATCCAAGGACCGTTCTACTTCTGAGTTATACTAGAGTACCCCAAGACTCAAACTAAAGTACTCTCATGAAATCCTGATGTGTCATTTCAAAATATAAGCACTTTGAAATTTGCTCATATTTCTTGTCAGTTAGCATTACTTTAAAAATAAATAAATAAATAAAATTTAAAAATCTTTGACATAGCCAAGGACCGTTCTACTTCTGAGGTACACTAGTGTACCCCAAGACTCAATCTGAAGTACTTTCATAATATCTGATGTGCCCTTTCAAAATAAATGTACTTTGAAAATAGCTCATATTTCCTGTCAGTTAGCATGATTGAAAAAAATAATTTAAAAAAAATCTTTGAGGTATCCAAGGACCGTTCTACTTCCGAGGTATACTAGAGTACCCCAAGACTTGAACCGAAGTACTCTCATGAAATTCTGAAGTGTCATTTTAAAACATAAGCACTTTGAAAATTGCTCATATTTCCTGTCAGTTAGCCTGATTTCAAAAATCAATTAAATATTTTTTGGAGATATCCAAGCACCGTTCTACTTCTGGAGGTATACAAGACTACCCGAAGACTCGAACTAAAGTCGTGATATTCTGATGTGTCATTTCAAAATAAAATTACTTTGAAAATAGCTCATATTGCTACCTGGTGTGTGTGAATTTTCAAGCTCACCTCTGACACACAGCAGTGACATCGCAGCGGCGTGTTTTGGAGTGATTCCACGCGTTCTCCTTCAGTCACTTGTTGCTTTCATGACCACCAAACACCTTCGTGTCCCACATCTCCGCGTGGAGTGAAAGTGAGAGTAAAAAAGTCGACATTATTCCCGTTTTGCCGCCGCTGCTCTAGGTACGACCGACTATCTGACTGTCACAGTGAGTTGTGTCACTTGCACGCGCGCGCCTACACGCACAAACGATTAAAAAGGAGGATCAAATCCGACGAGCTGGGCGGCTCTTGTGCTGCGTTCAAGGGTTGGATGCGCAGCTGGTCATTTGGAAAGTCGACGTTTGTTTGGCATTTTTATGGAATTGTTGTCGTTCACTTTTGTAAATCAGTAATCATAGTAAATAGCTGTGTGACAGTATATCGAAATGGTGATATAACTGGTAATTTGTCAATATGCTCCTGCCAAGAATCGATATATCGTTTTAAATAGGTGTCACTGTTAAAAAAAAAAATAGGTGTCACAAAAAAAAAAAAAAAAAAAAAGTGGAACCAACAGGTTATTACCAAAATCTTCCACTAAAATAGTAGTGGATATGTTAGCTTATTGGCTGCCATTGACGGCGCTAGACGTCCAATCCATTTTGACTGGAAGGGGCATTCGTTCATTCATTCGCTCCTTCCAGTAAATGTCACTGAAACCAGAGCATTCATGCTATGCAAGTTAGCCAATTATTGTAAACATTAGCACTATATAGCATTTAAGCTAGCGCACTTTTGTTTGGCTAGTAAACATTAGCGTACCACACCAATGCTATTTTTAGACCGTGACGTTGCCATCGTAACGTGGAAGTGGGACATTATACAAACGCCCTCGCATACAATCCATTGTATTTATGCTTGTTTTCTCCAGTAATCTTTCAAAAATAAACATGCCGATCAAATACTGCGGCTATGGAACTTGTAGAAAACGACTCTAGACATTACGACATACGAAGGATGTTTTCTTCACACGTTTCCCAAAACCAAAAGCTCTGAGGAAAAAATGTGAAGAATGGATCAACTTGCGCGGACGTCCAAAAGACCAGTTTAACGCCAGCAAGGTGAAGCCATTCACATTTCATATGCAGTAAACATTTTGTTGGGGCCATGATCCTTCAGAGGACGAAGAGGTAAGCCATTTTGATATTTTTACTTACTTTTTAGCGTGGCGTTTTGCCGTGCTGCTTCTGTCTAACAATGAATGACCTGAAAAAAAATTAAAATGGTGTCTGACTGCCACTGTTACCTTTTCTGTTGTAAAAAACAACTTTAGTAAAGGGGAAGTGTGAACAAAGTATAAAATTAAGATTTGTTATGTTGTTAATAAAAAAATTAAAAGTGTTCGTTGGCTGTCACCGAGTAGCATTTGCGATCGCTACACAAAAATAGCAATGTAAATTGCCACCAAGAACGAAAGGATAGATTGTTGAAACAGGAGAATGTCATTGTCAGTGGCGTAAGAAAAAGGTGTTGATAAAAAATCTAAGGCTAAGCTTTGGCTGGGTCGGCTCTTTTTCCCGTCATTTTCAGTCCTCGACACTCAAGTCATCTCTTTAACTGAACATTTGTATGTTCTTCCACATCTTTACCAGTGAATGTGGCGACAGGGACATCATTTTCAGACAGAATGGGTAGGTTTAGCTCAGTAAACATCTCGTTGGTACACTATTTCCATTTATTTACTATTGGGGACAAACAGGAGGTTGACCCGCTTAGCCACAATTGCTAACGTCATGAATATTATTGAGCAAAAGTGACATGTTGCTTGCGGTACGCCATTGGTTAGCTTGCAAAGCAAAAGTCCGCTAGCTTAAATGCTATATAATACTAATGTTTACCAGCTAGTTTCTGGTGTGCACCAGATTGCTTAAATTTATTTTATTTCTGTCGATGTCCCTTTAGGGCGGGAGTCAGCAACCCGCGGCTCTAGAGCCAAACGCAGCTCTTTAGCGCTACCCTAGTGGCTCCCCGGAGCTTTTTCAGAATGTTTGAAAATGGAAGAAGATGGACGAAATATATCTTTTGTTTTAATAATGTATCTGGAGGAGGACAAACATAACACAAACCTTCTAATTCATTAATTCTTTACCAGTGAATGTGGCGCCAGGGACATCATTTTCAGACAGAATGGGTAGGTGTAGCTCAGTAAACATCTCGTTGGTATACTATTTCCATTTATTTACTATTGGGGACAAACAGAAGGTTGACCCGCTTAGCCACAATTGCTAACGTCATGAATATTATTGAGCAAAAGTGACATGTTGCTTGCGGTACGCCATTGGTTAGCTTGCAAAGCAAAAGTCCGCTAGCTTAAATGTTGTATAATACTAATGTCTACCAGCTAGTTTCTGGTGTGCACCAGATTGCTTAAATTTATTTTATTTCTGTCGATGTCCCTTTAGGGAGGGGGTCAGCAACCCGCGGCTCTAGAGCCAAATGCAGCTCTTTAGCGCTACCGTAGTGGCTCCCCGGAGCTTTTTCAGAAATGTTTGAAAATGGAAGAAGATGGACGAAATATATATTTTGTTTTAATAATGTATCTGGAGGAGGACAAACATAACACAAACCTTCTAATTCATTAATACATCGTACAACAGAGTAGTCCCGTGGTGTGTCATTCTGTATAGGATGCACTGCAGAGAAAATAAACGTTTAATCATGAAGGCTCATTACATATTTGTAGCCAACATAGTCATTTTGAAAGTAGGCTAATTTTGATACATTAAGCCAAGGGCGTAGGTTTGGTGTCAACATTGGTAGGGATGATATAATAGCATAACGTGAATGTACACTTTTTCTGGGGACGGGACATTAATGGGACCAAACAGATTGGGTGAACGGGGGTCAGGGTTACATTTCTCACAAATGTGAACCTAATTAATTGATGGACTAAATGATTATTGCAAAATAAATTTGTATTGACTTATACTAACTTTCACGTGTTCAGGGGATGCACCGTTCGATTCCAACCTTTGTTTTCAAAATCTAACAAAGAAATATTTTGAAAACTTCCAGAATAAATATCTGGATTAATAAATAAAAATGGAGCCTTCCTTCAGGTAAAACACTACTGCTTGTGTCCACAAGCACAGCCAAACTCAACAAAAATTGGGCTGCTTTAAGAGAACATAAATAAAATCAAAACAAAAAAATTGGTGTGAGGAAGCTAAACCTCGGTTCACTACATTTCTCACAATTTACATAAAGTTAACAGTAGAAAACACATACAGCAGGACACTTTTCTCTAAGCAACTTAGCAAATTGACAGTTTAATGTTATGCTGATTCTGATGCAGGTCGGACTTTCAGTAGCAAAATTGGGGGTGTGTTCCCCAAATCCACAACATTGACGTCCTTTTACATTACTTACAGTGGCTGCTTCTGGCTGAAAAATATTCTACTATCCCTCCTCTCGTAAAGGGGCGTAAAAAGCGGCATGTTGTCGACATGTTGCGTTTCTGTCGGGGCTGTGAGTGCATGCGTGTGTTAAGTCATCAGCCAATCAAACGTGCGTTTGAGGGAGAAAGAAAATGGACAGGCACATTCAGCAAGTGAAAAAGGGGAAATTTAAGTCTGAACATATTGAAAAAAATTCACTTAATAATGGTAGGGTCAATTTTATCCTTACAAATGGGAAGACGATCGAAATTACCTACATAATTGAAGTCATTATATCATGCAAATAAGGTTGCCTAAAAGTTAGTGTGGACTATTTGGCAATCCTGAAATGTTGGTAGTGTTATGTCCCTACCATCCCTATGCAAACCTATGCTCTTGCATAAAGCATGTGTTGCCTTTATTATAAGGCTTATACATATAAGGCTTTTAATTTTTTGCGGCTCCAGACATGTTTGTTTTTTGTTTTTGTTTTTTCGGTCCAATATGGCTCTTTTAACATTTTGGGTTTCCGACCCCTGCTTACTCCATAACTTATGCATGAAGTCCATACGCTGCTCCTTTTGAATCAAAGCATTGATAACTTGTTTATAAAAGTCCTCCTTATCAATCTTCAGTTTTAAAAGTCCCTGTGTCTCAATGGAGATCATTGCCAGTAAGAAAGTCGTCCATGATTAGTCAGGTTCTGTATGTATGTTTTCATTCTTTTCAGTGCGGAGAATGACCGCTCCACCGAGGTGTTGTTGCTGGCACAGTGAGAGGAATTAAATGAAAAAGAGCTTTAACACTGAATAAATACAACCATTTGAATTATTTTTAATTTCATATTTCTGTGATGAATAATTTTCCCTGACTGCACGTCACTGCTTCTTATTTATTTGGGGACATTTCCTGTTCAGTAACTATTGGTGGAATGTAACGAAGTAAGAGTACTACGTTACTGAACTTAAGTACATTTTTGTGTATCTGTACTTTACTTGAGTACAAATATGAAGTGGTACTTTTTACTTTTACTTCACAACATTTTACTGCAGGTATCTGTGATTTTTACTTCACTACTTTTCAAATTATCACCTGTGTTACACATTACTATTTTTTTTTTTTTTTTTTTTTTTGTCATTGTGAATTGATAGTTTCATTTTCAGCTATAGAAACTATACGGTAACTGAGCACTAAAGGCAGCCACACGAGTAGAAGCCAGATTGGGCAGGTGAACAAGATATTGACCAATAAGAAACACCACACTCTTGGACAGTAGGTTGCGGTATGCACCTGATCGTTTCTTGCAATCTGCCATTAAACTAAGTTTTGGAGTTTTTGGGCTTTTTAAGCTTCTGTTTACAGTGCAGTCAATTTTATTGCTTGTTTTTTCCATTCTGCACTTTTAGATAAAACTGAGGAGTCACTGAATTGTCTGGTTCATTCTTTGAATATTGACTTAGATCTCTGTATGTATGTATGTATGTATGTATGTATGCATGTATGTATGTATGCATGTATGTGTATACATTACCGTTCAAAAGTGGGGTCACTCAGAAATGTCCTCCTTTTTGGAAAAAAAAGCACACTTTTTTCAATGGAAATAAAATTAAACTAATCAGAAAAACACTTTATACATTATTAATGCGGTAAATGACTATTCTAGCTGGAAACGTCCGGTTTTAATGCAGTATCGATGTAGTTTTGTAAAGAGGCCGATTGACAGCAAACATCACTCCAGTGTTCTAATGGTACATATTGCTTGCTAGTTGCCTTAGAAGGCAAGGCAAGGCAAGGCAAATTTATTTATATAGCACAATTCAACACAAGGCAATTCAAAGTGCTTTACATCACATGAAGACCATAAAAATCACATTTAAATCAATACAACGTAAAAACCAAGACAAAAGATCGCATTTAATCACAGAATAAAAATAAATAAATAAAAATAAAACAAAAATAAAAATAAAGCAAAAACTACTACTACTAATAATCATTGAAATCAGCAATGGAGATAAGCACTAGAGGTATAGAAGGCAGGTAGATTGAAATATATAGACAGTTATGGATATGCAGTGCTAAACAAAAGCGTTTTTAGCCCTGATTTAAAGGAGCTAACAGTTTGAGCATACTTCAGACGTTCGGGTAACTTGTTCCAGAGGTGAGGAGCATAATAACTAAATGCTGCCTCACCCTGCTTGGTTCTTGTTCTTGGAACATGCAGAAGACCCGTTTCAGACGACCTTAGGGGTCTAGATGTCTCATAGGAATCTAACAAGTCAAGCATGTATTTTGGTCCAAGGCCATTAAGTGTTTTGTAGATGAGCAGTAGTATTTTATAGTCTATCCTTTGACTCACTGGAAGCCAGTGTAGCAATTTCAAAACCGGTGTAATGTGGTCCAGCTTCCTTGTATTTGTGAGGACTCTGGCTGCAGCATTCTGTACTAGCTGCAGCTTCCTGACTGATTTTTTATCAAGACCTGTAAATATACCGTTGCAGTAGTCCAATCTGCTGAAAATGAATGCATGCATAAGTTTTTCCATGTCTTGTTGAGTCAGAAGCCCCTTAATTCTGGTTATATTTTTTAGGTGGTAATAAGCGGATTTAGTGACGGACTTTAGATGGCTATCAAATTTTAGGTCTGAGTCAATAATTACGCCAAGGTTTCTGACTTGATTTGTAGCCGTAAGTGACATTGTGCTAAGTTGGCTGCTTATCTTTGACCTTTCCTTTTTTGGCCCAAAAATGATCACCTCTGTCCTCTTCACATTTAACTGGAGAAAATTCTGGCACATCCATTCATTGATTTGATGAATGCATTTACTCAGGGAGACTAAGGGACTATAATCATGTGGGGACACAGAAATGTACAGTTGTGTGTCATCTGCATAGGCGTGATAGGAGATGTCATACTGTTCCATTATCTGAGCTAACGGAAGCATATAGATGTTAAATAAGAGTGGTCCAAGAATTGACCCTTGAGGGACTCCACACGTGAATTTGGTTCGTTCTGACTGATAGTTTCCAATTGACACAAAGAAATCCCTATCATGTAAATAGGATGTGAACCACTGAAGAATAGTGTCAGTAAGCCCTACCCACTGTTCCAATCTGCTGAGTAGTATGTTGTGATCAACCGTGTCAAATGCGGCGCTGAGATCCAATAGTAGCAGAACAGATGATTTGCCTGCATCGGTATTCAGACGAATATCATTTAGGACTTTGATAAGCACGGTCTCGGTGCTGTGTTGTGGCCGAAATCCAGAACGAAATGAGTTAAAAAGATTGTTTTGCATCATAAAAGTCTGGATCTGTTCAAACACAACCCTTTCGATAATTTTCCCCAGGAATGTCAGATTTGATATTGGCCTGTAATTACTAATGTTTGCGGCATCCAGATTAGGTTTTTTTAGGAGAGGTTTTATTACTGCAGTTTTTAAAGTCTGAGGAAACTCTCCTGTTTGGAGGGAAGTATTTATAATCTGAAGTATGTCTGGGGCTATGCAATGAAAAACAGTTTTGAAAAAGTTTGAAGGAAGGATGTCAAGGCAGCATGTTGCGGGCTTTAATTTCGACACAATTTCTGTTAAAGTGGCATAGTCCAAGAGGCTAAACAGTCTAAGATTGACGTGGGGGACATTTTGGGAGGCATTTAGTGTAACATTTGTTAATCCGGAGTTGCACACAGTCTGTCTAATCTTTAGTACTTTGTGTGTAAAGAATGCTGCGAAATTATTACAGGACACCTCAGATGCCAATTCCTGAGGTATTGATGCTTGTGAGTTTGTCAGTTTGTCAACAACAGAAAATAGTGTGCGAGTATTGTTGGTGTTTCTACTAATGATCTCTGAAAAATATGATTGTCTAGCATTTTTCAGTTCCTGGTTGTATTTGCGAAGACTCTCTTTGTAGATATCATAAAAAACTAGGAGTTTGTTTTTTCGCCATCTGCGTTCTGCTCGTCTACAAACTTGTTTTTGTTTTATAGCTAGTATGGCATTTCTCCAGGGTGACCTCTTCTTTCTTGACAAAGTTTTGGTCTTAATCGGGGCAATAGTGTCCATTCCAGTCATCACACTGGAACTGAAACTATTTACAAGTTCTTCCACTGGAGCTATTGTAGGGGTTAATGATGAGGCATAGGCCTGTGTGAATAACGCACATGTGTTATCACTTATGTAACGCTTCCTAATCACCTCTGTTTCCCTTTTCAGAGGATGGACAGGGGTGGTCATTTTAGACATAATGCAGTAGTGATCAGACAGAGCAACATCATTCACTGTGACCTCAGAGATGTTAAGACCTTTGGATATTATTAAGTCCAGTATGTGCCCTCTGTTATGTGTTGGAACTGTGACATGCTGAGATAAACCAAATGTATCCAAAATATTTAAAAGCTCTCTAGCACATCCTTCTTCAGGATTATCAACATGAATGTTAAAGTCACCCACTAAAACAACACAATCAAAGTCCATGCACACGGAAGACAGTATTTGGTAAACTCATCAAAAAACATTGTGTTATACTTCGGTGGTCTGTAAATTGTTACCAAGGCAGCTCTGCATGGACTTTTTAGCTGAATGACAATATACTCAAAGGAATCAAATTGACCACATGAAATACTCGTGCATTGAAAACTGTCCCTGATCAGACTGGCAACCCCACCTCCTTTCTTATGGGTTCTTGGCGCACTAAAGAAATTGAAGTTTGTGGGGGTTGCCTCGATCAGAACTGTCGAACTCTTATCTTGATCTAACCAAGTTTCTGTTAGGAACAACATGTCAAGGTTATGTTTGCTGATAAAATCATTAATTAAGAAAGATTTGCCAGCTAAAGATCTAATATTTAGCAGAGCCAATTGGAGATGCCAGACTGGATTCACTGGTGAGTTTTGGGAATGATATGCTATGCTTAACAGGTTGGCAGAGTTGATTGAACGTTTTTTATTTCTCACCAGTGTAGCCCTTTTTTTGTTGTTTATCACCACTGGGATTGTTGAGCATACATACTGTACTCCATAAGGCCCCGGCTTTTGCTGGGACAGAACAGTCTTTGTAATGTTGTCACAGCCTGGACCCGGTGCACATCATATTGGTGTCGCAAACATGGCTTCCTCCATAGAAGGATAATACCGTGTAGTTCCAGAGTTGTAGTGCTTTGGCTTTGCCCCGAGAGAATTCCAGGGGAGGCTGGTTGGTTTATTGCCATCTTCCCCTGGCACCTGTCGGGTGTGACAGGTACAGGGTGGAAGCGAAGACATGAACTTGAGGAGATCAAGAGACTGGTTAACCTTGCTATCTAGATCCATGGAGTCCCAATCAGGTTGACTCATTATTCCATCCAAACTAAGTCGTCGGCGGGGTGGCTTCCGGGACTGTGGGGATTTAGGCCTTGATGAGGCCTTAGCCTGACTGAGTCGGCGGAGTGGTGGCGTCTTGTCGTGTGAGGATTTGGTGCTGGATGGGGCCTTACCCTGGAGTCGGCGGCGTGGTGGCATCTTGGAGTGTGAGGATTTGGGGCTGGATGGGGCCTTATCCTGGAGTCGGCGGCGTGGTGGCGTCTTGGAGTGTGAGGATTTGGGGCTGAATGGGGCCTTAGCCTGGAGTCGACGGCGTTGTGGCGTCTTGGAGTGCGAGGATTTGGGGCTGGATGGGGCCTCGACAGCAGAGGATTGCACGGTCGGGTCGTTCTCCTCCTGTTGAGCTGATGGAGCCACTTCTTGAGTCTCGTCTGAAGGGGGTCGATCACCTGCTACCAGGGTCTCCTCCCGTTGAGGCAGTGGAGCCTCAGCAGAGGTGGGTTGGTCACAGCCTGGCAGGGCTGGCTTAGTCACTTCCCCTTCAGCGACTATCGGCTCCATTTTTGGAGGAGACATTGATCCTGCGTGCACACTGTCTGATTCAGCACTCATCCCAGCCACCATGTTTATCCGATGTTTTGGGACAGCTTGCCTCCTTTCCTCGAGATAAGCAGACTGTCTGTGCCTCAAGAGATAAAACATGCTGCTGCTTAGTAACCGCACTCCTGACTTATTTAGGTGAAGGCCATCGTTCTTAAAGAGATGCCTGCGCCCTGAAAATATGTTGAAATTGTCAATGAAGTACATCGATTGTCCAGCGCATGTTGCTTTGAGCCATTTGTTGAGCATCATCACTCTGCTGAAACTTTCATCCCCCAGCCTGGGCACGGGTATGGGTCCACTGAAAAACACCTCAGTATTTAAAGTTCCGACTTTGTTTATCAGTTCAGTGAAGTCTTGCTTTAAAAGCTCTGATTTTTGCTTCGCAATATCGAGGGCTCCTGTGTGTATTATCAGAGTAGTGGCTGTTGGATGCTGAGCAGCAATGCTCAGGATATTCTCTGAGATAACAGACACCGTAACTTTGTTAAAACAACATACTCTGGTATTGTTGCTACAAAAGTGTTTCATCCCATTCACAGCAAAGTCGCCCACTATCAGAGTGCGGGGCCCATTGGGTCGCTTTCTCTGTAGCCTGCTAGCACATGCATTAGCATCGTACCTCTCTTTCGAGCTGGGTGTTCCAACTTTCCCTGGGTCAGGAGTCTCGGAGAGTGGCGTAAATCTATTTTCCAGTAGAATTCCAGCAGCTTGAGGCACTTTGCTTTGAGCCTTTGTTGTTGCCTTGATCTGTGATAATTTTCTTTCTGGTGCCGGAGTAGATGACGCTTTCTTCTGCAGAGGTGGCCATTCCTTTTCATCGTAAATCTACCAGTGCTGGGTTCTGCCAGGGTCCCGTTGAGTCTCGATGGTGTTTGTTTGCATTCTGTGGGTCCGCTCCCACTCGCCGTTTTGGGAGATCGGCAGAGTGGTTTCATTCCCGAGCTGTCCATTTACCTCCATATTCACTTCAAGCCGGTAGATTTTTGTTTCCAGTACTGCTATCTTCTGGAGCAGTTTGTGGTAATCATCCATTGACAGGGGAGGCATGTTGCTGCTACTTAGCTTTCGCTAGCCGAATTCCTCAGCTCCGATAAGGCAGACTTGTGTTCCAGTAACGACAAAAAAGCACTTTAAAAGGCTCAAAAATGCTCAAAAAGCCTTTGTTTGAATATAAACAAGATTAAAAGAAAATTCCAAGACTTACTGAGTAATTTAGAGGTGATTAAAAATGATTAAAAAGATGATTGAAGCTTGAGAAGCAGGAGCAAAGCAGAGAGACGTCTGCACAGTAGCGAAGCAGCAGGAATAGGATAATAGATGATTAGAAAACCTTGTACAATTATGTTGGCACAGCTCAAAACAGTTTAGGTGGTTAGAGAAGCTATAAAACTGATCTTCCTTTGAGCTAGTTGGGTATCCGGAGCATCACATTTGTCGGTTTGATTAAAATCTCAAAATGGCCAGAAAAAGACAACTTTCACATGAAACTTGACAATCTGTTCTTAGAAATGAAGGCTATTCCATAAGAAAAATTGCCAGGAAATTGAAAATTTCCTATAACGCTGTGAACCAATCCCTTCAGAGAGCAGCACAAACAAGATCTAACCAGAGTAGAAAGAGAAGTGGGAGGCCCCACTGCACAACCGAGCAAGAAGACAAGTACATAAGAGTCTCTAGTTTGAGAAATAGATGCCTTGCAGGTCCTCATCTAGCAGCTTCATTAAATTGTATCCGTAAAACGCCAGTGTCAATGTCGACAGTGAAGAGTCGACTCTGGGACGCTGGCTTTCAGGGCAGCGTGGCAAAAAAAAAAAAGCCATATCTGATGCTGGCTAATAAAAGGAAACGATTAATATGGGCAAAAGAACACAGACATTGGACAGAGGAAGATTGGAGAAAAGTGTTATGGGCAGACGAATCATAGTTTGAGGTGTTTTGACTTTGGATCAAAGAGAAGAACATTTGTGAAATGCAGAACAACTGAAAAGATGCTGGAGGAGTGCCTGATATCATTTGTCAACCATGGTAAAGGTAATGTGATGGTCTGTGGTTGCTTTGGTGCTGGTAAAGTGGGAGATTTGTACAAGGTCAATGGGATTATAACTAAAGAAGGCTATCACTCCAATTTGCAACGCCATGCTATACACTGTGAACAACGCTTGATTTGGGGTCAATTTCATCCTACTACATGACAATGACCCAAAGAACACCTCCAAATTATTCAAGAACTATTTAGTAAAGAAACAGGCAGTTAGAATTCTATCTGTAATGGAGTGGCCAGCACAGTCAGCAGATCTCAACCCCACTGAGCTGTTGTGGGAGCAACTTGACCGTATGGTACGAAAGAAGTGCCCATCAAGCAAATCCAACTTGTGGGAGCTGCTTCCGGATGTGTGGAGTGACGTTTCTCCAGATTCCCCTAACAAATTACCAGCTATGATGTCATAAGTCTGCAAAACTATAATTGATGCGAAGCGAGCATTCTTTGATAAAAGCAAAGTTTAAAGGAGAAAATGATTATTATAAATAAAAATCCTTATTTCTAACATGGTCAATGCCTTGACTATATTTTCTATTCATTTAGCAAATCAGTTGAAAAATAAAACTGTGACTTTTGAAGGAAAACACAACATCGTCTGACCCCAAACTTTTGAACGGTAGTGTATATGGCGGAAAACACTCAGACCCCCCCAAGACCCCCAATTTGGCCAAATTTCAAAATTGGAAAATAAGTATTTGGTAAATACCAAAAGTTCATCTCAATACAGTAGTACCTCTACATACGATCGCTTCGACACACGAACTTTTCGACATCCGACGTAAAATTTGACTCGCCATTTGTTTCTACATCCGACGACATGCTCGAAATACGACGACAATGGCAGCACCGCAGACGAATGCACGGAGGATTTTCTTGTGTGACAAATCAACACAGGTTTCAGAAAAGGTTGGTACAGGTAGTGAAACAAGGAAAAAGTTGATGCTTACCTTCGAAATGAAGATGCAAATGACAGAAAAATATGAGCGTGGGGTGGGCATCCGTGAAATGGCTCAACAATACATCTCCACGGTCCTCCTCCGACCATCGTTCGCCAGTCTTTATAAATTAAGCTGACAATTCTTATTGTCTCCAAAGAAATCGCCAGCTTTGCCACGTTTTCATCATTTCTTTCACAACTTATTCAACACAAAACGCCTGCTGTCTGCCGCAATTGATGGTGTTCTCAAGAGAACATTCAAAGTGAAAGTGAAACTCAAGCTCACCGGTCCGTCTCTGGCACGTGAGCCCCGCGGTGCGTTCAGGTACACAAAAAAACGTCCGCCTTATTAGAACCCGATTCGTTACACTATTACAGGAATTATTATTATTCTTTTTATTACATTATTCCAATTTTGATTTATAATTTATTTGTTTTGCTACGTGTAATTGCCATTTGTAATAGCACCAGCAGTATTTTTTAAGGATTTAGTGCAGGTTTTTGGGCTGTGGAACGAATTAATGGAATTATAATGTATTCCTATGGGAAAATCCTGCTCGACATACGACCATTTCGACTTACAAACAAGGTCCTGGAACGGATTAACTTCGTATGTAGAGGTACCACTGTACTTCGTTATGTACCCTTTGTTGGCAATAACGGAGGCCAAACGTTTTTTTGTAACTCTTCACAAGCTTTCCACACACTGTTGCTGGTATTTTGGCCCATTCCTCCATGCCAATCTCCTCTAGAGCAGTGATGTTTTGGGGCTGTTGTTGGGCAACACGGACTTTCAACTCCCTCCACAGATTTTCTATGGGGTTGAGATCTGGAGACTGGCTAGGCCACTCCAGGACCTTGAAATGCTTCTTACGAAGCCACTCCTTTGTTGCCCTGGCTGTGTGTTTGGGATCATTGTCATGCTGAAATACCCAGCCACGTCTCATCGTCAATGCCCTTGCTGATGGAAGGAGATTTTCACTCAAAATCTCTCGATACATGGCCCCATTCATTATTTCCTTTACACAGATCAGTTGTCCTGGTCCCTTTGCAGAAAAACAGCCCCCAAAGCATGATGTTTCCACTCCTATGCTTCACAGTGGGTATGGTTTTCTTCGGATGCAATTCAGTATTGTTTCTCCTCCAAACACGAGAACCTGTGTTTCTACCAAAAAGTTCTATTTTGGTTTCATCTGACCATAACACATTCTCCCAGTCGTCTTCTGGATCATCCAAATGCTCTCTCACGAACCGCAGATGGGCCTGGACGTGTACTGGCTTCAGCAGGGGGACACGTCTGGCAGTGCAGGATTTGAGTCCCTGGCGGCGCATTGTGTTACTGATAGTAGATTTTGTTACTGTGGTCCCAGCTCTCTGTAGGTCATTCACTAGGTCCCCCGTGTGGTTCTGGGATTTTTGCTCACCGTTCTTGTTATGATTTTGACGCCACGTGGTGAGGTCTTGCATGGAGCCCCAGATCGAGGGAGATTATTAGTGGTCTTGTATGATTTCCATTTTCTAATAATTGCTCCCACAGTTGATTTCTGTACACCAAGCGTTTTTACCTATTGCAGATTCAGTCTTCCCAGCCTGGTGCAGGTCTACAATTTTCTCTCTGGTGTCCTTCGACAGCTCTTTGGTCTTGGCCATAGTGGAGTTTGGAGTGTGACTGACTGAGCTTGTGGACAGGTGTCTTTTATACCGATAATGAGTTAAAACAGGTGCCATTAATACGGGTAATGAGTGGAGCCTCGTTAGAAGAAGTTAGACCTCTTTGACAGCCAGAAATCTTGCTTGTTTGTAGGTGACCAAATACTTATTTTCCACTCTAATTTGGAAATAAATTCTTTAAAAATCAAACAATGTGATTTTCTGTTTTTTTTTCCACATTCTGTCTCTCATTGTTGAGGTTTACCCATGTTGACAATTACAGGCCTCTCTAATCTTTTCTAGTAGGAGAACTTGCACAATTGGTGGTTGACTAAATACTTATTGATAAATACTGTAGACGGATTGTTCTATCAAACACAACAGTTCTTTTGGCTTAAAATACAGCAGGTAATTTCAAAGAGCGGTGCAAGAGGAGAAACTGCCTTTTCGGCCTTGTCTATTTTCCGCCATATCTATATAAAAAATATGGATGATATACATATACTTACATTGAAGAAAATAAGTATTTGAACACCCTGCTATTTTGCAAGTTCTCCCACTTAGAATTCATGGAGGGGTCTGAAATTTTCATCATAGTTGTATGCCCACTGTGAGAGAGATAATCTAAAAAGAAAAATCCAGAAATCACAATGTATGATTTTTTAACGATTTATTTGTGTGATGCAGCTACAAATAAGTATTTGAACACCTGAGAAAACAAATGTACCTGTTTAAGGTATTACATAATCTATATTCTATATCATATTTTTTTTACTCTGAGGTCCCCATTAATCTTCTATATAAAGTTGGGTTCATAAAACCACATACAGTACTGTACTTTATCAGTCAGATAACACGTGTGTTCATCACTGCAGTTGTTTACTGTGGCTCTACTGTCATATCGCGCCATCTAGTGGCAAAAATAAAACAAGGTTCAAACTTATCTGTAGCATCAGCATAATGCACATTTTTCATTCCGTTTCGTACAAACAACTATTTTCGCCTTTCAAAACTTCAGTTCGTAAGTAATAGAACCTTCTATGATGTTTGAGATTATTGACAACATATTTGAACAAGAAGCGTTGTACAAAACATCATTTTCATACGATTTAATATTGCATGGTGTGGGTAACACTTTCTAGATGATTATTAATGACGATAGAAATCAAAATGAATAAAATTTTTAAAAAAGTGGATATCATGGTGCGGGTTAGGTAAGACAATCCTGTTTCTGCGCATGCGCAGAGTGTTTAGTCCGCCAAGTCGGCAAGAAGCATCTTCGTCGTCGTCCTCCTGCGGGCACACGCACACACACGCGCCTGAAAACACCGGACTGTGACCCTTCCTCCACTTCACGGACGACCACCGTCAAGGTGAGTGGCGTTAATGCGTAGTGGGTATCAGAAGAAAAAAAACAAGCGAAGAACCGGGTGGAGGTTTGGTGATACGGGGCGGTTCGGCCCCGGCTCGGAGGTTTTCTTTCAGCTGACGACGCCTCCCTCAGCCTCCTCCTCAAACGTCCTTTTCTCCCCATTCAACCATCTTTTCGTATCGTATGATCTAACGTTTGACGGGAAAGATGTCGGTTTCTGTTTTGACACCCCCACCCCTGCAGAACTCGGTTCTGTGCTGGTGTTCTTTTCTTTTTTTTCATCGCATTGACACAAAGGGACGTTTGTACCAGCATCGCTATTAACACATGTTCATGTTTTTACACGTTGTCAAGAGATGATTAGACGTCAACACGCTTTGTTGTTGGTGTACCTTTTGACAGTCCGAGATAAATGACGCACTGATTTAAACTCCATTTGATCACATATTGATCCCGATATGACAGAAACAAACAGCCGTCAAGGTACAGGGAAGCAATGAATAACATATCCGTTCTTGTTTGTCAAAATAAAGGCATCGTTTATTTCCTGACACATTGATAGTCATCCGCAAACTATTTTTCATATAAACCATGCTACTGAGGTCTTTCACGTGTATTTCCGTACAATTTAATCAGCTTGTAATGAGTAGTGAATGTTCGATAGATTCGTTAATTTCTTTTATATTGAAGTCATCCTGGAAACACTTCCCGAATGCAACATCATTGAGTCTTGTGGTCGTGCCTATGTGACATAAATAGAAGAATGTAATGAAGATGTAGGTTAATGCCAGCTGATGTGTGCCCAGACACCTGAACTGCATTATGTCACTTCCTTGCTGTCTAAAATCAGATATGATTTCTACGATTAATTGACCACTGCAACTATTTAGTAAATGATTGGGATTAGTTGACCAGAGTGACCTGTGTGACTAGTTCATATGATTGACCAGTGTTACAGTTGGTGTGAATGACCAAGAGGTTGACGATTGAGTAATCAGTCCAGGAATTGACAAGTGTGACTAGTTGACTGGAGTCATTATTTTGACCGTGTGATGTGTGCGCCAAACTGACAAGTAAGACAAATTCTTGTGTGTGTCAAATTAATCCGCATAATACAAGCAACTAATATAGTCAAGAGTGACCAGTGCAACTAGAGGGAGTCTAGTGACCAGTATGACTATTGGATGAGTGTTATTACCTGACAAGCATGTGAACAGTTAGTACGACGAGTTGTGATGAATGCAAGGCCGTAGGCTTGGTCTCAGTACTGTTAGGGATGATATAACAGCATTACCTGCACGTACACTGTAAAAAACTCGTGGATTTACTTGATAAAAACATTCTAACAATTTGCACTAAGTGCTAGCAGTAAAATTTACTTAATAAAAGTAAGTGCAAGTGGTTACAATGATTTTAGCAAGTAAATCCACCAGTTATTTTTTTTCAGTGTACACTTTTTGCTGGGGACAGGACATTAATATGACCAAACAGATTGGGTGAATGGTGGTCAGGGCTACATTTCTCACCGATATGAACCTAATTAATTGATAGGTGAAATTATTCATGCAAAATAAATCTGTATTGACTTATACTAACATTCACACTGCAAATTTATAACGTCAATCTAGTCGAATATTTTTCTTCATCTTGTTTTGAGTGTTAAAGGCTGGTTCACAGATTAATGTGTCAGATTCTTCCACTTTAAGTAAATATTACTATTTTGTTCTTGTTAAGCCCATACATCTAAAAGTTGGTCGTTTTTCAGCTAAATCAAGAAAAAAAAACTTTAAAATAATGTTTTGAACAATATCTTTTCTTGAATGAAGAACATTTCTGACACGTTTTTTTAAAGATTAAATATCCAAACTTTTTGCTATTTTTCTTATTTCAAGAAATCTAAGTGAGTACAATTTACTTGAAGCATTGTTAGATAATTTCACTTATTTCTAGTATATTTACACTGAAAACAAGGGACTTTAAGTTTTTTCCCCACCCCCAATTTTAAGGAGTTGGGTTTTTGCAGTGCATATTGCCTGGCATGTTTGTTGCCAAAAAGCTCAATCTTGGTCTCATCTGACCAAAGCACACGGTCCCAGCTTTTTGGAACCAAACACTCTAAGTGGGTCTGGCGTGCCACGAAAGATGCGCATGCTGAAAAGCACCTCATACCCACTGTGAAGTGTGGGAGTGGGTCAGTGATGCTGTGGGGCTGTTTCGCTTCCAAAGGCCCTGGGAAACTTGTTAGGGTGCATGGCATCATGAATGCTTTGAAATACCAGGACATTTTAATTCAAAATCTGTTGCCCGAAAGCTGAAGATGGGTCAGCACTGGGTCTTTCAGCAAGACAATGACCCTAAACATATGGCCAAATCTACACAGAAATGGTTCACCAGACACAAAATCAAGCTCCTCCCATGGCCATCTCAGTCCCCAGACCTTGTTCTGTTGGCAAAAGGGGGTTGTACAAAGTATTAACACCAGGGGTGCTAATAATTGTGACACACATTATTTGATGTCAAATAATTTTTTCTTGATGTGGGATTTTTTCCCCACTGAATGAATGCACTTGTATTGAAGGTTGGATTTTTCTCTTTTTTTTCCATTAAGGTCCCATATTATTTGAATTAAAAAATATTAGAAGCTAAAAAACACATCTTTTTCAGGGGTGCCAATAATTATGGAGGGCACTGTATTTGTTCACGTGATACACTGTTCGATTCAAATCTTTATTTTCAAAAACTACTAAGGAAACATTTTGAAAAGTCATCAGCCAATCAAACATGCGTTTGAGGGGAAAAAATGGACTGGTACATTCAGCAAGTGAAAAGGGGGTCAATGTACATCTGAACATAATGAAAATACTGTAATTCACTCAATGATGGTAGGGTACTAGGGTCAGTTCTATCCTTACAACATATGGGAAGACAATCTAAATTACCGATATAATTGAAGTCGTTATGCAAATAAGGTTGCTTAGAAGTTGGTGGGGACAATTTGAGCATAGGTACTAGGTATCAATGAGTTCAACTAGTGGAGTTGTGCACCTTTTTCCTGCTGGGTACAACCAATTGACATGAGCAACTAGCAACGAATCACTACAATCTGACTATTTAACATTTTCCTAGTTGACGTGTCTTCATGTGAATCTGTTAAAGTTGTTTGCGTCCATCTGGCAGGCAGTGTGAAGATGTTTTTAGTGTCTGCATGCCTCTTGGAACATTTCTCCTCACGTTACATAACTGTGAGCCTTCACTGACCGGATGCACATACTTTCTATTTGTGTGTGCGTGTGTTGTAGTCACACACATGCATGTTTTAGGACCATGAATAGTTTCCTACAGATGCAACATGTTGCACTCATTATCCACTACGCCTTGACACAAGACACTACCCCATCGCACCCAACAATGACGGCGGTCAATGGTTACGTAAGCATGGCTAAGCTAATCTACCTTGGATGCACAGTTAGCTTGGGAAGTAAACCAAGTCATTTGGAAGGTGTCCATCCAGGTCAAGGACATGTTTTGACCAGAGAGACAATTATATTGTGTGTGTGGTTGACGTGGCAGACTTGTTTAGAGGGTGACTGGAATAGTGACCAGCTGACAAGAAAAATTGATAGTTGGTAGAGAAGATTTTATTTTTTGCCATATGCAACTTGACGAGAGAATCGAGCTGAAGAACGAGTAGTAACTTGATACACATCATCTTAGCTAACGAGAGACTCGTTTACCCGACGGGCAAGTCCAAATGTTGACCAGTAATGGTTGATCAGAGTGACACTTTGAAGAGAGAGACAAATTGTCAGGAGAGACTAATTGAAGAAGACAACTGGTTGATATAAAAAATGTTTTGAAGAGTGACTGGTTGAAAGACTTTTTTGTGAATGTGACTCGTTGACGGGATAGACGAGCTGACAAAAGAGACCCGTTAATAAGAGTTAAAAGGGCAACTGGTTAACAAGAGAACCCAAAGCCATCGACAAAACTGACTACCGTAATTTTCGCACTATAGGGCGCACCTGACCATAAGCCGCCACCCACCAAATTTGAAAGGAAAACTGCATTTGTTCATATATAAGGCGCACTGGATTATTAGACGCAGCTGTCCTCACTGTATTATGAGATATTTACGCCAAAAGATATCATCCGGTAACATTTTATTTGACAGTGGTGCCATAAGTCTGTCATAAGACCATTCTAATTATGAGATGACACTGCCATAGGCATTAATGAATGTTTATGACAGATGTCATTTTGTGTCCTCCGGCAAATTATCTCGCTTTTGAACGGATGTAAAAGATCCGAGCTGGACATAAATGGAGTTAGCGACATAATTTGCTGGATTACACTTAATGACATCTGTCATAAGCATTCATTAATGCCCTGATAATGTCATGTTATAATTATGACAGCAATCTTATGCAGTCTTATGACACTACTGTCAAATAAAGTGTTACCTGTTAAGCCAAATAAATCAACAAATAAGCCGCTCTGGACTATAAGACGCAGGATTCAAAATGAGGGAAAAAAGTAGCGGCTTATAGTCTGAAAATTATGGTTGTTGATGAAGACTGCTGGTTGACAAGTATGACAATTTATTCATTTCACTTTCACGCTACTCTGTGCACCAAATCCATAATGTACGTTTGACGTATATGACTTCTTTGTGTGGTAAGGGCCTTTGCAACCAGCTGCTTGCTTACTGAGTGCTAGTTAATGTGGAGTAAATGCACTCAATGCCAACATTAGTTCAGTCTGTGTTTGGACATTTAGTATCTGTCTTTTAGCATCTGTTAATGCTGTAATTGTGCAAAGCAGACGCCAACTGGGAGTGCTAAACATGGAATCCCTGTCTAGGGTGTGCGAGTGTGGGGTGGAGGGTGGGGTCCACTTGGCCCCTGTCCCACTCTGCTCCATTTTCCTGGAAGTGCATATGTGGTGATGTAAGAAGGATTGTTCAGTAGCAAAGCTAATATGCTAATTAGTAAGTGCTAAATATATGTCTAGTGAGAAGACTGTATTGTATCTTCTATATGTTTTGCTGCTTGGATTTTCCTTCATTTAAATACAAGGTACAAACTCTGGTAATAAAAAAAGAGCATTTCCAGTTGAGTCAAGTAGTAATATGATTCTGAAAACCAACCTGATGAGATTCAGTTTTAATCCACCAAAAGGTGATTAGCATGGTTTAAGACTTTTAGTCTTTCTTTAAAACATGCATGAATCCACACACATGGATTATTTTTCCATAATCCAGTGAGATTATTTTTATAATAGAGGATTATTAAATGATTGAGTGGATCATTTGGGAAAAAAAGAGCGGATTTTGCCATAATCAAATAAAGAGAATTCATCAGTTTGATCGAGCCAAATACATTTGCCTCCTATGACCTGTTGACCCTTTCACTAATAGACACCTGCAAGTAGTTAAGAATTTTATGAGGTGGCGTTCTCTCTGGTGAATACTGTATAACCTAAAATTTGCAATGTGTCTTCTTTGTATGTGTCTACAGATGTCTCACTCTCTCCATGACTTTGTGCACCATTCTGACCACGCCCTCGACTTTCCTGACCTCTCCTTTCAAGTCCCTGGCGGCGCCCCTGAGCGGCACCCGGCTTGCCACTCTTGAATTCTAGTCTTGACACAAAGTGCGCAAAGTTTAATTTTAACCCCGGTCCTTTTCAGCAATGGACGGCACCCCCAAGCTGTCTGGGGAGACCCTGATCGTGCACCACATCCCTCTGGTGCACTGTCAGGTGTCGAGCCGTAGGCAAGGGGGGTGCGGTGTTGGGGGAGGCTCCCTGAAGAGGAACAACCCATTTAGCCTGCCGGAGAATTTGGGACTGAGTCGCACCACCTCCCTCCCCGAAAGAGACGTCCTCCAGAGAGAGGCGCTGCTGTATAGCAGCTTGATCCAGACCTCAGCCCACAACGGAGGAGAAGAGAGGAAGGCCGGTAGTAGTATGGCCAGCGACGACTCCTCATTCACTTCTAGCATCTCTGACGAACAACTGGTGGCAGCGCACACGTTACCCCGAGTCAAAACCAGGAGCCAACACCCACTACGTCGGAACCCCTTCCTGATCAAGACAGACGATGAGGAGTATGAGGATGACGAAGACGACAACCTGAGTGGCTACCGCGAAGATTCTTCCTTCCACCTACATACCCACGCTGACTTGACCATGCAGTCATTCCATCTACATGACCTGGGCTTCGCGTCAGAACCACACAAACGGAACGGTGCAAACCGGGATTCGGACCCTCCGGATCTGGGGCGCCGACACGCCAGCGGCGGGTCCGACATGTCTGTAGACTGTGCCGAGCACGAGTGGGAGGACGACGAGGACGGAGATCATCCCATGCCGTGCGGCCGGAGCGGTGAGACGGGCTCCTACTCGTCCGCTTCGTCTACACGGCACTGCTCCTGTTGCACCCTGGCCCAGAGCTTCTCCCGGGACTTACCCAAGGACTTCCCCGACACCTTCCTTGAGTGCCCGCGGGGCTACGGCAGCGACTCCTCATGCAACAGCTCGGACGGAGTACTGGTCAACTTCAGCACTATTTACAACAAAATGAACAACAGTGTCCCCGAAAAGCCCGGTAATCTTAACAGCCCCGCTGAGCGACCCCCGCCGGTTGACCAACGGGAGTCCACAGGGAGCGCGTTCTATTTGGACCTCCTCACATCTCCGACGGAGCCACCGCTGTCTTTTCCGCTTGCGCGAGAGCCTCCGCTATCAACCATCTCCGCGTGCTCCTGTTCGGCGGAGCACCAGGCCGCTCTGGAGCTGGACGCCAACTGCAACTCCTACTGTCCACCGCCGTGTGCGTCAGCGGGCGGCCCGGCATCCTGCTTGCAGAGTCAGGCCCGCTTGGTAGTGGCCACACAGAATTACTATAAATTGGTCACCTGTGACCTGTCATCCCAGTCGTCGCCTAGCCCCGCCGGATCTTCGGTCCACAGCAGCTCTGAGGAGCACAGCAGGGGTAGCCCATCTAGCCCAACGCAGCCCAGCGAGTACTTCCTGTTCCGACAGAGGGCTGACCAGGAAGTGGAAGATGAGAGGGAGGATGAAGAGTCAATGACAGTAAGGGCTCATTTTTTTCCTCTATGATTCAGCAAGTTCATTCCTTTTTTTTTTTAAATAAAAAATGGGCAGGTTTGATTCCTATTTTTATTAAATCCAAAAAGGGAGAGAAAAGAAACAGCTTCTGCTTTGTCTAGTGTCGCATGCTTGTGACTGTGGGTTATTTTAGACTGATGTATTGTATTTATTTTTACATCGCTTGGTTGTTTGACATCTGTTGTTCTGCGTGTGAGTGCGATTCAAAATCACATCAAATTTCTTTTCTGAGTGCTATTGGCCCTTTGAGGTACACAATAAACCTGCACATTTTCTTAAAGCGGAAGTTCAGGATTTTTGACATTAGGCTTAATCTTTGAGTTAGCAGGGGTTTAGTTAGTTGGTGGTAGGGGTGAAGACAAAATATCGAAAGTGTGATATATCATGATACTTTGTATCCCAAAAGGTTATCGATATGCTCCTACCAAGAATCGAGATCTCGTTTTAAAAAGGTGTCAATGTTTAAAAACAAAACAAAAAGGAACCAATAAGGTGCTACCAAAATCTTCCACCAAAATAGCGTCTCAGTTAACTCTAAGGCTGCCATTGACGGTGCTCGACGCCCAATCCATTTTGACTGGCAACGTTGGCTCTTTCTCAACCAGAGCATTCGCAGTCATTCTGTCCGATTATCGGGACATTTACAGGTCACTTGCTGTTCATTTACAAGTCATTTCCTGTTGAGTTTGAATCACTGCCTATTCATTTGGGTTATTCCCAGGTCATTTCGTGTTCTGTAACTCAAAATAAACAGGAAGTGACCCATAAAATACCCCAAAATCAACAGGAAGTAACTGAAAATCAACAGGCAAATGACATTAAATGGCCCAAAATTACATCATTGCCTGACATTGGCTGCCACTAACAGCCATAGTGGGAGGGATGGCAGCGAATGAACGAATGTTAGTTCGCTGCCACCCTCCCAGTTCAAACGGATTGGACGTCTACTAGTGATGAACTCATTCCAATTCACAGCTTGTGAATTGGAATGAGCATGTGTTTATTAGTTGTTTGTAGAATATCCTAGAATGAGTTCCTGACCAATGTATCGATAATCGTTGTATCGCCATATCGTCAGATCACCGTTATCGTGAGCTTTGTATCGCAAATCGTATCGTATCGTGAGGCACCAAGAGGTTCCCACTCCAAGTTGGTGGAGTTGATTTCAACAAATTCCGTTTTGTTTGCAATTTATTTGTTATTAGTTTCAGGGCTCCGGAGTGGCTAAGCTAGCGCGAGTCAATGGCATCAATATAGCATGCCAATAAACAACAACATATGCACGTATGAAAATCATCAATGACCCCTGCAATCAATAGTGTTGAAAAATGTTTTCAGGATAAAGTTATTAAAACTTACCATTGCATGTCAATATTTGCAGTATGAACAGCAACATTTGTAATCCTGAAGCTCTGGAGAGGAGCAGGGCGGAGTGATATCACATGGTTTTTTTTTCACCGCTAATTTTTTATGTCGTAGCCAGCAGCCAGTGACCAGTTTATATTTTTCCTCGTTCTTCATAGGGAATTTGTGGAAACTTTCCTTGCCCGTTTCTTCCGTGTTTCCCAGAGTTGTTAATAACCTTCAGTAATGAGTAATCTAATGCATTACTTTTCTCATCTTGGCAACGCCGTTACCGTTACTGAGGCGGGTCAGGCGTGCATTACTATGCGTTGCGATGTTGGTTGACTGATGCAATAAAAGTCTGAAAAAGACTGACTCACGGAGACGAGAGAGCAGAGCAAGAGCGGGGAGGAGGCAAGGGAGTGAGAAGCCATTGCAAACGCGATGCTACTATGCTAGATGGCTCCAATAATACCTGACTGTAAACGATAGCCTACAAACTACGCCCACATGATGCTTCGGTAGATATCACATATATACAGAACTAGATGCAAATGACAGACACGGCGGCATTAGCAACAAGTATAATAAAGAATTAGATGCGTTAGTAAACAGCCGCCATCTTAAAGCAGTAGACTTCTCAAGAAAGCTCTGTTGTAGAGAACCTTCCTAGCGAACCTAAGTAACTTTTTATCTAAAATACTTTTAAATCGGCAAAACTTAACTTAAATCTATCTTTAAATGATGAAACAGTTTTAAAACTTACACAGTTTTAAAACTTACACATGTCGAATAGACAGAAGGGAACTAAAGCAATAACGGGAGCAATTTTAACAACTTTAACGGTTGATTCACAACATTAAATGACTTCCACACATAGCAAAGGTTACTATCTAGTTATCGCAATATCCGCAATACCCCTGTTTCTAGTTAAGTTTAGGGTAAAGAATTGGGCTAGGGCCAATTGTCCCAAAAACCCTTTAAACTTCACATTGTGTGACATGTTTTTTTTTTTTTTTTTTTTGAGAAAATTAAAAACGTGAAAATTATCACCAGTTACTTTGCCAAGTAACTAATTACTCTTACATTCAGGTAACTGAGTTACTAACGCAATTACTTTTTGGGAGAAGTCATTTGTAACTGTAATTAATTACTTTTTTAAAGTAAGATTAACAACACTGATGTTTCCACAGCCTCTAAATGCACATTTCGCCATGTTGCCGGCCATCAGTTAACTCAGCAGACTGATGCTGCATTCGAGGAAGGTGGGAAGTCAGAGTTTCCTACCTCTGATCTGGAAAAATATCATTAGTACGCCTCCACTATTTCATTGCTTATGAGACGTCAGGTTTGCTGGAGGTCAAAATGTTTTTGAAGGCCAAAATAAAAAACAACTTGTGGCGATCAGCTATCTTTGCTGTTTACATTCGCTTGGAATGCTTTAAGGTTGCAACTTGTACCCTCCGAGCGTGATAAGTCCGACTTCCCACCTTCCTTGAATGCAGCGTGAGAACAAGTGACCGAAGTACTCCTCTTTATTGGGGTCGTATTACGCATCTAAAAAAATAGTCCTGCAGAATAAAATTAATTACGGCAGTTTGGTGTGACATTGTTTCGGCCGCATGGGTGTTTTAAAACAAAGATCTGTTTTTAATTTATTTGACTATGTTGGATCTGTTCATAGATCTGTATCGTTTTTTTATTGGCATGCTCTAATAGTGCCATTGACTCACGCTAGCTTAGCCACTCCAGAGCCGTGAAACTTACAAATAACTTAAATTGAATTTGTTGAAATCAACTCCACCAACTAACTTAACCCCTAACTCGAAGATCAAGCTAATGTCAAAAATCCTGAACTTCGCTTTAAGAGATTGTTGTCATGATAGATAAAGCAGTAACCTCAATCACAGCAGGAGCTTCAAAAGTCCTCTGACATCTAACATTTCTGAACAGCAACAGAAAGCCCAATTCACAATTTGAATCAAATTAACTCATTGGTAGCCAGTGCAATGACAGTGATATATGTCCAATCCATTTGAAGTGGGAGGGGTGACAGCTAATTTTCATTTGTTGGCACCTTCACAGTTATAATGGATTGGATGTCTACTAGTGATAAACTCGCTTAAATTCCTGGTCGAAGGTTGATTGGATGCCACGCAATTGGACGTCTATTATTATAAGTCAGACTAAGGGCGCTTTCCCACTAGCACTGTTTGGTCCGTTCTAAATGGACCAGACTTCTTTTTCTTTTTCTCAGATAGTCCGCTTCGTTTTGTAAATGTGAACGAGCATCTGAACTCTAGTTCGGACCAAACGATTCTGGTCCGCTCAAAATCGCGTGTCTCGATCCAGGTTTTAATGTGGCGGTTGTGTTTTGCATGCTGTTCCTGAATAGTGTGAAAGTGAAAGTGGCCGGGGCAGGCAGAGCCTCTCTGGGTTGCCGTTTTGTGAGTCTCACTCTCCTGAAAGTGGTGACGATTGACAGTCCAAAAAGTCACGAAAGTAAAAGCGATAGTGTCCCTGTGTGACTTGGGGTACCACATGGTTCACTTTCGTGGTTTATTTTTCTTCTATGCGTTTTTGTTCATATACTCCAGTTCACTCGGCATAGAGTCGAGAGGGAGTGGCCCTGCCGCTGGAAGAGCGATTCCTTAATTTATGCTATTTTACGTGCAGCGTCACAGAGTGGTGCTATGACGCTGCACGCTCCCTCCCCTCCCAGGATGGAGGTATTTCGTCTTCTATTTGTCCACTCAATGAGTGGGCCTTTCATCCAAGTGATGCTACTCTGAAAGTTCGGTTGGCGCAGTGTGAATGGTGAATATTTTATAACAAGTCATTTGCAAGTGTTGTTGCGAGGTAGCTCTCTAACTGGACCCTGGTCCTATTTGTGTAATGTGAAAGCGCCCTAAAAGAGTTGACTTTCAAGTCACTATGAGCCACAGCAGAAGGATAAAAGAGCCAAATGTGTTTCTAAAGCTGCAGGTTGCATACCCATGTGGTAGAGGTAGATGGAGTGCGCCCTGCTGATGTATAGAGAATGATCATAAATCCCTTTAATGTTCTTCCAGTCTCATCTAGCTGCTAAAGATGAAGAAGCAGACGAGGATGAAGATGAGGAGGCGATCGAGGGGCTCGACGCCCCTCCTGTCCTCCTCCAAGGCCAAGTGTACGTCAACGTCTCACCTCCGCCGGGCAGCCGGGGTGACGTCAGCGGCCGGCCACGTTCCCGCAGCTATGACCGCAACTTGGATAAGTCGCCGGGGCCCCGCCTGGGCTCCCTGGAGCGCATGCTGAGTTGCCCTGTGCGCCTCAGTGAGGGGGCGGCGGCACCTCCTCGTGTCACCTCCTTTGCCGAGATCGCCCGCAGTAAGCGTCGGCATGGGAACTCGCCGTCCCTAAAGGTGGATCCATTCTCCTCCACGGAGTTTTGGCCCATACAGGAAGGAGGCACCACAGGGATGACATCCCCTACTGCCGTTTGTGGCCCAGACGCGACCAGGGAGGCTAACGCTGAAGGTTTGCGTTTCATGTTTTTGTCCTTCTTTTCCTCCTTGTCCCAAACTCCTGGGGGATTTTGTGTCCGATTTAGATACGCACATCGTTTCACCCTTTTGGACTTCGACAGCTTGTTGATCCTGTCTGTCTTCTTCCGTAAAGTTTTATGTCAGTTGGCAGTCTCATACATATGTAACCACTAAATGAATCAATTAGACAATGGAGGTAGAGCTTAATGGATCATGCTCACCGAACAACAGTTGCGGGGGCGGAGTTTGCGAAAGGTCAATTTCCATCCTTCTTCCCTACCACCCTTTCTGCCTTTATATGTTTCTACATGTCTTGTTTCTTTCCTTTGTTACTTTCTTAGTTTACCCAAACCCCTTTCTGTCTTCCTTGCTTGCTTCCTTCCATCTGCTTTTTGTTCACCCTTCACTCCCTACGTGCTTTTCTTTATCCCTTTCTTCATCCTGTCCAAGATGTTCTGTGCTGTCCTGCTAGAATGGAGTTTTTCTTACAAATAGACGATGCCACCTAGTGGCCTGGCATGTAATTAAAAAAAAGAAAAAATTGGCTCTCATTTTTAATTTCAGAAGAGACAATTAGGGCTGAAGCTATCAATTATTTTAGAAATCGATTAATCGATGAACTAATTAGTTCGAATAATTGAGTAATTTGAATACCTGAGCTGAGCCTTAAATGGTATAAGATAAATAAATACATGAGAATAAGTACAAAAAAAAGAACAATTGGCTAACTTACATAGCAAAAGTCCGCTAGCTTAAATGCTATAAAATGCTTTTTTTTTTTTTTACAATGCTCTTAACAAATGTTTTGAAAACATATTCCCACAAAAAATGGCTAAATATACCTATAAACTAAATTACAAATGCATTAAAAAATACATTACATCAAACAAAAACTTATGTTGTTCTTAACAGGGAGCAGGTTGATTCAGCCATGTTAAATGAGTTATGTCATACTCACTGTTGCCACTAGATGGCAGTGTATCTAGTATATACCCAAATCAATAGAACTAAATGCAAACACTTTCTAAAAAAAACATTTAATAACACCACCTTAATTAAACGAATACTCAAAGCAGCAAATTTAATTTGAATATTTTTTCTAATCGAATTACTCAAGTTAATCAATTAATTGTTGCAGCGCTAGAGACGATGCAAAATAGCTTTTGTACCACGGTACGCACAGGTGCTGTAAGACAACATTCTGTACTTTCACATAGCAACTCGCCTTGTCGCGATCAGTCAACGTCTGCATGGATACACTGGAGATTTTGACAATTAGGTCAGCCTGTGGAAAAGGATGTGCTTCTTCTTCTTCGCTTCCATCAATGGTTTGGAATGTCAATGAGAGCTGTGCACATATTTTATTCATTGAGCTTCATTAAGTTCAATCAGCTAAGTTTTTTGTTTTTAAAAGCCTGCGGTGGGTTAGCCCCCTTGCTAATGGTGCTAATGTGAAGTTGCAAAAAACATCTCGTGCTTTGCCTGAGACATGTTGTTGCACCCTCGGCCCTTCAATACATCATTCTTCATCTTCTTTATTCCTTTTATTCTTTCCCTTCTTTCACTCATCCTGCTTTCTTTATGTACCAGTCTTTGTTTCTTTCTTCCCACTTTGTTTCACATATTTCTTTCCCTGTCTCTGTTTTGCTTTCATTCCTCACTCATGCATACCTCGCATCCATTTGTCCTTTCTACAGATCTTTGTTCTTTTCAATCAATTCTTTCCTTTCTTTCATCACACCTTGTATCTTTATTTCTTCCTTACTCCCTGATTTCCTCCTTTGTATTCTGCCTCTTTCCTCTCTTCCTTCATTCTTCCTGCTTCCATCCTTCCTTTCTTCCAAACATCCTCGCTCCCGCCCTCCGTCTCTCATCCCGCTTTTCCCACTACAACTCAATGTCGCCTCCGTGTGGCTGCCACAAACGCTTCACCCAGTCTCATGTAGTAGTAATTCGGCCTTTAGACTGACAAACAGCTTGCGCAATGCTGTGAAGCGTCTCTCTCTCTCACACACACACAAACATATACGTGCTGGTGCAACACTCACTGCGTTTTGGGAGGGAAGAAAAACATAGAAAAGAAGAATAAATTCTTCTGATGCAAGATTTACAGGTTTGTATGTGCCTGTATCAGTGTGTAGGTGTGTGTTCGCAAGATGTCTCAGCAGTTTCTTGACAATGTTGCTAAAATAAGCTAAGCTAATGTATATGTGCTTGTGTTAGTGCCTGGAAAGTCACGTGACTGACTTCCAATGACAACCATTGGAATTTCTTGTAATGACTTGAACTTGAACATGCACTTGCTTCTACGTATAATCTAGGTTTTGTGCACTACGTGTTTTCATGTTTTTCACGGGTAGGTGTAGGAATTTCTAAGGCTGCTCTGTTGTAAATTTCAAGTCCTTCTTGCAAGCCCACTCACTTCACTCAGAAAAAGGCTTTCCTTTGGTTGTTTATGGTCCGTAACCACCGCCTGAAAGCAGTTATTTCTGCTGTTGTCATTTCAGGAGGCCTCACCAGCTGGTCTGGCATCCACCCGGGCGTTGTGCGTTACAGCAAAGACCGGCGACCCACTACTCTCCCTATTCAGCCCTTCACCTTCCACCACCAGCTAGCCACCAAGCCCCCCCAGCCCAAGCCTCTACTCCCCTTGTTAACCGGTTACACATCGGGTACACAGGCCCACCGAAGCTCCGGCAGTTCAGAGGACGAGGAGAGCAAGGACTCCGCCGGGAACGAGCGGCATCGGGGCTGCGCAAACGGGGCGGCAGCTCCCCCGGGGTCTGTTCGGCCGTCGCCCCTGGGGAGTTACTCCCCGGCACACCTTCAGGAAGGGGCCGCCAGCTCCGGGACCTGTTCCACGTGTACCCCGAGCCCCCTGCCGCCTCACAACCGTGGGCCGCTGCCGCCCAATGACTCTGACGCCGCCACCTTGGGTGTGAAGAGAGGGGTGGTGCCACCTGCTTTGCCGCCTGTGCACCAGGACACGCTGAGCCCCCTGGGGACCCTCGTGGAAGGAGGCAAAGCGGCCAGGATGCACAACGGTAATGTCAAAATTCATTTACTGTAACGGTCATTCATTTAAATTTGGGATGTCCCGATACGATCACGTGATCGGAAATCGGGCCAATTTTTCAGAGGATCGGAATTGGGTGAAAAAGATCGGGTTTTTGATTAAAAAATATATGTTTTTCTGCTTCATGCTCCCACAGCATCTTACTCTCCCTCCTGCTGTTTTTCTTGGTCAGAAGGCAGCTAGAGTTTGCTACTTAAAGTTAACGATGATTGACAGGTTTGTAGCTTTGATCTGGCGAGTGAAGGCTCTGTAGCGCTACGATCAAAGGCATAGATATGTCAATCATGTACCGTCAGGTACCGTCAACTAATAGTGAAGTCTATGGTTATTCTTGTTTTAAAATAACTCATACATGATGGCATGTAACATGTTTAAAAGTTTTATTTAAAAAACAAAAAATTTTTAAAAAGGTATCAGATCGGGACTAAGTATTGGCACATTCTCAAAATCGGTGACTCAGGTGCAAAGATATGCGATCGGGACATCCTTAATTTTAATCATGTATATGGCAGTGATTAGATTAGAATAGAATAGAATAGAATAGAATAGAATAGAATAGAATAGAATAGACGTTGAGACAGATATCTGAGAACATATTAGTGAGATGCATGTGACAATGTTGTGGCATTAGCAGTGCAAGACATCAACATTTAGGTGCAAACTTGAGTTGGGCATTGTTATAGCTCTCGGAAAGAAACTGAATCTCAGTCTCTTTTTGCTGTTATGGCCCTGTGGCGCCTGCCACATAGCAACAGGTTGAAGAGGTGGAAGCTGGGCTGTGTATAGACTTTATAGATGTTTGCCAACACTGGTGTGCTGCTAGAAAATATCTGCCAATAATGTGCCATTGTCCCAGAGACCCTCAAAAAGAAATAAGCGGATGGATGGAAAATCTAGTCATCATATGTCCAAAAAAAGAAAGGGGAAAAATCCACGAGAATAGACATAATATTAAGATTAAAGTCGCAATTGTATGAGAATAAAGTCATACCTTGTAATTAGGGCTGTCAAAATTATCGCGATAACGCGCGGTAATTAATTTTTTAAATTAATCACGTTAAAATAGTTGACGCAATTAACGCACATGTCCCGCTCAGACAGTATTCTGCCTTTTGGTAAGTTTTACAGCAAGGTTTTTTGTGCTGTCTAACAGCGAACTCTTGTGGTCGCTTTGCGACATGGTTTATTGCTTTCTTGCCAGTTCAATATGGCTGCACGACGTCTCGGGCTGACGCCTACGTTGTAATGTTGTGCTTATATGATCCTTGGACAAGATTTGTACGTAAGTATGGTTGTTGTAAAGAATGTACATATTATGTTAGTAAGCGAAATGTTATATTTTTTGTATGAGACGCTTTTTGTTTATGTTTAGTGAACCTGTATAGCGTGCTAAGCTAACGTTGTTGCTAATGCAGTGCTTGTGTACTTTTTTTTTGTAGTTTCACTACGGTCTAAAGAGGACAATGGTTTGAGGCCATTTTATTAATAAATCAGATGAAAAAGGAAGAAGTCTGATTATTAAGGCGTCGTTCACTAGCTGTCTAGCTTTGGAAAAAGTAGACGCTTCGGAGTGAGGACAGCATAGACAGATTTAAATGACAGTAGAGTGAAATGCCCACTACAGTCCTTAAGTACCGTATGTTGAATGTATAAATCCATCTTGTGTCTTATCTTTCCATTCCAACAATTTATTTTACAGAATATATATATAATTTACAGAAAAATATGGCATATTTTATAGATGGTTTGAATTGCGATTAATTACGATGAATTAATTTTTAAGCTGTAATTAACTCGATTAAAAATTTTAATCGTTTGACAGCCCTACTTGTAATATTACAAGATTAAAATCGTAATATTACGAGAGAAAAATCGTAATATTACGATATTAAAGTTGTAATCTCACGAGAATTAGGTTATACCAGTGTTTTTCAACTTTTTTTGACTCACGGCACGTTTTTACATTGGAAAAAATCTCAAGGCACACCTCAAATCAAAAATGTTCCCAATTTTTTTTTTGTACAGTATATTTAATTATAAAAAAAATTCTCAGTATGTATACTTACTCAGTGTGAAACTTAAACCTGTTTAGATGAACACAAAGTCGATGTCGTTATTCTTCAACAGCTCTCAGTCTTCCTCTGTTTTTATTATTATTATTATTATATTATTATTATTATTATTGCTGTTCTCAACAGTGTGTTGGAATAAAACACAGGCGGAGGATTGATGGTCGTCACATTTGGATAAAATGGAAAGGACTTTTTCGAGTATATCAACACATGACGAGTCTAACCAAATGATGTGCAGTAGACGTGCTGGGGTCCACATTGTCGCGGACAGGAAGGTCGTTGATGGCTAGAAATCCAAGCAGTTTTTGAACGCGACACATGCAATACTTCGCTCATCTGCACACGACTGAGAACTTTCTACCTACTCCTTCCTTCCGTCCTACTGCAACTCCGCCCGACGACTTAAAAAAAATTGTAGTAGCTCCGAATGGGGCATTGGAAAGGAGAAGAGTCGGTGATGACTTTCCCACTCTATTGTGGGAACAATGCAAAATAATAAACAAAATAACAGCGGCATCCACAACATGCGGCCGCTAACTTCACTCACACGCCGTTCTCCCTCCCTCTTTGCTTGCTTCCCGCTACGTCACCACTCTGCAGTCTGATGGCCTCTCCAAGGCCCTGCACACAGTTACGGACATTACAATATTTATACTTTATATTAGGGCTGTCAAACGATTAAAATTTTTAATCGAGTTAATTACAGCTTAAAAATTAATTAATCGTAATTAATCGCAATTAATCGCAATTCAAACCATCTATAAAATATGCCATATTTTTCTGTGAATTATATATATATTCTGTAAAATGAATTGTTGGAATGGAATGATAAGACACAAGATGGATATATACATTCAACATACGGTACATAAGGACTGTAGTGGCCGTTTCACTCTACCGTCATTTAAATCTGTCTATGCTGTCCTCACTCCGAAGCGTCTACTTTTTCCAAAGCTAGACAGCTAGTGAACGACGCCTTAATAATCAGACTTCTTCCTTTTTCATCTGATTTATTAATAAAATGGCCTCAAACCATTGTTCTCTTTAGACCGTCTTAAAACAACCAAAAAAAAGTACACAAGCATTGCATTAGCAACAACATTAGCTTAGCACGCTATACAGGTTAACTAAACATAAACAAAAAGCGTCTCATACAAAAAATATAACATTTCGCTTACTAACATAATATGTACATTCTTTACAACAACCATACTTACGGACAAATCTTGTCTAAGGATCATATAAGCACAACAGAGACGTCATGCAGCCATATTGAACTGGCAAGAAATCAATAAACCATGTCACAAAGCGACCACAAGAGTTCGCTGTTAGACAGCGCAAAAAGCCTTACTGTAAAACAAAAGGCAGAATACTGTCTGAGCGGGACATGTGCGTTAATTGCGTCAAATATTTTAACGTGATTAATTTAAAAAATTAATTACCGCGCGTTAACGCGTTAATTTTGACAGCCCTAATTACAAGGTATGACTTTATTCTCATACAATCTTTATATTGTTAATATAGCTTACAGAGTCTTTAATTTAAAGATTTCCTGATGGTGTGCCTTGAGATTTTTTTTCAATGCAAAAAGTGTGCATCAGCTCAAAATGGGTTAGGAAACACAGCAGAACAGAAGTTCAATTTATTTGAACTGTGAATGTTGGCAGTGATTGAAGTTGAACCTTTTGTCATCTTTTTCTTCTGTAAATCATTCCTTTTTCATCTTATTCCTGTCACCTTCTCAAACCCCCCTCACAGCACACCACCTTTCCCCCCAAGCCTTGAAGTGGCGGGAATACCGGCGTCAGAATCCCTTAGGCGGGGAGAGACTGCCAAGCATCTCTTCTGCAACAGATTCTCAGCGTCCCCCCAGACGCAACGTCTTTGATTTCCCCTCAGCACCCTCCTTCCAGTCCATGGGACGCCATCATGGTGCGATTATTGCTCTTTTGCGGGCTAATTATGTCTTTCTGGGTTTTAGGGTAGTGATTTTTGTGCAAAAATATAATTTTTATGAAAAAAGTGTTGCTATATTGTGGCTCAAATGGGTTTGTTGGTCAGAATGTAGAACTTCTGTGCTAAAATAGGAAGTTTTTAATAAATAAATATTGCAGTTTTGTGTCCAAATATTTCATGTTTTTTACTGTTTTGCAGAAAAGCTGTTCAATTTTAGTGTTGAATCTTATTGAATCGGATTTTTTTTACTCAAATGAGGCGCTGCAGTTGACAGAAATTGTTTCTTGTAGTATTTATTCACATTTCGCCTTTGATATTGTTGCTGTAATTACCTTGTGACCATGTACTAGTTTGTGTAATTGTGTTTCTTTTATGTATTTTTTGGGGTTCAGTCAAGCAAATGCAGCAAAGTTACAGCGACTTCCTACCCGATTACTTTTCTCTGACCGAAAGACCGCCGGATGAGTTTTGCCTCTCCCCTGACGCCTCAACAGCTTCGTCCTTCTCGTCATCCTCCTCGCAGCCGCATATGAGTGTTGATATGACACACAAGCGAGGTAAGCTTTAACGCAGGATCGTACTTTGTCAGTTATTTAATGACTTTTTTGTGCAAAAAGTATTAAAAGTAAAACTAGGCCTGCAAGGACTGAACCTGCCCTTGCAGTTTGGCGCAATTCGGACGGCACCCAGCTCAGGGTGGGGGGAGATCATCCCACTCTTATCATCTCATGAGAAACTAACATGCCCACTACTTCCTTTTAATGGCGAACAAAGGGTCGTCATTGCAACTGACAGAGACATGTGGACATGGTGTTAATGTTCGTTTGCTAAGAACCCCAAAACAGGCACGTGAGATAGCAAGGGTCTGAGTTCAAGCAGTTTATTCATCACAGAGCTGTGGAGTCTGTGGCGTTGAGCGTCTGGGTGAAGGTACCAAAAGCACGAGGCATACACGAGATCAACAAAGCAAATAGGTCGATGATCAGATGAGTCCACACAGAAGTATTCACAACGCGTGAGGCCCCAACATTGTACTGAAAGAGACGATCCAGCAACGCAGTGGAGTTCTGGCTGGCTTACTGTTTATAGGCTGGTGATGGTGATTGCTGACAGCTGCCGTCGCTCCACCCGTCATGTGCTGGGCCTGTAATTGGTTGACAGACACACCCACACACTTGCCCAGCCTGGGGCCTGGCACATGGACCTTAAAATGGACCAACCTGAAAGGAGTGCTTTGAGCGCCTTGAAAGGTGGAAAAGCGCTACATAAGTATAACACCATAACCATAACACCATAACTGCACATGTATAAGTAAAATCAGTGACTTTCTCTTGCCACTAGTTGGCGCTGTAGGGTTGATGCAAATGACCCCTACAGGACCTTTCAGGATGCGACTTTCATCAAGCACGGGACGTTTGGCGCAGATATGTTGTATATCTGCCAAGTTATGACTGTTCAAAATTTGTGGTGAGACAAAAATGGTGACTGTCATTTTCACTTTCCTGTTAGGACCCCTGTGCATCAAAGAAAATGCAAAATTTTTCATCAGGCACCTGAACACATGTCATAAGGCTCCCCTGTTGCAGGTTTGAGGTCAAATGCTTTTTTTTAAAAAAAATTTCTGTCCCTAGCAGGGAGCGCCAGGCCTAATGAGTAATATTTGAATGCATTCATGTTCAGGCTGAGATACCTCTCATACATGCCAGATATAAAAAAGACCTTGGATCAGAGAGTTTAGTCATTTACTGAATTTGGAGTGTTGCCAAAATCAAACCCACTTTGGCACCCTGCCCAGGTCAGGCCCGTGAATGAAAAATCACCATTTTGATAACTTTAGATCACATATGTCTCATGAACAGTCTCACCAATTTGAGGAGGATCAAACTTACTTTCTAGACACCAATGTCTCAAATATGCACCTTGTTAATCGACTTAAATTGCATACTTTTTTCACATTCAATCCAATCCAAAATATCCGATTTCCTGCTGGGTTTGGGACATGGGTCCAAGAGACTTTTTGTTTCCATAGACTTCATAATGTATTGACGGGACACGGGGCGTGGGGCCGATCCATTGGGGCCTATCTCCGTCAAAGCTGACAGAGTTGAAACACAGACAAAGAGCTTTTTCCGTTTAAAATTCTTGTGAACAAATGCTTAAATCCCTGAATTATTTATAGATATGGATGTAAAACAGTCTCGATTCTTGGTTAAAAGCAAAAAAGAAACGTGTAGGTAGCATTTATTTTACGTAAATATTGCAAACTATGAGGCTAGTCAGTAAGGAAATTAGCGGCTGCCCTATGTAAACAAAGAGATAAATAATAAATGAATATACACTAATAAATGAAGCGGAAGGCGTAAATGGAGAATGTGTCATGTCAAAACATTATGAAGTGTATGTTGTTGCAGTTTTGCACAAGGTATCGCCTCCCCAATTTTCATCACTCTACGCTGAGAAAACTTCACCGAAAATCAGCAATATAGCGGAGCCATGAAAAGTGAAATAGCGCAGGCATACGTGTATGAAGGCATCCATGTTGTCTTGAATGTACGTAAAGAAGATTTCGTCATCTTTTTGCAGGTTTGGTGAAAGCTGTCAACACAGCAGTGGATTTGATCGTGGCTCACTTTGGCACAAGTCGAGACCCCGACGTTAAAGTGAGTCCGTCATGCATCCCTTTCCTCATCAGTCTGTCGACATGAACGCAAATTTTATTTTGGGCGGCATCAGGCTAAACTCGGCAACAGCTGGGTGAGTCCCAATGTGGGTCACCTGATCCTGAAGTACTTATGCCCGGCGCTGCGTGAAGTTCTCCAGGATGGCCTCAAGGCCTACGTTCTGGACCTGATCATCGGACAGCGCCGCTGTCAGCCCTGGAGCCTGGTGGAGGCCTCCACACAGCTTGGTAAGGATCAGCGGCATTCTAGTCAGGGACCAGAACCGATAAGCACATTGCCATTTGCTTATGTTTATGTCCTGCAGGACCGTCTACACGTGTCCTTCACAACCTGCTGACGAAGGTGAACCAGCTCTCTGAGCTGACAAGCCACAGCATGAGACTCAACGCCTTCATCTTCGGCCTCCTCAAGTAAGCCCTCCTTTTCTTTTCCTTTTTATGCTGATATTCTCAGACTCTTGTTCATTTCGTGACTGTTTTTCCAGCCTCAAGTCTTTGGAGTTCTGGTTCAGTCACCTCTTGACACATGAAGGTAAATTAACAACAACCCGAATGTACTCCTTCGTTTCCACTTTGCTCAAGACTTCATGCAGAGTATTTTTTCAAAATTAGTTGCCAGTCGTAACAAGACAGGCTAACAAATTACTAGTAGCTTACTCATGGGGTGTCCCTGTTGTTCCAGACATCATCGGCGCCCACTATAATGCATGGGGTCTAGTCCCGTTGGCTCTGAGTTCGTGTCAGCAGCTGTTCAGCGAGCTACTTCTATTGCTACAGCCCCTCTCCCTCCTCCCGTTCGACCTGGACCTCCTATTCGAGCCTCGGCTATTGGCGACGGGCCGCGAGCAGCAAAGGCGGCGCGAGGAGCTGCTGTGCACAGCGGGACGTTCCGCCACCCGTTCCACCCTGGAGCTGATGAGGGGCTGGGGAGCTGCCGTTGGGGACATGGTAACTGGGAAGGAGAGGACGGCGCTGAGGAGAGAGGGGACGTGGCCCAGGACCGAGGACCCCAAAAGGGAGAGTGTCCCGGTGGGGGAGGGTCACGAGTTCACGGAGAGAGGGACGGTTAGCCAGAGGATGAAGGGAGTTGGACAAGAAAGTGAGGAAAAGGATACCAGGAAGGATCTCGCAGGGAAGGACCCAACGGTGAAAGACACTGCGGAGTTGGACGAGGGACGGCAACGTCAGGACCGCCAGGCAGGGTGGTGGTACCAGCTCATGCAGTCCTCCCAGGTCTATATCGACCAGTCGGCAGAGGGTTCCAAGTTCATCAAGACGGACAAGCGAAGGACATCGGCCGAGCGACGCCGGCTGCCGCCTACCAGGGAGGGCGTGGTGGAGGGCGCAGAGTCTGGATCTGGGGGGCGGCCCTCGTGGATGGGAAGCCCGCCTGAGTCTGTCCTCAACCAGGAGTGGATCAGTCCGGCGACCGAGGTCCGGCCGGACACTGCCACTCCAGGGCAGGGGTTGCGCTGGGGACGGCTCTTCGGGTCCAGTGTGGGTTCTCCGACCAAAACAGACGCAAGTGAACCTAGGGCAAAAACTCAGAAGAGCAGGTACATCCAATACTGCTATGATTTTTAAGATTTGCCGCAGTCTTTCGTGTTATCAAAAGCAAGATTATTGTACTTTTCAGGCCACCTTCGGGCTGGCTCGGCCTGGACTCGTCTGTTTTGGGCTTAATGGCTCAGACTATCGGCAAAAAGTTAGAGCCTGAGACCATCAACCCTCCTACAGTTGAACCTCCGCCCAATGTGACCCAAGCCACAGAGGAAAAACTTCCAACATGGTATGAAAATATTCAGAAACTGTCTTGCTCGACCAAGAAGCAAAATCTTAACCTTTCCCTTTTAACGAACTAGTAGTGTGATAATATATTGAAATGGTGATATATTGCAATACGTTTTATTCCAATTGGTTATCGATATGCTCCTGCCAAGAATCGTTATATTGTTTTAAAAAGGTGTCACTGTTTAAAAAAAATAGGTTGCTAAAAAAATCTTCTACTAGAATAGTGTCTACGTTAGCTCATTGGCTGACATTGACATCCAACCTATTTTGACTGGGAAGGCTGAATGAATATTCATTCGCTGCCACCCTCCCAGTTGAAATGGACTGGATGTCTGCGAGTGATGAACTAATTTCAGTTCACAACAGGATGAAAAGAACTTGTTTTTCTTTATATTAGTTGCATTGTAGAATGATTTCCTGGCCCTTGTATAGAGAATTGATCTTTCACGAACTTTCCGTCAACGATGACGATAATGAAAATATTTAGTTAACTAACAATTTTTATGATGATGACGAGCTGAAAACGTGTGTTGGGAGACTAAAACATAACGAGATGGATGCCAGTTGTCGTCTGACTAGACGAGAACAAGATGAAAATTTGCCATAGTTTCCGTCATAAGCTCACAATATGTGACATTTTCTTACCATATGTGTAGTTAGCACAATTCTTAGCAGTGTTTGCCCTATCCACACTCCTTTTGTAAAACACATGTGTCATGTGTTGCTTGATAAGTTTTGTTTTCTTATCTTGGTTAGCTATGCCAGGGGTTTTCAACCCAGTCCTCAAGGCACACTGTGGGTCCTGGTTTTTGTTCCAGCCGATCCAGCAGAGACAGTTGAACCAATGAGGCTTCTGCTAAAACAAGCCACACCTGACTGCAATCAACTGATTGCACTTGTAAAACACCAGATTGGGGAAAAAGTGTTGTCATCTTGTTTGGTAAGAATGAAATCCTGCACCCACAGTGTGCCTTAGTGGAATAGGTTGGGAACCCCTGAGCTATGCCATATTGCTGAGTGATCGTCACACACTACTTGCAGCGTTAGCATAGCGTTCACATTAGCATTAGCATTTAGCGGGGTGAGTGTCGTCTTAAACTCTTGGAAAACTTTTTACATTCAGTTTGCGACATCCAGGTGAGTTTTAGAGCTGTCCCGACTAGTTAATGTAGTCGACATCATTGATGACATAAATGCGTTGACGGTTAATGAAAGGTTAAAAAAAATATATGCGTGGAAAGTTGAGAATGGCGCACGCTCGGTATGCAAGCGGGGAAAGTGCAGTCTCTTCAATGCCGTCACCCAGTTGTAATTTTGGAAGACGACAGGAGACGACAAGCTGCCAGTTTGTTAGTTCATATAACTAACTAACAACATTTTTTATTAAAGTTGCTAAGCCTGTCGGGATATGCAATAAGTCCATTTATCGCACGGTAAATAAAAATGAGGGCGGTAATTTTCACGGTTGCGTTTTCTCGCCACGTGCGTGAGTGCATCCATTTGTGCATGCGTGTACACGTGCATGTTGATGGCACATGAGACTCCAGTTCCTTCCACAGATGTTTATTGGTCATCAACATGCCGTAAAATTAAAGTTCAGACATACAAAATAAGGAAACACATCTATATTAAACACAGTAAACGTTAGCATTGCTACACAGAGGCTAATGGGGAAAAAAGACAACATACTTTAGCCTGCTATAAAACATTGGCAGTCTTCTCCAAAACGCAAACTTGCTGTTAAAAGGTGACATTTCAAACATGAAAAAATGCTGGTTAAAAGAATTTGCAAACAAAGAAATAATCTATTACTGACACCACATGCAATGACGAAAAGAGAAGTGCACTTTTTTTGTGGAGTGTAAAGCTTACGGTTAGCGGTTTAGCGAGCTTACTTCCAGTGAACATTTCAAGATAAAAGCATGTCATGTTCAACGTAAAAATAACGATTTCTGGAGTTAATCTCACATACTTCCGAATTCATATTCTACACTAAGAATAGCTTTAAAATGACACCCTTTATGAAAAATCTGATTGGCAATGAATAATAATAATAATAATATTGTAATTATCATTACTATTACATATAGTCATAGACTTTATAATATATGGACATGACACGGAGCCCAGGGCCGATCCGTAGGGGGCCTATTTTCAAAAACTTAAAGTTCAAATATTTTCAAAACCAAAGCTGCTACCGAGCTAAAACCAAAACAGGCACCCAGCTTAGCCATATATTATATAGTCTCCATGAGGAGCGGCATCAAAAAATTCAAAGTCGTTCCCTTATAAATTCCCGATTAATCATTTTTTTATATAAGTATAACAAAACTTAAAATGGCTATAAAATTCTCAGATTTTACACTAGATACACAAGCATCACCAAATGCAGAGATAATCACCTATATTTTCAGGATCAATAGCAATATTAAACATATAAGTTGTTGCCCAAAATAGCAACTAAAAGTTTTTTCAACAGCTAATAAATCACTCAATTTTCACATCAGAAACCTAATACTTGAGGAAAACATGCAGAATAAATTATAAATAATTTATAAACAGATTATTAAGTTGTTGTGTACAGTTGTATAGTTAGTTATGTAGTTGTAGTGAATGAGGCTAGCGGCCGCCTGACGTAAACAGAGCTTTTCTGGTGAAAATTCTTGTGAATAAATGTTTAAATCCCTGAATTCTTCATAGATATGGACGTGAAACAGTCTCGATTCTTGGTTAAAAGCAAAAAAAAAAAAAAAACCTGCATTTTGCGTTTATTTTACGTAAATATGTCGAAGTACAATGCTACTCTTTTAGCAACTGAGGCTAGCGGCCGCCTGATGTAAACAGAGCTTTTCTGACGAAAATTCTTGTGAACAAATGCTTCAATGCCCGAATTCTTCATAGATATGGACGTGAAACAGTCTCGATTCTTGGTTAAAAGCCAAAAAACCAAAAACTGTGCATTTAGCGTTTATTTTACATAAATATATCGAAGTGCAATGCTACTTTGTCAGCGACTGAGGCTAGCGGCCGCCTGACGTAAATAGAGCTTTTCTGGTGAAAATACTTGTGAATAAATGCTTAAATCCCCAAATTCTTCATAGATATGGACGTACAACTGTCTTAGCTTTTGTTTTACATAAATATGTCGAAGTACAATGTAAGCCTGTTGCAATATGCAATAATTCCATTTATCGCACGGTAAATTAAAATGAAGGCGGTAATTTTTCCGCTGCGATTTATTGCCTCGCGTGCACGTGCGTGCTTGCGGCAGATGTGCTGTTAAAAGTTCGGCTTCCTTGTTGCCAACTACGCAAAATGCATCTTCGATCCGGGTCCGGCAAAAAATAATCCGTTCCCATTATAACCTATTGTTCAACATATGCCGACTGCGTCAGTGCTCCGTATTGACTGCGGACCATCTCCAGCGTGCCGGAGCCCACCGGATGGTTTGGACTATTTTCTATTTTTGCCGAAGATGCATCCGTCAAAATGGGCGCAGCCGTGCCTGGTGTCAACAGCCCAGTTGCTTATTCACAGTTTAACCAGCGAGCATGGACGAAGAACGCTCCATCATGGAGGTGGAAAGTCACAAAGTCCTTTATGATGCAGCAGATCATTATTGTAAGGGCAATATGAAAAAGGTAGCTGTATGGTGACCTATTATGTGTGTTTTTCTGGCAATGATATCAAACACACAACGTGCTGACAACTTTGTTTTTTATTAACACAAGGCGCTAACAACACTTACTCAACCTGAGTCTCTCGGCAGGCTGTGTGTCTCTCACTGCTGCGTCACATGAACAGAACAACAACACCGTTGTGTGCGCTTCAGGGTGCCTCGGAAAACATCCAATCAGAATATTACACATGGAACGCCATAGCAGAAGCTATAAGGGGAAAAGTTTTCATTTGCCAAGTTATTAAGAGCAATTTAATTTTTTTCTTGAAAAAAAACATTTTATTTTTTCTGTGTTTCTGTGCATTATTAATATTGTTGTCTTTTACTTAAAAAATGCATGGTCTATTGTTTTTAGTTGTGATTTCTTAAAAAGTATTTTTGAATTTAAGACTAAACATCGCGTTTAAATGGGTGTACTTGATCTATTAATGTATACTGTATTGTCACTGTTTTATTGTAAATTAGTTTTAAAAAAAATGGGGGGTGCGCAATAATATCGCATATCGCAATAATTTATGAGATAAATTATCGCACACAAAAATTTGTTATTGCGACTGGCCTAGTACAATGCTACTCTGTTAGCGACTACGGCTAGCGGCCGCCTGACATAAACGGAGCTTTTATGGTGAAAATTGTTGTGAATAAATGCTTAAATCCCTGAATTCTTCATAGATATGGATGCAAAACAGTCTCGATTCTTGGTTAAAAGTGAAAAAACTGTGCAGTTAGCATTTATTTTTCATAAATATGGCTAACTAAGATGCCAATGCAATAGCGGCGGATTTCTCCCATTGATTTTTTTTTCACAACGTTTAAAAATGCATGCATTGTACGAAAAATATAATAATTACCTTGAATCCTCGAACAAATAACTCCTGAGACAATCCTTCCTGTTTGTATGTGGTACAGCTTTCATACTTCTTCAAATATCCAAGCTTAAATCCAGTTTGGACATGAGCGTGTGCGGTTTTCGAATGACTATTATTGAATGAAGCTCAGCCCCCTATGGTAAGGTGTGACGCAAAGAATGACGAAGTGTCAGGTCAATAGAGTTTTGAAGACTATGATATAGTACTATACTATAATATTAATGGTGAATAATTTTATTTTATTTTTTCAAGAATTGTTTTGAATATGATTGGAAAGGCGAAGTCAGTGTTCTGAATCTGTTTACATTCCATTCTTTTGCACTAGTTAATGCTATCAGCGTTTGACCTCATTGTTTATTTGTGATTTATTATTATTTATGTGTTTGTGTTTATTTGTACTTCAATAAAGAATTTAAGTGTTCCAAAATGTTTTTGTAAATTAATAAGTGTAAACAAAAACTTAGTGTTGACTAATCGGGAGAAAAATAGTCGTTTGGGAGAGCCCTAGTGAGTTTAATTCATTAAATATAATGTCCTGTTTTCCTGCTGAATGTGTATTATCATCACGAAGATGGTGATGTCTTTACAGACTCTACAATTGTGTGCTCATCAGTCAATGTTCATTTGAAATTGTTGGAAACCTTTCATTTACTGTATTTATTTATTCATTGACTAAAACTTTTGAAGTTTATAATTGAAAACATTTTGAGTAATTTTTAACTAAAAATAGACAAAATTTATCCGAATTTTCGTTAACTAAAACTAGACAAAGACTAACACATTTTGAAATGGCTAAAATATGACCAGTGTTGTTAATAACGGCGTTACAATATAACAGCGTTACTAACGGCGTTATTTTTTTCAGTAGTGAGTAATCTAATTAATTGCTTTTCTCATCTTGGCAACGCCGTTACCGTTACTGAGGCGGGAAAGGCGTGCGTTACTATGCGTTACTAAGTTGGTTGAATAAAAAAGTCAGAGAGATGGACTCACGGAGACGAGAGAGCAGAGCAGGAGTGGGGAAGACGCCGTCGCAAACGCGATGCTAGGTGGCTCCAATAATACCTGACTGTAGCCTACAAACTACGCCCACATGATACGGTAGATATCACATATTATAGAACTAGATGCAAATGTTAGACACGGCTGCATTGGCAACATGTTTAAGGACTACATGCGTTAGTAAACAGCCGCCATCTTAAAGCAGCAGACCTCTCAGGAAGGCTCTGTTGTAGAGATCCTTCCTAGCGAAGCAAAAAAAATAATTTTTTTTTTTTTAATCTAAAATTGTCCTAAATCGGCAAAATCTTGACTTAAATCTATCTTTAAATGATGAAACTGTTTTAAAACTTACACATGTTGAAATTAGACAGAAGGGAACTAATGCAATAGCGAGAGCAATTTTAACAACTTTAACGGTTGATTCACAACTTTAAATGACTTCCACACATAGCAAAGGTTACTATCTAGTTATCGCAATACCCTTGTGTCTAGTTAAGTGGAGGGTAAAGAATTGGGCTAGGGCCAATTGTCCCAAAAACCCTTTAAACTTCACATTGTGTGAACTTTTTTTTTTTTTTGAGGAAAAAAAACAAAACATGAAAATTATCACGAGTTACTTTGCCAAGTAACTAATTACTCTTAAATTCAGGTAACTGAGTTACTAGCGCAATTACTTTTTGGGAAAAGTAATTTGTAACTGTAATTAATTACTTTTTTAAAGTAAAATTAACAACACTGAATATGACTAAGACTAGGGATGCAACGATACAGTTAAGTCACGTTTGGTATGATTTTCTGCCCGGCCGTTCTTTCCGTTCAATCAGGTTGGGGGTCTTACCAAATGCGCTACTGCCCTCCAGTGGCCAGTTTTATTGCTTTAAACTGGATTTTCAGCATTGTGCTTTGAAGCTAGGTTGAATCAGAACCTAGAGATGTCTCTTGTAAAAAAAAAATGTAAAGGAATACGTCTTTGGGACACTGAAATAATTAGAAATAGAACGTATTCATACGTTTTGGGAGCAAATGAGTTGAATATGTACGAGTGGGGATAGGGTGTTAGCAAACCCAAAATGCTGCCAAACAGCGGATCTGTACGACTGTCTTTCCTCACGAGCAATGATCCCCGTACGCTACGGCTCCCGCAGCTGGGGAGGAGTAGAGGTGGGTTGCTAGCGGGGAGGAACCTTCTCATAGCTGTTTTATACAAGGCAAAGATGCGCCGGACATTATAGCGAGAGAGACATCAAAAAAAGTTTGGAAAATACATTTTGGGAGCTTTTTCAATTGGATCGAATGTTTTGCGTATTGAATCGAAGAGGCCGTATCGAACCGTTCAATATAAAACCGAGTATTGTTGCATCCTTAACTAAGACTAATGCGTATTTTCGTCCAAAAGACTAAGACAAGAATTAAAAGGGCTGCCAAAACCAAAACTGGTCCCAACAAGGACCTTGAACTTATTTTGTTTTTATTTTTCCCTCCCTCAGTGAAGTGCGAGCACTGTGCCACCATATTGCCACAGAGACGGGACAGCTAAGCTTCAGCAAAGGTGACATCCTGCGTGTGCTGAGCAAGGCTGATCCCGATTGGCTGCTCTGCTCTACTGGCGCATCTCGGGGCCTAGTGCCCATCGTCTACGTCTCGATCTGCAGCATGGAGGAAAGCCGTGGCCTAAGCAGCGGAGGTGACGCTGACCATGGTGGCGACTGTACTGGTGTCAGAGGTGCTCAAGAAGGTTCCAGCCCATGTTGATCTCAAAAGGAAACGGGAAGTGAAGGCCACCTTGACGTAGAACATGGGGCCTCCCGTGATACATGAGCATGCGACATCCAAATAATCAAAACCCAAAGACACTTGCACACCAACAGGACTTGTCATCGTACCGCTGTTCATATTATTATTATTTAACTGTTCTCTTCCTTTGATGAGAATGGGAGTCTGATCCATTCTAAAAATTCTAATGGATCAGACGCCCATCACTGTCAATGGCGAAGAATGGGTTAAGGTTATCCGTGTTGTAAATATCAATACACCTGGTTGAACTTGCTGTCCAGCACTTCCTTGCTCATAGGCGGGAGGGGCTAGCATGTAATGTCACAGACTGTAATACTCCCTTTTCCCTCTAGAGGATGCATCGAACACGTCAACAGGAGTAAATGGGAATCAAATTAATTGTTGATGAATCAGGTCTTAAATCTGTGAAATCAAACGTATATTGATTGTAACGTTGCCATGAAGGAAACGTAGGAATCCCATCCCTACTTCGTGTAACAATATAAATACGTACATCCTGTAATGTAACTGGAGCTAACCCAGGTAGCTTAGCATGCTTCGCTAAAACTATCGTCTCGCTAGCTGCCTACGGTGGGGTGGGGCACCAGTTAGAAGCATTACATATTTAACCGGGGATTCCTCCAGAAGCGATTGAATGTTTTTTTTTAGCACTTCCGAAGTTAGCATCAAACATAATTAATGTTAGAGTTGATTGATATAACAGAACCGTAACGTTGAAAATGCTACCTAATTCTTATGATTTTGTTATTTTGGGTGAGGGGAGATCAAGCCCCGAAGTTGTGTGAGTCGGAACACTTGTTCGACAGCCAAGAAAAAAAAAATAAGATTCTTATGTCACTTTTTTGCCCTTTATAATTAGAAACTTGCATTTCACATGTTAAATGGGAAGTTCAGAATTTTTTATATTAGGCTTAATCTTCAAGGAGGGTTTAACTAGTCTGTGGAGTTGATTTCAACAAAAATCTGTGCAGTTTGTCAGTTATTTGTTCGTTTCAGGGCTCTGGAGTGGCTAAGCTAGAGCGAGTCAATGGTCCCCTTAGCGTGCCAATTAGAGCTGAAACGAATACTCGAGCAACTCGAGTAACTCGAGTTTAAAAACTGATCCGAGTAATTTTATTCACCTCGAGTAATCGTTTATTTTGACAGCTCTAAGCATCACGTTTTGCTCGGACTACTTTTAATGCGGGACAACGCGCTGATGTCACATGCATAGAGGAAGACGCAAAAAAAAAAAAAAAAAACTTACTGCAACCGACAGCCACTACAAACTCATAGAGATCACATGTATGTTGAACTAGATGCGAAATGACAGACCCGGCCGCGTCTGGGCAGCATTCGTAAACAGCCGCCATCTTAATAAATAAAGATTAACGTTACTGTCACTAGCTCACGTAACGTTAGCCCTGCGGAGGGCTAGGTTTCTATTAATTATGACCACTGTCGATGCGTGGCTAACGTGTCTTACATACAGGCTTTAACATAACAGCGTTGTGGAGTGATGAGGGTGTAAAATAAAAACTCAATAATGCTAACTATCAATTTTAGCTCAGTAGTCATTGCTGGATAAAACACCAAGTAGCACTGGTCTCTAATGTGCTCCAATACAGCCTGTATCATACATTTATTTTGAACACTGCAAAAACTCAAAATCCTATCAGGACTGACAGTTTAGACTAACTTTAAACTTAACTAGAACTTTAAAAAATGGCTTGACACAAATAGAAATTCAATTGAAACACGGGGAAAAATCCTAACTTTTAAGTGATGTGTGTTATCAAGCGTAACGGCATTTTTAGGTATATATATATATATATATATATATATTTTTTTTTTTTTAATTTAAACAAGATCTAAAGGTTTTTTTGAGTGAAAGCAGTGAATTAGTCTTTTTTTTTTTTATTCTAGTTACATCTGAGATGCAATTGTTGGCTGTTTTCAACAATATACATCGAAAATAAAGACATTGATTGACTGAAAATGGTTCAAGATTAGATGAAATGTCTTGTTTTCTCATGTATATTTATAATTGCTCTTCACCTAAAAATATATTTGTTTTTTTCGATTACTCGATTAATCGAGAGAATTTTCAGTCGATTACTCAATTACTAAAATATTCGATAGCTGCAGCCCTAATGCCAATAAGAAACAACATATGCACACCATAGGCGGATTTGACTTTTGTGGCAGTGGGTGCAAAAATGTTGATGACCCCGAAACGCAGTGTCATCAATAAAATGAACTTACAAAATATATGCTCGAAAAGTAGCTTAGCCCATGCTCGTACATACCGGCATCCCAGATGTGGGTGTGCGTTTGCGTGTGTGTGCGCGTGCAGGTGTGAGCACGCACGTTTTTCTGTCTTACCAGTGGGGAAGTAGACGTCGCATTCGTTTTGACTGAATATTCCACCCAGGAACATTTATAATAATACTAGTCCTTCTCAAAAAATTATCATATTGTGATAGTTCATTATTTTCTGTAACGTACTGATAATCATTAGACTTTCATACATTTTAGATTCATTACACACAACTGAAGTAGTTCAAGCCTTTTAATGTTTTAATAATGATGATTTTGGCGAAAAAGTCAAGAAAAACCAAAAATCCCTATCTCAAAAAATTAGCATATTTCATCCGACCAATACAAAAAAGTGTTTTTTAATACAAAAAAAGTCAACCTTCAGTTAATTATATCAGCTGTGCACTCAATACTTGGTCACGAATCCTTTTGATGGAAAGACTGCTTCAATGCGGCGTGGCATAGAGGCAATCAGCTTGTGGCACTGCTGAGGTGTTATGGAGGCCCAGGATGCTTCGATAGTGGCCTTGGCCACTCCAGAGGCCCTAAACTAGCAAATAACTGACCAACTGCACGGAATTTGTTGAAATCAACTCCACCGACTAATTAAAGCCCCGCCTAATGTCAAAAATTCTGAATTTCCACTTTAAAACAGTTACCTCAAAACAATCCACAGTTAAACCCAAAAGATTTTCCCCCCTAACTCGCCGTCGGGCCTTTCCACCTTATTTGTTGCGTGGTTGTCACGGTTACAGCTCAAGCTAATTGTTAGCAAGCTAGCTTCTGGGAAAAAAGAAGGGAACTTTGCACTGTTTGAACACTTTATTGAAAATGTTAGCTTGCTTTTCTTGTACAGTCAAAACTATTTAATAATGCCAATGTGATTTGTAGTGTAAATATGTCGTTCTCATTGAGGGAGCGTTTGAAGGCGACACTTGTCGGGGACTGGTTACTCTGCCTTGGCCCTGCCCCCCCCCGCTTGTAAATACCTTTATTTTCTTGTGTGTATGTACAACGCTAACCGACTAATATGGCTAACTAAAGTGCTCTTGTGACACGCAATCATGTGACTGGTATTTATTTTTGTGGGAAATTTCCAAGTGATAATAATACAATACTTAATTGGTAAACTGAGTGCTGGTGGACATTTCCCATTTGATTAGCACTTTGATGCCTGAACAGCATTTACCCTTTGCAGAAATTAACTCACAAAGGAAAAAAAATGCTCGAAGACAAGTAAAAATAAAGTTTTTTCATTCTTTCTATCAAGGCACTTTTCATCATATACTAGGATATTAATTTTTCTAAATGTTAGCTGTTAGCTTGTTAGCTCGAGAGTGTGACTTAAGCAGGAAGTACGGCAGCCTTGAAAGGACGAAAATGTATCCAGTGTTTAAGGATCCTTTGAATTGAGAAGATTATTTATTGCATGGAATTATTTTTAATTTTAACTCAATAAATAAATAATAAATCTCCTAAAGAAGTACCTTTTTTTATATTTAGTTTTACATTGATTTCTGAAGTTCTCTCATGTAACTTATTAAGAGTTCTGAATTCTTCTAGGTTATAATTTTTAAATCTTGAAATCAAATTTAAAACCGATGTAACAAAAATACCAGTTTCAGTTCCACTTTAAAACATATGAGCCCGTCACAAGATGATTTTTAAAAATGAGGCTGAACTTTATTTTATCTTTTTAAAAAAAGAACATTTAACGGATATCAAGGACAAAACCACGAAATGGTGTCTATTCACATGCAGCCTATAATGTTTAAAAAATGTGATGGTACACAAAAACATTCTCTTGTTTTCTTCTCTTTACCTGGGGGAAAAAAAGAGACAATTATTCATTCATTAATAACCGCAACAAATACCATAAAGGTTTCTCTTACTTCTATAGCTTATTTGGCTTGTTTTTGTTGTCCAGGTAAGCAATGAGCTTTTGAACACACAGGCTCTCATCCTGTGGCCGGGCACAAAGTTTTCGGCCTTTACTGGTCTCAAAACTACAAAAAAAGAAGACAACAAAAAAACATGAGAAAATAATATAAATTTTTGTAACATTTTACCCTGCACTCCACATATGAAAATTAGAAGCATCACCACTGTGTTAAATAAAAAATAAGTGATAATTTGTAGAAACAACATGAGTTAATTACTTTTTGAATGCCCCTCGTATATTCAAGTGCATTGCTCGTACAGGATTTTACCAATCTTGTTTATATTTGGCACAAACATGATAGGACACACCTTTTTACGATTGTTATATGTGTTTTTCTTATTTTGAGATTTTTAAAGCTTAAACTAGCATCCAAAATGGCTGCCCCTCTTGAAGCTCGTCGGAAACAGAATTCCTTGTTGCAGAGGGAGAAACCCCTCTTAGGATTCACATCCGGCTGGAAAATATCTACAAGGATGATACCATAGACCAGGGGTCCCCAAACTACGGCCCGCCTCCACATTTGGTCCGGCCCCCTGAACAATTTTTTATTTGAAAAATTTTTTTTTTTTTTTACTTCTTGTTATTTATTTCCTGGCTTTTTCTGTGAAGAACCCAGAGAGGGTTATTTGGTTATTATCTATTTAATTAATAGTTTTATTATTATATTACATTACATTACATTACATTACATTATATTAACTTTTGTTCTGTGAAGAATCCAGAAAGGGTTATTTGATTGTGGCTTTCTGAAAAACAATATACATTTTTACATTTAGGCACTCCTGCAATCTTCACACTTTTTCTGTTACAAACTGACCCCGGCCCCTCATCAGAGAAGGGAAGAGTTATGTGGCCCTCACAGGAAAAAGTTTGGGGACTATATATACATATATATATATATATATATATATATATATATATATATATATACAGTATATGGCAGAAAACACTCAGGTGACTTTAAGTTCCGCTCTGGGGGAAGAAAACTTTTGAACAGGAGGGTTTTTTTTTTTTTTTTTTTTTTTTTTCAATGTTTTTTAAACAGCAAAATCCTATCTGGAGGTGAGAGCATGCGAGAGCAGAATTACAGACGCCACGACTTTAACGAGATATTATCGCGTACTTACCTTGTTTCGATCCAAAAACTCCATGTAGCATGTATCACCGAGTGTCAAGACACAGCTGTGAATGGCCACAGCGGGATTTTTGACAGATTTTATGGCTGAAACATGGTAATATAACAAGGGTCGCGATGCAGAAATGGCAGACATCAAGGAGTGGTCGAGATTTTTCTTTTTCATATATTTACCCTTTAAACCTTTTTTTTTTTCAATTTTTTTTGTTTGGATAGATTATTTATCATCTAACATATCGGAGAAAATTCGACAGTAACAAAAAAAAAATACAATTAAGCGATAGTTACGAAGTAGATATCCGTGACTTTTTTACAGACACCATTTTTTTTCATTGTGACATAATTTGTTTAAAAGTTTAAAATATGTGAGTGAATAATTTTTTTAAGTCGTTCTTTTTTTAAAAAAAAAAAACTAAATATGAGACATCAATTAATGATTCTAAGCTAAAAACGACAGACATTTTGAATAATAGATATGATTAATTACCTTCGTTTTATGGCTGGGTTGAAACAAAAGCGGTTGCGCGACATCTGTAAACGGGGGTCTTCAGGGTAAAACGGACAAATTAAAAATAGTTCAGGGGCTTAATGCGCCATGAATCTGCTATGGCAAAATATAGACATATTGTTCTATCAAACACAACAGTTCTTTTTGGCTTGAAATACAGCAGTTTATTTTAAAGAGGGGTACAAGAGCAGAAACTGCTTTTTCAGTCTTGTCTGTCTTTTCCACCATATATATATATATATATATTAGGGCTGTCAAACGATTAAAATTTTTAATCGAGTTAATCACAGCTTAAAAATTTATTAATCGCAATTCAAACCATCTATAAAATATGCCATATTTTTCTGTAAATTATTGTTGGAATGGAAAGCCTGATATATACATTCAACATACTGTAAATAAGTACTGTATTTGTTTATTGTAACAATAAATCAACAAGATGGCATTAACATTGTTAACATTATTGTTGGAATGGAAAGATAAGACACAAGATGGATATATACATTCAACATACGGTACATAAGGACTGTATTTGTTTATTTGTTAACATTCTGTTAAAGCGATCCATGGATAGAAAGACTTGTAGTTCTTAAAAGATAAATGTTAGTACAAGTTATAGAAATTTTATATTAAAACCCCTCTTAAGGTTTTCGTTTTAATAAAATTTGTAAAATTTTCAATCAAAAAATAAACTGGTAGCTCGCCATTGTTGATGTCAATAATTACACAATGCTCATGGTGCTGAAACCCATAAAATCAGTCGCACCCAAGCGCCAGCAGAGGGCGACAAAACACCAAAAAACACAAGTAACAAGTGGACCTGACACTGTGCTGTCATTTTAATCTGTTTGAGCGGGGCATATGCATTAAATGCGTCAAATATTTTAACGTGATTAATTTGAAAAATTAATTACCGCCCGTTAACCCGTATACAGAATCTGTATGTATGTATGGCGGAAAAGACAGACGACTGAAAAAGCAGTTTCTGCTCTTTGTACCCCTCTTTAAAATAAACTGCTGCATTTTAAGCCAAAAGAACTCTTGTGTTTGAAAGAACAATATGTCTATATGCTGCCATAGCAGATTCATGGCGCATTAAGCCCCCGAACTTTTTTTAATTTGTCCGTTTTACCCTGGAGACCTCCGCTGACAGACGTCGCGCAACCGCTTTTGTTTCAACCCAGCCATAAAAAGAAGCTAAGTAATTATATTTATTATTCAAAATGGCTATCATTTTTAGCTTACAATCATTAACTGATGTCTAAGATTTAGCTTATATAAAAAAAAAAAAAACGACTTCACAAAATTATTCACATGCATATTTTAAACCTATGAACAAATTTCGTCACAATGAAAAAAATAGTGTCTGTAAATAGGTCACGGATATCTACCTCTTAACTATCGCTTAATTGTATTTTTTTTGTTACTGTCGCATTTTCCCCGATATTTTAGATGATAAATAATCGATCCGACAAAAACGAAAAATTGAAGAAGAAAAAAACGTTTAAAAGGGTAAATATTGAAAAAGAAAATCTCGACCACTCCTTGATGTCTGCGATTTCTGCATTGCAACCCTTGTTATATTACCGTGTTTCACACATAAAATCCCCTAAAAGTCCGGCTGTGGCCATTCACAGCTGTGTCTTGACACTCTGTGAGACATGCTACACGGAATTTTTGGATCGAAACAAGGTAAGTACTCGATAATATCTCGTAAAACATGGTGTCTTTAATTATGTTCTCTCATGCTCTGACCTCAAGTTAGTTTAAATGTTTTTTTAATGCCCTCCTGTTCAAAAACTTTTCCCCCCAGAAAATTGAGATTTTAAGCTTTCCAATGATGTATCACAAATGCATATAGGACAATTTTGTAATTTGGCCCAAATTAGGGGTCTCAGAGCGGAACTTCAAGTCCCCTGAGTGTTTTCCGCCATATAGATACTTGAACAATACAAAATGAAAATTGAAAGAAACAATGAATGAATGAAATATTTCAGCAATAATGTGTATTTTAATGAAAACGATCTAATTAATTGATAAATACAAAACTACAAAATATCGGTCCATTCCATGAGTGAACACTTACACGGTGGCGCCGATTTTGCAGCCTTTTCCAGCTTCCTGTTGGAAGTAGTTGACCAGAATTTGACGAGGGAGGCACTTGTCACTGGTCTGCAGACAGCAGTTTGGCAGCTTCTGAGCTGCAGAAAAGAAAAGACCGCCCGACGTCAAGCACAGGACAACAACGGCGATATGCTCTTCAAGTTGTCTTACCTGCCAGCCGCTGGGAGCAGAAGAGCACCAAGAGGAGCAGAGCAGCAAATCGAGGGTTCATGGTTGGAGCTTGTAGGTGGCTATGTCGGTCCACAGGGAGATTTATATACAGTGCTCAACAGAAAGTAAAAGTAACATTCTTCATAATAACAAGCAGAACATGACGTGGGATGAATTGTTTTCCCCTGGAGCTCTTTTTCATTGCTGTATGGGAAATTCACTGTTTCCGTCCAAATGTCTAACAAAGACATAACGGTCGCCACGGAGCAAAAAAAAAAAAAAAATTATAGGGGACTCAAACCTCCTAAAACCACAGAAATGCAAAGAAAACTGCTCTTGGCAGTTATACCCATAACTCAAAATAAAACACAACAGGTTTTACATATGCATCAGGCTACTGCATTACACTTACTGTAACAAGGCATATATGAGAAACTGATTTTTTTGATAAATTTGAGTTCTCCCAGCGTGTGTATCTGCGTCAGACGAGACACCCTGCCTGGACTCCCGTTGTCTGTTCAATAGGCCGACATACGGATGTGATCAGCATGGATAGTTAGCTCTGATTGGTTCAAATGCACGTTTATGTGACAACATAAAAGAAGAAAACAACAACTGTAATTAATGCGATAAAAAAGGGCAATGCAATGGAAAATCAGATCTTTAAGAGAAATGAAAGAGTTGAAAAGGCTTATTTTATTTTATTTGCTCTGATGGGGAGGTTCAGAACATATTCCATGTTATAATGCCTGATCATTGATCCCTCGTTTTTCCCGGTTAATGGGGACCAGAACCCGCAGCCATAAGTGAAAAACCATGAGGTAGCACCCCCCCAAATAAAATTTCTTCTTGTGTGCAATGTGTTCATTCAAATTTATCATTGATAAGAGATACATATAATACATGTTTTTTCATTTTTTTATATATTATTAAAGTATCATTTTTATAAAATTGTATATAAATTTTTTAAATAATTTTTTTAAGCATTTCAAATGTAATAATTATGATAAGGTTTAAACATGTTACTGTCTCACCTAATTATTTTTAAACAAGAAAAAATGTAGACGCCTAATCAATTGTAAAAAAAAATTGAAAAATGCTTGTTTTTATTAAATGCTTCATTGAGTGAGTCCACTCAAGCTGCTCATTTACACACAATGAGTTGCCACAGCACTGTTTAACAAGATAACACTGGAAGTCTCTGGGTTTTTTTGGGGGGGCTATAAAGAAATACTAGAAAGGCGTCAAATGACCCCGATACCAAACTGACTACTTGGCTTTGTCATACAATTGACCACTCAAACAAGCAATCAAGCAGACAACCCCTCTACACACTCCTGTGGAGTCGTTGCCTAGGTGTGAAGGGGGGTTTCACTCTGGACAGCTGCAATTAGCATCTTGAATATTTGCAAATCCAGGGCTCCCTTGGCTGTGTCAACCACGTAGAAACACGGGGATGGCCAGTCGCCGTGTTCTACAATATGATTGAAATGGCAGCACTGAATGCATATGTGTTGTATCAGGGATGCACCAGACTTCTTGGTGGGTCTTGCAAAAGAATTGTCTCACTCTCATTTGGCACAGAGAAGGTGCAGAAGGAAAAATTGCTTCAGCAACAACCTCCAACACCTAGCCCAGGGAAAAGGGCGAAGTGTCATATGTCACCATATAAAAAATGTTTTGTTTTTATTACACTGTCACTTGTACATATATAGCTTATTTTGTTGTCTTTTTCACATTGGTTTCTTTATTGAATAAAAATCTTTTTTGTGTAAAAAACGACTTGTGCTGTGCATCATCAGCCATCCATCATCAGCAATATGACAATTATAGCTCCATAAATACAAGAAACAGTGCAACTAAATATTCAGAGAGATTGAGACAGCTGTTCTTTCTCAATGCTGTAATGTCAGACAGTCCTCGGTAAACAGGCAGCCTTGCAAACACTCAAGATGCTAATTGGAGCAATCCAACCCTGTGGTTTTGCGAGTGTGAATGGGAATGACTAATCAGATCCTCAATGCTCACAAAGATGACCCTTCTCTGGATACAAAATTATGTATCAACTGATCCACCCTTGGTAGTTCTAGATAAACGATGTTGATGCATGCGGCGCTTTGAAGTCTCGGCTTATCAGCATCTCAGGTAAGATCAAAGCTTACATGTCTGTCAATCACCGTTAACTTTAATAAGCAATTCCAGCGCACTCACTGCTTGACCGACAAAGAGCAGGGAAAGGAAAGGTGAGAGACTACATGATCGGCTCGGGAGAGCTCATCTGTATATTTTTGGGGACTGAGGACGTGAACTTTGAAGCGTGAAGTAGCGAGGGATTTCTGTACAACTAAATTGAGATTGAACACAATAAAGAAACTTTTTTTTAATGCAATGAGGTCCAGAAATGCTTGTCTCCAGTGTGGTACATTTGGCAATATAGTTAATGTGCACTTTAGACTTATTTTTGTTCATTTTACCTACAGTATGTTAGGCTTCTTAATTATTTCCTTATAATATAAAAAAGTCAATGTTACTTATTTTTGTTAATGTATGTTACTTTTCTTTTTTTTTCTTTTTTTAAATAATTTAAACATTGACTTAAATATTGTTATCTGCAATTTTAATGTAGTGTACATCCTATGTTTTTAAGTAGTTAAAATTGAGGTTTTGCATTTAGATGCGAGGAAATGAGGGAAAATAAAAATTACGAGATGGAGGTTGGGGTTACTGTATGGCATGGGTGTCGCCATACATATTTTACCTGGGCACGTGTGCCAGTATTGATCTGCTGGCCAATTCCACGCTGTGCCCCAGTATTGTATTAAATCTAGTGATGCCCCTGAAATACACTGGCCATGAGCCTATGACCCTCAATAACATTCTTAATTTGACGAATAAATAAAATAGCATTAATACAAATAACATGAATGAACCCTCTTTTTTTTTTTTTTTTTTTTTTAAATTATTAACATTGTAAGTAAATTAAGGAAATAATTTTCTTTTGTATTCAAGCTATTTAAAGTGCCTATGACAGCAAAAAGCATATTTATTTCATATTTCACGCGGTATTTTATGCTCCTGAATGAAACGGACCCCTTGGATGTGTGTGGAAAGGATTGATTTATTTATTCAATTTTTTTTTAAATTCCGCGCCATGAAAATGAGTGACTTCCTGGACTGAGGAAGAATGCGAATGTGACGTCACCCGGGTCACCATCTCACAATACAGCCATTGCTTTATAGCATGCATATGGACTGCAGATTCAGCCGATTTTGCGGATTAATTTGTTTATTTTTCGCATCAAGCCAGCCCAATGTGCTGCAGGCTTTTGTTGCTGCACCAGGGAGAGGCGTGAGCCTTTTTTTCGCGGAGAATGGTCAAAACAAGTCCGACAACTGTGGGACCATTGGACTGACGAGGAAGTGAGTAAACTATGTGTTTTGCATTATGTCAAATACTGGGATCATGGCACACGTTTTAAGAATTTTGTGGGTGACAATGCTCCTTGTCTACCGAGAAAGTCACTCAGCCCACGACCGGTGGCTTGTCCCACACCATGGTCACTTCCACCCCCTCGGTTCTCTTCGTGTGGCTGCCAATAAACCACTATCCTCCGCTTGGCCAAGAGCAGCCCCCCCGCCCCTAGGTTGGCCGGTTGGTTCACCGAGAATGGGCTATTTTCGGCGTTCATTCCCGGCGATGAGCACTGCCTAACCCGCCGTGGCCGCAGCCGAATCTTGCTCGCCGCGGGGGCTGGCCGATCGGTGAAAACAATGAACCCCGCCGTCGTGTGTGACATGAGTTGGGGTAGTTTTGTGTGATTTTTTGTTTTCGAAAGGCAAGAATAAGACTTGGAAAAGCCACTCGGTTTGGGTTAGCATGTCGGCTAGCTGTAACACCTCCTGTTTTGTTCACGCTCTTTCCTTCGTCCCCGAAGCAGGGACATGGAAATGACAAAAGCCGGACTAACTCCGGTGGTATAAGATACCGTTCGAGAGGAAGAAGTCGGTAGTTTTGATCATTATGCCGTAATCTTGCCCTGTCGGACTGAATAAATGCATTTTTAATGTTACAAATTTCATTCAGCAAAAGACTGTTGTGTGTCATGACCATACCATTTATTTAGCAATTGGGGAAAAAATACTTAGATAAAAAGAATAGCCTATCCTGTAAAAATATTGGAGTAGAGAGATTGAAACAATCATGACATTTTGCTGCTCGTATTTTCCTCGTTCTGAATCTTCCCCTTCAATGGGCTGAATTCTAAATCAGATGAAATCGTGACCCTGCCGATGTCATCATCCAGCTGGGGACGCTAGAGCACTCTAATGAAAGGTAGGGCTAAACGGCAGATTAAAAGACTTAATTTCTCGTCATCTGCGCTTTGCCAAATTGTTGTATATAGTCGAAACGTCTCAAAATATGATTCTAATTCACATAATAATGCTATTTAAGCTTTTTTTCATGCTGTCACACGCTGAATTTTACAGTTTTTCATATTTTAGTTTGATTTAATTCGGGAAAAAAAAACGTTTTTAAAAATGTAAAAAAAAAAAAAAAAAAAAAAAAAAGTTAAAAAGAAATGGAAAACTGGAGATATCGCGATGGTGGCTTTGCTGTGGTAAGTAAACGCCTGCATTTTTACTTGGAGGCGTTTATGAGGCACTTTCTGTTGATTTGGAGGCATTTCGTAGTCACTTCATGCTTATATAATTTCACTTTCTGTTGATATTGGCTCACTCCCTGTTCATAACAGGTTACTTTCTGTTGATTTGGGGGTGTTTCCTGCTGATATCAGTCCACTTTGACAATTAACTCATTGCCTACTGTTGACAATGACAACAAACAAATTCATTTAAACCGGGTGGACTGGCTGTAAATGCTCATGCGTCAAGTGTCCAATCTATATTGACAGGGAGGATTGGCAGAAAACGAATTGAGTGAGTTCCTTATAAAATGTTGACAAAGCTGTGCCAGAAAACACACAGGAAGTTGTTTGAATCACCCATTTTAGGTTATATTTGATCATATTCGGCAGCACTTGAAATTTTGAGAAAATTCAGCCCTGGAAGCCAGTTTCAAGTAGCAGCATAAATTTGGTACCCGTCTATCATGAGGGGACCCACAAAAAAAGTCAATATTTGATATATATGTCTGTCATGAGTAGACCGACAAAAAAAGTCTCAAAAGGCCATTCTCAGAAATACACAATATTAGGTTTACAGTATTTTGTTCATTCCTATTGATGTCCAATATTCCGATCAATCGGGAAAGTGTGGAGTTGCTTATTTTTGATTTTCGTTTTCTTTGTTCCAAATTGGGTTACACAGGACATCGCTCATTATAGAGGAAAGTTCTAAATTGATTTGCTTTGGTTTCATTTCTTCTATAATCAGAAAAACCTGGCATTTGAACAGAGGTGTGTGGATGTTTTTTCCACTGTATGTGGAAGATGAGCTGTGTGGGTGTTTATCTGCATGTCTGTGCTTGCATCAAACATGCTTCCCTGGGAAAAAAAATCCTGATCAGTCGCAGAAGGAAAAGAAAACGGCCTTGCTGACAGAAGAAGCAATAAATTAACGATGATGATGACGGTCTTGTTTTATGAGCTGCTAAAAATCATGTGATTTTTAGTATATCAGTTGTGATTACTTTCACTTTCACCCCCAAACCGTTATCAGGTTTTTGTTTTGTTTTTAATACATTTTTTGGTAAGGGTTAGGGTTTACAATAAGGGTCCCTTAATTAACATTAGTTAATGCAATTTTAGACAATAACTCATGTTTAAGTAACATGACAATAATTCATGTAATCCCTTATCTAACATTTATTAATATATTAATTAACATGAGTTAATGCATTCGTTATTGCATTTTAAGACAATAACTAATGTTTAATTAACATTACAATAATTAATAGATGTAAAATGGATGTTAAATTCCAGTCGTTAAGCAAACATTTGGGGAATTACCGTAATTTTCACACTATAAGCCGCACCTGACTATAAGCCACACCCACCAAATTTGGCTTGAAAACGGCATTTGTTCATAGATAAGCCGCAGTGGACTATAAGCAGCAGCTGTCTTCACTGTATTATGGGACACTCACACCAAATATATTCACCGGTAACACTTCATTTGACAGCGACATCATACAACTGTCATAAGACCAAATGAACCACCATCATTGCTTAAAGAAGCTTCATTTGCCCATCACTGCTCCCTTGGGGGAGACAGTCAAGCTCTGCTGCCATGTGCTGTCAACACTGTTGTCGTCCAAAATGCCCCCTAGCATGCATTGCAGTGCTTCAGTTGTAAATAACAATCAAAATTCATGTTCTGTGCTTACTATTTCTTCAGTTACTGTTCCAGTTGTTTCATTAATTGCTAGTTATGGCATTTGTTAACACTTCATCTGACAGTGGCGCCAGCATACATTCATAATACTATCATAATTATGACATTATTTCACTGTCATGAGCTTTACTGAATGCTTATATCAGATGTCATTCAGTGTTATCCGGCATATTATCTCACTTTTGAATGGATGTAAAAGAGCCAAGCTGGACATAAATGGAGTTAGCGACATAATTTGCTGGATGGCACTGAATTACATCTGTCATAAGCATTCAGTTATGCCTATGATAGTGTCATGTCATAATTATTACGGTTTTATGACAGCCTATGACGCTGCTGTTAAATAAAGTGTAACCTATTAACCCAATAAATCAACAAATAAGCCGCACTGGACTATAAGCCACAGGATTCAAAATGAAGGAAAAAAGTAGCGTCATATAGTCAAAAAATTACGGTAATGGCCAAAATGGGGCACATTTAGGCAGGGTGACGAGCATAAACCTGACACACATATCCATTAAATTCCCGTGTAACATGACGTGGGATTTATCCGTGTCATGGCTTTCAGACATGGGGAGATGTACCGGGAATTACCGGGGTTGGACATTTTTAGACTTGTCCCTTGTTGGCACTCTCTGTGAGTGGCGGGCGAGGGATGGGATTTTTGTAGGGATCTGGCAGTGTTCGTCCTGTTCCTCCTGTTCCATCCTTAAGATACAGTGGGGCGAATAAGTATTTCGTCAACCACTAATTGTGCAAGTTCTCCTACTTGAAAATATTAGAGAGGCCTGTAATTGTCAACATGGGTAAACATCAACCATGAGAGACAGAATGTGAAAAAAAAAACAGAAAATCACATTGTTTGATTTTTAAAGAATTTATTTGCAAATCATAGTGGAAAATAAGTATTTGGTCGATACCGAAAGTTTGTCTCAATACTTTGAATGTACTCTTTGTTGGCAATAACGGAGGCCAAACGTTTTCTGTAACTCTTCACAAGCTTTTCACACACTGTTGCTGATATTTTGGCCCATTCCTCCATGCAGATCTCCTCTAGAGCAGTGATGTTTTGGGGCTGTCATTGGGCAACACTGACTTTCAACTCCCTCCACAGATTTTCTATGGGGTTGAGATCTGGAGACTGGCTAGGCCACTCCAGGACCTTGAAATGCTTAAGAAGCCACTCCTTTGTTGCCCTAGCTCTGTCTTTGGGATCATTGTCATGCTGAAAGACCCAGCCACGTCTCATCTTCAATGCCCTTGCTGATGGAAGGAGATTTTCATTCAAAATCTCTCGATACATGGCCCCATTCATTCTGTCCTTTACACAGATCAGTCGTCCTGGTCCCTTTGCAGATGTTTCCACCCCCATGCTTCACGTTGGGTATGGTGTTCTCTGGATACAATTCAGTATTCTTTCTCCTCCAAACAAAATAACCTGTGTTTCTACCAAAAAGTTCTATTTTGGTTTCATCTGACCATAACACATTCTCCCAGTCCTCTTCTGGATCATCCAAATGCTCTCTAGCGAACTGCACACGGGCCTGGACGTGTACTTTCTTCAGCAGGGGGACACGTCTGGCAGTGCAGGATTTGAGTCCCTGGCGGCGCATTGTGTTACTGATAGTAGCCTTTGTTACTGTGGTCCCAGCTCTCTGTGGTTCATTCACTAGGTCCCCCCGTGTGGTTCTCGGATTTATGCTCACCGTTATTGTTATCATTTTGACGCCACGGGGTGAGATCTTGCATGGAGCCCCAGATCGAGGGAGATTATCAGTGGTCTTGTATGTCTTCCGTGTTCTAATAATTGCTCCCACGATTGATTTCTTTACACCATGCGTTTGACCTATTGCAGATTCAGTCTTCCCAGCCTGGTGCAGGTCTACAATTTTGTCTCTGGTGTCCTTCGACAGCTCTTTGGTCTTGGCCATAGTGGAGTTTGGAGTGTGACTGACTGAGCTTGTGGACAGGTGTCTTTTATACCGATAATGAGTTAAAACAGGTGCCATTAATACAGCTAACGAGTGGAGCCTCGTTAGACCTCGTTAGAAGAAGTGAGACCTCTTTGACCGCCAGAAATCTTGCTTGTTTGTAAGTGACCAAATACTTATTTTCCACTCCTATTTGGAAATAAATTATTTAAAAATCAAACAATGTGATTTTCTGTTTTTTTTCCTTCCACATTCTGTCTCTCATGGTTGAGGTTTACCCATGTTGACAATTACAGGCCTCTTTAATCTTTTCAAGTTGGAGAACATGCACAATTGGTGGTTGACTAAATACTTATTTGCCCCACTTTACATAGCCTGCTGGTTTAGGACCTTAATTTTACGACCCTGTCTAGCTCTTCTGGAGTAACTATGTGTCTCCTGGGATCTCCTAAAGGCCGCCAGGTTGCTCCTCAGACTGTCCAAGAGCTCAGTGATGCCCTGATCCAGATCTGGGAGGACATCCCTCAGGAGAACATCCGCCAACTCATGAGGAGCATGCCCAGGCGTTGTAGGAAGGTCATACAGGGACGCGGAGGCCACACACACACTACTGAGCCTCATTGTGACTTGTTTAAAGGACGTTACATCAAAGTTAGCTCAGCCGCTAGTGTTTTCCACTTTCATTTTGAGTATAACTCCAAATCCAGACCTCCATGGGTTGAGACATTTGGTTTTCATTGATAATTTTTGTGTGATTTTGTTGTCAGCACATTCAACTATGGAAAGAACAAAGTATTTAATAAAAATATTTCAAACAATCATATTTACAATATGTTATTTTAATGTGCCCTTTATTTTTTGAGCAGTGTATATTAGCTTGGATCTGACATTCCTCTCATTTTTTTCTAAACTTTTTATTATCATTCAAAGACAGCCTGGCACAGAGGTTGGTCGTGACTTGATATTTAAATGGGAGATTTTTCGTTGTTGTTTATAATGAGGATGAGTCTTTTTTTAATGAAATTTAAGTGCAATTTTAATTAATATTAATAAAAAAAACTAACAAGAATACATTATAATGTGTCTATTAAATTAGAACAGAACAAAAAACGAACAAACGAACTATTGCTTCGACGGTACACAACACAAACGAGCTCATTGCACTCGAGAACTCATTTAGAGGCATTCAATGGAGTCGAGAACTGAACCTCTACTTTTGTAACAGCATACTCTCTGCCCTCTCCAAATATGCAGATATGCATCATATGCAGTCGGGTATGCAAGCACACTACTCTGCTCTTTGGTCTTTAACTGCCTTAAATTTGTATTTTGTAGCACTTTTTTTTTTTTAATCCGTGTTGAATACACTGTTCTCTGTGCTGTGATGATAAAAGTCCTTTAAATCCACTGAACTATTGATGGCGTGACAACAATCCCAGACCCAAAAGTGTGACAACCAACCCCAACCAGTGTTTTTGGCTAAAATCTAGCAAGCGATTGAGGAGGTAGAGACTTTGAAGTTACTCAAAGTGATGTGTCACTTAAAACATTAAAAGAACGTATTTTTTTTCTGAGCACAATTTGAGAAAGGTCTATCTGCTGCTTGCAAAATCTGGGATTTTCCTTGCATGGGCATAACGTGAAAGTGGGTGTAGCATGGTCTATTGCTAATCTATTCATAACCCTGACCTCAACCATGCCCCGTCTTGAAAGTCACACCACACACTAACCTCAACCACAACCCCTGCAAGTCATGCCCCTTCATGCAGGTTACACACTTTCACAATTCAATTTCAATGCCGTTAGTCCACGGATTACGAATGAGTTCCGTTCCTATGCTGGCGATTTAACCCAAATTTCCGCGTAAATCTGAATTAACCCTTTAAGCACCTCTAAATACCCCCTAAATCTCAAAATAACTATCCAAAAACATGTGTTATACATCATTGTACTGTCCTCGCCAAGATGTTGTACTGGTAAGTTCTAGCCAGACAGCGAGCTAAGCTCCGAAATGACGAGGTCAGACGTCCGTGTGGTTTGCTGACTTTATTCAGCTCCTCATGACATCAACACTCGCAGAATAAAACTAAAACAAAATAAAATTAAATCGGTTTCATCTTCAGCAATTCAAATTTGCGTTTATAACTAGCTGCCGATACAGCAATTACAATCCACACAAACGATTAGCATGTATCAGCATCCGCACATCATCAAAAATAATCACATAAACTTGGCCCAAGTATTCGACCACAATTGGGAACGCACATTAAACAGTACAAAAAGGTGTTATACACAAGTGTTGCCTCCGTGGATGCTTCACAAGCAACAAATGTGCGCGCAGGCTTCCAGCTGTAATCTATCCCCGCTCTCTCTCACTCAGCTGCGCGACTTCTTTGTGGGAGCAAATGCGCTCTTCCTGATGCGTGCGCATACACTCTTCTTCGTGTGCACAAATACGTTCTTCGTGTGGACATGGGCTCTTACTCGCGTGTGGAAGTACTACCTGCTCTATGCTTCCTGTGCCAAAATAAAAGCATGCATCACAAAACAAAAGTCAACATTATTTAAAAAAAAAAAAAAAAAAAAGACTGGCGACAGAACGGTAGACGAGACTCCGGCGTTGTAAAGTCGAAATTACGTAAACCACGTACGTCGTAACCAGCGGTGGGTAGAGTAGCCCCAAAAATTTACTCAAGTAGGAGCAGCGTACCTTCAAAATAATATTACTCAAGTAAAAGTAGTCATCCCAAAAATGTACTCAAGTACTAGTAAAAAACTATTTGGTGAGAAGAATACTCAAGTAATGAGTAGCATTGTGAGTAACTGCTTATAATTTTGCTGGATTTCTTTTTTTTTTTTTTTCAATAGTATTTTTTCTGGGTACAGTTATTTATATGAACTAGAGCTGAAACGAATACTCGAGCAACTCGAGTAACTCGAGTTTAAAAACTGATCCGAGTAATTTTATTCACCTCGAGTAATCGTTTATTTTGACAGCTGTAAGCATCACGTTTTGCTCGGACTACTTTTAATGCGGGACAACGCGCTGATGTCACGTGCGTAGAGGAAGAAGCAAAAAAAACTTACCGCAGCCGACAACCGCTACAAACGACGCCGACGTTGCTAAATACTAGCCCGCACATGCTACGTTAGTTGCAGCTAGGGTCTGAGGAGTCTCATAGAGATCACATGTATGTTGAACTAGATGCAAAATGACAGACTAGGCCGCGTCTGGGCAGCGTTAGCAAACAGCCGCCATCTTAAAGCAGTAGAGCGCCAAGCGCTAATAAAGAGCGCTAAGCGCTAATATATAAGATTAACATTACTGTCACTACTAGCTCATCTTACGTTAGCCCTGCGGAGGGCTAGGTTTCAATTAATTAAGACCACTTTCGATGCGTGGCTAACGTGTCTTACATAAATGCTTTAACATAACATAGCGTTGTAGAGTGATGAGGGTGTCAAATAAAAACTCAATAATGCTAACTATCAATTTTAGCTCAGTAGTCATTGCTGGATAAAACACCAAGTAGCACTAGTCCCTAATGTGCTCCAATACAGCCTGTATCATACATTTATTTTGAACAGTGCAAAAACTCAAAATCCTATAAAGTTTAGACTAACTTAAAACTTAACTAGAACTTAAAAATGGCTTGACACAAATAGAAATTCAATTGAAACACGTGGGGAAAAATCCTAACTTTTAAGTGATGTGTGTTATCAAGCGTAAAGGCATTTTTAGGTGTGTGTATATATATATTAATCTAAAGGTTTTTTGAGTGAAAGCAGTGAATTTGTCTTTTTTTTAAATTTTTTTTAATTCTAGTTACATTTGAGATGCAATTGTTGGCTGTTCTAAACAATATACATCAAAAATAAAGACATTGATTGACTGAAAATGATAAAATGTTTTGTTTTCTCATGTATATCTATAATTGCTCTTCACCTAAAAATATATTTGTTTTATCCGATTACTCGATTAATCGATAGAATTTTCAGTCGATTACTCGATTACTAAAATATTCGATAGCTGCAGCCCTAATATGAACTGTTGTTATAATGATAATGTACAATGACGCATTACATAACCACATTAAGCCAAAGAAATACACACGAAAAAAGGGGAAAAAAATAATTGAATTCCAATGAGAGAAAAAAAAATACATAAATGAGGCATTATTCGTCCAAAGAGCATGAGTGCCCTCTGGTGGAGAAAACAGTTCCTAGTTTAAATAGTGAAGAGTTCCTTCATAATTACTATTTTGAAATTAAAAGAATCATATCTCCACTTTTCTGTGGTCAGTCGGTGCCAAATAAAAACTGGGAGAGAGGTTAAAATCCGTACTTTCGAGTCATTTTGAGGGCAGCGCTCTATATCAAATACTTCATTTTTTACGGTGCTTTAAAGTTTGAACAGGCTGGCTGAAGATAGAACGGCAACCTTGAGTCTGATTGGTATAATGGAGTCATGTGATTATTGTTGCGACGTCTCATTGGTGAAATTGGTAGCGCTACTTGACTCCTAATACAGCTGCTACAGCGACTTGGCTTTGCTGGCAAAAAATAATAAATCTAATATCATACCTGTCAACCCGAGGCCGTTGGCAATCTTACAAATAGTGACGTATGCCCATACAAGTGGTGACTAGTCTTACAACGTTGTATATAGCATGCAATATGAAACAAAAATAAAACTCAATTTTTAAAATAATATGAATTTATTGGTAATATTTTCATATACAGTATAACCTGGTGCAAAGAACAATCAATATCTTCAGCTACATCATGAATACTAAGATGTAACAGTGACTTTTGTTATAATTTGAATGTAGCACTTTTGGCAATTTCTATCATGTCTTTTGATGGCTGCACTTCAGCTCGCAATTCAGTTTGACTTGAAGGTAGTTCGTTAGTGTCTCCAATTATAAGTTAAAAAGGTCAGTTGATAAAATTAACTTACCGATGCAATCTTTAAGTTTAATTCTGAGAAGTGACCAACAATAGGCAAATTGTGTTTGGCAACAAATTGGCAGAATGAAATCTCCGCTTTCGTCACATTTCATTCTGCAGACTTCATCATTATGACCAGTGTTGTTAATCTTACTTTTACAATGTAATTAATTACAGTTACAAATTACCTCTCCCAAAAAAGTAATTGAGTTGGTAATTCAGTTACCTAAATGTAAGACTAATTAGTAACTTGGCAACGTAACTGGTGTTACTTTTCATGTTTTTTCGTTTTGTCAAAAAAAAAAAAAAAAAAATTAGTTCCCTTCTGTTTACTTTCGACATGTGAAAGTTTTAAAACTGTTTCATCATTTAAAGATAGATTCAAGTCAAGATTTTGCCGATTTAGGAGTATTTAAGATAAAAAGTTACTTAGGTCCGCTAGGAAGGTTCACTACTGCTTGAAGATGGCGGCTATTTACTAACGCCGCCGAGTCTGTCCTTTCGCATGTAGTTCTATATGCATGTGATATCTAGGCGTAGATTGTAGGCTGTCGGCTACAGTCAGGAAATATTGGAGCCATCTAGCCTTGCATCGCGTTTGCTACAGCGTCACAACAAGCCCTCTTCAGTCTCCGTGTCTCTGACTTTTCTCGCGTCATTCAACCAACTTAGTAACGCATAGTAACGCACATTGTCTCGTTGCCGAAACGGTGACAAAATCCGAACGAATCCACGAAAAACGTACAGATTTTGAACGTACGCCGTACACTAGGAGTGGGAACCTCTTGTTACCTCACGATACGATTTGCGATACAAAGCTCACGATAACGATGATCTGACGATATGGCGATACAACGATTATTGATACATTGGTCATTAACACATTCTAGGATATTCTACAAACAACTAATAAACAGAAAAACAAGCTTCTGCTGTGAATTGGAATGAGTTTATCACGAGTTTATCACGAGTAGACGTCCAATCCATTTGAACTGGGAGGGAGGCAGCCATCCCTCCCACTTCAAACGGATTAAACGTCTATGGCCGTCATTGGCAGCCAATGCCAGGCAATGAGGTAATTTTGGGCCATTTAAGGTCATTTACCTGTTGATTTTCAGTTACCTCCTGTTGATTTTGGGGTATTTTATGGGAATCACCCGAATGAATAGGAAGTGACTCAAACTCAACAGGAATGACCTGTAAATGAACAGCAAGTCACCTGTAAATGCCCCGAAAATCAGACAGAATGACTGCGAATGCTCTGGTTTCGAATTAGTGCTGCAACGATTAATCGATTAACTCGAGTATTCGATTAGAAAAAAAGATTCAAATTAAATTTTGCTGCTTCGAGTATTCGTTTAATTAAAGTGGCGTTGTAATGGTTTGTTTTGAAATTGTTTGCATTTATTTTTATTGATTTGGGTGGTATACACGGCCCTCTAGTCTACCTCATTTCACATGGCTGAATCCATCACCTTTCTGTTAAGACCAGCATAAGCTAAGTTTTTGTTTGAGCTAATGATTTTTTTTGAATGCATTTGTAATTTAATTTAAAGGTATATTTAGCCATTTTTTTGTGGGAATATGTGTCTGAGCCATTTGTTAAAAGCATTGTAAAAAAGCGTTAGCATTTTATAGCATTTAAGCTAGCGGACTTTTGATATGTAAGTTAGCCAATTGTTCTTTTGCTGTACATACTGTAGATCCTGTTTTTTTTTTATATACCGTGCGAAGCGAAGCTCAGGTATTTTCATTTTTTATGTTCCTTATCATATTACTTGATTATTTGAACTAAATAGTTCATCGATTGATCGACAACTAAAAAAATCAATAGCTGCAGCCCTATTTCGAATGAACGAATGTTCCCAGTCTAAATGGATTGGGCTTCGACCACCGTCAATGGCAGCCTTAGAGGTACCTGAGACACTATTATGGTGGAAGATTTAGGTAGCAACTTGTTGGTCCCATTTTTTTTTTTTTTATACATTGCCACCTTTTTAAAACGATGTCTCGATTCATGGCAGGAGCATATCGATAACATTTTGGGATGCAAAGTATGAATCACAATTTCGATATTTTGTCACACCCCTAGCGTACACATTTAAAAATCAGTGCTCACTTGTACAAATTACGCAGAAACTATACAACTTGACAGGTATGTAATATGTAGAATTATTCTACTAGAATAAAATGGAAAAATGTAACGACTCTTGTGTAGCCCAAAGTAGCGAATTAAGAGCAAGGGCGTAGGTTTGGTCTCAATATTGGTAGGGACGATATAACAGCATAACCTCCATGTAGACTTTTTGCTTGAGACCGGACATTAATAAGACCAAGCAGATTGGGTGAACGGCGGTTACGGCTACACTTCTCACCAATGTGAACCAAATTAATTGATAGGTTAAACTATTAATGCAAAGACATCAATACAAATTTATTTAACTTTCACACTGCAAATTTATAACGTCTTAATCTGATAATTTTTTAAAAAATCTAGTCGAATAATTTTCTCCATCTTGTTCTGAGTGTTAAAGGCTGGTTAACAGATTAATGCGTCAGATTCTTCCACTTTAAGTAAATATTACTACAGTATTTGTTCTTATTAAGGCCATACAACTTCCAAGTTTTTCATTTTTCACCAAAATCAAGAAAAAAATGCTTTCAAATAATGTTTTGAACAATATCTATTCTTGAATTAAGAACATTTCTGACAAACATGTTTTTTTTTTTTTTTTAAATATCAAATATACACACGTTTTGCTTAAAATAAGTCTGTTAAGCTTATTTCCAGCTAGGTATTTTTCTTATTTCAAGAAATCTGAGTAAAATTTAAGTAAAGTAAAATTTACTTGAAGCATTAGCAGATAATTTCACTTATTAGGGCCCGAGCACTGGGCGTGCGAAGGCCCTATTGTTTTGCAAAGGATTATTATTTTTTTTATTTTTATTTTTTTTCAGGGCAAATGAAAACGGCCAATTTGGAGGCCTGAACATGCGCGAAAAGTCACCAAAATTTGCACATACGTGCGGAAAATTGTAAATTTCGATAATTTAACAACGTTGCAAAAAAATGTCACAAAATGGCTCAGTGGCGCCCCCTTGAAATTTTAAAATTGGCCTATAACATTAGGGTTTGTCAGCGTAGAGCAATGAAATTTGGGGAGTCTATACCTTGTCTAAAACCGCTTCAAAAAAGCATTGGCACCCATATTCCAAACCCAACAGGAAATCGGTTATTTTGGATCGAATATGAAATTTTTATCGATTTACAGGGTGCACATTTGAGACCTTTTCGCCGAGGAAGTTGGTTGGATCATCTTCAAAATTGGTGAGACTGTTCAGGAGACATATGAGATCTTAAGTTTCTAAAATGGTGTGTTTTCATTCACGGGTCTGACCTGGGCGTGGTGCCAAAGTCGGCCATTTTTTCGGCAAAACACCGAATTCAGTAAATGGCTAATAATTCCTTGACACAACTTTCAATCTTTTTCATATCTGCCATGTATATGCGGTATCCCAGCCTGAACACGACTGCATTAAAATATTACCCCTTAGGCCTAGCGCCCCCTAGTGAGAACAGGAAATGCCTTTTTTTACGAGACAGGTTCCTCCTCCAAGGGAAAAAAATCTGTTGACCTCAAACCTGCATCAGGGGAGCCTTAAGACCTGTGTTCAGGTGCCTGATGAAAAATATTGAGGTTTCGTTGAAGCGGAGGGGTCCAAACATGAAAGTGAAAATGATCGTCAACAATTTGTCTCGCAAAATACTTTGAACAGTCGTAACTCAGCAGATATACAACATATCTGCGCCAAACTTCCCATGCTTGTTGAGAGTCATACCCTGAAGGGTCCTGTAGGGGTCATTTGCATCAACTCTACAGTGCCAACTAGTTGCGACAGAAAGGAGTTTTAAAAAAGGCCTTTCCTATTGGGTTTTTTCAACGTAGAGCAATGAAATTTGGGGAGTAGATACCTTATGCCTAACTGCTCAAAAAAGCCTCTTGCACCCATATTCCAAATCCAACAGAAAATCGGGTATTTTGGATCGAATGTGAAATTTCTGTCCATTTCTAGTACAGTTTACATTTGGAGGCCTGGACATGCACGAAAACTCACCAAATTTTGCACATACATGCGGCTTTGTGTGGATTTCGATAATCTTGCAACGTTACAAAAAAATGTAACAAAATGGCTCAGTGGCGCCCCCTTGAATTTTTCAAAAAGGCGTTTCCTATTAGGTTTTTTTAACGTAGCGCAATGAAATTTGGGGAGTCGATACCTTGTGCAAAACTGCTCCAAAAAGTCTCTTGTACCCATATTCCAAACCCAACAGGAAATCGGGTATTTTGGATCGAATGTGAAATTTTTATCAATTAACAGGGTGCACATTTGAGACCTTGTCACAGAGGGAATCAGTTGGATCATCTTCAAAATTGGTTAGACAATTCAGGAGACATATGAAATCTAAACTTTTCAAAATGGTGCGTTTTCATTCATGGGTCTGACCTGGGCGTGGTGCCAAAGTCGGCCATTTTTTCGGCAAAATGACAAATTCAGTAAAGGACTAATAGCTCCTTGAAACAACGTTCAATCTTTTTCATATCTGGCATGTATATGCGGCATCCCACCCTTAACACGAGTGCATTGAAATATTACTCATTAGGCCTAGCGCCCCCTAGTGGGAACAGGAAATGCCTTTTTTACGAAACAGGCTCCTCCTCCAAGGAAAAAAAATCTATTCACCTCAAACCTGCATCAGGGGAGCCTTAAGACATGTGTTCAGGTGCCTGATGAAAAATACTGAGGTTTGGTTGAAGCAGAAGGGTCCAACAGGAGAAGTAAAAATGACTGAAGCCATTTCGTCTCACCACAAGTTTTGAACAGTCATAACTTCTACAACATATCTGCGCCAAACATATCGTGCTTGTTGAGTCATAGTCTGAAGGGTCCTGTAGGGGTCATTTGCATCAACCCTACAGCGCCAACTAGTGGCAATAGAAAGTCACTCATTTTTTAAAATATATGTCCAGTTCTTTTCAGGTTGGTCATTGTAGTTTCAAGACCTTTTAAAATACTTATTTTACGGCTCATGTCCACATGTCTCTGTCTGTTGCTGTGATGACCCTTTATTCGCTCCTTTTTTGTAGTCCTCTGTCCAATAGGGGTTTTTATCTCTTAGGTGTGTGAATGTAAAGAGGCAACTTTCGCGCGTGTTAGGTTCTAATGAGATGATTAGAGAGGATGATCTGCCACCACCCTGACCTGCACACTGTCCGAGTTGCATGACGTCCGAGTTGCGCTAGATTGCGAGGGCCCGTTCAGTCCTGCTTGCAGGCCTAGTTTCTAGTAGATTTACACTGAAAACAAGTTAAGCTTTTTTCTCCATTTTAAGAAGGTGAAGTTTTGCAGTGCATATATATTGGTTTGTTTAGGTGGTACACCGTTCGATTCAAACCTTTGTTTTCAAAAACTACTCAAGAAACATTTTGAAAACTTCCAGAATAAGTGTCTGGATTTTATAAGCAAATTTAAATTCAGCCAAAAATTTTACTCAAGTAAGAGTAGCGTTACTTCAAAATAATATTAGTCAAGTAAGAGTAAAAGTAGTCATCCACATCCACTTCCCCCTTACTAAAGTTGTTTTTTTTTCATATATAACAAACGGTGACAGTGGCAGTCAGATACCATTGTAATTCTCTTCAGGTCATTCATTGTCAGACAGAAGCAGTACGGCACAACGTTACGCTAAAAAAAGTTAAAAATATAAAAATGGCTTACCTCTTTGTCCTCTGAAAGACCATGCCAACCCACCATAATGTTTACTGCATATGAAACGTGAATAGATACGCCGAGCTGGTGTTAAAGTCCGCACAAGTTGATTCGGTCTTCACATTTTTTTCCTCCCGAGTTTTTGGTTTCCGGAAACGTAATGAAGAAAACATCCTTCATGTGTCGTAATGTCTAGAGTCGTTTCTACAAGTTCCAAAAAAGCAATGCGTGATCGGCTTGTTCGTTTTTGAAAGATTACCGGAGAAAAGTAGCACTAATTACGTTGGGTCTATGCGAGGGCGGGTCTATAATGTCCCACTTCGGCTTTACTTCCGCTTTACGATGCGACGTCACGGTCTAAAAATAGCCTGCGTGCAGTATGCCATTCCAATGAGAAAAAAAATACATAAATGAGGCATTATTCGTCCAAAGAGCATTGACGCCCTCTGGTGGTGAAAATAATTCCTAGTTTGAATAGTGAAGACTTCCTTCATAATTACTATTTAGAAATTAAAATGAGCATATATCCGGTTTTCCTTGGTCAATTAGTGCCAAATAAAAACTGGGAAGGAGGTTGAAATCCACACTTTCGAGTCATGTTGGAAGCAGCGCTCACTATCAAATACTTCATTTTTCTACGGTGCTAAAGTCACCACATGATTCAGCAGGCTGGCGTGAAGCTATAACGGCAAGCTTGCGTCTGATTGGTATAATGGAGTCATGTGATTATTTTTGCGACGTCTCATTGCTGTGAACGTGTGTAAATGTCAAGTCATCAGTCAATCAAACTTGCGTTTGAGGGGGGAAAATGGACAAGCACATTCAGCAAGTGAAGAGGGGTCAATGCAAGTCTCAACATATTAAAAGTACTTTAATTCATTTAATAATGGTAGGGTTAATTCTAACCTTACAACATGGGATGACAATTTAAATTATCTATATATTTGAAGTCATTATATAATGCAAATAAGGTTGCGTAAAAGTTGGTGGGGACAATTTAAGCATCCTGAAAAGTTGGTAGTGATATGTCCCTACAGTCCCTATGCAAACCTACGCCCTTGATTAAGAGTAGTGTTTTTTCTTCACAAATCTACTCAAGTAAAAGTAAAAAGTAAATCTTAGTGAAACTACTCTTAGAAATACATTTTTCTCAAAAAGTTACTCAAGTAAATGTAACAGAGTACATGTAAAGCGTTACTACCCACCTCTGGCCGTAACCGTGGGACTACCCGATGCGCAATATTGCCCTCTGGTGGTTGAGTAAGTGTGGCAACCAACCCATGGGCTAAGCAACTCCGTTTTAGGTAATGAACAGTCTACACACGCCTTTTCACGTGTCACGTTTTTGAAAATTGGTCCAAATTTAGCGATAAGATGGGTGCATTCCTGGTGATTTTTTTCACCTGGACTTGTCTTCTTACTTCCTCCCGGCAGATGTCACCCTCGCTCTTCGACATGTCGTCCCCAGCTGACTGGCTGCTCACTCAGTCGCTGCTGTGCTCCACTGGAGGGATGCTCGCAGACCGGCTTGGACGACGACGAGCTCCGTGCTAAGATTTTTTTCCCTCCTCTGTGTGTGGATGTTTTGCGAGGAAAAAATGGCCACCGGCCGGCGGTGAAGCATCAACAGCGGGATTGTCGGACCGAGGCGTCCCGTGAAACCCTATGGATGTACGTGGAGGCCGCCCGCCCGGAGCTAATCGACGCGCCGCCGCTCTCCTCCCCTCTCATTCCGGGCCAAGTGTTTTGCTGTGACCACTACTTGGCTGGTAAGTCCTATGTGCTAAACGGAGGCTAAACAGGGAAGCTAAATGGCTAGCGGGCGGAGTAGCATAAACAAGCCCTGTACCGTCTCGGCTATTTCACTACCCACACCCAATTCGGCCTAAATGTATCTTGTACCTCGTCATTTTTGAAACATAGCGTTAATTATTCATGTTGCGATACCTGCTATCTTATATTTGTTTCGGAATGGGTTTAAATGTGACACTTGGAGATGCTAGCGGGATCAGCTGGGAGCTAACTAACGGACCTCTGTGCACTGAAATGCCGCCTGCAGAGCAATCTCGACCGGGGAGACGTTGTTGGGCTTCCCGGTACCGGAACGGTCGCTACTACGGAGGCGAACGAGCGGCCGGGCATTGACGCGTCTTTGATTTATCAGACGATCATGAGTAGTAGATGGGGGAGGGGTGTTATGGTTACGGTACCGGGTGGCTGGTTCCGTTCGAGAGTGACGTTACAGAGGAAATGACTGGCATTTTAGTCCGTTTACGACGGGCCTCGGTGCGGTTTTATCGCGGTCGCTCGCTGCGGGATTACTACCGGCGACGAGCCGTAGTCTGGTGGAAAATATGTATGCAGCGCAGTAATTTGTAACAAACGTGTCTTGTTGACATGTGTGCCGTGATGGAAACACACATACGTTACCTGTGTGGAATGATGGTCATGGTCAGATATGCCTAACAAGCATATGTGTAGCAAATAGTGATAGTATGTAGGTAATATCAGGTGTTACATGTGAAAGACATGTCTTGATGTTGATCTTTTTGGCTTCCGATCTGAACCGATTTTTTCCCAAATGTTTTGTCAATCCGATACTCATATTTGTAGACCAATAATATTAGGGCTGCAGCTATCGATTATTTTAGTAGTCGGTTAAGCAATGAACTAGTTAGTTCGAATAATCGAGTAATCGGATAAGGAACATAAAAACTTAAAATACCTGATCTCTAGCCTCAAACGGCAGGATCTAAATTCTAAGAACAACAACAAAAGAACAATTGACTAACTTACATGTCAAATGTCCGCTAGTTTAAATGCTGTCAAACTATAAACTAAGTTACGAATGCAATAAAAAAACATTTTCTCAAACAATAACTTAGTTTTTTATTTATGGCTGGATTCAGCCATGTGAAATGAGATACGTCTTATTCATTGTTGCCATTAGAGGGCAGGTTATCCACCCAAATCAATAAAACTAAATGCAAACACTTTCCAAACAAACCATTACAATGACAATTTAAGTAAACGAATACTCGAAGCAGCAAAATTTAATTCAAAATTTTTTCTTATCGAATAACTCGAGTTCATCGATTAATCGTTGCAGCACTAAATAAAATAATACAACCAGTTGATGACAAATCATATTTTTTTGTATTAGAAGTGAGCCCTACTGTTACCTGCTCAAGATATGTTACTATCATTAGTTTCCAAGTAGTCCCGCGCAACGTACATGGTTACCTAGTGGTTTGATCTACAGCTCTCATTTTCAGAGTGTGCGCAGTATTTTTGAACCAAACAAGAGCACACAACAAAGAGCACTGGAGATATGAAGAGCTAAGATGACGAAATATGACGAAGCATATGTAGCGTTTGGCTTTTCGCTGTGACTTTTAATACAGTGGGAGACGAGGAAAGACTGTCTGTTTGACTGTTCAGTCTGTTTACTGAGTCTACAATGTTTGCAGTTAACACCAGGAAGCCAAATCAATTAAGGTGTCACATAAAGACATTAGACCTCAATCACATTGATAAGCCGCTTGATTTATTTTCACCAAAACAACAATTAGCGTGCACTGTGAGCATCATATAAGGTGGCATGCTAAGTTGCTCTGTGCAAACTAACCCCATGACACAGCAAAGGAGCTGATACTGCCTGCAGAAAAAATAAAAACGGTCCCTGTGTTCAATGACACTGTCGTTAACTCTTTCAGCAACATTGACAATGATAGACATATAATCATGTTGGTTTTAATTACTAAATTTTAACTCTTTAAATGTATCCTTAGTAGACGTCCAATCCATTTGAAGTGGAAGGGTTGGTAGCCGTCTTCAATGGCAGCCAATACATTAACAAGGAAAATGCAAAAATATTCTCCATTACTGTCAAGAGAAGAGCAAAATCAGATCAAATCTTAATCCTTTTCCTGAGGTTAGTATCACAATAGCCCCTTTCACAAACATATCCCGGTAAATTCCCGTGTAAAGGTGACGTGGGATTTACTCGCGTCATTGCTTTTATGCATGTAGAGATATCCTGGGAATGACGAGGATTGGACACTTTCACAGACTTGTCCCGTGTTGCCCACTGCCGCTGTCTGTGCGGGGAGGGCGGCTGGCGCGATTTTGTAACCCAGGCATCACGTCATTTTTGGTTAGCATCGGCTGTCACAATGTTGGTCAAATCGTGTTTTGTTCCAGAGCTGGTTGTGGGAGCGTCCCCGACCTGGTAACTGCAGCCAATTCAAGCTCATCAAGACCGTATTTAAGCCCAGGCGGTCCCAGAGAAGGGTGACGAGAAATTAACTTGCTGGGCGCCATTCGACACCTTGTACTCTCGAATTTCGTGCATTTGGTAGCTTGTTCGTCTGCCGCCCTTGTTTGAAATCCCCTACTTTCTGCTGGTATTTGAGTGTACAGTACTACCTCCACATACGATCACTTCAACACACGATATTTTCGACATCCGACGTAAAATTTGACTCGCCATATGTTTCAACATTCGACGACATGCTCTAAATAGGACAATCTATAACATACCACAGTTTCTTTGTTTTCCAGCAATTATTATTGTGGTAACATTGCCAAAGAAATCACCAGCTTCGCCAGGTTTCTAATCATTTATTCCATCAACCTGTGCAACACAACACGCCTAGTGTCCCCCGCAGCAAGTAAACAAAGTGAAATTAAAAAGGCTCACTCTATCAAGTCAGCCACGCGATGCGTTCAGGTACACCAAGCAAACACATTCGCAATATTAGAACTCGGTTTGTTGCATTATTACAGTTATTATTATTATTACTATTATTATATTATTATTCCGATTTTGTTCATAATTTATTTGTTTTGCTCTTTGTAATTGATATTTGCAATAGTAACATCAGTATTTACTAAGAATTTAGTGTAGGTTCGGGCTGTGGAAGGAATTGATGGAATTATAATGTATTCTTATGGAAAAATCCTACTCGACATACAACCATTTCGACTTACAAACAAGGTGGTGGAACTAATTAACTTTGTATGTAGAGGTACCAATGTATTTATTTTGTTGTTTTTATCCCCGTCGACCTACTGTCACGGACCTATTGTGTTATTCCCCACTTTCCGCGATCGCATGTATTTTTGTTTGTACTTAATAAACCCTTAAACGCCTCCGTCCGTTGTTTTTTGCTTTGAGGTACAACCTTGTTTCCGCAGTTGCGGACGCTAACATCGGCAACAAAATAAACTGCACATTTCCAAAGATGCACGATGGACTCTCTTCCTCGGCTCTACGATCCAGTAGCAATTTAATTTCGTTATGTTTTCAGTTTAATTTAGCTACTCTAGCTTGCTATGTTGATAATTGCGATGTTTGTTTACCGCTTTTAGTGAAACTGCAAAGAAAGAGGAAGTGACGATCGGCCTGCCATGATATTTACGTCATGAGCCATCTTGTTATGACCCGGGAATTTAACGCTTGCTTTCACATACGCCTCGTTGCGGGAAATTCCCAGACATTATACTAAGACGCGACCCGTGAAATGTCCACGTAATCTCCGTGTCAGCAAACCCGGGAAATTGTGTTCACATACAAGGTCATTTAAACAGTATTCTGGTGTATGTGAAAGGGGCTCAATTGTATTGTATTGTGAGGCACCCAGAATTTCCCACCCCTATTAGACGTATAGCAAAGATGCGTCACACATGGTGTAACAAAAACATTTGATTTATATGCACGTGGTAGAAACACAGGTCTAGTAAAACATCTGCTGTTACACGTACAATAACATGACATATATAATAGAGGAACATGACAGATTACGATTGTTTACCTTTGCTAGAAACGTTGTGTTACAAGTGGATTATGAAAATACTTTGTGGTACAATGATGTAATGCATACAGCACAATAATTACACTTTAGTGGTGTAATAAGTGACACACACACATGATGCAATACATGTGTGAAACATACAAAGCCTTATAATGCGTTACATGTATGAGAAACACAATGACAGACTGCATGTTCAACAGAAACCTAATGACAGGCTGTACGTTAAACAAAAAAGTAATGACCGGTTACAAGTGTGCGTGGGATATGTAGACTTGAGTCACGTGATGCTTTGTTGACGCAGCACACTCAATGCAAACTTCCCTCGCGTTGTAGGTCTACGCAGTCACACTCTGAGCGAACTGCTGCTTTTTGTGCTTCTTGAGAAGAGGCAGCCATAAAAGCATGAGGGAAAAAAAATTAATTAGCGCCCAGGGGAGCTCCTTGTCCCACTCGTCACCAGAGAAGGGCAAGAAAAAACATCTTCCATGCTGCAATGTGCTTCTACTCTGAGTGGTGTATATAATTTTTTTTTTTTTTGCATTGAGTTGTGAGCAACAGTTTGACATCAGGGTTTCACCCAGTGCTTTATAAGCCTGGCGGGCCGCCTGGCTTTTCCAGCCTTATTCGCTAGGCTAAAACAGTGTTACAAAATAAAGTATACAAATTACATATATTAACTAGTGATGCACAATAATACATTTTTCAAACCATACCGATAACCGATCATTTCCTCCTCATTCCAACTGATAACCGATAATGTCAAGCCGATAATTCTATTAAAAGATTATTGTAAAATTTTAAAATATACACAAGAGAAAATATTACTGTGCAAAAAATTAATGCATATTGCTTTATTTATATGCTTTTTTTCAACATCAAATGTGAACAAGTTGTAAATTCCAACATCTAAATAAAGACAGATTGTCTGACATTGTGTAATGGTAAACCTTTGGGAACAATTACTTACAGAGTAAATACCTAAATTGCACAAAAATGCCTTTAAAATTAAGCCATTCCTAACATATAACGTTACTTCACTGCAAAAACACCTCCTTAAAACTAGTTAAATTCCCTTGTTTTCAGTGTAAATCTATTGGAAATAAGGGAAATTATTTGACAGCGCTTCAAGAATATTTCACTCAGATTTCTTGAAGAAAAACAGCTCGCTGAAAATAATCTTAACAGCCTTCTTTTAAGCAATAAATTGTTATACTCAATCCTAAAAAACTTGTCAGAAATGTTCTTTTTTCAAGAATAGGTCTGGTTCAAAACATTATTTGAAAGCAATTTTTTCTTGATTTAGGTGAAAAATTACTTTTTTTTTTTTTTTTTTTTTTTAAAGATGTATGGGCTTAATAAGGACAAATGGCAATATTTACTTCAAGTAAGTGGAACAATCTGGCGCATTCATCTGTTAAATAGTCTTTAACACTCAAAACAAGAAGGGGAAAATTATTTGACTAGATTTAAGAAGAGTGATCTGATGAAGACGTCATAAATTTACTGCGCACTGAATGCATTACTGACTGGCTGAGTTCTTTGTGAGTGTGGTTTGGTGCATGTTGAAATTATCATCTAACCACTGTGCCGTCATGATAAGCATGCTTACTTGACATCACTTCTCCAAATGTCCGTGGTGAAACTGATGTGATCGGCATGTTTTTCATGAAGAATGGTGGTCGTATAAACTGCATTATTTTTTCATCCGGGGCTTAGGCTCTCGGGTCACTTCGGTCTCTCATCCGGCATCCCCTCCCGCCTGTGCCATTCAGTCTGTCCGGTCGCCAAATTAGCACCCGTGCAAGGTCTCTGTCTGGCTGTGGTGCTCGATTAGTTGAACCGGAGATGAGTGATGGCAGCAGCTACGTTCGTACCGGATGTTTGCCCGCCGCGGCGTATTCGGGGCCTGGCTTTGCTCCGGACGGAGGCGCGCGCCTCGCGTCCCGAACGCCGTGGGGGAACAAACGAGAAATCGGAGTGTTCGCCGGAGGTCCCACTGCCGGGGAACCGGGCTCGGCCCACCTGCCCGCCCTGCCTAGGACGAGGCGGCCTGCCGGACCGGCCAGAGTGGCGGGCTCCGTCGGAAGACGGCTACTTGTTGACTATTGGTCTCGTGCTGGTGTTTAGCCTTAGATGGAGTTTACCACCCGCTTTGGGCTGCATTCCCAAACAACCCGACTCCGGGAAGGCCGCAGCGTCTCTCCATCGTCACAAGCCCCGTAGTTTCGCTTAGTTTATGTGTGTTTAGCTTTAGCATTCGTGCTAGCAGCAGCCTAGTATTCATTCCTAAAATCTTTGTGACGCAGTTTTTAAATAGCTGATCGGGTTAGTGGTGTTGAATGAGGACGCTTTCTTTCTGCCTTGTGGAACTTATGCAGTGCATGTTTTGCAGATGGCGAGAGCGTCGTTTGTTTCATACAGGGAAAAATCAACCCACGCTAGGGAGAGAGCAGCCATGATATCGCCTTAACCCTGTTCTGTAACGCCGCCTCCTCTATGACTCCATACTCCTCAACCCCTCCTCCCTCAGGGGCTTCAGAGAGAGGAGGGGTTGAAGAGGCGGCAGTGGAGAAGTTGATAAAACTGTTTCGGTTGCGCACATTTGGAGGCTAAATCAAGTATATAATTATTGGATTGCATTATTGGTTGAATTTTATTTTCATCTGGATTATCTGTGTGACGTCATAACTGCCATTATCGGCCGATATTATCGTGCATCTTTAACATTAACTTTGTCTCGTGATAAATTTGAAAGCGTTACATCTTATGGGTTGTATGTAAACAAACCGGTCCCAGCTTTTTGCCATTGAACTGAATTCTATTGTGTATTTGTTTGTTAAAACTCTTATTTTTAGACTGTGCCTTTTTGTAAGAATCCACATTTAAGTATTACTAATAATAGAGGTCGACCGAAATATGGGCTGGCCGACACATGGCTTATGGTGTTTACGAGATTTTGCAAGGGAATTTAGCGGAACAAGTCAGGTTCAGTTTTTATACACCTTTTTTTATAGAGCAGTCACACATGTATATAATAAATCACCAACTATGTAAAGTCATGGTGCCACTCTGAAGGTACAAAGAAAGTGAGTCTGAGTTGTTCTGCCAACCTTAGGAACGCTAATTTCCTTTGTTAAATTTTGAAAGCGCCATAATATGTTTTAATAAAATACTTGTGTTTTATTATTAAAACTGAGCCACATCAGAGGGATCAAAGAGCTACATGTGGCTCCGGAGCTGCGAGTTGCTGACCCCTGCACTCGGCCAAATTAATCCTTTAAATCTCAGGTCATCATTGTAATTTTGAAGCTGTTGAAGCATTTAAAAAATGCTTTTCATAATGTACATGCTTTAAAAAAAAAAAGTATATCGGCCTCAAATATTGGCTTACAAAATCGCCTTTGCATATCGGCAATTGGCTGAAAATTTTTGGGGGGATAACGGTATCGGGATTGGCCTTTGAAAATCCCATATCGGTCCACCTCTAGTTGATAAATTGCTTTAAATGATAATACACTAAAAGGCAGTTTATTTTTAAAAAACAATTCAACACAACGTACTTATAAAGTGCGTTATTTCACATGCAAATCAGCAAGACGCATTTAACAAATGGAAATAAAAACTAGGAAAATAATGATCATAATTTCAAAATCCCTGTCATCTTAACTTGTCAGCTGCCATTGACTGCCATTCACGTCTAATCCATTTGAAGTGGGAGCGTTGGCAGCGAATGAACGAATGTTCATTCTCGCTGCTAGCCTCCCAGTTCAAATGAATTAGACGTCTACTAGTGAGAAACTCATTTAAAGAGTTTTAATTTTTAAGAGCCACATGATTGGACATCTAAAAATGCCAATAGCACAGATTTATTTTGATTTCGGGGAAACGTTGGACATACAGGTGTTTTATGGTGGCAGTTAAATCATATCAGATTTAGTAGTTAGTTGAGAATCACTGCAATATCGTATACTTCGGGTTTGTTTAAGAATCAGTGGAGATTTTACCTCCAATCTCTAGAAGACACCCTCAGGGGCTTTGTAACTGGTTTCTCCGGAGCTTCCTGCTTTTATTTTTTGAAGATGTATCAAATCATTATTACAACTCACCATGCTGCCGGTAGCAAGATAGTTAAGCAGGTGAGCTGATCCCATTTGCTCCCCTGTCTGTGAAACCGTCGGGACTTTTGACTTTGAGAGCAGGGACTTGGCTCAGGCTTAAAGGAATAACCGCCATTTTAAGGGCGTTATGGGCGAATTCCAAGTTCGCGTGTCTTTGAGGCAAAGACAGAAACAAAGAGCAGAGCTTCAACAAAAGCAATGACAGTATTTCTTTACTTGCTTGAGGGCTTGCTTCCAAGTAGAGGTCTGTAATGACACTCTCGGTCTGAGACTGAGTGACCGTTTCTTTACTTTCACAGTATTTTCTACGCCGAAGTCCTTCTTCTGTGTTTTCACATATTTCAAGATTACAGGGAATCATTTTTCCATGAGGTGAATTAATCTAATATAATTCAAGTCGCATGTTCCGCTTCGTGTAAAAATGAAGTGGTAGCAGACGGTCCCAATTTTGGAATACTTTCACATAAGCACGTATCGACGTCACCTCTTTTATCCTAGTCTACCATTACTCGTCAAAACAGATTGTCATGTCCCTGCACATAGTAAAACATAAGACACTGCCACTGGTGCACTTTCAATCACTTTATCGAGTAATAAAACAAACATTTACAGTAACAAGCATTTTCATATACAAACTGCTAGTGGTAAAAACTAACAAATTTTGTCACTCAACACGTAACTCAATCTGCACTCTGGTTCACTAATATCCATGTCACTCACTCACTTAATGTATTTGTATTTTTATCAAACTTTTTATTAATCCAGATTAGTGCCGCAACGATTAATCGATTAACTCTAGTATTCGATTAGAAAAAAATATTCGAATTAAATTTTATTGCTTCGAGTATTCGTTTAATTAAAGTGGCGTTGTAATGGTTTATTTTGAAAGTGTTTACATTTGGATCAATTATAAAAAAAAACATAATATCGCTTTTCATTTTTATGCTGATGACCTGCAGCTTTATCTGCCCTTGAGACCTAACAAAGAAACTGCTCTTGCTAAATTGATGGGGTGCATATCTGATGTGAAGCAGTGGCTTGCACAAAACTTTTTACACCTTAACGAGAGCAAAACTGAATTTATTACTTTTGGCACACCTTCCATGATGAAAGCCCTTGAGCCCAACTCTGGCGCTCCGGCTGACATTTTTAAGACACACGTTAAAAATCTCGGAGTGATATTCGATAGCAGGCTTAACTTTGGAAAACAGATTAGTTCCGTTGTAAGAGCAAGTTTTTTCCAGCTTCGTCTCTTAGCCAAAGTGAAGCCTTTTCTTAGTCGCCACGACCTTGAAAAAGCAATTCACGCTTTTATAAGTTCAAGGCTGGACTACTGCAATGCACTTTATGTTGGCCTACCCAAGTCCTCGATCTCTCGGCTGCAACTTGTTCAAAATGCTGCTGCTCGATTTTTAACAGGTACACCTAGACGTGAGCATATTACCCCCGTGCTATCATCACTCCACTGGCTTCCAGTCCATTTTAGAATTGATTTCAAACTTTTACTGTTTGTTTTTAATTCTATTAATGGCCAGGCTCCATCTTATCTATCGGAAATTTTAACTTTTCGTAACTCTGGCAGGACTCTTCGCTCGACCGGCCATCTTCTTTTAGATGTTCCAAGGTCAAAACTTAAACAGTGGGGAGACCGATCCTTTGCGGTTGCTGCCCCCAGGCTGTGGAACAGCCTTCCCCCCGAAATCCGTACCACCACGGATGTAGGTCTTTTTAAGTCTCGGCTAAAAACACACCTTTTTAGACTCGCCTTTTACAAAGATTAGGATAGCCTGGTTTTATTAGCTTAAGGGCTTTTTTAATGTTTTTTCGATTCTACCGGTTTTATTGTTTTGCTTGCTGGAATGTTATTGCGATGCGCTCTTTGTTTTATTTTATTTTATTTTTTTTTAAATGTCATTGTATAATATTTTCCTGCCTTTTATTTATCTTGAGCCAGGTTTTGTTGTAAAGCACTTTGAGGGCCTTTCGGGTTTTGTAAAGGGCTATATAAATAAATTTTGATTGATTGATTGATTGACATTTTGTTTTATTGATTAGGGTGGATACACTACCCTCTTGTCTGCCTTATTTCGCATGGCTGAATCCAACTGCTCCCTGTTAAGACCAACATAGGTTTTTGTTTGAGCTAATGTTTTTTATGCATTCATAATTTTGTTTATAGCTATGTTTGGCTGTTTATTGTGGGAATATGTGTCTGAACTATTTGTTAAGAGCATTGTACAAAAAAGTTGGCATTTTATAGCATTTAAGCTAGCGGACTTTTGCTATTTAGGTTAGCCAACAGTTCTTTTGCTGTACATAGATCCTAATTTTTTTGTATACTGTCCCAGGCTCAGCTCAGGTATTTTCATTTTTCATGTTCCTTATGCGAATACTCGATTATTCGAACTAACTAGTTCATCGATTAATCGACTACTAAAATAATTGATAGCTCTAGCCCTAATCCAGATAACACAATTGAGAAGAAACTTAGATTAGCATGGTGAGGGTTAGACAATAAGGGAAATTCACTGGCCCACTATCAAAACCACTGGCCCAGGTCAAATTAGACTGTCGTTATGACGATATTATTTTTTCCGTAGTCAGGCGGATGAATTATCACATGTTAAAATCACAAAGATGAACAACCAGCGTCTGCTTTAACTAAAACTACCCAAACATTTATAGGTTTTCATATTTCAATGAGGATAGCATGCAAACAGTGACAGAAGGGGAAAAAAGAGTGAGTAAACCCTCTGCCTAAGGAGACTCAAAGAGCAATTGAAACCAATTTTTACCAAACAATTTAAGTTGCTTAAGTTGTGTGTGCCCAATCGCTGATGAGAAGTTTAAAGCTGCCCTAACCACTACAAAACACACACTTGGTAAAAATTGTCTTGATGAGAAGCATCGTCTGATGTGCATCATGGCTCAGTCAAAAAAGCTGTCTGCGATCAAGGACCGTTGATTTGTAGAAAGCTGGATAAGGATACAAAACCATCTCTAAAAGTCTGGATGTTGAAGGGAAAAGAAACCGTCATCGCACACACCATATAATTGTTTGCATTAGTCTAACTCTAACACATTCATCTAACTATTGTTTAACCCTTTAAGGTCTGGGCCTATTTTGTCTGATTTTGCATGCCTTTGAAGTTGCCTTTATATTTCAAAGAAATAATTGTTTACGATGGCCTGGTTTGGTCCCTTTTTTTTGTGACACCTTGAACTTCATGTCCAAACTGTTGTTTCCTTCACTGACCAATTATAAATCATCATTTTGGGCCCCAAAAGACCAAAAATTCTAAAATCGTTTTGTCAAAATGTTTAATATTGATGTCCAATTGACAGCCAAACATGCGTAACGAACCGTTTTGAAACTTTGTAATATTTATTCAACATGTTAGGATGAATATTCAACCAAAAAAAATTAGAATTAATAGTCTTATATTTGACAATTCAACATAAACAACAGGTATAGCCAGAGGCGTTTTTTGCCTTTATACATGCTCTAGTCAAAACAGGTTATATACAGCAGACCGAACAGTGAAAAAAAATATACCATCTAACACAAAAAGTGTTTAGAGGCCATCTCTTTATGAGTTTAGGTATTGCGGCCCATCACCTGATAAAAACTATGTACACACAATCAAGCTTCTTGAACACACATTTATTTACACAAATTGAGAAGACTGTGGGGAAAAAAAAAATATATATATATATATATATATAACTTTGGGGGAAAAAAAGTATTTTCAAAAATATTTACAATAAACAAGTTAAATTTTTTTCAGGCATGCCACTCCGAAAAGCAGTTTCGTCCTGGAATTCGACACAGGGTGACGTCACACAGCCCACACTTCCATGGGGTGTCGGTCCTCTTTCCACCCTTCCACCCTTCCATTTTCATTTCACTTTACTTTCATTGTCACTATAAATGTACATGAAAAAAAGTCAGTATTTATGAAAATAATAAAGTATAAAATAAAAATATATACAGCAATAAATAATAATGGAAATCTATATGTATGACAATAGGAAGAATACCATAGCTGAATATGTGCTACATCCCTAATCTTCATATAGAAAGAAGATCACCACAATTATAAATTCCTGCCTTGGATACACACAGTGCACGTACGACTTTGATCTGATATGCACAGTTTATGATTATATACACAAACACACACTTATATTGCATCAAAATTAACTTTGTCTTGCAATATCAAAAGAAACTTTTAAAAGAAACTTTTTCAGCATAAAAAAAAAAAAAAAAAAAGTGAGTTTGCTTACCTCTGCTCGTCGATGGCGTCACCCACGTGTTCAAATCCGTCACTATCTTCACTCGAGGACTCTTCTGAAGAAGACGATGATGACGAATTTGGACCATCCTCTTCCTCAAGTTGATCAAAAAGCACAATTGCTTGCGCTAAATTTAGTTTTCCGTTCATTCTCAAAGTCACACAAAGTCGCTGCTCGATCCAAACGGCCGTCGCTCGCCACCTCGCTGCTTCAGAACACTCCTCCCTCTCGTTCGGTGGAACCTCGCACGGCAGTTATATTTATTTTTTAAAAAAACGCATTTTGTGCTTCTACTGTGACTTCGAAAGGGTTTGTTTGATTTGTGTTTTTTTCATGGAGCTTCCGTTTTGAAAAAGGACAAGAAATGATGGAAATATAGACATAAACAAATGATCCATGCAGTGATTTAATGTTTTTTTGAGAGGACAATAAAACTATAAAACTTAAATGACAATATCTCACGTTTTAGTTGGTCGATTGACTTCAAATAATAACGAGAGTAAACCGCAAATTCCGCACTTTAAAACGAGACCAACCAACGGCATGTGGGTGACGTAATCAAAACGTGAGGGCGCTTCAAAGACAACGTGCGCTGAGGACGCGCCGTCGCGTCCTTCGACTCTCAAGGGTTAAGCAGACTCCACTACATGCCCTTTGACACAATAAAGTGAATCACCTTATCCGGGCTAATGAGGGGGAGATGAGAAAAATGGTACAGTTTCTCGTAGGCACCGTCTAACTGTTTGCATTACTCTAACACACGTAATATAATTAATCAGGAAATAGTATCGTTTTCATATTTACTGTAGGACTGCACTACTAATATAAAATAAATAGCACACCATAGTTTAATGAGAAGAAAGAGAAGAGATACACAATGCCGTCTCATCACAGAAGCCGAACGCGTGCGTCACGAACAAGATTGACGCACCAACTCTTGCAATCTGCTCTCCCAGCAAACTCCAAAGACAAAGCGCTTTGTCCCAAAACAAGTAGAGATAGCCCGGACAACAAAGGTCATAGCGGGCGTCCCATCCGCGCACGAACCTAAGCCGCCCAAAACCGGCCACAGAGGGGAAGACCCAAAAGCAACGCCCAGACACACCTTCGGACACACCTTCGACACGGCCCGCTCCACCAAGGACTTTAAAAAGACTGAACACTGAGATAACACAGATTTTGCTGCTCGGAAACATGTAGCCTTGTTTTGGATCCAGAATTGTCCCTATCCCCATATATATGACGTTCTATAGATGATGGTTTCTTATCCCTTCAATGTTCATCAATCGACAGTCAGAAAATTGTCTACAAATGTAGAGAGTTTGGCACGGTTGCTTCTCTCCCAAGGAGTGTCCGTCCACCAAAGATGATGCCAAGAGTTCAGCACAGAATCCTCAGAGAGGTAAAAAAGAACACTAGCGTGTCTGCTATTGACTGACAGAAATCACTGGCAGTCTAATATCTCTGTGCACACATCAACTATATGTAAAACGATGGCCAAGAATGGTGTTCATGGAAAGACTCCACGGAGGAAGACACTGCTGTCTAAAAAAAACATTGTTGCTCGTTTAATGTTCGCAAAAAGGCACTCGGACACTTCACAGAGGTTTTGGCAAAATATTTTGTGGACTGATGAAACCAAAGTTGAATTGTTTGGGAGTAACACACAATGTCATGTGTGGAGGAAAAATGGAACAGCTCACCAACATCAACACCTCATCCCCACCGTGAAGCATGGTGGAGGGAGCATCATGAATTGGGGTTGTTTTGCTGCCTCAGGGCCTGGATAACTTGCAATCATTAATGGAAGAATGAATTCAAGGTTTATCAGGATGTTTTGCAGGAAAACCTGAGGCCATCTGTCAGAGAGTTGAAGATACCAAGAGGATTGATGCTGCAAAAAGACAATGATCCAAAACACAGAAAGTAAATCAACTTTGGAAAGGTTTCAGAAGAACAAAATACACGTACTGGAGCGGCCAAGTCAAAGTCCAGACTTGAACTACATTGAGATGCTGTGGCATGACCTAAAGACAGCGATTCATGCAAGACATCCCAGAATTCTGACTGAACTACAACAGTTTTGTAGAGAGGAATGGGCCACAATTAGTCCTGATCGATGTGCCAGACTGATCTGCAGCCACAGGAAGCGTCTGGTTGAAGTTATTGCTGCCAAAAGGGGGAGGGGGGGCACAAAATATTCAATGTGATGGTTCACTTACCGTAATTTCCCGAATATAAGGCGCACCCGTGTATAATGCGCACCCCAAATTTACTTGTAAAATCTAGGGAAAATTATTGTACCCGTTTATAACGCGCACCCTAATTTTAGAAGAAAACAGAGCTTGTGTACAGATACAGAGATGTCATTTTACTGACTGGTGAAACACAGCACAAGCATAGCACATTGGTAGTTCAAAACATTACCGTAAACTGACAATATTTACGGTAATAATATGATTTGACAACTTCTCCAACTTACCAGAATCTAGGAGAAAACAAAACAGACGTGACTTTTCTTTTAAAGGCTGCTGTATAACTTGCTCGTTTCCTCATGATGAATAAATTTTTTTTTCCATGGATTGATACGGTAAAATGAAAGTGAGAACGTAAGTCGGAAATCCGTGAGAGCTCATAGCTGTCAACTCGACAGTAACAAAAGGAACTATTGTTATTTGGGTTTGAGTTTCCCGAGGGACCGATATAGTTGACGGACATAGGAAGTGTGTGTCCTTACATTTGTTATAGTCCGAATTGCGGAGCTGCAATAAACGTCGACTCAAATGAGTTTAAGAAACTAAATTCTGTGCTTTATGAAGAGTGAAAAAAGCAGAATTTAACACAGACGAAATCATTCGGCCGATTAGAGTGAAGTATTACCGAAACAAAACGGTGACGTCACGTACCGTAATGGTCGGCAACGGGTCGCCGCATACGTTTCTTCAACACAACGTGGCCGTGTCAATGAAAAAAAATCGGTTTATATATATATATATATATGTAATACATACATATTTCTGTCTCCATCCATGTACCCGTTTATAATGCGCACCATGAGTTTACAAGTTGATTTTGGGGAAAAAAAGTGCGCGTTATATTCGGGAAATTACGGTACTTATTTTTCCCCCTTCCCTTCCCCCTTCCTTTGCATACAATCCTCATTAAAATATGAAAACCTATACGTTTGGGTGGTTTTAGTTAAGGCAGACACTGTTTTTTCATCTGTGTGATTTTGACAAAGATCAGATCACTTTTTGACAGATTTCACAGATTTGATGTTGATTTTATGCAGAAATGTGAGAAATTCCAGAAGGTTCAGATACTTTTTCATTCCACTGTAATATGTGTTAGCTGCACTCCTGAAACAGAAACCAATTGAGAAGTGTTACAAGTGTATCAAACCCCTTTTATCATTTCAAGTCCATGTCTAAACGTAGAAGCAACAGTTAAATCCTAATGAGTCTTGTGATTGTTACACTAGGTACCTAAATACTGTGACACACATTTGGTCTCATAAGTGACATTTCAGCTTTTTTAGTACACATTTGACAAAAATCGCAAGTGCCGTTTTCACAAAGTACTTTACGTGCTTCACCCCCATGTTTTTCTACCTAAATGGCCCATTCCTCTGGGCATATTGGTCACTTGCCTCTACCCGTTCTTCTTCCAAAGCCACGTGCACCCCTGCGGTGTCAGGGGGGGATCAGCTGCACCAGTCTCTACAGGACGCAGACACACACACACACACACACACACACACACACACACACACACACACACACACACACACACACACATACAGTACGCGTACACTTATACGCACACAGTCACACAGCGGGCCGACTGGCAAACAAAGCCACTGGCACTGCCATGCTTCTCTCCTTCTCACGCCTTGGCGAGGGGAAGGCATGACACCGCCGTCACCACCGCCTTTCCTTGTCGAAGAGATATCGTGGAAGGAAGGGAAGAGAAGTCCGAGTCTTTAAAGAATAAATATACATGTTGAGATGCTGGCAGGACACAGAGAAAACAGCAGGTAGGGGGAAAAACAACAACCTGTCTCCGCAGCGACAGTAGTGTTTACTGCGGTTGCGGTCCGTGTCTGCCATGTTTTTTTTTGTTTTGTTTTTATCGCTTGTTCCGTTCGCCTACGCCGCACCCATTAACATTAGTCCTACATTAACATGGATGCAGCGATGCCCGGGAGATGGTCAGTGTCAGCAGCCTGGCAGAAAGGAAACAGACACAAACCATGACGATGATGATTTGCAACATCTTAAAGACGGGCGAATCGTTGTAAAGAGGAGCAACTGGTTCACTGTTTCCTAGACAGCCGTGTGTTGTGTTTTTAGTGGAGTTACAGTTAAGACTAAAATGGTGGCATTAACTGACCACCATTTACTAAAGTTACAAAGAAGTAGGCAATTTCAGAATCATCTTCATGGTGCCATTAAGTTAGAAACAGACAAGGATTTCAATTTCACACTGTGCAACTTTTCAAATCATGATCATCTCAGGAGTCAATAATAATGTTGCTTTGTTTGCTGTTTGCTCAAGTCGAACAATAAAAAAAAAACAACAAAAGACAAGTTTCACTGAGTGCAATAACATTTGTACAATGTATTGAATCAAATAAGCTACTGCTGTTCGAATGGACCCATCACAAAACTACGCTGCCAAATCACAGAAGTCTGACACCTAGCCGTAGAGTTGCATAGGAATACTGTGTGGTCGTGATTCAAAACATATTTTTTTCAAACTTTAAAACAGCAAAAACCCGGTGCTTTAACACTATGCATGGGGTACCTGTAATTCCGACACCAGGTACACTGAAAGATTGGGGGGAGGATTTTTTTTTGTAGCTTTTCAGAGGTGAAAAGAAGGCTTGCAAAATACACGCTATGGATAAGGCTCTGTTGCTGACCACGTAAATAATTGAATGTCAAGACAGTCACGCAAGGACACTTATACAGTGCCTTGCAAAAGTATTCGGCCCCCTTGAATCTTGCAACCTTTCGCCACATTTCAGGCTTCAAACATAAAGATATAACATTTTAATTTTTTTGTCAAGAATCAACAACAAGTGGGACACAATCGTGAAGTGGAACAACATTTATTGGATAATTTAAACTTTTTTAACAAATAAAAAACTGAAAAGTGGGGCGTGCAATATTATTCGGCCCCTTTACTTTCAGTGCAGCAAACTCACTCCAGAAGTTCAGTGAGGATCTCTGAATGATCCAATGTTGTCCTAAATGACCGATGATGATAAATAGAATCCACCTGTGTGTAATCAAGTCTCCGTATAAATGCACCTGCTCTGTGATAGTCTCAGGGTTCTGTTTAAAGTGCAGAAAGCATTATGAAAACCAAGGAACACACCAGGCAGGTCCGAGATACTGTTGTGGAGAAGTTTAAAGCCGGATTTGGATACAAAAAGATTTCCCGAGCTTTAAACATCTCAAGGAGCACTGTGCAAGCCGTCATATTGAAATGGAAGGAGCATCAGACCACTGCAAATCTACCAAGACCCGGCCGTCCTTCCAAACTTTCTTCTCAAACAAGGGGAAAACTGATCAGAGATGCAGCCAAGAGGCCCATGATCACTCTGGATGAACTGCAGAGATCTACAGCTGAGGTGGGAGAGTCTGTCCATAGGACAACAATCAGTCGTACACTGCACAAATCTAGCCTTTATGGAAGAGTGGCAAGAAGAAAGCCATTTCTCAAAGATATCCATAAAAAGTCTTGTTTAAAGTTTGCCACAAGCCACCTGGGAGACACACCAAACATGTGGAAGAAGGTGCTCTGGTCAGATGAAACCAAAATTGAACTTTTTGGCCACAATGCAAAGCGATATGTTTGGCGTAAAAGCAACACAGCTCATCACCCTGAACACACCATCCCCACTGTCAAACATGGTGGTGGCAGCATCATGGTTTGGGCCTGCTTTTCTTCAGCAGGGACAGGGAAGATGGTTAAAATTGACTGGAAGATGGATGCAGCCAAATACAGGAAAAAAAGAAAACCTGTTGGTATCTGCACAAGACCTGAGACTGGGACGGAGATTTATCTTCCAACAGGACAATGATCAAAAACATAAAGCCAAATCTACAATGGAATGGTTAAAAAATAAACGTATCCAGGTGTTAGAATGGCCAAGTCAAAGTCCAGACCTGAATCCAATTGAGAATCTGTGGAAAGAGCTGAAGACTGCTGTTCACAAACACTCTCCAGCCAACCTCACTGAGCTCGAGCTGTTTTGCAAGGAAGAATGGGCAAGAATGTCAGTCTCTCGATGTGCAAAACTGATAGAAACATACCCCAAGCGACTTGCAGCTGTAATTGGAGCAAAAAGTGGCGCTACAAAGTATTAACGCAAGGGGGCCGAATAATATTGCACGCCCCACTTTTCAGTTTTTTATTTGTTAAAAAAGTTTAAATTATCCAATAAATTTTGTTCCACTTCACGATTGTGTCCCACTTGTTGTTGATTCTTGACAAAAATTAAAATCTTATATCTTTATGTTTGAAGCCTGAAATGTGGCAAAAGGTTGCAAGGTTCAAGGGGGCCGAATACTTTTGCAAGGCACTGTACCTATTAACATTAGCTTGCTAACATTGCTAGCAGTCTGCCTACTTGTTTACTAGCCTGTCACTACACAAATAGAATAAAATATAACTAATCTAAGCTGTCCAGACCCAGCACTAAAAGGCCAAAAAAACACCACAAACTTTCTTTAAAAAAAGGAAGATGCACTTAATTTTGGTCACGGAAGCACACAAAGAAAAGTTCTACTCGCGCACACACTTAGCATTTGGCTCCGGTCAACTCGAATGCACGCCGCTCTGTCAACGTTGAGCATTTATTTATGTCATATTCTTGTTGCACATGAATGTTTATGATGTAAGTTGTTTATTTAATAACTCTGGATAATATTGAGAATCCAACTGAATTTAAAAGACTGCTTATTCATTGCCACAAAAGCTTCGGGAAAAAAATCTGACAGAACACATGACGTAATGTTACTAAGTAGCTAACATTATCGCTAGACAGATAGGACTGTGGGATTTCTCGTTTTTAAGTTGCGAGTGGTAGCATTTCGTGTCAATTATAATAATGGTATCCTCTCTGTAAAGTTTAATACCATGGACATACTGCTCTACTGCATACTGCAACCCTCTCTGTCTGCTCCTAGACGAAATAAATTTAAAAAAATAAAGCAACAAAAAACGTTTCAATTAAAAAAAAAAAAAAACAGGTCTCCTGACAGCTGTGGCACTGGAAATTCAGAAATTTGAACTCCCGCCATCATTAATAAATCGTTGGTTCACTCATTCACTGTCACTGACAGAATTTGACAGAGCCTTGAGTTGACAGAGTTTTACAAGGAGGCAGGGCTTCGTAATAGGTCCATTAGCAATATATTCATACCATTTGATTATTTTGTTGCTTTGTGAACTTTGGATTTTTTCCCCTATAGATTTTCAGTCTTTTTCACTTGATGTTGTTCAGCTAAAAAGTAAGTCACTTTGCCTTATTTCTAATCATGTGATTGTATCGTGACAACAGTTGTATATTTTAAATTCTAGTACAGCCTGAAAATATCACCTTTGTTTTTGTTGAATTTTTGGCAAATCCGTTGTTGAGCTTTCATATGAGCCACCCGTGGATTTCAAAACTAACTTTTGATTGTGATTTGGATCTGAAACCCGCATTCAGATGAGGGAAAGCAAGAGTATTGGTAAACTGACTATTTTGAAATTTAGTTATGATCTCTGAAATTCTGGGACATGAGCCCCTTTACAACAGGGGTTGAAGTTGGAATTTGTCAGCTTCCAACGTAGCGTGAGAAACTTTTTCCCAGCTCGCAGCCATGTTAGGTACAGATGCGGGACCGGGGTGTTTTTTGTCAACTGACAAATTTGTAAGCCTTTAGAGATAGCATCAAGAGACACTTGCACACTTGCCAACTTGTTTCTGGATAAGATACCAATGCGGGACAGAAGCTTTATGGGGATTTTTTTGGTCATCTGGTGAATTATTTTTTTCTAGCTCATTCCACGCTTAAGACATTAGCAGGAAAACATTGGTTTGGTTTTCTCGAATTTGTTGTAAAGCCGCGTTGATGCAGTAGTTCCAGACTAGCACAATGTCATGCAATTGAGTTTTGCATTGGTTCTTAGTAGTGTTTTCTTAATATTAAGGTTCCTCTGTGCTTATCTCAAATACAAAGTGATGCCATATTTTTAATGTGACCATACTTGATACTTGAGCAGTATATTCGTTTGTTGCAGTAAATGTTTGGATTGCAGTTGAAGACTATGAACCTTATTAGCAGTTAGGGTGACCACCTGTCCGGTTTTAGTTTTAGGGTTAGGGACACTCAGCCTTTTCAGTGACAACCCATTAGCCGGAAGCTATTTGTCCGTCTTTTAAAGAAAATAGGCGGTGGTTCAGTGTAGAGGAGTCCCAAAAAATCTATTATTACTTGCATCGCGATTCGACACGTGACGATTCGTTTACGATTCATAAAGGTTCAAAAACGATGTTTTTCCCTCATAACTTTATGGCAGCCGCTCGTAGCAGAACGAAATTCAAGACACGTCTGCCGCCAGGCAACGTTAACAGGCATGCGCACATTATGATGGATGCTGCCAGTTACTGAGAGAGAGATTTACTCCTTTTTAAAAGACTGGAAAATAAATTTGTGTATGAGAGAGGCAGAAACAGAAGCGCAACCTGGTGGCTGCGCTTTTGTGCGCAGGTTATTTTTTTTAGAGCAAGAGGGGAAGAGAGATAGTTCGTTGCTCCTTGTCATTTAGATGTCCAGCAGTAGTTTTAAGGCATTTCAACTGAAAAATGTCCTGAGTGTGTTGCTAAGACCCGTGTGCATCTAATAGAGGTGAGTACACGAACCTTCTTGTACTATTTAGCCTTTATTGTTGTTGTTTTTTAGATGTTAATAGTTAGCGCCGAGCGCTAAGCTAATTAGCTAATTTGCTAACATCTATTTCATATGCAGAACGTGTAAAACCACGATTAAATACAGCGGCAACACTACAAACATGCGAAATAGTACAGAATTCTGTGAAAACAAATTATTGGTTGAAAGAAGTCTTATTTGCACTTTCTTGTAAAAAAAAAAAAATAAATAAAAAAGCAGCTTAAGGGCAGCTTTTTGTTGTATGGGCATGCTTCCATCGTTCCAGTTGAATCATTAGGATATTTTAAATAAATAATTGACATAAATTTGTTTGGCTACTGTATTAAGTAGTAATGTACGATCCATTGATAATCGTGATAATCGCGATAATTGCGGTAACTGCAATCATCGTCAATGCCGCGATCGTTTAATAATCGGATCGTAGCACCCTTAATCGGAATCGAATCGAATCGTGGGGTGCCTGAGATGGCACACCCCTAGTTCAGTGTATGTGACGCTCAGCCCACGGTTGTCACAACTGATGATTGGCCAATAGTAGCTTCAGGTAAAAACGTCCTATATCACTGGTTCAGTGAAATGTAAACAAATCTTCACATGTGGCTATGTGATGACATCATTTCTGCGCTGAGATTTTACAACAGTATAGGGCTGTCCCAAACGACTAATTTCCTCCCGATTAGTCATTAGTCTATTTTTACGATAGTCGAATAATCAAATATTTATTTATTTATTTTACTAATTGAGCAATGGAATTTTTATTGATGCTTATTAATTAACAAAAACATTTTGGAACACTTAAGTTCTTTATTAAAATACAAATAAACACATAAATAACAGATTCAGAACACTGACTTCGCCTTTCCAACCTGATTCAAAACAATTCTTAAAAAAATATATCTAGCATTATTATTATAGTATACTACTATAAATAATAGCATTACAATTAATATAATAATTATTCATTGCCAGTCGGATTTTTCATAAAGGGTGTCATTTTAAAGCTATTCTTAGTGTAGAATCTGAATTCTGAAGTGTGTGGGATTAACTCAGAAATCGTTATTTATATGACGATCACGATGTGCTTTTATTTTGAAATGCTCACCGGAAGTAAATTAGCTAAACCTCTAACCGTAAGCTTTACACTCCGCAAAAAAACACTTTTCGTCATTGCATGTGGTGTCAGTAAAATATATATTTTTTACATTTGCAAATGCTGTTTACCAGCGATTTTTCATGTTTGAAGTGTCACCTTTTAACCGCAAGTTTGCGTTTTGGAGAAGACTGCCAATGTTTTATAGCAGGGTAAAGCAGGTCTTACAATCTGCCAGCTTGTTGTCTCCTGTTGTCTTCCAAAATTACAATTGGGTGACGGCGCTTTAAATGTCCATTCACGGCCGACGTGCAGCCAAGCTTGGCATTGAATAGACAGGACACAACAGTGTACCTGTGGTGGCCTGTGGTGTTATACTTGTATAGCGCTTTTCCACCTTTAAAGGCGCTCAAAGCGCTTTACACTACCCTCCTTGGTTTTGTTGAAATAAGTCAATTTTTTGGCCACTCTGGTTCGCTTTTTTTGACTTTGTGCCGCTTTCCCCGCTTGCATACCGAGCGTCCGACATTCTAAACTTTCCACGCATACATTTTTTTTAACCCTTCATTAACCGTCGACATGATGTTGTGCTTGTCGACGCATTTACGTCATTGATGACGTCGACTATGTCGACTAGTCGGGACAGCTCTACAACAGTGCTAGGAAATATGGCAAAACGGCAGACATTGTTTAACATTGAATGGACGAAAGAGCACAATTTCCTCGCTAAAAGCAGTCAAGACTCGTGGAGAGTGCGAAATATAAAAGAATGAGGTGAGGAGCAGGTGCATCAACATTGAAAACATTTTTTTCGAGAACCCTAATCGCCCCTCGATAACAAAATAACTGCAGCTGAACTTTGTAAAGTTGTTCCTCTTATAAAGAGTTCACTTCTTTTGAGCAGTTCAACGCTCACATTGTTTTTACACAAAAAAATCTTGTTCTTAAGAATTTTGTTTGTTACAAATGTTCCTTGATAAAACCGCCGTTCTGCCAAATATCCTACTCAGGCGAAACTATGGCAAATTTGACACCCTAATTACTACCGTGCACGTGGTTCAGTTGGAAAGTAGTCGTTCCCCAACCCAGAAGTTGTGGGTTCGATTTTCTGCTCCGATCCTTGAGCAAGACACTAAACCGTATGTTGCTCCTGGTGCTGTGTCACTTGTAGGTAAATGAGGATATACTGTGAAGCACTTTAAGGGCCTTAAAAAGGTCGAAAGGCGCAATACAAGTGTAACTCCATTTACCATGACCATTTAACCAATCAGAGGACAGGGTGAATACTAGTGCAGGAGAGGGAGGCGCGGCTGCATCAGAACCGAAATAACGCAGTTTAAAATATATATATATTTTTTTATATCAGCCGGTCGGATTAAAAAAAAGGCGGTAAGGATATATGTCAAAATTCCGAATATAGGCGCCGATAATTGATCTTTCTCTACTACACCTCAAACCATTTGAAGGGTGGTCATTCACTACCACCCATCCCAAAAAATTTGATCCGAGCAATTATATTTGCCCCGAAGAATCGTTTAATTTTCCCAGCTCTAAGCATCACGTATCGCCTGGACTACTTTTAATGCTGGACATTGCGCTGTCAGGTGCGTAGGAGGGACGCAATAATATCTGAGAGCGGCTGGCAGCAGCTAGAAACTTTGCCAACGTTGCTACAAGCTACACCCGCATGATGCTAAGGTGTTGTCTGATCATGCGTCTCATAGATATCACATGTATATGGAACTAGATGCGAAATGACAGACCCGGCGGCATTAGTAAACAGCCACCATTTTAAAGCAGTAGACTTCTCAGTGCTAATAAATAAAAGTACCGGTGCTGTACCTTGCTAATGTAACATTAGCCCTACTTAGGGCAAGGTTTCTATTAATTATGACTACTGTCTAAGCGTGGTTAACGTGTCTTAAACACAGGCTTTATTTAATCTTTTATTTAATCTGTATAAACAGCGCTGTAGAATGATGAGGGTGTAAAATAAAACAAAATAGCACTGGTGCCTAATGTGCTCCAATACAGCAGGTATCATACATTTATTTTGAACACTGCAAAAACTTAAAATCCTATTAGGACTTACAATTTAGACTAATTTAAAACTTAACTGGAATTTAAAAATAGCTTGACAGAAAATGAAATTCAATTGAAACAAGTGAGAAAAACACCTAACTTTTAAGTGATGTTAGTTTGAAGAAGTGAAAGCCGTGAATTTTTTTTTTCTAGTCACATCTGAGATGCATTTTTTTGGGCTGTTTTCAACAATGTACATCGAAAATAAAGACATTGATTGTCTGAAAATGTTTCAATATTAGGTGAAATGTCTTGTGTTCTCATGTATATTTATAATTGCTCTTTACCTAAAAAAAATAAATTATAAATTAATCGATTGAATTTTCAGTCGAATGCTCGATTACTAAAATATTTGATAGCTGCAGCACTATTCTCTTTACCAGGTCTACCCCTTCCCATTCTCCATTTGTGTTGAATAAATAAAATGGATTATTGACAGATGTACAGTAATTTACCTAAAATAATATGAAGAATGTTCAGTCCCATTTTGCATTGTTATGCCATGAAATGACTCTAATGAGTCTGCAGCTCAAGGAAATGTTTATACATGCCGTGGCGTGTTAATAAGTTTGAGATTGGGTTTTTATTTATTCACCGCTGTCAAGCCGGAGCTCCCCGGCCTCCACGTCCTCCCGGTAAAGCTACAGACAATCCCACGGTTACGTCATGTTCTCTCTCACTCTGACACTCCTTTGAAGACATCGAGCTTTTCTGGGAGGTTGCGCTGCTGCCTTCATCTCGCTCACAAGTTGCCTCTAACTCAGCGAGAGACGTTCATCGCACTTGACGTCCCCTTTGAACAGCGTCAGTAGGCTTGCTGAGGAGTTCACATTCCACTGACGCATTCAACTGACTTGTTTTGATTGTTGGGGAACTTTTAACGAGACCAAATCAAAGTCATTAGTTCACAAAAGATGTTTTAAATTGGCTGAGGTTTATTTTGTGTGCGGTTAAAAACTCGTCTGGGTCTTTAGTTAGTTTGACCTGGTTTGCAGTTCTGTCCCGTTGCCCACTGTTGACGCTTGTGTAGTTATTCAAATGCGATTTTGCATCTGCGGTGTAATTTCATGTTAATGTAAAAACAGTTGTATTGGATGTTTCACTTGAAATGCCTCAGACCATGTGATTGTTTTTATTTTTTTTTATGTCTGAATCAGTGTCTATTTTTAACCTGTCACCAGGTGCGGTGACGACAGTCGACCCCCTTGCGATGTTCTTCCCGCAATGACTCAGGAAGCGTCCTGCTGAATTTTCGGGGGATTGCCATATTATTATTTGCAGACATTTTATGTTGAACTGGCAGCCTTTCTGTCTTTCTATTTTGGTCGCAGTCTGGCTTCTGTCAAGCTTACTGCTCAGCCTCACTGTTTTAGCATTGTAGGATCTGATTGTGAAATACATGTAAAAATCTGAAGGAGACATCATGAGTTCTGCAGTCATTCCTGTTCTAGAATTCACTTCTTATCCTGTTTTTCAATTTGAGGAACTGCGAACTACAAGAGCAGCATTAAAAAAAAACTTATTTACATCCCGTTTCAAATGTTTGCTGTTCTCGAGTAATTGTGGACACAAGTATTAAGATGACACGTATGATTGCTTCTGTTTGTTTAATGGATTAAACTCCACATAAAGCTTTTTCTAAGACATACGTAAACAAGATGGCTTCGCATTGCCAACATGACAAGTTTAGGTGAAACTTGTTGGTTACTTTCATTTTACACAAATGAAATGAAGAACCTACCCCTTAGTTATCTTTACTTTCTCTTTGGATACACACAACACCAAAACTTAATATTTTCCTGATAATATTGTATTCTATTAGTTAGAGCGGGGGTGCCCAAGTCCAGTCCTCGAGAGGCCTTATCCAGCTTGTTTTCCATTTCTCCCTCCTCCAACACACCTGACTCAAATAATCAGCATCATTATCAGGCTCCTGCAGAGCTTGCTGATGAGCTGATCATTTGATTCAGGTGTGTTAAAGGAAGGAGACATGGAAAACAAGCTGGATAGGGGCTCTCGAGGGCCGGACTTGGGCACCCCTGAGTTAGAGGCAACTAATCGATTAGCAATTCAATAGACAACTATTTTGAAAAGCAATTAATTGTTTAGGACTTTCACCTTAAACTCGTCTAAATTCTTGAAATTATTACATCAATTCAAATTCTCAGTTTTAAATATAGATTTCTTCATTATATTTTGGTTAAGTCAAAGTAGGACATGAAAAAAAAATGCTTTTCCTTTGGAAAACAACAATTCACATTTTTGCCAATTTTCGGACATTTTACAGCCTAAACTAGCTTCTTAATGAAGGTTGCAACAACTAATCGATTAAATTGATTAATAAATTAGTTGCCAAAGAAATTGATAATCTATTTTTGCCAGCAGCTATGAGCAGTCCCGTTTGGGTCCTTGTTTGTGTGTACTGTGAAGGTGCGCGTGCGCGCCAGTGATTAAAATGCCTGTGACAGCATATAAAAAAATCTTAAATAGCATTATTATGTGAATTAGAATCATATGTTGAGATGATTCGACTATATACAACAATTTAGCAAAATGCAGATGACGAGAAATTAGTCCTTTAATCTGCCGTTTAGCCCCTGCCTGTCATTTTAGCGCTCTAGCGTCCCCAGCTGGAGGATGACGTCGGCAGGGTGACGATTTCATCTGATTTAGAATTCAGCCCATTGAGGAGGAAGATTCAGAAAGAGGAAAATGCGATGAAGAAAGCAGCAAAATGTCATTGTTTCAATCTCTCTACTCCAATATTTTTACAGGATATTCTTTTTATCGAAGTATCTTTCCCCAACTGCTAAATAAATGGTATGGTCATGACAGACAACAGGCTTGTGCTAAATGGAATATGAAATATTAAAAATGCATTTATTCAGTACGACATTAAAAAATTACTCCATAATAGTTAAAACTGTCGACTTCTTTCACCTCCGAACGATATTTTATGCCACCGAAGTTTGTCCGTCTTTTGTCATTTCTCTGCCCCTGCTTCGGAGAGCATAGACAAACCAGGAGGTGTAACAGCTAGCCAATATGCTAATCCTTTCCAAGTCTTATTCTCGCCTTTCGAAGCGAAAAAAAAAAATCACACAAAACTACCCGGATCATGTCACACGGCGACGGGGTTGTCGATTGTCTTCACGGATCGGTAACCCCCCACGGCAGCGAGCAAGTTACAGCTCTTCATTGCCCTGCTGCAGGCAGGAGAGCTCGTTTGCCGGGGAAGCAGCTGAAGAATGACCGCCGGACAAACCGCCCAGCGTCTGAGGAGCACGTAGCTGCCCGAGCCCAACCCGAGGATAGCAGTTGATTACCGAGCACACGAAGAGGGCAGAGGGGGCTGGAAGTCTGGACGATATGGAGAACCGCACGAGCATAAGCCAAGTATATTGCTCTCCCGGCGGGCACGCGAAGAGGACTGAGGGGGGTGTGCGACAAGCCGCCGGTTGTCGGCCAAGTGCTATACTCGGTGGACAACGAGCATTGTCAGCCACAAAATGCAAGCACATTAAAACATGTGCCATAATCCCAGTGTTGGTGCAGCAACAAAACCCTGCAGCACGTTTAGCTGGCGTGATGCGAAAAATAAATGAATTCGCAAAATCAGCTGAATCCGAAGTCCATCTGCATGTTATAAAACAATGCTGTATTGTGAGTTGCTGAACCGTGTGGCCTTAGATTCGCATTCGTCCTCAACCCGAGAATGGAACCGGAAGTCACTCATTTTCATGGCGCGGGACTTAGTGATGGGATTTTCGGCTCTTCTCGGTGATCCGGTTCATTTGGATCGGCTCACGGCTCGTTTAACTATAGCTTTTCTTTTAAATATTTATGACAAATTTAGCATATATTTTGAGGAATGACTTGGTGAACTGAATATTGCACTCTACTGACTGCAAATAGCAACAATTATCAAGCAAAGAAAAGGGTTTTTTACTTATTTTATTGAACATTAAAAGGGCTCCAAACAATAAACAAGCAACAAAATTAAACTTCAACCAACAACAATCAAACATGCTGCATCATAACAAAAATAGCGAGTAGTAACTGCAACAGAAGCAGCTAACAAAACAAACATAAGCTACTCCTTGCTTTATTTTAAAGACCAAATGTGAAGTAATTTCATAAAATGCCAAATAGGGTCACAATTAATGTAATTAAACATTGTCCAACAAATAAAGCATGAAAAAATAATTTATATGTTGTATATTTGACAAAATAATCGCGTTTCCGAAGTTCGAGCCTGAAAAGGGACTAGTCTGGAAGTGGTACGTCACACCGAGAACAGCGATGGCCGCGCTCCATACGGCCGCCATACAAAGCCCTTCGAACAATAATTCAAACAGCGATATAAGTGATAGATCGAGCGCAAGTGAGGAGATCCAAGCTTTTGAAGAGTTGGAGGAAGAGGAGGAGGTTGGAATTTTATGTTGGACTGTACATGTATTAGCCAGACGCTAATCAGGATGCAAACAATGTGCCCAGACTACCTGACATGGAATGGAGACAAGACCCATTGAGATTCCAAGATTGGTAAGATATAGGCTGTTATTATTTTTATGATTTGAAGCATGTCAGGTAAATAAACCACCTAGTATTGCCTGGGATAAAAGAGTTTTGACGAATCCCCGATCATGTTGTGTAATGAACAGTAGAAGCTAGCGACGTTAGCTTTTATTTACCTGACATGTTTCAGCGAACACCTCCGCCTTTGGACCCTCTGACGAAGGCGGAAGTGTTCGCTGAAACATGTCAGGTAAATAAACCACCTACTATTGCCTGGGATAAAAGAAAAGTTTTGACGAATCCCCGATCATGTTATGGAATGAACAGTAGAAGCTAGTGACGTTAGCTTTTATTAACCTGACATGTTTCGGCGAACACTTCCGCCTTCGGACTCTGACGAAGGCGGAAGTGTTCGCCGAAACGTCAGGTAAATAAACCACCTACTGTTACCTGGGATAAAAGAAAGGTTTTGATGAATTTATAAGTGTAGGCAAAATGAACTCAATACAACTGTGATCGGGGATTGCCACGAGTTAGCTTTCGGCTAACGTCGCTAGCTTCTACTGTTCATTCAACAACACAATCGGGGTTTTGCCTCAAGTTACCTTTTGGCTAACCTCGCTACCTTCTACTGTTCATTCCACAACAGTTGGCAGCTCTGCTTTGACAAAGTAATCAGTCATCTATCCAAAAATCACTTTTTTTGCGAATCCTTGATCATAAGCAGACCGGTTGAGGAAGCAGTGTGTATGTAGCAGAGAAAACTCGATGATGGCGTGAAATTCATTCCCTTCGTGTAACGAAAATGTCCATTTATGTGCCCTGCTGTCCTTTGGCCACTCATACAACTTTCCTTTAGATTGAGAACAATACATCGCCACACACTGCCGTGGCATCTTACCGAGAAGCAATGCAACAATACGGTTATATGGCGGACTTCCCTCGCAGTTCTCTGTGTGACGTAATTTCCGAAGGTTTCCGAAGATTGTCGAAGAAAAGCATTTTCGTTGTCAAGGGCGTTGCTATGGGTTAAACAAAGAATCTGGAAGGGTTGCATTAAAAAAAATAACGAAAATATGCTTATGATTGTTTAGCCATTGATATTATTCAAAAACATAGTTGCCCAACCTTTCTTCACATTTGGTCTTTAAATTTGCATTCAAGAAAACTAAATACTTCAACTTGGACGGACTGATCCGGCTCCTTCTATCAGTAATTATTTGTCCAGTCTTTTAGCTAAATCCAGATTTTTTTTCTCATGGAACCTACAGATGCATGTGTTGACTTGCATCCTTCATTTAAAAAAAAAAAAAAAAAAAAAAATTCTAAATTAGAGTCTCAAATTCATGAAATTCTAAGTGTATCAAATGTGAGACATTAGGCTATAAGGGGTTAGGTTTGCAGGCACGGCATTCTGCCCTATTGTCATGTGACTTTAACCAATTAAAATGTCTCCAAATGTTATTGCATTTTCTGCTCATTTTGAAGGCCTACAAACCGCGTTCCTGTGTCGTCCTTTCCTTTCGACAGACCGACAGACAGACAGACAGACAGACAGACAGAGCCGGCTCTACACGTCACTAGCGGGATTTAAAAAAATGAACAAATAGAACGATCGCTTCCACACACATCCAAGCGATTCATTTCATTCAGAAGCATAAAATACCGCGTGAAATATGAAATAAACATGCTTTTTGCTGTCATAGGCACTTTAGAACAAGAGAGCGAGTTCCCTGGTACACTCAGGTTGGGCTGCTAAATTAATTATATTACGAAGTATCGAGAGTTAGATTGTCTTGTGTGTTGTTAGATCCAGTGTGCCTGCCTCAGTCGGAGGTGAGTTAACAAAGCCAATTGTATTGTTTGTATTCTTTGTCGATGAAACGTTACTACTTAGCACGGAGTGTTAAGCTAGTTAGCGATGATGTTAATTGGTGTTTTAATTGTCCGTTTGTGTTGTGTTTTGGAGAAGCATACAGTATTTGCGCTTTAGTTATTTTTAGATAGTAATGTTATCGCCTTTCTTTTAATGCAGAAACCACAAACATAAACCTACTCATACAACAGCTTTTAGAGTCTCCTTTCAACACAAACTCCCATTCCGACTGTAAATTGGCATTCAAGAGAGTGGGTTTTGAAATTGGATTTCGATTGTATTTATGAACTTTTTGATAAAGAATAATTATAAGAATAAGAATAATCATTAGTTTCAGCCATACTATTAGAACTGTATTGCACTGATGCCTTTTTTTTTTTGGCTCCCAATGTGATATTGGGTATGGAGGACCAAAGCTGCCAAAATTAAAAATAAAAGTAATTAAAAATAAATCAATAAAAGGCAAAATATAAACGACTATAAATACAAAATAAGAATTAAGATACAAAAACTAAAAATAAATCAAAAAATAAATATGGAAATAAATAGCTAATTAAATAAAAGTAAAAATAAAAATGAATATATATACAAAAATAAGAAATTACATTAAAAATGTAAGAATAAATACAAAAATAAATATGGAAATAAATACAAAAATAAATATATTGATTGAAATAAATGTCAATCAATAAATAAAAGCGCTTTGCCTTATATTTACTTATTTCATTGTCAGCGCCAACTTGCAAGTGGAAATGTAATTCAAATGAGGGGGCGTTCCTAAGGGTGCCATGGGTTGAACTATTCGCTTATTGGTTGATCGACATTCGATTTCTGAAATCTACTAGCCATGCCTGCCACAGATGACAGAACGTGGGTCTGAAAGTCAGGGAAACAACCGACCTAGTTTAGTACTACTTGGTGAGAAGTGAGAGAATATGCATTATCCACCGTCGAATGTCAAAGCATGGTATAAGGTGAGTTTGTATGACAGTGGCATATTTTAAAATGAAAACTTGGTTAGTCGTATTGCATGCTGCACTCTCTATATATATCTGACTGCTACTGGTATCAAAGCTACTTGTAACTGCTCCAGTGTAGCTTAGCAGAAGTTACAACTAAGTTCTCATGAAAGCGAACGATATTCCTGCTCACCATAACATTGTTTTTAGAGTCTCTGACTTGAATAATTCCACTGACATCGCAACGTTGGATGCTGGGTGATTACAGGGATCCCAGGATCTCATCCAAATTCTGAGTTCAGAATGATGCAAGGACGTCTCAGGTTCCGACGTACAAAGGTTCAGAGTAAGTGAATGTCATTAATAATTTGACTTGGACTATAATTTCATTCATTCAAATGAAGTGTCAAGAGGAAATATTTGTGTTAAAAAAATAAATAACAAGCCGAATCATGACTTTGCCATCAGGGTTAAACAAGTTTGTTATTTCAAGTCCTGTTTAAACACTAGAAATTACTTCTTCAGCTTTTATGCAATGCAACTTTTTAAATTGCAACTTGTTTTCCTGTTTTTTCATGGAGGACTTCGTGTGCAAGAATCCATGCCACGTCTGGATCCACCGGGAATTGTCCGCACACTACAACTACAAACTGTTCGCCGTAGATGATATTCTGTGCCAGCCCCCAACAGTCAAAGGCATAGCTATGGCAACCATAAAGTCATAAATTAAAGCTCTATATTGGGGGACTCGGAAGGAAGTACAAAAATAAATGAAGACCATATTTTTTTCACCCATTTTGGAAAGATAAACCCATATACAGTATAATATAGACCATTTTAAATTAAGTTTAAATATTTCATGCTTTTATTATTTATTACGCGCTAGGAATCCATTTAGATTTGGAGAGCTTTCGCTGCCAGCCTCTCCCAGTCAAAAATTGATTGGATGTCAAGCGCTGTCAATGGCAGCCAATGAGTTAAATGTTGATGTTTATGGCTTGCAAAAATAAGAAACCCTAAAATTTATGTCTCAGAATTACAAAAATTATGGGCCCTGCAACACATTGTCTGTTATTGCAGAAATGTTGGTATCGTTTTAGTTGCCACTTCTGGGAGATGATTGGATGAAATTTTACCCATCAAAATCAAATTATGAGGTGTGGCATGCCCTCTTTGATTGTTGGCTCTTTGAAAATGGCTTAACAAGTTCAACTTCAAAAGGGATAATGTAAAGTGCACATTTCTAATCAAAAACATAACATAAAAAAAAAAATGAAAGCATGAAATATCCCTGACCAAAAAAGTTAAATAAAATTATATAAATGCGAACACTTTCACAGTCTAGGGCTAGGCACATACAGATGAGGCTAATCAATAACTAAATTTGCCATATACGATGTGTGCATGTTTAGTTATATTTTAGGACTAGTTGGTTCAACTTTAAATTACATATTTGCAGTTTTATGTGATGGTCCACATGGTCATCATCCCCATGTTGATGTCAGTCCCAGAAGTGCAGCTGCGACAGGCCTCGACTCCTGAAGAAATTCAGCAGATGTCAGAATTTTCTAATGTATTGAATGTCTACAACGAGACTATCCATCCTGCGTCAAATATTTGGACTTGTTTTAAATGACAGCATAGAATGTTGGTTGTCGTTGATGTGACAGTACCTCAATAATGTGAAGAAATAATAAAGGCAATGATTGTTTTTCTGCAAAGTAATATTTTATTGATGACCAGTGTAATACAATACAAATGATAAACAGGCAATTGATGTACAAAAAAGGACTTCCAGCACAACTAACTCGTTCATCAAAAAAATTGTCCACTGGACACCAACATGAGCCACTTAAGGTCAGTAACTTTTTCCCCTAATACTGGCCAACTGCTCACCATCAGCATTCCCTGAAATGTAAATTTATTGCGTCTTCGGGGAGCTTTAGGGTAAAAAAAAAAAAAGCACGTAGATAAGAGGACGAGAGATGTCTTATTGTTGAGGAACGACACCCCAACCTTCCTCAGAAGTATCTAGAAGAAAATAGATGACAACGGCAAAATGGTATAATAGATTAGCTACGAAAGCATTAAACGAGACACCAGCCGGTACAAACAGTCTCCCGGAGCACCACACGAACTTGAATGTGTGAATTTTGCTTCACTAAATTGCGCTAACGCTAAACTATTCCTTGTGAGTTTAATGTTGTTAGCAGCTTTATCCATGTCCCGCCTTGCCTCCCCTTCCTGAGACCCAATGCAAGGTATTAGCTTATGGAAGATTATATAGATTCAACATACCTCAACTGGACTTAAGTAAAAAGTTTTTTTTTTTAAAAACACACACCAAATTACCAATTTAATACGTACCTTGTCCCCATCCAACCGATTGCCAGCATCCCGTAGCCGCTTGGATTCAGACCTTCTCGTCTCGTCCCATTATTTTACGAAGCAAGCAAGCAGCAGGAAGGCAGACATTACTTCGACAATCGAGAGGATCACTGAACTGGCATGTCGATCGACCAATGGGTGAATAGTTCAACACATGTAGTACCGCCCCCTCATTTGAATAACATTTCCACTTGAACGTTGGCACTGACAATGAAATAAGTAAATATATGGCAAAGCGTTTTTATTTATTGATTGACATTTATTTCAATCAATATATTTATTTTTGTATTTATTTCCACATTTATTTTTGTATTTATTCTTACATTTTTAATGTAATTTCTTATTTTTGTATATTCATTTTTATTTCTACTTTTATTTAATTAGCTACTTATTTCCAAATTTATTTTGTATTTATATTTAATTTTTGTATCATATTTCTTATTTTTGTATTTATTTTCGTTTTTATTTTGCTTTTTATTGATTGATTGATTTTTATTTTTATTTTGAATTTTGGCAGCTTTGGTCCTCCATAATTGGGCGATGTAAAGTAAATTGCTATCATGGTTTGGTCAGACACTGCTTAACTCATTGTCTGCCATCGACGGACATCCGTGAAGTTGGACCGCCATCAGACGCAAATTTATAGAAAAATTATGTCAACACCTTTGTGCAAAGTTTGTGCTCGTTTGTGCTGAAAAAAAAATCGTTTGTGCTGCTATTATTTTTTGGATATTAACTAATTGTTAATTCTCAAAAGCGATAGCAGCACAAACAATTTTTTTCAGCTCAAACCTAGCGCAAAGGACTGACATAATTTTTCTATAAATTTGCGTACGATGGGGTGTCAACTTTGTGGAGGTCATTGACAGTACTTTTTTTGTACATGACTGAAAATATCTTATCTTGTTGTTGTGTAATAGTTGTTTTGCTTTTCAAACGGATGTTGTTGTTTTAGAGTGATTTTTATGAGCAGGATGCTTTCACTCAACAGATGGTTTTTAGTATGATGCAGATGTTTTTAGGGTGCCAAGATGTTTTTTGTTGTCATTTTTTTTCTTAGCACAATACGATGATAGGTAGTCAAACGATAAAAATTCAATGACATTTGCAATTTCTCGTGTCAACATCGTGTTTGATCTGTAAAAAGAAATGGAGAAAAGTTTTCTAACCTTCAGACATGGTTACTAGTAAACATATTTTGTAATTGGTAGCCACCATTCGTCATCATTGCCCTTCCATTTCCCGTATTATTAGATTATTCATGCCATTAGCGAGATATTTTAAGTGGAAGTTTGTTCTTTTCATCTGATGAGATTTGCATTGGTTCTTTTTGCTGAGTTTGAGCTTTGATGGTGTTTCTTAGCAACAGTCTTTTGCTTATGAACAGTCGGTATGGCAGCCTGTTGCTATACTGTGCTGACCAACCATAGTGCAGACATTTTCAAAACCTCAAACAGGCTAGCAGCATGTTTGTAAACATCAAATTTATACTGTGGAGGCGTGCATTGATCTGATCATCGAATTTTTTTGTAATTCAGTGCGTGAACGTCAGCCAACTAAGCTTTGAGATCAAAAACCAATAATCCGTTAAGTGCTTTTCATCCTTATTTTCTGTGAGAACCTCTTTTTGGTTTTTGTTTCACAATGCAAAAAATAAGGGTGACCTTGGGCTCAATGTGAGAAGCACCGAATATGAGAGCCTCCAAATGTTAGAAACAACATACAATATACTAATCAACTATTGGCCTGGAGACTAGTTGGTGACCTGATGGTGACTCTATTTCTGCAATCTCAGTTGGAGACTAGTGTGGTAGTAGCGAACGGATAGGATAAATGCAAACGTTCAATGTTTTTAACACCTGATGAAGACTTTGATAGTTTTTCGGTTTTTATTAGCAACACAAACAACCCCAAATACATCACCCTCCACACATTTTGTAAACCAACCCACAAACCCTCAGGACAAAAGGCACTTTCACACTAGCACTGTTTGTTTTGTTTTAAATGGACCAGAGTTTTTTTTTCTCAGATAGTCCGCTTCGTTTTGTAAATGTGAACGTGCATCAAACTCTAGTTCGGACCAAACAACCGAACTTTGCGCTTTGCTACTTTGCTACTTTATCTGTAGCGTCACAGGGCTGAGCTGAGATGATTTAGGCTGTGACGGTACACACAGGGCATCCTTGGAAGCGGAAGTACAATGCGGACCCTACTCAAAATCAACAAAGGCTAGATGACAGACGATTAGCCATGGCTAAATGTTGTTGTGCTGCGCTAAGCAGTTACATTTGATACACAGAATCGGGTTCTAATATGGCGATTGTGTTTTGCATGCTGTTGCTGAACGTACCATGTGAGAGTGACTGGCCGAGACGGGCGGAGCCTCTCTGGGTGGAGGTTTAGTGAGTCTCGCTCTCCTGGAAGTGGCGACTATTTGACAGTCCAAAAAGTCACGAAAGTGACAGCGTTTGCGCCTGTGTGACTGTCGGCTGCTTTTGTGGTTTAATTTTCCCCATTGCATTTTTATATACTCCAGTTCGCTCGGCATTGAGTCAGGTGAGAGTGCCAGCGGCGGCTTGCTATGCAGTGCTACATTACGTTTTTTTCGTATTGTGCTTCACAAAACAGTCAGTTGAGAAATAATTGACACATACAGAGGCACATTTATATTATCATTGCAAAATAAAAGACAGTAATAAAAAAAAATAAATAGCTACACTGCTGGCCAAATGTATTGGCACCCCTGCAATGCTGTCAGATAATGCTCAATTTCACCCAGACAGTGATTGCAATAAAAAATTTGGCTTTGGTAGTAATATCTTCATTTATTTTGCTTGCAATAAAAAAAAAAACACAAAAGAGAATGGATTCAAAATGGTAAAAAACAAAAAAAAATCATTACCATTTTCCACAAAACTCCAAAATGGGCTGGACAAAAGTATTGGCACCCTCAGCCTAATACTTGGTAGCACAACCTTTAGACAATACCTGCGAACAACCGCTTCTGTTATCCATCAATGAGTTTCTTACAATGCTCTGCTGGAATTTTAGACCATTCTTCTTTGGCCAACTGCTCCTTGTCTCTGAGATTTGAAGGGTGCCTTCTCCAAACTGCAATTTACAGATCTCTCCACAGGTGTTCTATGGGATTCAGGTCTGGACTCATTGCTGCCCACTTTAGAAGTCTCCAGTGCTTTCTCTCAAACCATTTCTAGCGCTTTTTGAAGTGTGTTTTGGGTCATTGTCCTGCTGGAAGACCCATGACCTCTGAGGGAGACCCGTCTTTCTCACACTGGGCCCTACATTATGCTGCAAAATTTGTTGGTAGTCTTCAGACTTCACAATGCCATGCAAACAGTCAAGCAGTCCAGTGCCAGAGGCAGCAAAGCAACCCCAAAACATCAGGGAACCTCCGCCATGTTTGACTGTGGGGACCATGTTCTTTTCTTTGAAGGCCTCGTGTTTTTTTTTTACTGTAAACTCTATGTTGATGCCTTTCCCCCAAAAGCTCTACTTTTGTCTCATCTGACTAGAGAACATTCTTCCAAAACGTTTTTGGCTTTCTCAAGTAAGTTTTGGCAAACTCCAGCCTGGCTTTTTTATGTCTCTGTGTCAGAAGTGGGGTCTTCCTATGTATCCTACCATAGAGTCCCTTTTCGTTCAGACGTCGACAGATAATACGGGTTGACACTGTTGTACCCTCGGACTGCGGGACAGCTTGAACTTGTTTGGATGTTAGTCGAGGTTGTTTATCCACCATCCGCACAATCTTTTGTTGAAATCTCTCGTCAATTTTCTTTTTCGTCCACATCTAGGGAGGTTAGCCACAGTTGCATGGGCTTTACACTTATTGATGACACTGCGCACGGTAGACACAGAAAGATTCAGGTCTTTGGAGATAGACTTGTAGCCTTGAGATTTTCCATGCTTCCTCACAATTTTGCTTCTCAAGTCCTCAGACAGTTCTTTGGTCTTCTATCTTTTCTCCATGCTCAATGTGGTACACACAAGGACACAGGACAGAGGTTGAGTCAACTTTAATCAATTTTAACTGGCTGCAAGTGTGATTTAGTTATTGCCATCACCTGTTACTGTATTAGCCACAGGTAAGTAACAGGTGCTGTTAATTACACAAATTAGCGAAGCATCACATGATTTTTCAAAGCGTGCCAATATTTTTGCCCAGCCCATTTTTGGAGTTTTATGTAAAATGAGAATGATTCTTTTTTTTTCAATTATTATTATTATCTCTTGTGTTTTTTCATTGCAACCAAAATGAATAAAGATGTCACTACCTGTTACGAGTACCCCTGGTGGTCTGGGGCCGCGGCGTAACATAAGACAGCAGGTGTGCAAGGAGGAGGCAGTGACAAAAAAAAACAATGGACACAGAGCACACAAACATTTACCCAACCCCCTGCACTATGCAGCAAACACCAAATAAACAGTTTCAAAAACCCCAATTAAAACTAAAACCCAAAACAACCCCCAAACTAAAACACTCCCGTGACAGGCACCTAGTGTACCCCAAAATACATGGGTGGTGTTGCTGCTCTATCTAATGAACTAATACAGAGAGTTAGTACCTACGTGAGGTGGGAGACACGATGTATACCTGCAGGTGTCTAACTAAAGTCCCTACCTCTGTGCTCTGCACCAGCCTAAAGGAAAAAAAGACAAAAGAGATCATTAATAAACAAGTGGCAGAAATCAAACTTCACAAACAGAATCAAAGTCAAAACGTAACAGGCTTCAACAAACCAAGACAACCAAAATGAGAGCTGCCACCGCCTCTCCTGAGCCAAGCAAACAATTCTACTTATATAGTGGCAGGACGAACAGATGATTGGATGATGAGGAAGTGGTTCCAGCTGTGGAGGCCTTCTGTGATCACACAGGTGGAAACTACTGCAAAGGAAAAATACAGGTGAAAACCAACATAAACCAATATAAAATGAAAGGGAAAACATACATACCTTAACAAAAAGAAAAATTACTCCCCATCCGTAACACTCCCCCCCTAAAATATCAACTTCCAGTTGATAAACAGGCCTATCCGGAATAGCCCATCCATCCAATGCAAGCGAAATTTCAGAAGGGTAGCACAGCAACAGAGAAGTAACCAAAACCGGCACGTACCAAAAACAAAGATGCCATCATAAATAAAAACCCTGCTACTGACCACACCGAGACAGGGCATCCGCGAACACCTTGTCGACACCTCTCCCACGCAAAGTGCTGAGCCACTGTATCAACACAGTCGTCAGACAATGATGAACCTGGAACAGGTAACAAGACCAGTACCTGGTCACCCGGCCCAAACGAACGACAGACGGCGGTCTTATACCGTTTTTTCATGTCGCTCCGCACTCCCGACAAACACTCCTTGGCCAAACTACATACTCTGCGTAGCAGCTCACAAAACTGAGGATTCGATGTGTGATAGACAATGTTGTTAACACCTGCTCAGAAACACCAGAAAGGAAATTGGTACCCTGATCAGTCTGTAACAATTTCAGCAGCCCAAAAGTAGAAAAGAACTTGATCAGAGCCTTGACTACAGACTGCGATGTTATTTTTCTGAGTGGTATGGCTTCAGGATATCTTGTTGCTCCACACATCATAGTGAGTAAATATTGATTACCCCTCTTCGTCATGGGTAGCGGGCTGACGCAATCGACAAGGATATGTTCGAATGCTTCGCCCAGCGCAGGGATAGGATGTAGGAGGGGCTGGTTTAAGCACCTGACTCAGCTTCCCCACCACTTGGCACGTTCGGCAATACTGCACAACATCATTTTTCAAACCTGGCCAGAAAAACGGTTCCAATACACGATCGTATGTTTTTGTCACCCCCAAATGACCTGCCCATGCATTTTCATGAGCCAACGATAACACTGCATGGCGGTAACGTACAGGGACAACTACTTGAACAACCTTAAAATCAGTGTCCAAACGAGACTTCCATTTTCTTAAAAGCAACCCGTCCTCAATAAAATACTTAACATCTTTATTCTTTAAGTCATGCGGGTGCTGAACAGCCTCAAAACATTTGTTCAAACTGGCGTCAGAATTCTGCGCAGCAATAAGGTCATCGCGAGTCATAGCTAAAGAAACTGCATCAAAAGCAGATCCTTTTAACTCAGTCGCTGTACTCTCACTCTTTGGGTCAACTAAGCCATCCGCGAAAAAGGTGTTCGATAAATCAACTACATTACCCAGCTTTTTCGATTGTGCACAAGTGACGACGCATACTGGGAACACATCAGGGTAAGCCTGCCCCGATTCATCTGATTGCGACTCATTAGGTTTCTGCACGACTTCCAACACCGGCGTGACCTTACCACCGGCGATGTCGTTCCCCAACAGAAAAGTGACGCCTGGCATCGGCAATGATGGGCGAACCCCAACTGAAAATGTGCCTGCCAAGAGCTCACATGACAAATTAACCCAGTGTAACGGTACCGTGATGTACTCCATTCCAATTCCTTGGACCACCACACTCGAGCCACGAGAAGACTCATCATTAAAAGGCAATACATCACCCAAGATAAAAGATTGGGCAGCTCCGGTGTCCCGAAGGATGCGTACTGAGCATTTCTCACCTGAGCCTAGAGAAACATAACCGTTGAGCATAAAAGGTTCATAAGAGGAAACCTCACCTTTATTTACTCGAACTGGTTGAGAAGGCACCGTGCATAATCCAGTCGGAGAAGATTCAGCCTTTCGGTTATTTCTCCGCTCTGGACAGTTGGCTATTAAATGATCATTCTTATGACAAAGAAAACAGCGACGCTCCGCCGAAGTAGGTGGTGACGCCCGTCCTGACTGAGACCAGCTTTTAACTCTCAATTTACTGTTGTCCCGTTTCTCACTGTCATCTTTTTTATCAATGTGCTGTCGGTGAGTAATTACATACTCATCTACCAGCACAGCTGCCTCGGACACGTTAGTGACCTTCTGTTCATTTAAATAAGTAGCCAACCGATCCGATAGACTATTTTAAAAATCCTCCATCAAAATTAAATCACAAAGCGATTTAAAATCTGTGACTTCACTCGCCTTTAACCAACGATTGAACAGAGTCTGCTTCTCACTAGCAAACTCGACAAAGGTTTTTTCGGGTGCTTTTCTGTGAACACGAAAACGCTGTCTGTATGCTTCAGGAACAAGGCTATACGAACGCAGGACAGTCTCTTTTAATGTAGCATAAACCATGCTATCCCTCAGAGGCATTTTATTCATCACATCGCGAGCTTTACCAGTTAACCTGCTCTGTAGCAAGGGTGCCCACGCCTCATGTGGCCATTTAAAAGCCGTGGCTATTCTTTCGAAGGTCTCAAAATACTCGTCCACCTCCGACTCATGGAATTCGGGGACGAGACCAATCTGCCGACTAGCGTCAAATGGCTTATGTGATGAGTTATCACCCTGAGTTGCGACCAAATGAGTTCCGGACGTTACATCAAGCCTTTTCATTTCTAGTTCCAATTCCTTTAATCGGACAGCATTTCTAGCCTCAAGTTCTAATTTATACATGGCCTGCTGATGTTTATACTCGAGCTCACGGTCCCTCTCCTCTTTCTCAAGCTTCAAACGAGCTAAGCGAACCCTTAGCCGAGGGGACGAACCGGCTCCATCTAAGGATGACCTACGGCTAGTGGGAGGAGTCGCACTCCCCACAACCCGAAAAACCGGAGGAACTTCCTCCTGAGAATCCGACAGACCCTCTACCCCCTCAACGGACACGCCCTCTTTGATCAGCAAATCAACGACCGACGCCTTCAGCTGAGCCCAAGTTTTAGACATTTGGAGCTCAACTCCAAAATGCGCACCGATCGCACAAAAATCCGCTTTTCTACATTGGTCCAATTGACCCACCGTGGGACTAGCCAAGAAATCCTCAACACTAAAACCTGTGGCCATTGTCTACCAGGGCGCGCAGGGAATTACCAAAAAAAGTTAAAGTTAAATAAACAAAACTCTCAATCCGAACGCCACTGCACACCAACACACCCGCCGCCTCCGCGGAACCACAAAGCTCCCGGACGAGCCCCCAAATGTTACGAGTACCCCTGGTGGTCAGGGGCCGCGGCGTAACATAAGACAGCAGGTGTGCAAGGAGGAGGCAGTGACAAATCAAAATTGCAAATAAAAAGTTTATTTAACAGAAAAAAAAACAATGGACACAGAGCACACAAACATTTACCCAACCCCCTGCACTATGCAGCAAACACCAAATAAACAGTTTCAAAAACCCCAACTAAAACTAAAACCCAAAACAACCCCCAAACTAAAACACTACCGTGACAGGCACCTAGTGTACCCCAAAATACATGGGTGGTGTTGCCGCTCTATCTAATGAACTAATACAGAGAGTTAGTACCTACGTGAGGTGGGAGACACGATGTATACCTGCAGGTGTCTAACTAAAGTCCCTACCTCTGTGCTCTGCACCAGCCTAAAGGAAAAAAAGACAAAAGAGATCATTAATAAACAAGTGGCAGAAATCAAACTTCACAAACAGAATAAAAGTCAAAACGTAACAGGCTTCAACAAACCAAGACAACCAAAATGAGAGCTGCCACCGCCTCTCCTGAGCCAAGCAAACAATTCTACTTATATAGTGGCAGGACGAACAGATGATTGGATGATGAGGAAGTGGTTCCAGCTGTGGAGGCCTTCTGTGATCACACAGGTGGAAACTACTGCAAAGGAAAAAAAACAGGTGAAAACCAACATAAACCAACATAAAGTGAAAGGGAAAACATACCTGAACAAAAAGAAAAATTACTCCCCATCCGTAACACTACCAAATAGGGCTGGGCGATATGGCCTTGAGTACGTATCACAGTAAACTGAGCAGATTTACCTCGATAACGATAAATGGCGATAAATTCGCCCAAGCGGCTGTTATATAATTTAAAAATCTGAATCAATGCAGGAAATACAAAGTTAACATTTTAACATGTTTAACAATTGTACACACAGTCTAAACATTAAGTAGATAACATTTTTTTGTAAATAATAAGAATTACAGTATGAACATTTATAACAGCTTGTATGACTTGAACAATGCACGTTATAAAAATCAATACGATGACTGAACAAACATGTCATTGTAACAAAAATGACTTGCAGCTTGAACAGTACACTTCAAACAGACAACTTATTGTTAATGACTGCTGTGACATTATTACTCAACACAAGTGTTTACTTCAAGGTTTCAGGGTTTTTTTTTTCCCCCAAAGCATTTTTTAATACATGCACGCACACATGCACCCCCCCCACACACACAGACACACAAGCATTAAAGCTATATTGCTCTTATGCCAATGAAACATTTAAGATTTTATGATGGCAGTAATGACACAAAGTAAAGCAAGCACATACAGAAAAATAGCTGTGGCCATTAAACGGTCATATTATAGGTTTCACTGTTGGATTGTACTTTATGCTGAATGCTTTACCATCATAAAAGCTATCAGAAAAAACACACGCAGAGATACAAAATAACGCGACATACTAATTGCTAGATGCAGTCCGTGCCCAATGCACTCATTAAATTTAGCCGTTTCGACAAGGGTAGAGCCGCTATCCGACTGCATCACATTCATTTGTAGCGTTAGCCGCTAGCCTTAGCTTGTGACCCGGGTACCAGTAAAAAGCACTCGAAGCACCCTAGCCTGAAATAGTGAGAACCAGCAAGGACAACGGGTGAAAGCCTGTCTGGATGCCGCCAAGAGTCTAATTAATTTCGGGTGAGAGCTTGGCGAAGCTCCCTTAAGCCACACTCCATCACGTTTGCTTGCAGCGTTAGCTGCTAGTGTTAACCTACCGGGCTTCTGTTTGTTTGACTTTCTGATAACCATGTAACTTCATACGTAAGCAAACTGACTGCTTTCGTAAAAGGGAAGGAACATAGTCGAACAACACAGAGTCAAAGCGGCAATTTAAAAAACTATATTTTCTTTTTTTTTTTTTTAAATTACCGAATTTACCAATATGGTCAAAATTACGTCGGTCTTCGCGAAGAATTTCGGTAACGGTAAATTTTCAGTATACCGCCCGGCTCTATTACCTAAGCATTTGTAATTGCAATCATTTTTCTGTGAGAAATTGAGCAGTATCTGACAGAATTGAAGGGGTGCCAATACTTTTGGCTAGCAGTGTATACTGTAATTGTGGTGTAACTTTCTAACTTTTTTTCCCTATACCAAGACTGACATGTTTTGAGACATTTTTCAGGATCATGAGTGTCACGTGTTTGTGTTCAGGGCGAGCTTCGTCCTAAGCAAGCCTCTCAAGATGAACATGGTGAAGAGGATCATGGGGCGGCCGCGTCAGGAGGAGTGCAGTCCCCAGGACAATGCCCTGGGCCTGATGCACCTGCGCCGCCTCTTCTCTGAACTATGCCACCCTCCCAGACACATGACGCAAAAGGAGCAGGAGGAAAAGCTCTACATGATGCTGCCCGTCTTCAACAGGGTATGTGAAGGCGCTAGCAGTGTTATATAATCACTATTAATCAAACAACTGGAATAATGTATTCACCCCAAAAATATTCAGACATGGTCACAATTGACACTTGGACAGTTAACAGGTAGCTGATTATCTGTGCTGTCAACAGCCAAATCAAATTTCATTTGTTGTTGACACCTGGTCTCGACATTGGTAGGGAGAGTATAACAGCATAACCTGCATGTACACTTTTTGCTAGGGACGGGACATTAATAAGAACAAACAGATTGGGTGAACGGGGGTCAGGGCTACATTTCTCATGAATATGAACCTAATTCATTGATAGGCTAAATGATAATGCAAAATAAATCATGTTTATTGGTTCAGGTGAAACACTATTTGACTCAAGCCTTTGGTTTCAAAAATTACTAAAGAAACATTTTGAAAACCAGAATATACAGTATGTCTGGATTTTATCAGCAAATTAAAATTGCGATATTTGGAATGAACTTAAATTACATTAACACTCACAATAACTACAAACTTGTTAATAATCTCTTAGCTAACCAGGAACGCAAAAGATAAACATTTGCCTTAAGACTACTCCACATTGTATGCAGGAATAAAGAAATTAAATATAAGTGAAAAAAATGACATGGTCAGGGAATATTGAAAATAAATAAAAATGGAGCCTTCCTTCATGTAAAACACTACTGCTTTTGTCCACAAGAAAAGCCAAACTCAACAAAAAATGAAAGCTACTTTGGGCTTCTTTAAGACCACATAAATAATAATGAAAATTGGGGAGAAGGGGATAAACCTCGGTTCACTACAATTGTCACAGTTTAATAACCATTAATTTAACAGGCGAAAACACAAACAGGAGGACACTCTCTAAGCAGCTTCCTACTTGAGTTTTGCAGCTGAGCATGTTCTCACAGTTTAATGTTTTGCAACCTCTGATACAGGTCAGACATTCAGTAGCAAAATTAGTGGTGTGTTCCCCATCCTCCACAAAACTGATTTTTTTGTTTTTGTTTTTTTTTTTGCATTACTTACAGTGGCCGCTGCTGGGCAAAAAAAAACTTCTAATATCCGGTCTGTTCGAAGGTGGTGGAGGAGATGACATGTTGTCTGTGTGCGTGTGTGTGTGAATCAAGTCATCAGCCAGTATACCATGCGTTTAAGGCAGTGCTTCTCAATTATTTTCTGTTACACCCCCTCAAGGAAGACCTAAATGTTTTGCGCCCCCCCAAACTCTGCCGCCACTGTAAATAGTATCATTTGTCTATAATATTACTATTATAAGTACGCCTCTGCCTCACATTGTATCCTTTTTTTCCTGTTAGAGAAAATAACAGATCAACTTATAAAGTACAACTTTATTAACATTGTTTTGTTTGGAACAGAAAAGACTTAACGCACATCAATTTGCCTGAATTAAAAAAAAAAAAAAAAGTCCAAACTGTAAAAATACACTCAAGGTACATTTTTGACCATTTGATACTGAAAAATAAAATCAGTAAATAATAACAAATTCAAATTGATTAGAAACATTAACTCATGAGGACAATATGCCAAAAAATTTGACCGAAAAAACAAAACTGAATAGAAGGAAAAAAAAAAAACTGTCTTTGGACAGAAGGACCGTTTTTATTTTCGCTGCTCCCAGTATCACCTCCAGTTTGCAATGATGTGGGGTTATATTGCACTGAACATGCTAACAGTGCTCACTGGTTTACTGATATAACACTGACAAAGCGGAATGATTGTTGGCAATATTCGGAACGTTTTCGCTGAAAAACAACCAAGCGGCTTATCAATGAGATTGGGGTCTAATGTCTTTAAGTGGCGTCTTAATTGATTTGGCTTCCGGCTCTCCGCTATAATCATTTTTACACACAGTAAACAGTGGTCTATCCTCGTCTACCACTGAATTAAATGTCAAAGCCAAAAGGCAAACGGCCCGAAAAAAGCGCATTCTCGGCGGCCGAGGGAGAACCGTAGGTGAGGGCGGTCGTCGTGACGATCCCAAGCCGAAAATGGCACTTCTCGGGCGGACACGTGAGAACCGGAGAAGACAGTGGGTCGCTGCGTGAGTCCGGCCGGAAAACGGCTTACAGCTCTCCAGCTCTTCATAAGTCTCTTCCGTGTGCTCTTGCTTACTTCAAAAATAGTGCGCGCACTTTGAAAATGAGAGCGCCACTGCCACCCACTGAGTGGATGTGCAAGTACACTTTATTCTAGTACGGCAAAAAAAAAAAAAAAAAGCATGTTCCCTGAGGTCACACGCGCCACCCCTGGCATTGCTCTGCGCCTCCCTGGGGAGCGCGCCCCACTATTTGAGAAGTACTGGTTTAAGGGGAGAAATAATAGACCGGTGCAATTTGCAAGTGAAAAGGGGTAAATGTAAGTCTAAACATAAAGAAAATAATCCACTGAATAATGGTAGGGTCAATTCTGGTCTTGCAGAGTATGGGAAGACAATCTTAATTACCTATATAATTGAACTCATTATATAATGCAAATAAGGTTGATTAAAAGTTGGTGGGAACAATTTGAGCATCCTGAAATGTTGCAGTGTTATGACCCTACCGTCCCTAAGCAAACATATGCCCTTACCTATGCCACTCAGGGGTTACCGTATATTGTATTTTTACTTCACGAATTCTATGGAGGAAGTTGGCGTGATGTCACGATGACGTCACTTACCGTATATTGTATTTTTACTTGACGATTTCTATGGAGGAAGTCGGCGTGATGTCACGATGACGTCACCTCGCTTAGCAACGTGTCGCCATTTTGCGAAGGGGGCACGCACAACTAAACATTCCGTAGACAAACGTCTGAAATTCATATATTTCAGGTGTGTTTTGCGTCTTTTTTCATAAAATACAATTTAAAATTACCGTGTATTGGCCTGCAAATCTGGGCATACAAAGTCGCAGATGATAGCTGGATAAACAATCCAAAGGAATGGCCTGCAGTGGAGTTCGGAAACATCTACAACTACCTCATAAAGTCACCCAGTAAGTTGACCTTTATCAATTACGTGGAATATGTACTGTGTGGAACTAAGAAAACTGGTAGTATATACGGAGTGATTATTTCTGCCGTAACCGGTAATTCGCCTCCAAGGGTTATTTAGCCGTGAACACGTCACGGCAAAATAACCAATTCCCACCAGGCCAATAATATACCGATTGACCTATCAGAGCAGTTCACGGAAAAAGAATAATAACGCGTTGCCGGTTATGGTAATAATAACCACTGCCTAGTCTATTGAATCCTAGCAGCTAATTGGGGAAAAAAAATGATTAAAGTTTACTCACCAGTGATAAAATGTCGGCTGCAAACGTAAATGTGCTTGGATTTAAGTTCCCACAGGCGAGAATAGTCCACGGAACCATCTTCTTTTACTGTTCTTCGATTAATTGCTTTCAGCCATTTGTTTCTCCTTTTCTTCTCACGAGGAAGAATGAAGAACTTCAAATGCGGCTCCGAACTCTTCCTTGTGTGACAACCCGCAACACAGCAACTTTTAGTCATTCCGACGGAAAAAAGACCGCAAATAAGATGAAAGTTCAACGCCTTTTTATTACAATGCATGACAGAGCAACTGCTTGTGACTCGTCTTTTGCCCCGTTTTCAATATGGCGACGCTTTGTTGTAGCTGGTGACATCATTAATTCCCGGATGTCCGACTTCTTCTATATTCTGCTCTCAGGTGTTCGGGAATGCGGCGCCCAGCAGCATGATGGAGAAGTTCTCAGACCTGCTGCAGTTCACCACGCAGGTGTCTCGCCTCATGGTGACCGAGATCAGGCGCAGGGCCTCCAACAAATCCACTGGTTAGTGTTTTTGTTGCTGTTGATTATTTAATTTTTTCAATTATTTAGCATTATTTGGATATTTTTAGCATGGCAGATCATTTTAGAATTTTCTTTTTTTTTTTTTTTTTTAAATCATGGCAGCAAAATTAATTAATTGGCTGCCATTGACGGGGATAGACGTCCAATATAGTGATCCCAGCCCCCCAAATTCAATGGGTACAAGTAGTTAAACAATAGCATTATCCGTGTTAACACATTATAGTTCCAATCACATTTAATTCTAATTTACATTACATTACAGCGGTCGACAATATAAAGTAAATTGCCCGGTGTCCCGGACGTACTTGTAAAACCGTCAGGGCCACTAGAATGCTCCAATCACTGGCCCAGTCGGGCAGTAAAAATAATGTGTTGGGGGAAAAAAAATCATATTTTACATTAATTCCCAGCGTTTCCGTTTTTTGATGACGTCCCGCTGTCCCAATCAAAGACAACCTTAGAGCCTATGCAGCAGCCGTTGCTCTTCGTAGGGTGTAAACACACCTCGTTCGCTCGCTCGCAACCCGATTACTGCTGCTGATTGATTGCCAGTATCTCAGGGGTCGTTTACATGGTGACTCTCCGAAAAGACGAAAAATTTCATGTTTGCATTATTATGGTTCCGTCTCCATTCAACCAATGTCGCATTTCCGCATCAAAACGATGTTGTATTCATGCAAGGTCCTATGGGGCAGTGCAGATTTACAGGGCGACCGCGAATGATTCACTTTGACCCCAACAACCTCCTCAGCCTGGAAGACAACATGCCCGCCCACTCCAAGCAATGACATTTTTCTTTTGCTCCAAAAAGCAAAAAAATTGAAACATTCAACATATTTAAATGAAAGATATTATCAAAACAGTAAATTAAAGCCGACGTTCCACCATTTGCTGTTTTTAATGTTTAGTAGCACTGCTTCGCACGCCCAATGTGACGTGTGCGAGTGCTGACGTTACCGGCGCAGGAGCTTTCCATTAATAATTAAAATAATAATAATTATAATAATAATAATTAAACAATTAGCAACCCCCTTAAGCCCCCGCAATCGAATCCTTCCACTTTGGAGGCAGGATTCCAAGGTTTGCGTCTTTGCCTACCGTCTTCGCCGACACCATATGAACACGAGGCCAGTCCGCAACACAGTCATTGCGTCTTGGTGTCGCAGAGTCGCCATGTAAACTGCCCCTCAGTACCCACCTAACGTTATACTTCAAGACGACATGTTTCTTAAACCCAAAGAACCCGGACAAACACCGGGGGGAAAAAAGACCACTTAAAAAAGAGAAAGTCACCTGGGCCCGCCTCCCCCTGGAGCGCCCAAGAAAAAAAGTTAGATTGATTATGGATGTGATTATGGAATTGGCATAGGATTATTTGCACTAGATTCATCTTTTTGCACCATTTTTGCTGCACTTTTCATTAAATCTACCTAAAAAAATGAATTACTGTAATTCAAGCAAATTGTTAACTGACACATTGACCTGGGTCAGTGGTTTTGATAGTGGGCCAGTGAACTTCCCAAAATCCCTTATTGTCTACCCCTGCATTACAATTTTAGTTTTTTGGTCAGTAGGCTGGAACAGATTAACGGCATTTGCACTGGTTTCAAAGGGGAAAATTGATTCAAGATTAGGTTGTTTCTTCTGTTTTAAATATCTCATTTGTTAGATGTTTTATAATTACCCGTTGTCCTCCAGTAAGACATCTTTATTCTAATAAAATTTGTGTGTTTGTGTCTAGAGGCAGCCAGCCGCGCCATTGTTCAATTTCTGGAGGTGAACCAGAGCGAGGAGGCCAGTCGTGGCTGGATGCTCCTCACCACCATCAACCTGTTGGCCTCCTCTGGGCAGGTCAGCGCATAATTCTAACATGCAACAAACTATTGTTTAAAACTTTAGAGAAAACGCAGTTTATTATGAACATTAGGTTAGACTTAGGCTAAGACATTAGGCTAAAGTTGAATGAGAACCTTCGAATCATATTTACATTTTTCATCTGTTGCTAAGCTGATGTACTGGACTGTCTCAGGAAATTAGAATATTGTGTATTCTAATTTTATGAGACAGTCCTGTATATATATATATATATATATATATACTGTACATCCAGCACCAACATACAGGACTGTCTCATAAAATTAGAATACACAATATTCTAATTTCCTGAGACAGTCCAGTATGCTTGAGGTGTCTGTTGTGTCACAACAATGTGTTTGTGCGTCTGGTGGATTGATAGCGTGCCTACTTTTAAAGCTGTGTCAATGTTTGTTAGAAGAAAAATAATTTTTTCTCTCGACTCTGTCTGTCCATGTGCGTTTGTGTGTGTGCCACCAACTAATGTACTGTTAGTGTGTACTTGTATGATATGTCAGCAGCTGGCCTGCATTAACCCCCTTCTTCCTTCCTCTTAGTGTTCCTCACACATGACTAAGCAATATTTGATTCTTGCATCCATCCTTTCTAACAAAAACACATTCACACAAGTGTTTTTTTTGTTCTTCCAGAAAACTGTGGACTGCATGACAACCATGTCTGTGCCGTCCACACTGGTTAAATGTCTCTACCTGTTCTTCGACCTCCCGCACATGGCAGAGGCCCCAGTGGGTCCTGCTGCTCCACCACCCCCACCTGCTACAACGTCACCGCCACCCTCCCAGGAGAAGACGCCCGGCCCGGGCCACCCCTCCATGGAACTTCCGCTGGCCGACCGCAGGGTGCTGCTACAGAAAGTCTTTGTTCAGGTACAAGTGCAGAGCGCCGGCATCACGCTGGAATAGAGGATCTTGGAATGTGGGAGATCACTTAAATGAGCAAATAAAGCATTATAACTCCAAATTACGGTTTCAATCCTTGGTTAGCCTTTAGTTTTTTTTCCCCATTAAAAAAGATCTTTAAAATTTTGAAGTATAAAAAGAGTATATTAACATTTGTTTTTGTTTTGTTTTTTTTTTCTTCCAAAAAAAAACAAAACAAAAAAAATACTTTCTTTAATTATTCATTTTTAAATAAATTAGAGGAGCACTCTGAGAGAGCAGATATTCGCCGAAGTAACCAAATTCAAAGCATCACCATATTTGGTAAAGTGGCCATTCTGCCTTTGTGTCATACTCCAAAATGTTATCACTTTCTATTTTCATCATTAGAGCTGCAACTAACGGTTATGTTTATAATCAATTAATGATTGATGATTAATTAAACAATCAGATAAATGTCATCTACCTCCACAATTTAACTTGAAGTTGTTTTAGGCATGTTGTCAGTAACAATGAAGAGAAAATGGATGACTATTTCCTTCAAAAATAATATTTGATTACAGCTTCCTGACTTAACTGTAATCTACGACTCTACTGTTTTAAGTATACATAAAACTTGTTCCATAGACTTCATAACCTATTGACATGACACGGGAAACGGAGCCGATTCGTAGGGGGCCTATTTTTAAAAAACTTCAAATTCAAATATTTACAAAACCAAAGCTGCTACCAACATAAAACCAAAACAGGCATACCTTATCTATATATGAGTCTCCATGAGCAGCGGCATCAGAAAATTTAAAGTCGTTCCCTTACAAAATCCCGATTAATTATTTTTTATATAACACAACTTAAAATGGCTATCAGATTTTACACTAAATGCACAAAAATCACCAAATGCAGCGATAATCACCTATATTTTCAGGATCAATAGCATTATTTAACATATCATAAGTTTTTGACCAAAATAGCAAGTTATTTTTTATTTACTGCAATTTTTCAACAACTAATAAATCACTCAATTTAACATCAGAAACTTAATACTTGAGGAAAACATGCAGAATCAATTATAAATAATATGTAACTAGATTATTAATAAATTCTATATACAATCACAATTTATTATAGAATAGAATAGCCCTTTATTATCATTATACACTTTATACTGTTAGCAAATGAGGCTAGCGGCCGCCTGGCGTGACAGGAGCTTTTGTGGCGAAAATTCTTGTGAATAAATGCTTAAATCCCCGAATTCTTCATAGATATGGATGTAAAACAGTCTCGATTCGATGTTAAAAGCAAAGAAACCGTGCAGTTTGTGTTTATTTTACATATATTGATGAAGTACAATACCACTATGCTAGTGAATGAGGCTAGCAGCTGCCTGGCGGAAAAGGAGCTTTTCTGGCGAAAATTCTTGTGAATAAATTCTTAAATCCCCAAATTCTTCATAAATATGGGCATAAAACAGTCTCGATTCTCGGTTAAAAGCAAAGAAACCATGCAGTTAGCGTTTATTTTACGTATATACAGTATGTCGAAGTAGAATGCTACTCTGTTAGCGAATGAGGCTAGCAGCCACCTGACGTAAACAGAGCTTTTCTGGCGAAATTTCTTGTGAATAAATGTTTCAATCTGAATTCTTTATAGATATGGACATAAAACAGTCTCGATTTTTGGTTGAAAGCAAAAAAAAATAAATAAAAAAATACATGCAGGTAGCATTTATTTCGCGTAAATATTGCCAACTATAAGGCTAGTCCGTTACAAAAATTAGCCGCCTCCATGTGTAGACAAAGAAGGAAATTCCTGCAAATAAATGCTTCAATCACGCATGCATGGTACGAAAAGTATAATATTTACCTTGAATCCTTGAACAAATCACTCCTGAGACAATCCTTCCTGTTTGTATGCGGGACAGCTTCATACTTTTTCAAAAATCCAAGCTTAAATTCGACATGAGCGTGTGCCGTCTTCGGCTATTTCTAAATGAAGCTCGGCCCCCTCTGATAAGGCGTCGCGCAAAGAATGACGAAGTGACACGTCAATAGTGATGATGTTTATGCTTGTTCAAATTTTTAATATAGGTTCTGGATATAAAACACGAAAAGCATTTCTCAGTACATAAAATAAATAAGACCAAAGACCTGCTCATTCAAAAAAAAAAAAAAAAGTGCTGCTGATTGACGTTTTTTTCTAGTAGGCAAAGCACTAATATAAATGTGTTAATGACTCATTTATTTTCGTAAACAAACTAATCAAAAAAATTGAATAAGATGGAGACAGACTTTAATGAATCAGTTTTCTTTATCAAACAGTTGTTCATAAATACAATCCAAATCCCAATTTTAAAGCACACTCTCGTATAACAATTTACAGTTTGAATGGGAGTTTAAAAATATTTAAAAAATTGTTAGCTGATGAAATATTTGTTATCGACTTCTATAAACATTTTTGTTTCAAATGAGTTTCAAGTCTGCATGAGGTGTTAAGCCAAGGTTTGATTTCAAAGGTTAATATTTCAGTTTTACGTTAGAACTTGTATTGCCTCAAACAGTATAAAAAATAGTAAATGAGGATCTAAGTCCAACAAAATAAAGATTGGCTAACTTTCATAGCAAAAGTCTGCTAGCTTAAATGTTATAAAAGGCTAACATATACCGTATTGGTCCGAATATAAGACGGCCCTGATTATAAGACAACCCCCTGTTTTTCAAGACTCAAGTTTGAAAAAAGTTAATTTTTATACAGAAAATAATTACAGTACACCTGAAACAAATGATTATAACAATATATTTGAGAGAAAAAGCATGTTATTTTGCCTCATTCAAATGTTAATATTTGTGAACATTTGAATATGTAAACTAAAGTGCAATTTTATTCGTAAATGAATGGCTTCTGTATTTTGAAATGTAAATAAACCAATCTATTGTGATAAAACTACAAAATTGCAATAACTGCATTAACCATCAAAGTGAAGTTTAACTGTAACTGTAGTCTTGAAACAAATCTGAATAAGGAAAAACATTGCAATAAAATAATGCAAACTGGTTAAACTAGTAGCTGAGATCTGTCATGACAGAACATCGCTTCAATGATATCTGGCGCCATCTAGCGTCGTGAATGGTGAGAGTAGCTGAGATCTGTCATAACAGAACATCACTTCAATGATATCTGGCGTGTTTTTCAACCGGTGTGCCGCAGCACACTAAATCGTCAGGTGTGCCGCGAGAAATTATCTAATGTCGCTTTTATATATAATATATAAATTTGTAATGTCCGTAACTCTGTACGGGCCCTTGAAGGGGCCATCAGACTGCAGAGTGGTGACGTAGCGGGAAGCAAGGAGGGAGGGAGTCTCAGGGAGAACGGCGTGAGAGCCAAGTTCGCGGTCGCATGTTGCGGATGCCGCTGTTATTTTGTTTATTATTTTCTATTGTTGCCACAATAAAGTGGGAAAGTCATCACTGACTCCTCTCCTTTCTAATTCCCCATTCGGGGCTATTACAATATTGTTTTTTACGTTGTCGGGCGGAGTTGCAGTAGATGGATGGAAGGAAGGAGTTGGTAGAAAGTTCGAGAGTTCTCGGCCGTGTGCAGATGAGCGGAGTATCGCTCGTGTCACGTTCAAAAACTGCTCGAATTTCTAGCCATCAACAACCTTGCTGTCCATGACAATGTGGACCCCAACACGTCTACTGCACATCATTTGGTTAGACTCGTCATGTGTCGATGTGTTCCAAAGTGTCCTTTCTATTATATTTATATGTGACGACCGTCAATCCTCCCCATGTGTTTTACTCCAACACATTGTTGAGAACAGCAAGGTGGCTAATGGCTAAAAATCCGAGCAGTTCTTGAAAACGACACGAGCAGCAATCCAAAAACAGCGCCATGGTGCCAAGCAAGTTTAAACGTCATCTCCAAACGAAACACCTGTCGCTTCAAATCAAGTTGATGGACTATTTTGTTTGCCTTCGTGAAAACACACAGAAACAGGCAACTTTTTTGATAAAAACTACAAGGGTAAATGAGAAAGCCCTCAAAGCCAGTTCACCTTGTTGCTAAATCCAAAAAGTCCCACACCATGACAGAGACATTTAATACTACCTGCCTGCAAAGCCATTGTCTGCGAGATGCTCGGCCCCTGATGTGGTTAAAGACATTGCTGAAGTCCCCCTTTCTGGTAATTCTGAGCTTTTTCAAGCCTAACTGCTATAAAAAAATAATAATAAAAACAGAGACTGAGAACGGTTGAAGAATAGGGATATCGACTAAACAGGCTCAAGTTTCACACTGAGTAAGTATACGTACATATTGAGAAATTATTTTATATTTAAATATACTGTGCAGAAAATAATTTTGGAACATTTTTAGTTTGTGGTGTGCCTCGAGATTTTTTCCAACGTAAAAACGTGCCTTGAGTCAAAAAAGGTTGAAAAACACTGGACTAGACCGCAAATATAAGACGACCCCCTCTTTTTCAATCTTATTTCAATGCAAAAAACACTGTCTTATATTTGGGCCAAAACGGTATATATTTTTTACAGAGGTCTTAATAAATTGCTTCAACTCGTATTCCCACAAAAAATGGCTAAGTATACCTATAAGCTAAATTACTATTGCATTAAAAAAAACATACTCAAACATAAATCAAACAAAAATTTACCTTGTGTTGCTCTTAACGGGGAGCAGCTGAATTAAGCCATGTTCAGCCATGGGATGGCGTGCCTCCGTGGTAGAGTAGTTGTTCCCCTACCCAGAGGTTGTGTGTTCGATTCTCTGCCCTGATGAACTTGCCTAAGTATCCTTGAGCAAGATACTGAACCTCACGTTGCTCCTGGTGCTGCGTCACCAGTAGGTGGATGGCGATGTAGTGTAAAGCGCTTTGAGCGCCTTGAAAGGTGGAAAAGCTCCATACAAGTATAACACCATATACCATTTACCATTTAAATGAGTTATGTCATATTCACTGTTGCCACTAGAGGTCAGTGTATCCACCGTAAATCAATAAAACTAAATGCAAACACTTTCAAAACAAACCATTATAATACTCTAATTAAACGAATCTCGGAGCAGCAACATTTGATTTGAAGCTTTTTTTGAAGCTAACCCTTGAATCGAATTACTCGAGTTAATCGCAGCACTAGTTTAAATCCAGGAAAAACTTTTTGAATGAGGGTTTCAAACATGATTTTCTGGCGTTTTAGATCCTGGTCAAGTTGTGCACGTTCGTTTCCCCTGCTGAGGAGTTGGCCCAGAAGGACGATCTCCACCTTTTGTTCAGCGCCATCACGTCATGGTGCCCGCCTCACAATCTTCCCTGGAGGAGGAGCGCTGGAGACGTGCTCACCACCATATCGCGACACGGACTCAGTGTTAACGTTGTCAAATACATACACGGTATGTTGTACTTGTGTTTAAATCTGTTTGAGTCTGAAAGTTGAAAAGGATTTCATAGTTAGCATTGCTTTGTGTTTCCTCACACCTGAAAGAGTTGTACCTTCTTTGTCCTCAGAAAAAAAATGCCTGTCCACGTGCGTGCAGAACATGCAGCAGTCTGACGATCTTTCCCCACATGAGATCGTGGAAATGTTTGCCGGCCTGTCCTGCTTCCTTAAGGACTCTAGCGACGTGTCACAGACGTTGCTGGATGACTTCCGCATGTGCCAGGGATACAACTTCCTTTGCAATCTCATGCTCAGGTACGGTACAAAATCATTCTACGACACTCTACAATACAACAGAAAAGTACAGGTAGTCTCAGGTTTACGAATGAGTTCCGTTCCTACGCTGGCGACATAACCCGAATTTACGCGCAAGTCGGAATTAACCCTTTAAGAAACCTTAATCTCAAAATAACTATCCAAAAACATGTATTATACGTCGTATTAATAAAATAAAGTAAATAATAAGAAATAGATATTTCTTCCCTGGTAGCGCTGCCACCCCTTCCACTTTAAATGGATTGGACATCTATTGCCGTCAGTGGCAGCAAATGAGGTAATTTTAGTGTTTTTCAGATCATTTACTGTTGCTTGTCGGTCTCTTTCAGTTGATTTTGGGGCATTTCTGGATCACTTCCTGTTGATTTTGGGTGATTTACGGGTGACTTCTTGTTGATTTTGGCTTGCTTAACAGGAAGTGGTCCCTAAGTGAATAGGTTCTTTGAAGTGACTCAAAATCAACAGGAAGTGAGCTGTAAAATCCCTAAAATGAACAGGAATGGACTTGTAAATGCCCCTAAAACCGGAAAGACTGGCTGTGAAATCTCTGGTTTCAGTGCCATTGACATTTATGTGATTTTCATATTTGTTCATACGCCTCCTACCAGTCAAAATGGATTGGACTCCTAGCAGCGTCAATGGCACCTAATGAGCTAAAATAGACCTCTACAACTGGAAGATTTTGGTAGCAACCTGTTGCTTTCTATTTATTTATTTATTTTTTTCCAGTGACACCTTTTTAAAATCATTTTTCGATTCTTGGCAGGAGCACATCGATAACCTTTTGGGATTCAAAGTATCGTGATATATCGCCATTGTGATATATTGTCACACACATAGTACAAATGGTCCTTTCTCGTACCATTTTTCGTAAGATAATTTTGCCGGAGATGTCTTCAAAGGGTAGTACGTTTATGGACGTTAAGGTTCTATTGTTATGTGGTGGATTGATACAGGCTGGAACAGGCTAAGGAGGACGAGTCGCGGGACGCTCTGAAGGACCTAGTCAACCTGGTGACGTGTTTGACCACCTATGGTGTAACTGAGCTCAAACCCGCCGGTCTGACCACCGGAGCGCCATTCTTGCTGCCAGGATTCGTCCTTCCGCAACCCTCCGGCAAAGGTACGAGAGCTCACAGTTCTCTGGTTGACAAAACTGGTGTTTTGGTTTCAAATGACACGCTGCGGTCTTGTTCGTCCAGGCCAGACAGTGCGCAACATCCAAGCGTTCTCGGTGCTGCAGAACGCCTTCCTCCAAGCCAAGAGCGGCCGGCTGGCTTGCACGCTGCTGGACGCGGTGGGCAGCGTTTACGCCGCTGACCCCGCCAACTACTTCATCCTTGAGTCACAACACACACTGTCCCAGTTTGCCGAGCGTGTGGCCCGCCTGCCCGAGGAAGCGCAGGCCAAATACTTCCAGCTGCTGGAGTTCGTGGTCTTCAGTCTCAACTACGTGCCGTGCAAGGAGCTGTTCAGCGTTAGCGTGCTGCTCAAGGCCAGCGCCTCACACGCATGTAGCGTGACGGCCGTGCGAGCACTTTTGAGAATGGCGCGCCACGATCCAGTCTTTGGGGACGTGCTGAGGGAGGTTGGGCTCCTGGAGGTGCTGGTCAACCTGCTGCATAAATACGCCGCCCTCCTCAAGGACCCCGCCGCTCAGCAGCAGCACGACCATGACCAAGGTGAAGAGAAATGTCGTTGGATACATATCATGGCTAATTCATGAGTTTATAATTCATTATTGTTCAATCATTTATTATTCATTTATTATTTGCACCGTGAATACAAATAGTCTGATCACATAACAAATCCAAAGCATATTGTTTTGGCGACATCTAATGGTCAAATAAGCGTAACTGCTGTTTTAAGCTGTGACCAGCCCTTGTACTAAGAAGGCTTCTATATTCACTTTGAAGGCAACATGCATATTGGCCTAAAACCGATAATGATTATGAATTATCAGCTAGCCAATAATATCAGACAACTCGATTTATAATGCGAAAAAGAGAAAATGCAACTTTTTTTTTCTTTTGTAGAATAAGTAATTTATTTTTTAAACTCTATTACCGTATTTTCCGCACTATAAGGGCATCGGACTATAAGGCGCACCTTCAATGAATGAAACCAGATAGCAAAATATAACTGGAGTGACATGGGCCTGACGTACAGCAAAATTCGGCCCAATTACGTGAACCGGATCCACCCCTGTGTCTTTTTGAACAATAAGCCAAACTCAGTCTGGATTCAATTGCCGGATCAACAAACAGTTTTGTGCCAGAACTGGTCCAAAGTAGCAGACGCAACGTTAATCTATGGCCCGGATATGGCACACACGGGACCCAATCTGGGCCAGCACTGAACCAGATGTATTCCAGATTCCCAAATAGCAAAATATAACTGGATTGGATGTGGGCCTGTTGTACAGCAAATTTCGGCCCAATCATGTGAAACGGATCAGCCCCTGTGTCTTTTTTAACAATGAGCCAAACTCAGTCTGGATACACTTGCCGGACCAGCAAACCGTTTTGTGCCAGAACTGGTCCAAAGTAGCAGACACGTCGTTAATCTGTGCCCTGTACCGTATATGACAACATGTTACCCAATGTGGGCCAGCACTGGGCCTGATGTAGTCCAGATTCCCAGTTAGCAAAATATAACTGGAGTGGACATAGGCCAAATGTAATGAAAATTTCCGCCCAATGTCGTAAAATGCATCTGTCCCAAATTTAGCAGGAATTCATTTGCTGGATCAGCAAACAGTTGAGGCCAGAACTGTTTCATAGCAGCCTAGACCACAATGCATGGCCCAGATAAAAAGTGGAACTGGAACAAGCAATTCCATGTTACATTTTTTTGGACTGTAAACAACATATTGTATTTGTTAAGGTTCCGGGGTAACTGGGGGACCCAAGCACAGAGACCAGAGGCAAACTGGCAGTGTAACAAGAGTTTACTGGCGGTTAGATTGAGTGACACCGAAAAATCCGGTGGGCACTTTTGTGATAGAACAGGTAAACGGCCAGGCAGGCGTCCTGGCAGGCAAGCAGTACAGGATCAAGGGGGAAAAACACAAAAATAAGCTCATTATCAATATTACAAGATTCTTTTTTAGCTGAAAGCTGGAGTCACAAATTAGTGGAGTTGAGTTGTTGATTTGGCGCTGATGTGAGGCCAAGGTAAGCTGCTAATGATGATCACTGGCACCTGGTCCCAATGTCACCCATCTGTCCAATCATGCAATCAAGGCAGTGACACATTCACACACGCACAAGGAGGTAGAGCGGGGCTCAGGGGGCAGGGGTCCTAACAGTATTCCAACATTAAAATGTTTACTGCATAAATGTAGTGCATAACACACAATAGGAACAAATTACATTATGATATATTGAACAAAATTGACCCATAATTTAATACTTAAAACAGTTTTGATCTGGCCCAATGCTGGCCCAGATTTGTCATATCTGGACCATGCATTAATGTGGTTTCTGCTATTTTGGACCAGTTCTGGACCATAAGAACGCGATTGTGACTTGGAATAAAGCACTTACCATAAAAATTTGTCATCCGCCGAGATGCTCTGTCCACACTGGTGTGTGTTTTCCTGTTGAGTGTCGCAGCGCGGCGGCCCGCCTTCAGTGTCGACCGTTAAATTACAGATTTTGAGCGCATCCAGTCTGCATGGTCTGCCCCAGAACAATCTGTAACCTATCTTTTGGACTTTCAGATTAATGATCCCGTCCGCATCTGGCGCACTGGCATTCAGCAAGCATGATTGCTATGTGGATCTTGCGAGCTGAGGCCGGATCCGGCAGAAAGTCATATGCTATTGGGCGAATATTTTTAAATTGTTTTCATTTATAGGGTGCACTGCATTGTAAGGTGCAGTAGAAGTAATTGTTGGGGTTGCATTGTACATCCACTAGATGGAGCTATGTTAAAGTGAATGTCATGCCATGCCATGGTCAACTAATATTCTATCAGCATTTGACAAAATTTACGGCTTTTAAGTCCGGATTATAGTTTGGAAAATACAGTACTCTGAAAAGAGGTCTGAATCATACCAGAATCATTTGAAACATCTTATAAAGCGCAAGTTCAGCCTCACATTTCATCGCTACTGTATTTTAGCAGAAAAAATTTCAAACTGTGTTTACAGTTGTACATGTACTACTGATTTGTGTTGTTCCAAAGCATCTTTGCATCCAATCTAAGCTTTTGTTGTCCAATTTTCTGTGTATGTAGCGGAGTGTAAAAACAACACGGTTGCAGAGGAGCAGAAGCAGCTGGCCTGGTTAGTCATGGAGACGCTCACCGTTCTCCTGCAAGGCTCACACACGATGAACACCAATGCGGGTAATGTATTTTTTTTCACTTTGTGCATAGTCATCTCTTTGACTTCTAAATTGTTGGCATAACAACGAGCCAGGGGAGACTTCCAGAGGGTGGTAAGGGGAAGGCATGAAAGGTTCGCCCAGGCACTGGGCTCTCCCGCAGGCCCACCTCCCCCTATTGTTTTTTTGGGTGTGCATTTGTCTCTCGGAAAACATTAAAATATGTGTAAGTGGTCAGTCTAAGGTAGTCGATTTGGGTTTATTCATGTTTCTGGTTGGGTTATTAGTGTTCCGGGTTGGTGCACGCCGTAAAGTCGAAAACGGGTAAATGCGGACGCCATCCGCCAGTTGCCAGTTGACATGCCGACGTTACACAAAAATAATAAAAATGATCAACATTATTTTAGTGCAAAAACTCCCTGGTTTTGCAACCAATGGAGTCAAAATCCGTGTGGTAGGACAGCACTCCACTGGTTGCATGAGTTGCATGCTTGTTTGTACATTGTACATTTTATATGGTTATGGAATTAGAATAGGATTATTAGCAATAGATTCATGTTTTTGCACCATTTTGCTGCACGTTTCATTAAATCTACCGCAAAATAATGAATGTTATTCATGTTATTCAAGCAAATTGTTCTTTTTTGTGATTATTGGGAACAATAACTGACACGTTGACCTGGACCACATACTGGGGCCTGTGAACTTCAATTTCCCTTATTGTGTACCCCTGCCTTGTGTATGAGCTCACCTTTTCCTTCCGTTTTGAATGAAAATGTGTGCACACCCCTGGTCGAAAATGTGTTTACGCTTACGCATGAGAAGATCCGACTCGCATAAAAGCCTAATGACCGATTTCTTGCCCTGACCATCTCCCTGCAGCATTGTTCCGCGAGTTCGGTGGCGCGCGGTGCGTACACAACATCATCAAGTACCGTCAGTGTCGCGAGCACGCCCTGCTCATTATTCAGCAGCTGGTTCTGTCGCCCAGCGGCGACGACGACATGGGAACACTACTGGGACTCATGCATTCGGCGCCGCCCGCGGAACTCACGCTCAAGACCGACATACTCAGGGTGAGACCACACAACACCTTCGACTTCAAAACGCTGAAGTAGGGATTCTAAATCTAGTTTCTAATTTTGCACAGGCTCTGCTGTCAGTGCTGCGCGAGAGCCACCGTACGCGCACAGTCTTCCGTAAGGTGGGCGGATTTGTGTATGTCACGTCTCTGCTGGTGGCCATGGAGCGCTCTTTGTGTCTGTGCCAGCCGAATCGCAGCGGCTGGCATGGTACCAACAACCAGCACCACCACCAGAGCCCCAACCAAAACCAAGTGTTTGAGCTGCTGCACACCGTTTTCTGCACGCTCACCGCCGCCATGCGCTACGAACCCGCCAACTCGCACTTCTTCCGCACGGAGATCCAGTACGAGAAGCTGGCCGACGCTGTCAGGTATTTTTTGTTGAAGACATCGCTATGTTTTTCGGCCAAATATGAGATTTTCCCACGGCAAAGTGTAGTATTTGTGTGCAATACAGTGGTATGGAAAAGTCTGAACCTTTGGAATTTCTCACATTTCAGCATAAAATCACCATCAAATGTGACCTGATTTTTGTCAAAATCGCACAGATGAAAAAACTGTCTGCTTTATTTAAAGCCACCCAAACATTTATAGTTTTTCATATTTTAATGAGGATAGTATGCAAACGATGACAGAAGGGAGAAAAATAAGTGAACTATCGCATTTACTATTTTGTGGCCGCCCTCTTTGGCAGCAATAACTTCCACCACACGCTTCCTGTAGCTGCAGATCAGTCTGGCACATCGATCAGGACTAATCCTGGCCCATTCTTCTCTACAAAACTGCTGTATTTCAGTCAGATTCCTGGGATGTCTGTCATGAATCGAGTCTTTATCTCATGCCACAGCATCTTATTGGGGTTCAAGTCTGGACTTTGACTTGGCCACTCCAGAACGTGTATTTTGTTCTTCTGAAACCATTCTGAAGTTGATTTACTTCTGTGTTTTGGATCATTGTCTTGTTGCGGCATCCATCCTCTTTTTAGCTTCAACTGTCTGACAGACGGCCTCAGGGTTTCCTGCAAAACATCCTGATAAACTTTTGAATTCTTTCTCCATTAATGATTGCAAGTTGTCTAGGCTCTGAGGTAACAAAACAGCCCCAAATCATGATGCTCCCTCCACCATGCTTCACGGTGGGAATGAGGTGTTGATGTTGGTGAGCTGTTCCATTTTTCCTCCACAAATGACGTTGTGTTTTACTCCCAAACAATTCAACTTTGGTTTCATCATACCACAAAATATTTTGCCAAAACGTCTGTGGGGTGTCCAAGTGCCTTTTTGCGAACATTAAGCGCTAGACAGCATTCCTTCCCCTGTGGAGTCCTCCCATGAACACCATTCTTGGCCATACTTTTACATATAGTTGATGTGTGCACAGAGATATTGGACTGTGCCAGTAATTTCTGTAAGTGATTTCTCTGTTTTCTGACAGCTCTTTTGACCGTGCCATGATGCACATCAGACAATGCTTCTTATCAAGACATTTCTGACCAGGTGTATGTTTTATAGTGGGCATGGCAGCTTTACACATCAGTGATTGGGCACACACCTGACTTAAAATGTTTATTAAAAATTGGTTTCAGATTGCTCTTTAAGTCTCCTTAGGCAGAGGGGTTTACTTACCCTTTTTCCCCCCCTTCTGTCATTGTTTGCATGCTATCATCATTAAAATATGAACACCTATAAATGTTTGGGCGGTTTTAGTTAAAGCAGACACTGTTTTTTCATCTGTGTGATTTTGACAAAAATCAGATCACATTTGATGGTGATTTTTTGCAGAAATGATAGAAATTCCAAAAGGTTCTGATACTTTTTCATATCACTAGCAGTTTCAAGAGGATACTTTGGATTTTTTGGGGCAAATTGAACCTTTTAACCCTTTATATAACCTCTGGCTTGCTCATGATACAATTTTTGATACAAGGCTCACAATTATCTCAAGAAATGGCGATGCAACAGTTATCGATATATGAGTCAGGATATCATTCTACAGTATTTTTGAACAGGGATCCCCAACCACTGGGCCGGGACCGATACCGGTCCGTGGCACATTTGCTACTGGGCTGCAGAGGAATAATAAATAATTTGTTAACAACGGTAATCTGGCCTGTGCCTCTTAACACATCAATATGACTAATCCGAGTAGAGATTTGTGTACGTCGCCCTCTAGTGGTTGGCCACCATTACTGGGGGGTTTGCACAATCTCAGGGAAGTTGCCCCCCCATCATACACAAATTTATAGAAGATTTATGTCAACCATTTGTGCAAGGTTTGTGCTCGTTTGTGCTGAAAAATGTTTTGTTTGTGTTGCTACTTGTTTTTGAGATATGAACAATTCTTTTATAGGTCAATCTTACGTCAACCAGCAACCCATTTTGATTAAAAATGGTGTCAATCGTTTCTGCTACGATTGTGCTGGTTTGTGCTGTAAAAATTTTTGTTTGTGCTGCTATCATTTTTGAGATATTGAGATATGAATTTCGAGTGATTATGTCACGCAGCCCCCAATTTAGTGCAAAATGGACCCGAAATGGTGCCATTCGTTTATCCTACGTTTGTGCCCGTTTGTGCTGGAAATTTTTTTGTTTGTGCTGCTATCGTTTTATAGATATTGAGAAATTAATTTTGAGTGATTGTGTCACCAGCAGCCTTTCTCTCTCCTAACTCAAGCCACTGACGGAGCGTACCAACTCTCTCAAAAACAGAGGGGTGTCCCAACAACTAGCTTAAACGTAGCACAAACCACCCGTTTGGGTCCATTTTGCAGTCAATGGGGGGCTTAAGATATTAATTTCAAGTGTTAAAAAGACTCTCTGCTTGAAATATTAATTACGATTGTTGATGTGACTCACAGCCCTTCGTTTACTGCAAAATGGGCCAATACAAACAAATGTACATATACAATATAAATCTCTTCCATTCCTCAGGCTGCTGGGCTGTTTCTCCGACACCAAGAAGCTGGGCGCCACCACTGTCTTTCCGTCCAACTCGGAGCCCTTTCAGCGACTTCTTGAGGAGGAGGCGGCCCCCGGTGGTGACAGCGTGTGTCCCACCCTCAGACACTGCGCAAAACTCTTCATTTATCTTTATAAAATGGCCACAGACTCCTTTGACAGGTACGTAGTTGGAGTCTCTCAGCTTCTTCTTCTTCTACTGTTGTGTACTACTAACTCTTCTTCTTTTCCGTCCTCTTCTAACATTTACCTGTCTGTCTTCACCCGCTTCACAATGTATGGTTGTGTGTTCAGTCGCGCGGAGCAGGTTCCTCCTTGCCTGACTCACGAGACCTCGCTGCCCTCACCCTGGGGCACGCCCGCTCTTACCCGGAAGAGGTAGCTGCTTTTGCTTTGGCTCTGCTGCATTTTTTGGGTCCTTTCCTTTCTTCCTTTACACCCTAAAAGTTTATGAGTGATTTCTCTGATTATAATTATGTCATATCATCATGCTGACAGGAACTATTTCTCATCGACAGACATGGATACCACGGCTCATCAGGTGCCCCGGCACCGGTCAAGCTGCTGACAGAGCTGAAACTGCACTCCTCCAACCCCGTCCATTCGGTTTCTTCTTCCTCGTCCTCAGGGGGCGACATGGTGGTCATCCACCCGGGCGCCGTGCTGGCCATGGTGGACCTGCTGCCCTCCGTCTCCTCCGAAAGTCAGCCCGAGGTAAGGGCAGTACAGCTTGTTGTAATTTTGCTGAATATAATCACGGGGGTGCAATTATTTCACACCATAACTGCTTTGCCTCCTAGAAGGAATGTTGATTTTTTTTTTGGGTCCAGACCAAATGAATTTGATGGATGCTTCCAAATTATGCAGGTAATACAAAGAAAAACTAAGCCGGTCTCCTCGTCATTGCAGCACGCTTTGGACCTCCAGCTGGCGGTGGCCAACATCCTGCAGCTGCTGGTGAACAGCGAAAGGAACCAGCAGGTCCTGTGCGAGGCGTCGCTGCACCAGCGTCTGCTGCATCGATGCAGCCAAGCGCTGGGCGATGAGGACCACCCGCTGCACCCGCCACTGCAGCGCATGTTCGAGAGGCTCGCCTCGCAGGCGCTGCAACCCATGGCGCTCAGGTAGGCTCCTGCGTTATTACACCTGTTATTAATTGCGCCCAAGTTATTACACCACGTCACACTGTTTTTACTGTGTTGCTGGCATGTTTGCTAGCACAGTTGTAAAATCACGGCGAGGAAATGATGTCGTCAGATAGCCACACGTGAAGCTTTGTTTTATATTTTATTGAACCAATGATATGGGACGTTTTTAACTGAAGCCACACTTGGCATAATCACAGACCAGTTGTGACAACCGAAGGGCTGAGTTGCGTCACATGAACTGAACCGCGGCATATTTTCTTTAAAAGCCGAAAAAATAGCGTCCCGCTGATGGCTTGTGGAGGTTGAAATGTTGTACATTAGTTCCAAAATTGTTCAAAATTCCTCTCAGACTAAACCAAACTACTATTTTAGTATCAAGTTAACAGTTAAAAACAGTAAATAAACTACTCAAGTCCCCATTCTGTATCAGCAGCTTTGAACTACAGTACTGTGCAAAAGTCTTAGGCAGGACACCTGCCTAAAACTTTTGCACAGTACTGTATATATATTTTTTTAATTATTAAATTTATTAGGATCATGGAAGCTTCCACTTGGGGAAAATATATACATACAGTATGTCCTGTATATACATAACATAATAAACATATACAGTACTGTGCAAAGGTTTTAGGCAGGTGTCCTGCCTAAGACTTTTGCACAGTACTGTACATTCAATTAATTTAATGTTGTGACTCAACCGTTAAAGTTGTTAAAATTGCTCCCGTTATTCCATAATTTCCCTTCTGTCTACTTTTGACATGTAAAAGTTTTAAAACTGTTTGATCATTTAAAGATAGATTCAAGTCAAGATTTTGGCAATTTAGGGGTATTTTAGATAAAAAGTAATTAGGTTCACTACAACGCCTGCTAGATAAGTCTAGATAAGAATTTGGATGTTTGTGAATCGCGAATAATCCAGGAATCGGAAATTTCGCACGCCTCTAATGGCTTGTGCCGGTCACATCACCGAAAAGGCAGAGTGTTCGTTCTAATACCGGACATGTGGTCACCCTAGTGTTGGGGCGCAGCACGTCTCATGAATGACACGACCAAACACTGCTACCATGCGTGCTAACTACACGTACGATAAGAAAATGGCCCACATTGTAAACTAATGACGGAAACTATGGCGAATTTTCGTCTCGTCAGACAAAAACTGGCATTTATCTGGTTATGCGTCAGGGGCCGTTTACATGGTGACTTTCCGAGAATACAAAAAATTTTAGAGCTGAAACGAATACTCGAGCAACTCAAGTAACTCGAGTTTAAAAACTGATCCGAGTAATTTTATTCACCTCGAGGAATCGTTTAATTTTGCCAGCTCAGAGCATCACGTTTTGCCCGGACTACTTTTCATACGGGACAACGCGCTGACGTCATGTGCGTAGAGGAAGAAGCAATAAAAAAAAAAACCTTACTACAGCCGACAGCCGTTACAAACTGCGCCGACGTTGCTAAAAACTACGCCCGCATGTTGCTACGTTGGTAGCAACATAGTAGCAGGTAGTGTCTGATGCGTGTGATAGATATCACATGTACGTAGAACTAGATGTGAAATGACCGACTCGGCGGCGTTAATAAAACAGCCGCCATCTTAAAGCAGTACACTTCTCAGCGCTCATAAATAAGATTAACGTTACTGTCACTCGCTCACAAAACGTTATCCCTGCGGAGGGCTAGGTTTCTATTCATTATGACCACTGTTGATGCGTGGCTAACTCTTACATACAGGCTTTATTTAATCCGTGAAAAATGTGCTGTAGAGTGATTAGAGTGTAAAATAAAAACTTAATAATGCTAACTGTCAATTTTAGCTCAGTAGTCATTGCTGGATAAAACACCAAGTAGCACTGGTGCCTAATGTGCTCCAATACAGCACAGCATTTATTTTGAACACTGCAAAAACTCAAAATCCTATTAGGACTTACAGTTTAGACTAACTTAAAACTTAACTAGAACTTAAAGCTTGACACAAGTGGAAATTCAATTGAAACACGTGGGAAAAACACCTACTTTTAAGTGATGTGTGTTATCAAGCACAATTACATTTTTAGGTAAGAAATTTTTTATAAGATCTAAAAGTTTTTTGAGTGAAAGCAATGAATTAGTCTTTTTTTTTTTTTTGTCACATTTGAGATGCAATTGTTGGCTGTTTTCAACAATGTACATCGAAAATAAAGACATTGATTGACTGAAAATGGTTCAATATTAGATGAAATGTCTTGTTTTCTCATCTATATTTATAATTGCTCTTTACCTAAAAAAAAAAAAAAAAAATGTTTTATCCGATTACTCGATTAATCGATAGAATTTTCAGTCGATTACTCGATTACTAAAATATTCGATAGCTGCAGCCCTACTTACATTTATATTGTTCCGTCACCATTCAAACAATGTTCGAACAATGTCGCAATGTCGCAAAAAAAAAAAACAGTAAATTAGAAACCAATGATCCGCCATTTGTACTTTTTAATGTTTAATAGCACCGCTGCGCACGCCAAATGTGACATGTGCGAGTGCTTACATCATTGAAGCGAAAGGGGTTTCCATTCATATGAATGCGCTGCGACCCCCCCCCGAATCGAATCGTTCCACTTTGGAGGCGGGATTCGGAGATTTGCGTCTTTGCCTTCCGTCTTCGCCGACACCATTTGAACGCGAGGCCATTCCGCTACTCAGCCTTTGCGTCTTTGTGTCGCAGAGTCGCCATGTAAACTGCCCCTTAGTCTCCCAAGACATGTTATTAGCTCGTCATTGTCATGAAAAAATAGTTCATCGACGAAATATTTTCGTTATCATCATCGTTGACGGAAACAACACTGATCAGGAGCAATTTGAGTTCAGTTGTTTGCTGAAGCTGACTTCAACAAAGTCACAAGGGCTGACTGTTGAACACATACGATCACACTACTACTTGTGCCACGCTCAAATCTTGACTTGATGGCCATCTATGTTTCTCTTTCTAGAACTGACAATATCATTAATAGACTTGATTAATCCTGCGAGAGAAATTAGGGAATGACCTGAATGGGTAATGCGCTGTGACCGGGCAGCCGAACGAACGAGCGTGCGAGCTCTCATTTCCCGCTTGACTGCCGAAGCGAGACGGCAGTCGCAGCAGCAAAGTTCATTGACATGCACGCGCCGTTTCCCCTTTCACATGGAAATGACGGTGTGCGAGGGGCTGTCAATCTGCTTCCTGTCGCTTCAAAGCCTAAACGCTTCACATTCTTCATCCTCGCCACTCTCCTCTTCCTCAGGCTTGTTGGCATGCAGCTCACTTGCGCGTTGCCAGTAAAATCAGCTTTTTCCCAGAGTCGCTCTTCAATGTTTATGACATCATGGATGGTTTGAAAAGGATTGGCGTGTAGACTGACTATGACTGTGACTAAAAAAGAAACAGGAATTAACATGAATATGAGATTTTGAAAATCAAAAACATTGGCAGATAGACCAAACAATAATCTTATAAACGCTAACTAAAAGTGTATGATCTAGGAATGTGACAGTATATCGAAATGATGATTTATCGTGATACTTTGTATCCCAAAAGGTTATAGATATTCTCCTGGCAAGAATCGATATATCAGTTTATAAAGGTGTCGTTGTTTAAAAAAAAAAAAAAAAAAAGAACCAACAGGCTGCTACCCAAATCTTCCACTAGAATAGTGTCTATGTTAGGTCGTTGCCTGCCACTGACGGCGCTAGTTTTGGGGGCATCTACGGGTCACTTCCTGTTCTTTTTAGGTCATTTACAGCCAGGTCACTTCCTGTTCATTTTGAGTCACTTTTTTTATTATTATTTTTTTTTTCACCTGTCTTGTTCAGCTACTTTGACATGGACAACTGGAATTTGATTGTCCTTATGGTCAGAACAGTTTTAATGTATCACATGGGAGAATGATAAACTCTCTTTGTGATTATCCATAGTGTTTAAAAAAAAACATCAACAGCTTCAAATTTAAAATGATTACCTGAGACTCAAAGGATTAATTCAGTCCAGTGCTACCAAACCAACGAATGCAGCACTTCTTTTTATGATTATATACACCGGCAAGAACAGTACATGATTTTCAAATAATTAAACCCAGGATGTCACGATCAAATGTAAACAAGTGAAAGTTGAAGAGGATGCTTGCCATGCCCAAGCTAATGCTAACGCGAATGCTACGCAAACACTATTAGTTATATATGTGCGGCAGATATATTGGTCGACCTCTAGTATCGGTAATTGTTGTATTGCCATATCGTAAAATGATTTTTACCGTGAGCCTTGTATTGTATCGTATCGTGAGTAAGGTTAGGCATCGTTTGAATTTGAACGGTTCTCGTTCCGATTCCAATTCCAATTCCACGTTTCGATTCCGGCTCCAAACGATTCCCGATTCCGATTCTTTTAATAGCCGGGTAAAAACAATTTCATAGTTTATGTTAATTTCTTAACTTCTCAATTAATTTTTAAAATTATATGAAGTTTCAATTAACTTTGCTATGAATTTCTCACAGGGCTATTTTTAACTTGTAAATAAATAGAAGTCTTTGAACTTGAATATGATGAAGTTTCTTTCCACAGGAGTGCACTTTCACAAAGATGTTTATTTTTCAAAAGCTCACAGAGAAAACATTTAAACTTATTCTTTTGCCTATGTTTTAGAGTGTCTTATCCGCGCAAGTTGATTCAGTCTCCACATTTTTTCCTCTGAGTTTTTGGTTTCGGGAAACGTATGAAGAAAACATCCGTCATATGTCGTAATGTCTAGAGTCGTTTCAACAAGCTCCAAAAAAGCAATGAGTCGTTTCTACAAGTTCCAAAAAAGCAATGTGTGATCGGCATGTTCGTTTTTGAAAGATTATCGGAGAAAAGCAGCACAATCAGCATGGTTTCTATGCGAGGGCAGGTCTATAATGTCCCACTCCTGCTTCACTTCCGCTTTACGATGCAACTTCGCGGTCTAAAAATAGCATGCGTACGATACGCCATTGAAATCAAGTTGCGATGCACGAACACACACTTCATGTGGCTTCTTCTTCATGGTGTTCGGCAGCTATTTTTTCCGGTCAGGGGTCAGGGCATCGAAACTTGGAATCCAATTTTTTGTTTTTTTTTAAATGGTTCCGGGATAATTGGAGTGTTAGTCCCGGATCCCATCGATGCTCAATGCCCAACGCTAATCGTGAGGTACTCAGAGGTTCCCACCCAGAGTATGAACATTGACTGTATACAGATGTGCTTAAATCTAAAATCATTAAAAAAAAATGTTATTCAAAGTGGCCAATGACTACACGCCGTGCACGGACACTGACCAATTGTCTCTACTGGTTGACAGGGAGTTCCTCCGTTTGGGCAACCCTCTCAACTGCGGAGCATGGGACAAGAAGCTGCTAAAGCAGTACCGCGTACACAAGCCCAGCTCGCTCAGCTACGACGCCGACATGAGAGGTAAGCGACCCACACTCGTCCTCCATTTTGCAGACTCGACCTCCGCATGAACTCCGCTCGCCGCCTCCGCTAGGCAAATGGCAGATGCTAACAGCTGTTGACGTTTGTAATTACGGAGTCAGCAGGTCTTAATGAGCTCTTTTGAGCAGCTATTGTGACTTCTCTGCTGCTGAGTGGAGATTAAAAGTCGGGCTAATTAATGATCATTAGCACAGCTTCATATACAACCTACAGCGCCATCTGTGTTTCTGTTTTGGAAAACTGTCATTTGTTTTTACTGAAAAATAATCTTTTTTTTTTTTTGCTTGGGGGTAAAAAAAAATTACTTCATATCGATTGATTGATTGTCGTACAATTCCCTTTCCCCCTAATTAAGGGCGTGGGTGACTTGGTACCCTAAACAAAAGTGTAGCTAGCTAGGAGCCCACCATGAATGACCAATAAATATATATTGTAAATACTGTATTTTTGCAACTTAAATGCTGTACGTATTCACTAAAGGTTCCCCTCCGTGCATTAAAGTCCTATTTAAACTGCACCTTACCTGATATTCACGCCGCAATCTACAAAGCTATCGCTATTTTTAATGGTTAACTTTTATGGTAGACAATGGACATACTTCTACCCTGAGCCCGCTTTTCCTCCAAATTCCTTTTGTTGCTTTCTTAAAGCAGCACCTTGGACCTTTTCATAACAAAAGTCTTCAATAATGTGTTGACAGCAACAGAATTGAGACATTCATTTATCAATAGTGCTAGCTGCTAACACAGTAAGATGATGGGCAACCCCTCCCCACACCTTTTACCCTCAGCAAGAGTTTAAGAGGAACAAAACAAGAGCAACAAAAGGGTCAGTGCGCCAGGTCATGATCTGACTCACGGTCACGGGTTCAGATCAGAAGTCATTTTAAAAATATTATATTTTTTATATGTAGCATATTGATATGTACTTAATGTGTTAGAAAATGTTCAGAAAGTGTATCATGAGTATTCCCCAACCCGTATATTATCCCCCACCCCCAAGCAATTTTGGGCCCCCCTCCACTAGATGCACCCTAGGCAACCGCCTAGCTCGCCTAAGGTGAGGGCCAGCACTCCTCTAATTTTATCTCAATCGAAATGTCGACTGTTTTACCCCCGCAGGCGGCATGACAACGTCGATGGAGGGCTTCGGTGCTGACAGTGTGTTCGCCACGCCGGCTGAAGACAGCGGCCAGTACAACGGCCAGTACCGCATCAGCCGCAGCCTGGTACGCTCGGCTGAGGGCAGTACCGTGCCGCTCACCCGCGTCAAGTGTCTGGTCTCCATGACCACGCCGCATGACATCCGACTGCACGGGTCTGCTGACACGCCCGCCTACGTTGAGTTTGACGCCTCGCTTGAGGGATTCGGGTAGGTTTCTTACACGCAGGCGTGCGCGCCCACACATCAGCTAGCTAACACCAGAAGCTAATATAGCACAATCTACATCATTTTTCAGTTTTTTTTTTTTCATTTAATTTCACAGATCATTTCCAGTAAATTTGTGCGTTTGTATGTGTTCCCTAGTACGGTGTGTGTTCCTAATACTTGTGTGTTTGTGTGCGTTGCTTGTTGTGTATTTTTTCCTACTGTATGTGTCACAAATGTGTAAGTTCTTACTTTCGGCAGTAGACGAAACCTACGGAAGGTGGAGGTTATGTTTTCGGTTCCGTTTGTGTTCAAGATAACTCAAGAACGAATGAAGAGATTAGTATCAAACTTGCAGGGTACATACAGAGTGACCCAAAAAAAAGTTTACACTCAGTTGACTGCTTGTTTAAAAGCCATTGAAACATATCTAAATAGGTTGTCATGCTTAAGTGATTCATTAAGGTCACTCAATGCAGCTGGTAATCTCTCGTCTCTACAATTCCTGTGCTTCTGCTGAAAATGAATAAAACTTTAGCTGTACCTGAATTGCTGCGTGCCGGTCTGACACCTACTGAGATTGCAGCAAATCTGAGAATATCCAGATGTGCAGTCTACAAAGTTAAAAAGAAGCTGAAAGATACTGGAACAGCCTCACGAAAACCTGGGTTTGGAAGTGCCGATCTGTGCGGACCAAAAAGTTGATTGACAAGGTGATATGTGGCCACCCCAGAGTCCAGATCTCAATCCCCTGGATTATATCATATGGGCAACTGTGGAGGACAGTGCCTGTAAGAAGCCACAAACTTCTGTGGCAGCCTTGGAGAGGTCCATTGTTAGATCTTGGGAAAAGATGACAGCATCTTACATAAAGAAGACCTGTCAAGCGTTCCGCAGGCACCTGGAGGCTGTTGTGACACTTAAGGGAGGACACATTGAAAAATAGAGTGTACTGTACATGTTCTTTACAATAATATATAATTTGTGATTAAATTCTAATTCTAAGATGAATAAACATGGCATTTAAGTTGTATTATGGCAGTGTAAACTTTTTTTTGGGTCACCCTATACAGTCATGTGAAAACATGAGGACACCTCATGAAATATTCCTGTTCTTCGTGTCCTTCAGGGAGTCCTGTAGGGGGTGCTTTGGTAGGATGGGGTACCGAGCCCCTTGGTAAGGGCTGTTCGGTCCCTGTACGACTGGTGCCAGCGTATGGTCCGCATTGCTGGCAGTAAGTCGAATTCGTTCTCAGTGAGGGTTGTACTCTGCCAAGTTGCATTGAGGGGGTCTGGTTTGGTGGCCTCAGCATTGCATATCTGCTTTTTGCTGATGATGTGGTGCTGTTGGCTTCATCAAGCTATGATCTCTAACTCTCACTGGAGCGGTTCACAACCAAGTGTGAAGCGGTTGGGAGCACATCAGCACCTCCAAATCCAAGACCACGGTCCTCGGTCAGAAAAGGGTGGCGTGCCCTCTCCGGGTGGGGGATGAGATCCTGCCCCAAGTGGAGGAGTTGAAGTATCTTGGGTCTTGTTTACAAGTGAGGGCAGGAGGGAGCAGGAGATCGACAGGCGGATCGGTGCAGCGTCTGCATTGATGCGGGCTCCGCACCGGTTCATAATGGTGAATAAGGAGCTAAGCCAAAAGACGAAGCGTTCGATTTACCAGTCAATCTACTGTTCATTCCAACACTCACATATAGTCACGAGCTTTGGGTTGTTCTATCTTGTTCTTTCTTGACCGAAAGAACAAGATCACAGATACAAGCGGACGAAATGAGTTTACTCTGCAGGTTGTGCGGGCTCTCCTTTAGAGAAAGGGTGAGAAGCTCGGTCATCCTGGATGGACAGAGTGTCGAGCCGCTACCCCTCTGCATTAAGTGGAGCCAGCTGAGGTGGCTCAGGCATCTGGTTCAGATGACTCCTGGACGCCTCCCTGGAGAGGTGTTCCGGGCATGTCCCACTGGCGGGAGGCCCTGGTGACGACCCAGGACACGCTAAAGAGACAATGTCTCTCGGCTGGCATGGGAATGCCTTGGGATCCCGCTTAAGGAGCTGGTTGAAGCGGCAGGGGAGAGGGAAGTCTGGGCTTCCCCGCTACAGCTGCTGCTCCCGTTACCCGACCCCGGATTAAGCAGTAGAATATGGATGAATAAATGGAAGGTCGTGGGTCAAAGTTCACTTCACATAGGTCAGAAAAGGAATTTGTGATGAATTGATAACAAATTAACGTACTTAACTCAAATTTGCTGGATAAGTGAAAAGAGAGAAGAGAATGGGTAAAAGGTCTAAGGTCACAGGTCAGAACTATGCCAATGCTTTGAATTTGGCTGTTTAGGCAGAAGTCTACTCTCTGAGTGCTGTTTTTCTTAGTGTGACTTTTTCCGAATTTTTGTGTTCTTACTGTTTATTAGTGATTTTGTGCTTCCTTGTTTTGTTTGTGTGTGTGTTATCACAGTGTAGTATTTTTTAAAGTTTTGATACTGAATTTATTTCCTTTATGCGTGTTTGTAGAGTTTGTGTGCGCGTGCGTCTCTGTTTCTATGTGTGTTTCTTAGTTTTTGTATGTCATTGCATGTTCTTTTTTCTTTCTATTTTTAGTGTTTGTGCATTGCTTATAGATATGTTGATTGTGTGTGTGTGTTTTTCTTTACGTTTGTGTGTGCTTATGTTTAAACTTTGTGTTTGTGGGCATTTCTTTGTTCTTATTGTATGGGTGCGTGTGTTTTGTGTGTATGTGTGTGTGCGTGGTTATGTGTGTGTTCTATGTGTTCTTGGTTTGTATTCAAGTTTTTGTGTATGTTTTTTTTTGTGTATGTTCTTTAACTTCTTTTTGAGCAACATCGAGATGTTTGTATTCCTAGTGTTTGTGTCACAACTGTGCTTTTGTGTCAGTGTTTTAGTCACAACAGAATGGAAGATAGTTTCAAGCGCTTGCACTCAGGAGACAACGGCGCTGGCCCACTTTCTGCACAGCAGCACTGTCGCACACACACAAATAGACTGATAAAGCCCTCCCTGCTTTCCCATCTGTCAACATGAAATATTGATACTCTCCTCCGCTATTAGCGGGGTAGCACTCTTGCCTCTCGCACACACTCACAAGCACACGCACACACCTACTTACAAATAGTAGGAACAGATGCATAAGATAGATTTGATTGATGCATTTATGTATTGCGTGTGCTTGTGTGCAGGTGTTTATTCCTCCCCAGCCTGGCACCTCATAATGCACCCAGCAACAACACTAACACGTCAGGAGTCAGTGATGGTGATGTCATCAGCGGCATGGGGACAGGTACGAGCACCTCGGTGATATCATCAATACTTTGAACATGCCCATGGATGCCCTTTTTAGCATCCCTGTCTTTGGTTTCTTCTTTTCTAAATGTTGTCCCCAGTCTTCTCTGCTCCATCTCCTTCCTTTCACTAGCTCCTTGTCTCTTCTTACCTCCCACTTCCTGTCACTCATTTTAAGTTTCCACACCGTCCTACGTAGCTGTTCCATCACATTCACAGCAGTGTTGTTTTTGGCAATTTTCGTCAGTCTTTTGGACAAAAATACTTATTAGTCTTAATCATAATTTCGTTATTTGTCTTCGTGTAGTTTTAGTCAGCGAAAACTCATACAAATGTTGTCTAGTTTTAGTCGACAATTACTCCAGATGTTTTCGTCTGTAAACTTCAAATAAATAAATTGGACCTGCAATCAGGATTGAACGGGCTCTCGCAGTTTGGCACAACTCGGACACCACAAAACTCGGATGGCACATAGCTAAGGGTGGTGGCAGATCGTCCCCCTCAAATCATCTCATGAGAAACTGACATGTGTTTGAAGTTCACTTCTTTTGTGTTGTAGGCATGACTGACAGAGATGACAGAGATATATCCTGAGTTGAGAAATACATTCACACACCTAGGTGAAAAACCCCCAATTGAAGAGGGTCATACAAAAAAAGGAGACCAAAATGAATCTTCTTATTGGGCCAATTCACCCATGTATGCCAGATTTCGTGGCTGTCTAAGCTGTCAATGTCCCTGAAGAACTTCCATGTGGACATGGGCCTTAAAATGTAGTATTACAAAAGGTCTTTAACTACACTGAGCAACTTTAAAAGGAACTGGACATGTATAAGTAAAATGAGTGACCTTCTGTAGCCACTAGTTTGCGCTTTAGGGTTGATGCAAATGACCTCTACTAGACTCTCCAGGGTACGACTCTCATCAAGCATGGGAAGTTTGGGACCGATATGTTGTATATCTACCAAGTAATGACTGTTCAAAATTTGTGGGGAGACAAAATGCAGATGGTCATGTTCACTTTTCATTTTGGACCCCTCTGCTTCAACGAAACCTCAATATTTCAGGCACCTGAACACATATCTTAAGGCGCCCCTGGTGCAGGTTTGAGGTCAATTGATTTTTTTCCCTTGGAGGAGGAACCTGTCTAGTAAAAAACTACGTTTCTTGTTCCCAGCGGGGGGCGCCAGGCCTAATGGGTAATGTCTCAATGCAGTCGTGTTCAGGCTGGGAAACCTCTCATATACAAAAAAATAATTCAGGCCCGTGAATGAAAACTCACCATTTTGATAACTTAAGATCTCATATGTCTCATGAACAGTCTCACCAATTTTGAGGAGGATCCAACTAACTCCCTAGGCGCCAGTGTCTCAAATGTGCAATCTCTAAATGGTCATTGATGAAAACAACACTGGTTCCCAGAATCGTCATATCATTGTCTCGTTAGTGTCGTTCCTCTCGTCTTTCTTCCTCTATCTCTTCCTCTTTCCATGCCTTACGTGCTTTGATGTTCCTGCTCCGTCTGGAGGTTTTACTGCAGGTTGTTTTTCCTTTGTTGTCTTGACATGTTGACAAGTAGTTTGAATGTGATCTAGATAAAAAAACAACTAGGAAGAGTCTTGATATTTTATGGAAAAATATGCATCGTTTGGAGCTATTCAAGCAACTCATATCTTGTTGGTGACATTTTTTGCCTTTCTTTTCCTTTTACCACATAAGTAGCTAGCACCTCTACTTTACTGAGTATTATATGACCAAATGTTGTTACGCATTTTAAAAAATGACGTTGTTTTTCAACAATATTTTAATGGTCGCCACGATCATCTGTTCTTGTGTGGTTCCTGCAGGGGAGCGTCTGTTTCCTCCGCCCTCAGGCCTGAGCTACTCCACCTGGTTCTGCGTGGAGCGCTTTAGCGCACCGCCACAGAACCACCCAGTACGCCTTCTGACAGTGGTGCGCCGCGCCACGTCGTCGGAGCAACATTACGTCTGCTTGGCCGTGGTGCTTTCGGCCAAAGACCGCTCGCTCACCGTTTCCACCAAGGAGGAACTGCTGCAGACCTACTGTAAGTCTTCATTCTTTTTTTACATGCCTTGACGTATTTCACTGCATTTACATTGATTTACTTGTCGTTCAATGCCATTTCTTGATTCAATTTTCAATGAACTTGCTGCCCCCAGAATTTTATTTATAATTATTTCATGTCAGTTGTATTGATTTGATCACATTTTTCATTACGCAATAGTATATCTACTGTATATGTTTTTGCAATGCATTTTGACAATGACATTTTTTTGACTACAAAATTGCAAATTCATTTTAATTATTTAAAGACATCGTTATTTGATTTTTAAGCTTGAATAGCATATTTATTTGTAATAAATTAACTTCATTTTAACGACTTCATTCATATTTTATTTGTTATTCTTAAATTAGAATTTGGGATATTTTATTTTAAAATTATTTAATGTATTTTTTTTGTTCCGTATTTGTTAATTTTTCTCTTGTTTTATGTTCCTTTGTTTACTCTATCTAATTACTTTATTGATAGATAATTGACAGCATATTCTCTTTATTATTTAATGACATTTTATTGAGTGTATATAATTGGCAATTATTATTTCTTTATTTTCATGCAGTATTTATAGATTTCGTCTTTTTTTTTTTCTATAATTAACTCTCTGCTTTAAAAAATGTATTCACTTAAATTTATTAGAAAATTGTCCTTTCAAGCAAAATGTTTTGATTATTAAAAGTCATTTTCAATGTATTCAATTTCCATTTCCAATTTTTCATTGTCACATTCATAATCATTTTACTTTGGCACCAGGGGTCAGTCCTTCAGGGAACATTTATTGAAACTTTCGACCAAATAGCAAACAGATGATTGCAAAATGACTTCCACGATATTAATAACTGAGCGTGTCTGTTTTTCCTCTCTTTTTATATTGGTCAGCTGATGAGTCAAGTGAAGAGGCATCTTTCTATGAAATCCTTCCCTGCTGTGCCCGATTCCGCTGTGGTGAGCTGATTGCCGAGGGCCAGTGGCACCACCTGGTGTTGGTCATGAGCAAGGGCATGCTGAAGAACAGCATGGCCACCCTCTACCTGGACGGACAGCTCGTCAACACTGTTAAGGTACGTACCTCGAGACAAATGAGGGCCTCCGCCGAGGAAGCCACGTTGTTTATTGGGAAAGCATCAATTTTCTTCCTGGAAAAATCAGATAAGGACCAGGCTACATTTTTTCTGTTTTCCTGCCCTCATGACGGGATATTCATTAATGTTGTAAATTATTTGACAAACTGAAAAAAAGATGGGCAAAGAACAGAGAAACAATGCCAGGAATTGATTTACACAATGCTAGGAGGTAGGGGTGTGACAATATTTCGTGATGGTGATTTAATGCGTTACTTTACATCCCAAAAAGTTATCTAAATGCTCCTGCCGAGAATTGATATGTAGCGTTTTAAAAAGGTTTCACTGTTTAACCCTTTAAGGCCTGGGTATATTTATTTCAATTTTGCATGCATTCGATTTTGCCTTTACATATTATAGAAAAAAATGTTCACAATTGTCTGGTTGGGTCCCCGACAACAAATCTGGCCAGCCTCTTCCTCGAACTGATGAAAAAACACAAATGCTTACGCTAAATTTAGTTTTCGTTTCATTCCGCACTGTAGGATCCACAACGAAAAGCCCTTCAACCCGATGCTATCCTCTTCTTCTCCCTCGTACCTGCGAGACAGCGAAGAAAAACTCTCACGCCGCTCCTTACGTGTTCGTTGTTTAATACAACAAAAAGCAATACCACCGATATTCAAAATACAAACGAAAATGAGAAACTGAGATCGCTAGAAAAAGAGAATGTAGAAGAATGTAGGTCAAAAAAATTATTCGGGCTCATTAGTTTCCTATGCTTCCTCATTCATGCCGACTCCAACTGACTTGTCCAAAACAGCTCTCGCTGCCCATTATATAGTACGACATGACGTCACAAGGCCGTCCCACTAAACCAAAACAACAAATAACTACTTACTTTATAGAACCAAATAACAATTAACAACTTGTTTTTAAGAAACCAAATAAATTATTCCCAAATAAACATGAATAATTATCCAAACGTGGCTCGCTACCTTGCATTGCTCGATAATATGTTATTGGATGACGTTCTTCCTACGTGAACTCACAATGACTCCTGGGATATGTTGTTTTTCATGGTGCTTTCCATTTTCAAAAGGGACAAGAAATGATAAAAATATGGATTTAAACATAGGGTCCATGCAACTTTTTAAAAGTTTATTTATGAAGGCAATAAAACGATAAAACCCAATTGACATTATCTCCCGTTTTACTTGGTCGATTGACTTCAGGTAAAAACAGGCATGGACCTCAACTTCCGCACTTTCAAACGAGATCAACCAGTGGCACGTGGGTGATGTAATTACAGCGTGACGAGGCTTCAAATATGATATGCGTAAACGTGTCGCCGCCGACACGTCTGGTGTTAAAGGGTTAAAGCCACATGTGTGCAGAGACATGGCCTTTTGGATCACTTTTATATACAGCAATCTTCATACGTAACAGATGAACCCCCTTAGCCTGGATTTAACGTTATTATATGAATACTATTTGGTCACGGTGAGTCAACCAAAGTCTTCCCAAACAGAGCTATTTAAGGCATCTGATGAAAATTCTTCTAGTTTTAGTTCATTCATTCATTTTCCATGCCGCTTATTCCTCACGAGGGTCGCGGAGGTGCTGGAGCCTATCCCAGCTAACTTCGGGCAGTAGGCAGGGGACACCCTGAATTGGTTGCCAGCCAATCGCAGGGCACAAGGAGACACACAACCATTCACGCACACACTCACACCTATGGACAATTTAGAGTGTTCAATCAGCCTACCATGCATGTTTTTGGGATGTGGGAGGAAACCGGAGTTCCCGGAGGAAACCCACGCAGGCACGGGGAGAACATGCAAACTCCACACAGGAAGGCCGAAGCCCGGGTCTAGTTTTAGTTCTGCAATATATATCACAAACCCCCAAAAGTCACAATATAAGTTTTTTTCCCCAAAATCATTCAGCCCTAATGTCTACTAATGATAAACTCATTTCAATTCACAGAAGAGCAGAGTTTACTTTTCTGTTTTTTAAGTGCATTGTAGAATACTGTAGAATGATTTCTTGACGCGTGTATGGATAATTGTTGTATTGCCGTATCATGAGATTATCGTGAGTTTTTGCATCGCAAATTCTATTGTATCTTGTGGTACCCAGAAGTTCTTACCCCTACTTGGGGTTGTGCGAAAGCAAAAGATATTCAGAAATATGTCACTCAATCCCTTCCCAAAATAAGGTATTTATGATATTTCTAAAATCATTCTTCCCCCTTTTAATGACTAATGTTCTTTCAGCTCCACTACGTCCATAGCGTCCCAGGCGGCTCTGGCTCTGCCAACCCACCAGTGGCCAGTACAGTGTACGGCTATGTAGGCACGCCACCAGCCCAGCGCCAACTTTCGGCGCTGGTGTGGCGCCTGGGGCCGTGCCATTTCCTCGAGGAGGCGCTTCCTGCCACCAGCGTGGCCGCCATTTTCGAGTTGGGCCCCACTAACGTGGGAAGCTTGCAGGCCGTCTACCTGCCATGTAAGCACCACCTCCTCTTGCACACCCATTCTTCTGTTTTTCATTGACTGTCTGTCACGCTGTTGTGTAGGCAAGGAATCCAAGGCGGAGGTGGCACCGGCTGCCCCTGTAGCGCTGGTGCCTGAGGAGAAGGTTTCCTTCAGCCTTTTCGCCGTCTCCGTGTCTACGCTAACTGTGGCTAAGATCAGGAAGGTCTACAACAAGCTCGACAGCAAGGCCATCGCCAAACAGGTGAGCTTTTTGTAGTCAAGTTCAGATGAAGCATTGATATTTTCAGCCAATTTTGCTGTTACATATGCCGACACTTTATAATGATTCATTTACTCTATGACACCATCTATAGGTCCAAATCCAGAATTGCTTATTTGTCCATCACATAGACCAGTGTTTTATAACCGGTGTGCCGCGTCACACTAGTGTGCCGTGAGAGATCGTCTGGTGTGCCGCGAGAAGTTATCCAATATCGGATTTTTTTTTTTTACGTCGTCGGGCAGAGTTTGTAACAGTCACCTCCTTAAATTGTGATCCTCCCAACATCCACCACGCGGTGGCACCGCTTTATTTACGTTGAATATGTTCTTCTGTTGCTGCCTTCTTTTATGTTGGAGTTCTGCGAACGCGTGTGTGCGAACCGTTGAGCTCTTGAGTGACAAGTAGTCAAGGCGGATTTATTTATTTTTTTCTTTTTTTTGTGAATAAATGTGCATAAGTGGAAGCCTCTCCCCTTTTTGTTTTTGCACGCATCCTACTTTCCACGTGTAACAAGTCGCAGTAGGAAAGGAGGAGTAGGTAGAAGCTTGCGGTCGTGTGCAAATGAGCAAAGTATTGTTTGTGTCGCGTTCAAGAACTGCTCAGAATTTTAGCCATCAGCTACCCTGCCGTCTGCGAAAATGTGGACCCCAGCATGTCAACTGTACGTCATATGATTAGAGTCGTCAAGTGTCAATATGCACGGAAGTGTCCTTTCCATTTCATCCATGTTTGAGACCGTCAATCCTCCCCCTGTGTTTTATTCCAACACACTGTCAAGGACAGCAAGGTAGCTGATAGCTAAAAATCCGAGCAGTTCTTGAACGTGACATGAGCAGTTGCATTTGCTCTCGTTTCAAACCAAGTCGATTGACTATTTTGTTCGCCTCCATGAAAACACAGAGAGAAAAAAGGCAACTTTTTTGAGAAACACTACAATGGTAAATGAAAAAGCCCTCAAAGGTTATCTTGTTGCTAAACTTGTTGCTGAAGCTGAATCCAAAAAGAGGCAATACTACCTGCGTGCAAAGCCATTGTCAGTGAGATGCTTGCGGTTAAAGACATTTCTAAAGTCCCCATCTGACAATTCGGAGCTTTTCAAGCCTAACTGCTATAAAAAAAAATATAAAAACAGAGACTAAGAGCTGTTAACGAAGATTCCTGCAAGGGTATCGGCTTTGTGTTTATCCATACAGGCTCAAGTTTCACACAGAGTAAGTATAAATATTGAGAAATTATTTCATAATGAAATATACTGTACAGAAAGTAATTGGTTTGTGGTGTGCCGCAAGATTTTTTCCAATGTAAAAACGTGCCGTGACACAGGAAAGGTTGAAAAACACTGACATGGACAAATACACACCCAAAGGTATAGCAACCACCATGAAACACAGTATTAGAAATAGTAATGGGACTGTGTTACATTGAAGTATCAGTTGTAAATAAATAAGGATAATTGAAACAGTAAACCGCTATTTCTATTCTATGTGAGCGGAAGATGTGTAATTTTGCACCCCTTGCGTGTCTATATAAGCTGCATAATAGTGAACTTTGCTGTTGTAAAATGAATAGAATCGTATTTATTTATATTGATTTTGATAAGACCAGTGTTGTTAATCTTACTGAAAAAAAGTAATTAATTATAGTTACAAATTACTTCTCCCAAAAAGTAATTGCGTTAGTAACTCAATTACCTGAATGTAAGAGTAATTAGTTACTTGGCAAAGTAATTGGTGATAATTACTTTTTTTTTCTCCCTCAAAAAAAAAAAACAAAAACAAAAAAACATTGGCCACACTATGTGAAGTTTTTTGTGAAGGTTTTTGGTACAATTGGCCCGAGCCCAATTCTTTACCCTAATTTACCCTTTACCCTGAATCAACTGTTAAAAGTTGTTAAAATTGCTTCCATTATTGCATTTGTTCCCTTCTCTCTACTTTCGACATATTAAAGTTTTAAAACTGTTTCATCATTTAAAGATAGATTCAAGTCAAGATTTTGCCGATTTAGAAGTATTTTAGATAAAAAGTTACTTAGGTTCGCTAGAAAGGTTCTCTACAACAGAGCCGTCCTAAAAAGTCTACTGCTTTAAGATGGCGGCTGTCTACTAACGCATTTAGTGCCATGCAGTGTTGTTAATTTTACTTTAAAAAAGTAATTAATTACAGTTACAAATTACTTCTCCCAAAAAGTAATTGCATTAGTAACTCAGTTACCTGAATGTAAGAGTAATTAGTTACTTGGCAAAGTAACTAGTGATATTTTTTTTTCTCCCCAAAAAAAAAAAAAAAAAAAAAAAAACAAAAACAGGTCACACAATGTGAAGCTTAAAGGGCTTGGGGGACAATTGGCCCAAGCCCAATTCTTTACCCTCCACTTAAGGGTATTGCGATAACTAGCTAGTAACCTTTGCTATGTGTGGAAGTCATTTAAAGTTGTGAATCAATCGTTAAAGTTGTTAAAATTTCTCCCGTTATTGCATTAGTTCCCTTCTGTCTACTTTAAACATGTGTAAGTTTTAAAACTGTTTCATCATTTAAAGATAGATTTAAGTTAAGATTTTGCCGATTTAGGAGCATTTTAGATAAAAAAAAATTACTTAGGTTCGCTAGGAAGGATCTCTACATCAGGGCCTTCCTGAGAGGTCTACTGCTTTAAGATGGCGGCTGTTTACAAACGCATGTAGTCCTTAAAACATGTTGGCAATGCAGCAGTGTCTGTCATATGCATCTAGATCTATAATATGATATCTACCGTGTCATGTGGGCGTAGTTTGTCGGCTATGGCTGCAGTCAGGTATTATTGGAGCCATCTAGCATCGCGGTCGCAACGGCGTCTTCCCCACTCCTGCTCTGCTCTCGTCCCCGTGAGTCCGTTTCTCTCAGACTTTTTTTTATTCAACCAACTTAGTAACGCATAGTAACGCACGCCTTTCCCGCCTCAGTAACGGTAACGGCGTTGCCAAGATGAGAAAAGTAATTAATTAGATTACTCATTACTGAAAAAAAATAACGCCGTTAGTAACGCCGTTATATTGTAACGCCGTTATTAACAACACTGGATAAGACAAACCTTGTTATTACTGATGAGGTCTAAAGACTCAGGGAATACTTCCCTCTTTTTGACTATGTATATTGATCCAACTTCCAAAATTGCAAAATGCAAATATCTTCAGTAGACTGAAAAATGACACAAGACGCGCGGGAGACGCCATTGTATTTTGCTGCGCCTTTTTTTATTCAAATCACAGGCGGTGTCAGTAAACCCCTTATAGAATCTGGCACGTAGTACCGTGCTCAAGGAAGGTTCAAACGTAATTCTTTATGTCACTGAACCACACTTTGCTTTGCAGCCAGGGGTGCTGGAAGTCACTCACAGCAGGGGTGCGGAGGATCTTATTTTGTTTTTTTCCCATCCAAAAACAGCCGTTTTGTCATGCTGGTGCTATATTTCCATACATGGCATGCTCAATGGTAGTACACACACATGCTGGATAGTTTACGTACTACTCCTAGGCAAAGACAGCATTCTGTTTCACCTACGGTGTGTGTTGGGGTTTTTGTATTCAAAATAAAAAAAGCACCCGTTTGTTATAATGTAAATCCCTGCAGCTAGATGGCACAATGACACACAAACACATTTGGAAACTAAGAGGTCCAATAAGCCTTAGTTTAACAAACACTTTTCACAACACTCACATAAATTGCACACGAATATCAGAATAATCATATGGCTGTGCGCGTGTTTTTTTTTTTTTTTTTTTTTTTTTTTTTTGTGAAGAAAATAATCGCTAATTTGTTTTTGTACCATGTTAACGCCTTATCCAATGTGATCTGGTAGCAAGCAAGGTGTCATGTGCTGACATATTTATTTAATCCTCAAAGTTCAATATGCTATTGTTTTAATGTTTTATTTATCGATTTATTTTTAACAAAAACAACAAAAAAAGAATCTACCAAAACACTTTCTCTCCTGAACACCAGGGGGTGCTGCAGCACCCTCAGCACCCTACTTCCCGCGCCACTTTTAGCAGCTGCACTGTTATTTGACCGACACTTTGGAGTCTCAGTACATTTCACCCATCACTAGCTTTTTGTGAACATAGGACATTTACCTGGGGAGATTGTATACTGCCACATTACCTTAAAGCCGCTTGTCATTAGCGTAACCTTTGCCTTTCTTCTTCTACGTCTGTCGTTTTTCTGTAGCTGGCTGTGTCCTCCCACGAAAATGCCACACCTGTCAAGCTGATCCACAACGCGGCCGGCCACCTCAACGGTCCAGCCCGTACCATCGGCGCTGCCGTCATTGGCTACTTAGGTAAAAAAAAAAAAAAAAAAAAAAAAAAAAACTAGCTCCTGATGCCAACAAACCTTTTACACAATAACCCTTTTTTCCCCCACAGGCGTGCGTGCTTTCTCACCCAAGCCAGTTGCCACCAACCTGCAGTACGTAGGTGGGGCAGCAGCCATTTTGGGTCTTGTCGCCATGGCGTCGGACGTGGAGGGTCTGTACGCTGCTGTCAAAGCACTTGTCTGTGTGGTGAAGAGCAACCCGCTCGCTAGTAAAGAGATGGAGCGCATCAAGGGCTACCAGGTGAGGAGTCAGTCATAATAGGGCTACAACTAACGATTATTTTAACTCAAGTGCTAATATGCTTCTCCGAAACACATTACAAACACACACTTAAGACACTGATTAGCATAATCGCTAACTAGCTTAGCACTCCGTTCTATGTAGTAAAGTCTAATCAACAAAGTATACAAACAAAAAAATTGGCATCATTTACTCACCTCTGAAGGAGGCATACTGGATTTAACAACACAAAATACAATCTAGCTCACAACATTTTTGTAATTGTAATATTGTTTCAGGTTAGGGCTAGTGTAGCAGTGAACTCTCTCTTTCTCTTGCTGTAATCACTGGCACGCACGCGCAGCCTCACATTACACACAAACAAGGACCCAAACGGGACGCTCAAAGCTGCCAGCAAAAAATTGAATATCAAATTAGTTGGCAACTAATTTATTAATCGATTTACAGTAATCAATTAGTTGTTGCAGCCTTAAATTAAAGTGAACTGAGTGGCAATGTGTGGTAGTGGTGAACTGAAACCTCCTTTTGCGCAGCTGCTGGCAATGTTGCTGAAGAAGAAGCGCTCTCTGCTCAACAGCCACATCCTGCACCTCACCTTCTCACTGGTGGGCACTGTGGACAGCGGTCACGAGACCTCCATTATTCCCAACTCCACCGCTTTCCAAGACCTTCTCTGTGATTTTGAGGTAAAAAAAGATTTTAAAAAGCTAAAATTATTCAGAAATAAAAAACTTTTGAGTATTTGTGTTTCTTTGTTCAGGTTTGGCTCCACGCTCCTTACGAACTGCACCTTTCTCTCTTTGAGCATTTCATCGAGCTTCTGACAGAGTCAAGGTGAGTCTCTCTTTTTCTTATCCATTCATTAACCGCCTGCGTTTCCATTATCGATTAACCATTTTTTTTCTCCTGGCCCTCTCAACAGCGAGGCGGCCAAGAACGCCAGGCTTCTGCGCGAGTTCCAATTGGTGCCCAGACTGCTGCTAACCCTGAGGGACACGTCACTGTCGCAGCCCACCGTTGCCGCCATCAGCAATGTGCTCAGCCTGCTGCTGCAGGGCTTTCCCAACCCTTACGACCTGCTCAGGTGAGATCAGTATTTTGACACGATTATCGGTATTTGTACCTAGTTAGCATGGGAAACCAACCAACACATGTACCAATCAGTCATTTGCTTTTGCGTAATGGTATTTCTCATGGGAAGGATGGCAAGATGTTGTTTTTGGGAAATGACAGGTGATGCCTGTCAGTATGTGATCTGGTTCGCATGATTTATGTGTTCTGCACACGTGTAACGGGTCAGCCATCTTGTATAGCAACTTTGGCGGATTCAGTTAGTCAAAATACATAGATATACTACATGAAGGTACAGTGCATTCTCGCATAAAACCAATCATACCTCATCTCACTATCCTTTCTGCTCAGCTTTCAACACCATGTTATGTATTATAAAACATTTTAAGAGCTGCTGTGGCAAAGCACTCTTCATAAATTCATTCCCAATCGCATATTTTTGCGTCCGATACACCTGATTTTGGAATTTGCCGATACAGAGTCCCGATCCAATCCCCCAAAAAAGTGTTGTTAAAAAAAATAGTTTAAACTTGTTACTGTCCCACCGTGTCGCCTTCATAATGTTAATTATTTTAAAACAAGAATAACATACAAAAATGCTTGTCTTTATCAAATGCTTCATTGAGTGAGTCCACTCAAATCCACTCACACTGCCGAGAACAGCCTCTCGCTTACACAACGAGTTGCCACAGCACACTACCCTAGTGCTGAATTACACATTTTCTGCAAACAAACATGAAGTGCCTTTAGAAATAATACTTCTTTTAAACAATATACTTTGTTTTCATAGATTTCTGTACTATTGTTTGTAGTGTTACTGGTGTACTTAATCCTGGTTTTACACGTTCTCCATATGGAGTAACTTTTGTACACTTAGCAACATACTAGGGACATTTTCCAATTAACACGACTTGAACCTACTGCTGGACAACTGAAAGGCAAGGAGCAGCGAACGATCTCTCTTCCCCTCTCGTTCTAGAAAAAATAAGTTGTATAAAAATAACGGTCGGAAGATGACCCAAAGCGCGTCCGCTTGGTGCTTGCCTGTCTCATACACAAATGTATTTTTGAGTCTTTTGTACGGGAGTAAATCTCTCGCACGGTAACTTCCGCTGCAGCCGTCCTCAATTCATACGTCCCCCAAGGTGTCCGGGTGGCAAATGTGTTTTGAATTTCATTCTGCTAGCAGCGGCTGTCATTAAGTTATGAGGAAAAATCACCGTTTTTTTAACATTTATGAATCGTAATCAAATCGTCACGTGTTGAATCTCGAGTAATCTAATAATCACTGTATTGGCACACCGCTATTCCGCACATGCCGAATGTGCTCTGCAATGACTTCTTAGTCGCTCCAATGTAGAAATCTTTCTAAAAATTTGAAAAAAATTACAATTGTTATTCACCAAGCAAAATCAGATAACAGTAGAAGTCTTAAACATTCCCACTATGGATTTCTCGAAGGTGTACTTTTGAACCCGAGTCTGATTTACCTGATTTTGAGAATCTGCCGATACCGAAAAAGTTTGTTTTGTTTATTTATTTTTTTAACAAAAACATGTTACAGTATTGTACTGTTTACAGTACTTCCTCCTCCTCTTTTTCCAGGAGTGTTGCGGAGGATAAAATATATATATATATATATATATATTTTTCCGGCAATACCATTATATCTCTGATTTATTTTGTTACTTTATTATTGTTAAAAAATAAAAAAATATATAGAAGTGTACTACCCAAAAAAGTGTGTTTCCTTGTGCAATGCCTGACAGCCAGCTAACATTGTATGCCATCCAGTCAAACACAAGTCTTGGAGTCTTCTTGTTTTTATATGTAGTAATTCATTTAAGCTTGTGAAACTGTAACAAAGAAACATGCATTCATTCAACACAGCTGCACAATACACGCAGGTATACAAATTTAGACACCACACTTTACTTGAGCTACATGCTATAAGTATAGGTTAGCTTCCATACAGTAGGACTTATTAACACATAACACACAAGTTGTTCATATAGCTTTTCCCCATAAGCGCACATACTGTATACTGCTTATTTACAAGTTGGTATAGATGTAAAATACTTACAGACATCTAGTTTCTAAGGCAGAAACGTAACATAGAGCACTTAACAGCGTCAATGCGACAGACAGTCAAGGCATTATATAAATTCGGGATGTCCCCAATCTGATCGGAAATCGGGCCGATCGCACCATTTTTCAGTAAGTGTGGAGCCTTGGCAATATAGTATATTGCAATGTTAATTTTTTCCAATATTATGTAGTCCTATCCCAAACAGAACTATTCAAGTTATTTGGTGAAAATTCTTCTAGTTTTAATGTTGCAATATTGCGCAAACTCCCCAAAAATCACAATGATAGTTTTTTCCAATATCGTTCAGGCCTAATTCCTAGTTCCCACTCTTTGGTGTGGTTGCAGGTTCGGTCAGTTCTTGTCGTCCACGCTGCCCACGTTTGCAGTGTGCGAGAAATTCGTGGTGATGGAACTCAACAACGAGGAGAAGACGGATGCAGGGAACGAGGATGACTTTGGCGGCCTGTTGTCCGCAAACCTCATCCTGCTCCGAAACAGGCTGCTGGACAACCTACTCAAGCTGCTCTTCATCACCAAGGACAAGACGGCCATCAACTCACAGTATGTCTACACACATTGCACGCTCAACATCTAAACCAGTCCAATTGCTCTTCACTTTATTTACAATCCACATTAATTCATTCAATATTGATTCGATACAATTTGCTTAAACGAAGGTCTCTTCAGTTGCAGATCTGATAAATTCCAATGACTCCAAATGAAAAAAGTTGATCTCTCCGCCCCCGTTTTAGGGCATGTGAAGATCTGGTTCGCACCCTGGGGCTGGACTGGCTTCTGATGTTCATGGAGGAGCACCTTCACTCTAGCACGGTGGCGGCGGCTCTTTGGATCCTCACCGTACTTCTGTCCAACCCGGCCGTCCTCCACCGCTTCAAGGAGGGCGCATGCGGCGGCGGCTGGTTGGACCACACCGACTCCGTGCTCACCAACAAGATCGGCACCGTGCTGGGTGAGTGCGAGGCTCCCTTCAAAGTGACTGGGGTCCATTTTCACCGGAGTTGGCCGTCCTTGGGTTCCCGGTTTGTACGCCGCACGGCCAAGGGTTGGTTTGTCATTTTTTTCAACTCGCTGATGTCCTCCCGTAGAGTCCTGAGTGCCGCTTTTCATCCTGAGCAGACTCCTGCTTCAGTTCTCCTTAATTAGACACACTACCATCTGCTGTAGTTGAAATCAGCAAAATTTTGCTGTGATAATGTCGCATTTTTGCAATGTTTTTAGCTTTGTGCTGTCAAAATTCCTTGATTCTATTTTCCTCTGCTTTAAGTTGCTAACTGTATGCCTTTTTTTTCTTTTTTTTTTAGCAAACAAGGGATGATTATTTTTTTATATTAGTGTGCCTGGATTGCATGCCAAATTATTGAAGTTGGTTTGTTGTCAGTCAAGCTGCCACTGGACAGTTGTCCCTCGCCATATTTTAGTTCGTTTTTAGCTCTCTCATTGTAACATATTTTTCTTTGCTACATACTGTAAATTCCCACCTTGTATCATTATGACCACCAAAAATCACTCTCCAAAAGCTGATTTTACTCCTAGTTCATTATAATATGAACATTGGACACAGATTTGCTGGTTTTCATGCCCATAAATTGAAGTACTATCCACATTTCAATTTAGTTGATTGGGATTTCTTGGGATCTGTAGATTGGGCAAAAGATGTAACTCGCTTCAGTTGTCGTCTTTGTGATGAGAACACTAACTTAAATGGCTACTTATATTATTTGTGGATGGATAAGAATGATATTTGCTAGGTACTATACTTTGCAGTGATAGATACAGTCATGTGAAAATATTAGGACACCCCATTAAATATTCAGTCATTCAGTCAAGAAATGTTCACATATCAATGTGTGATCTCATTTTTATCTTTATATCTGGAAAAGAAAATGATTTAATTGTAGGTAAACAACAAAAAATAACCAAATATATCAACAAAAATGCGTATTCAAACTGAGGAACACTCTACCACCTAATAGTTAGTGTTACCCCCTTTGGCTGAAATAACTTAAGTGAGACGCTTTTTGTAGCCATCTACCAGTCTTTGACATTGGTCTGACGAAAGTTTGCCCCACTCCTCAACGCAGAATATTTACAGCTGTGAGACTTTTGAGGGGTTTCTTGAATGTACAGCCCGTTTCAAGTTAGCCCAAAGCATCTCAGTGGGATTAAGATCTGGGCTTTGACTCAGCCATTCCAGGACTCTCTTCCTTTTCAGCCACTCCTTGGTGGATTTACTGGTATGTTTTGGGTCATTGTCATGTTGCAGGTTCCAGTTTTGCTTCGGGTTTAATTTTGTCACAGATGATCTCACTTGTTCCTCAAGCACCCTCTGATACATGATAGAATTCATGGTTGATTCTATGGTGGTGAGCTGGCCAGGTCCTGCTGCATCAAAGCATCCCCAAACCATGACACTTCCACCTCCATGCTTCACAGTTGGTATGAGGTCCTTTTCCTGTAATGCTGTATTGGGTTCATGCCAAACATGTCCTCTGTTCAGGTGTCCAAATAATGCAATTTTAGATTAATCTGTCCAAAGAACATTGTTCCAGAAGTCTTTCTGGTCTTTGTCTACATTCACTCTGGCAAACTTCAGTCTGGCCTTCATGTTCTTCTTGGAAAGCAAAGGATTCCTCCTTGCACACCTCCCATGAATGTTAAATTTGTGTAGTCTCTTTCTGGCTGTAGAGGCATTCACTTTCACATCAACAGTATCAAGAGCCTGCTGTAGGTCCCGTGATGATCTTGCGGTCTGCTCTCGGGGTGAACTTGCCTTGGATGGCCAGACCTGGGCATGTTGGCAGTTGTTCTGAATGTCCTCCACTTGTAGACTATTTACCGGACAGTGGAATAGCGGATTTTATATTCTTTTGAGATCTTTTGAAATGCCTTACCAGACTCAGAGGTGTGTACAATCTTCTTTCTGATGGCCTGAGACAGCTCTTTTGATCCCACCATGCTGTTTTCTCTGACTTCAACAGTCAGTCACTGGTAAAAGTATTCTGCGTTGAGGAGGGGAGCAAACTTTTTTCAGACCAATTTCAAAGACTGGTAGATGGCTACAAAAAGCGTTCCATTTCAGCCAAAGTGGGTAACACTAGCTATTAGGTGGTAGGGTGTCCTAACTTATTTCTCAGAATATGCATTATTGTTGATATACAGTATTTGGTTTAATGAGTAAAACCATGTTAATTTTTATTGTTTACCTGCAATTAAATCACTTTATTTTCTAGGGGTGCACGATATCCATTTTTTGAAACCGATACCGATAACTTCCTGCTCTTCCAGGCCGATACCGATACGATAACCGATAATATATATATAATTTCTAAATGTATATTCGAATGGGTTTTTGAACATGTATAGGCCAAAAATACTACTGGTGGATTCAACATAGACTTGCCTTTGACCTAACCAGAATTTTCATGATGACATGAACATTATTATAATGAAAAAAACAAAGACAAGAACAGTTTTGACTTCAGAGTGCCCATATTTATTTTTTCAAATAGATAACATTTGAGTCAGTCACCATCAATTAGTTAATATTATTGATGATGTGTTCCCCTGAACAATGAGGGCTGAACTGAAACAAATATAAACCCAACAGGTATTGTGCTTCGTCAGCAGATTAAACATTTGGTGCAAGAGGAGAGGAGACTTTTGTGGTCTTGGTCCATGAAACAACTCAAACGCATACATCCAAATCCACCGACACAGTGCCAAAATTAATATCGATAAGCCCGATAATATCTAATGTTATTGGATCTATTGGGATGACGTCATAATTCCTACTATCGGACCGATAATTATCATGCACCTCTATTCTTTTCCAAAGATGAGGAAAAACAACATCAGACATTGAAATGTGAACATTTCTTAATAAAGAATTGAATATTTCATGGGGTGTCTAATTTTTTCACATGACTGTAGATGTCAATCCTTAAAGCTTAATTTTAATTTTTTTTGTCTCCGACTGAATAATTAATTGCGGACTTATTGTTGCCTGTAGGTTTGGAATTGGACAGTAGAGTGCTTGGCCTCTCTTCAAGTGTACTTATCATGCCTCTGGACTGATGATACCTTTAGGGAACCGGCTGGTCATAGTTTGTTTGAACTTGTTTGCATAAAGAGAGGATTTGTCCTGGATGGACACCAAGGATAATATGTGTACAGCATTGGAGACCCTCTTGATTTTTTTTTCAAGAATTTTAACTATTTAAAAAAACTTTAGTTTAAAATTAGGTTACTCGTTGTTTTATTTTGTTTACAGAAATCTCAAACTTTTTAAAAGTTTAGTTTGAGGTATTTCGTCCGTTTTTTCGTGAAATATAACAACCTTATTACCGTAACTGATTCAGTGCCAGAGGGTTAAAAGATTTTACTTAAGAGTAGCGTTATTTTGAACTGTTATTATTATTTTACTGTACAATAACAATAATAGTTGAATGGTGAATAATTCCTTCATAATTCCTATTATGAAATTAGAAGGATCATATGTCCGGTTTTCCGTGGACAGTTGGTGCCAATTAGAAACTGGGAGAGAGGTTAAAATCCCTGCTTTCGAGTCATGTTGATTGCAGCACTCTATGCGAAATACTTAATTTTTTATGGTACTTTGATGATGCTACATGATTGAACAGGCCAGCGTGATCATAGAATGGCAAGTTTGAGTCCGATTGAAGGCATGTGATTATTGTTGCGATGTCTCATTGGTGAAACTGGTGGAGAAACTGCTGGCATCTGTGGCAAAAAAAAAAAAGTAAAACCTAATATGTAGATTAAGAAGACTAATGTAATGACTAGTGTAGCCCAAAGTAGCGGTGTAAGAGTAGCGTTTCTTTTTCACAAATCGACTCAAGTAAATTACTACCCACCTCTGTTCAGTGCCAATGACGGTGATCGACGTTCAATTCACGTGACCTGGGAGAGGCTGGCAGCATATGATCGCTGCCAGCCATTGGCAAGCAATCCTAGTGTTCCCAATGCATTCCCAGCTAGAGACGAAATCCTTAGGAAACCAACCACTTTACTGCTCACACATACTGAGACTCACCAGGAGAGGCCAGTAACTAACCGGCAGTGATGTTTCCAGGCTTCAATGTGGGACGCAATGCCGGCGGCCGGTCTACGGTGCGGGAAATCAACCGCGACGCATGCCACTTCCCGGGCTTCCCGGTGCTACAGACACTGCTGCCCAAGCACACCAACGTACCCGAGCTCTACTTCCTGTTGATGGCGCTCTTCCTGCAGCAGCCTGTCACTGAGCTGCCAGACAGCCTGCAGGTACATGTCAGTACCACAACCCTCCTTTACTACTTCTTTATCACGCCAATATTTCAAGCTGAATCTCCAAGGTTGAACACAAAGTAGAGTTAATGAAAAGGTCAGAACACTGAAGCAGAGATCTACTTTAATTGGAAGATTGGATTTCAGACATACCCTGAAATCTGGTAATGTGACGTATCGTATTTGAGCGGTTCATGCTTCGCGGATTTTTTTTTATTTTTATTTTTTTTCTCAATAAACCTTGTTATTTAAAAAAATTAAATTAAAAAAAAAAAAAAAACCTTGTTACAGTGGTACCTCTACATACGAAGTTAATCCGTTCCAGGACCTTGTTTGTAAGTCGAAATGGTCGTATGTCGAGCAGGATTTTCCCATAGGAATACATTATAATTTCATTAATTCGTTACACAGCCCAAAAACCTTCACTAAATCCTTAAAAAATACTGCTGGTACTATTACAAATGGTAATTACACATAGCAAAACAAATAAATTATAAATCAAAATCGGAATAATAATAATAATAATAATAATAATAATAATAATAATTCCTGTATTAATGTAACGAATCGGGTTCTAATGCGGCGGACGTTTTTTGCTGACCCTGAACGCACCGTGGGGCTGACGTGCCAGAGGCAGACCGGTGAGCTTGAGTTTCACTTTCACTTTGAATGTTTTCTTAACACCGTCAATTGCGGCAGACAGAAGGTGTTTTTGTTTTGAATAAGTTGTGAAATAAATGATAAAAACGTGGCGAAGTTGGCGATTTCTCTGGAGATGTTACCATAATAAGAATTGTCAGCTTAACTTATAAAGACTGGCGAACGATGGTCGGAGGAGGACCGTGGAGATGTATTGTTGAGCCATTTCACGGATGCCCACCCTACGCTCATATTTTTCTGTCATTTGCATCTTCATTAGAAGGTAAGCGTCAACTTTTTCCTTGTTTCACCACCTGTACCAACCTTTTCTGAAACCAGTGTTGATTTGTCACACAAGAAAATCCGCCGTGCATTCGTCTGCGGTGCTGCCATTGTCGTCGTATTTCGAGCATGTCGTCGGATGTAGAAACAAATGGCGAGTCAAATTTTACGTCGGATGTCGAAAAGTTCGTGTGTCGAAGCGATCGTATGTAGAGGTACCACTGTATTTAGAAAATGTATAGTTCTTTCTTGGTTGACTGACATCTGCCAGTTAACTTCTAACGAGTCGCGGAGTCGAGACAACACAAAACGAGAGTTACTTCTGTAACTAAGGTTCTATGAATTCCGGATGACCGCCAGAGGGCGGTGCTTAGCACCTGGATATCTACGTGTGCGCAGCACAAAGGTCGAGAATAAAATACCAACAAAGTCACGCCATTGGACGTGACCTGGGTGACGTCAGAGGTCGATAAGAGCCCCGCTCACCCAGCACTAGTTCCTTTTCGGAATGTACTCGCAGGGAGTCTGAGTGACAGGCAGCTCTGGCGGTCATCCGGAATTCATAGAACCTTAGTTACAGAAGTAACTCTCGTTCTATTTCATTCCTTCTGACCGCCAGAGGGCGGTGCTTAGCACCTGGATGACTTTATACCAACAATGTCACGAAGACACCACACATACCGAGGATCAGTCTCGATGAGAGGAAGCCGACAGCACTACTGAAGCTACCGGGTGAGGAGCTGCCACATTCACTCTGTAGAAGCGGGCAAACGTACAAGACGATGCCCACGTTGCTGCGGAACAGATGTCATTCAGAGGAACACCTCTCAGTGCCGCCCAGGAAGTTGCCATCTTCCTTGTGGAATGGCACGTGACTTTAGGAGGCTGAAGACCTTTGGATTCATAGGCCTGAAGAATAGCTTCGACAACCCAATGTGACAAGCGTTGCTTCGAGACTGTGCAGCCTTTATTTTTGTCACCAAAACATACAAAAAGAGCATCTGTTTTACGAGTGCTTGCAGTCACACTAATATACTGCTTCAGCATACGAACAGGACATAGCAAACTTTGCAAATGTCCGTCAGGTTCACTCACATCGTTAAACACAGCCAGGGTAACTGGCTGGTTAATGTGAAAGGCTGAAAGCCTCTTCGGTAGAAAACTCGGATTGGGCCATAATGTAACCCCAGAACAATCAGGATTCCACCTTAAACAGTTCGGAGAAATCGATAAAGCATGTAATTCACTCACTCGCTTCGCTGAAGTAATTGCGAGGAGGAACGCAGTTTTTATTGTGACCCACTTAAGGTCAGCCCCATTCAAAGGCTCAAAAGGGCTTGAACACAAACCCTCCAGGACTAATGGAAGGTCCCACGTGGGGACGCGTGGTAATCTTGGAGGCCGTCGACGAAGGGCACCCTTCAAAAGCCGACACACCAGGGAATGAGAGCCCACTGATCGGCCATCCACCAAAACATGGTGGGTGGCTATCGCAGCCACGTACACTTTTAAGGTTGATACAGAAAGTCCCTTATCAAGAAGTTCTTGTAAATAGCTAAGTAATATTGGCACAGAGCAGCACACAGGATCCACATCATGATCCTTACACCATTTATTGAACAGTCTCCGCCTGTTACTGTAAAGCGCCCTCGTGGACGTCGCACGAGCATCAAGTACAGTTTGTACAACCGCCTCTGTACAGGACTCTAACAGAGAGTCCGGCCCTTCAGAGGCCACAGGTACAGGTGAAGACGCTCCGGGTGGGGGTGCCAGATGCTCCCCTCCAACTGGGACAACAGGTCCATTCTCTGGGGCAGAGGCCAAGGATTTCCATTGAGATGTTTGAGAATCAACGGAAACCACATTCTTCCTGGCCAGAACGGAGCGACCAACAACATCCTGTGATTGCTCTGGCTGATTCTGTGCAGAGTCACCATTAAGAGAGGAAGAGGCGGAAACGCATACAGGAGAGAGTCTGGCCATGAGTGTGCTAGGGCATCCTGACCTAGCGGACTGTTCGGTTCCGCAAGGGAAAACCACAGTTGACAATGAGTGGTTGCTTCTGAAGCGAAGAGGTCCACCTCTGCAACACCGAACCTCCCCCATATCTCCTGAACCACAGCAGGGTTCAACCTCCACTCCCCAGGCGGTGGTTTCTGCCTGGAGAGTAAGTCTGCTGCACAGTTCCGCACCCCGGAAGATGGACTGCCCTGAGACTCAGAAGGTGTGGAAAAGCCCACAGGAGAAGTTTTTGAGCCTCCACCAGTGAGAGAGGAGATCTGGTCCCCCCTTGGTGGTTTATATTGTAGACAGTGGACGTATTGTCCGACCGAACCAGAACATGCTTTCCACTCAGCGCAGGGAGAAAATGCTTGAGACCAAGTCGAACAGCACGAAGCTCCAATACATTTATGTGACAAAGTCTCTCCAGTGGGGACCAAACACCCCTGATCGTCCTGTGGTTCCACACTGCACCCCAGCCTGAAAGCGACGCATCCGTTACAACCACTTCTCGGCGTGAGGGAAGAGAACCTAACGTGACCCCTTTGCATATGAACTGCCTGTCCATCCAGGGCCTTAGAAGTCGATGACAACGCCCTGAGAGAGTCACAAGTCTGCGTTGATGTCGGGTGGGATCCAATCCCAAACCGTTCACCCAAATCTGTAACGGGCGCAAAAACAAAAGCCCCAATGGCACCACAATTGATAGTGCAGTCAGTTTCCCCAACAACTGGAGGACGGTCTCGTATGACAGACTCGCACTGTGTCTGACACGCGTGACCGCTCGGAGAACGTCGTCCACCCTTTGTGGCGACGGAGAGGCGGTCATAGTTAAGGAGCTTAAGCTCATGCCGATGAAAATCACATGTTGGCTGGGAATCAAATGACTTTTCGAAAGGTTTACCTTGAGACCTAGTTGCTTCACATGGTCCAACAGCAGCGTGGTGTGGCTGAGAGCTTGTTCCCGAGTCTGTGAACACACAAGCCAATCGTCCAAGTAAGGAAGAATTCTGAGGCCGCGGCTCTGCAGGGGGGCCAGCGCCGCAGCCATGCATCTTGTAAATGTCCGGGGAGCAAGAGAGAGGCCGAATGGCAGCACTCTGTATTGGTATGCTTTTCCTTCGAAGGCAAAGCGAAGGAAAGGCCTGTGGTGTGGTACCACTGGCACGTGAAAATAGGCGTCCTTTAAATCCACACTTGTAAACCAGTCTCCTTGAGTGATTGATTGGAGAACGTCCGTCGTGCGAAGCATGTGAAGTTTTAGACGCTTGAGGTAACAATTTAGTTATCTCAGGTCGAGGATAGGGCGAAATCCGCCGTCCTTCTTCTGAACAAGAAAATAAATTGAATAAAACCCTTTCAACAGGTTTGAACTGGGAACCAACTCTATAGCTTCCTTCTGTAAGAGTTCTACGATCTCTTTTCTGAGGGCCATACGTTTCCCTGGATCTGACACAACTGTTGTCTTCACCCCATTGAACTTTGGGGGCGACGCTTGAACTGAATAGTGTAACCTCTGAACAGAGTTGAAATGACCCATGGGTCTGGAACAAGGGCGACCCAGCGTCTGAGATGGTGTTTGGTAAAACGGCTGAGGCCCTGGCAATGGTAGTCAAACTCTACCGTTCCTGCCCCTACCAGCGGTAGAGTGCTTGGAGGGGCGAGTGTGTTGAAGTCTGTGAAATCGGTCGGCTCTTGGAGGTCTTCCTGTCGGCTCCCGAAAAACAGGCCGTAGAGAGGAATGTCCATCCGCAGAAACTGGACGTGCAGTTCTCGGCGCAGGTGGAGCCCTGGTTGCAGAGTGATAGGTAGGAGCATGTCTGTGGGGGGACCTGGAAGCTCGTTGCAGGTCAACAAACTGTTGCCGGGACCTGTTGGCTTCCACAGCTCTCTCAAGGGTTTGTTGGGCTGCTGGGCCAAACACTTGACCCGGAACAACAGGTAGAGTGCGAAGCGCACCCCTACACGACTCAGTCAGAGGAGACTGTGCCAACCATACTTGGCGTCTGGTCACAGTAAGTGTCGACATGAGTCTGCCAAGTTCTCTGGACATATATGCAAATGTCTGGAGGGAAGCATCGCTCAGGTTCTGTAAACTTTCATTGACACCTGCAACCCTCAATGACTGTGAAAGGGCCAGGGCAAGGTGGGAAAACGTATTACCCAAGCGGCCAATCCGAGCCGCAACATCATAGGCCTTGGTAAGGAGATCATCAGTCACCCGGCACTGTGGGCGCGGGCATCGTGCCTCTGCGCGGGCAGCATCTGCTGGGTCCACTATCAGGCTCGCGACAATGCTGTCCACCGACGGCATCTTGTTTAACCCATATTGAGCAGCATCATGCATAGAGCTGAGTGCCCTACAGTCTTGGGACAAGTGGGTGGACGACTTAGGATCTGTCCAGCAAAGCTGAAGCTCTTTGATATAGGGTTGTGATGCTGGCACACAGAATTGTGGTTTTTGAGCGGTCTTAAAGAAGGCACTAGAAACCGAATTGTCAGCTGGTAGTGTCTCAATACCCAGTTGTGAAAGGGCTAATTGGACAGTTTGCTTTATGAAAGACAAACCAGGACTAGAGTCTGGGGGTAGGGACTCGGAAGTGTCAGAGTCTGCTACCGAGGGGCATGGAGAAGGCCCGATGTCAAGGTCACCACCATAGGTAACATCTCCGGTCCTAAACAGCGAGTCACTTGCTTCTATGGACACAACGTCCTCTTCCAGGTGGCCAACCACACTGCAGTGCTCCTGCTCAGGCACGCTATCAATGACACCTGTGTTTGCACACATATCCTCCCCTGGCTGTAAATTCAGGAGTAATGATTTAATCTGAGCGAACTCAGAGGCCAAAGTGTCAACCTTAGCAGATACCATGTGGTCGGTATCACAACCCTTCTTTGATGAGGTGGCCTCAACATGCTGCTTCTTATGGCGCTTGGTCGTCTTTTTTTGGGCTCGACGCCAACGCGCCGTGAGAAATTTCATTTTCCACCAAAGCCAGTCTAGCGGACCTTTCTGACAACGGGATGCAGACACAATTAAGACACGCTTCCTCGGTGAGCGCCTTTCTTAAATGCCCAACACCTAAACACGACGGGCATAAAGTGTGTCCGTCTTCTGGGCTCAGGTGGGCTAAACAGCGAGCACACGCGTTCACGAGCGGTCCCGACATGCCTACACACAGTGCGAGCCCTACTCACGAACTCCGGAGTGAGTCAGCAAAGTACGAGGCTCCCCGAGCGAATAACACTCGAGGACCAGTCCACAGTATTGAGGCTCGAAGCAAACAAGCCACTCGGTTACAGCTGGAGGAGGCGCGGAGCGAAAATACACTCACACACTCCCGTTGTAGAAATGCAAAGAGTGAGTAAAACACTCCCGTTGTATAAATGCAAAGAGCGAGTAAACACTCACGGCACACCAAACAAAAATGGCGCGGAGCGGGAAACACTCACAGCCTAATCAATAACCCGGTTCGGAAGAAACCGCCGCGGCGACACATTAGCCAGAGCGGGCCCGCAGGATTGGTGGAAATAGCCGGGGTGCTACATTAGCGTATCAGAGCGAATATACTCACAACAATACAATCAATAGTGTCCGGAGCGGAAAACACTCACAGAAAATATGCAACTGAAGATAATCCAGAACGTGAAGAAATCGATAGTCCAGCCGCAGCTCGCAGCCTCTGGAGGACGTAATCCACGTAGCTCCAACCAAGCCGGTTTCGAGGCTTCCAGCGAGCGCGTTACAAACACGGTAATACGACCTTCGCCGATGCGAGAATGTAGAAAAGGAACTAGTGCTGGGTGAGCGGGGCTCTTATCGACCTCTGACGTCACCCAGGTCACGTCCAATGGCGTGACTTTGTTGGTATTTTATTCTCGACCTTTGTGCTGTGCACACGTAGATATCCAGGTGCTAAGCACCGCCCTCTGGCGGTCAGAAGGAATGAAATAGAATGCTGTGTAGTTTCTGTCAAATTTTCACAATTAGGGCTGCAACTAACGATTATTTTTAAATCGAATAATTGGGCGATTAATGAAACCTGTAAATCAGATAAATTTTACAATTACCTTCACAATTTAGCTTGAAGTTGTTTTAGGAATGTTGCAAGTGATAATGGAGACAAAATGGATGACTTTCCTTAAAAAAATAATATTTTATTTCGGCTTCCTGATTTATCTGTAGCCTACTGTAGTCTACAACTGTGCTGTTTTAAGTACATAAAACTTGTTCAAGTTTTTATTAAAGTTTCTGAGTATAACACATTCAAAACGTTTATTTAAATTAAAAAAAAAAAAGTGCTGCTGATTGACATTTTTTATCTTGTGGGCAAAGCGCTGATATAAATCGTGTCAATCACTCATTTGTTTTCTTTAAACAAACTATAAACAATAAAATCGAATAAGGAGGAGGCAGACTGTAATGAATCAGTTTTCTTTATCAATCCGTTGTTTGTTTATAAATACAATCCAAATCCAATCAAATTCAAAGCACACTCTCTTTTATGACAATTTACAGTTTGAATAGGAATTTGTGTTGAAAGGAGACTTCCAAGTTGTTATATGGATTGGTTTATGTGTGTGGTTTCTTTATAAAAAAAAAAGAGAAATGAAACAACTTTACTATCTAACCATAACTCAAGTGCTAATGTGCTTCTCCAAAACACAATACAGACACTGATTAGCATCATCGCTAACCAGCTTAGCGCTCTGTGCTATGTAGTAACGGATCATCAACAAAGAACACAAAACAACTGGCATCATTTACTCACCTCTGACGGAGGCACACGGTATCTAACAGCACAAACTACAATCAGGAGGTGCAACATTTAATCGATTAATCGACAACTAAGCGATTAGCAAATTAATCGACAACTATTTTCATAACCAGTTAATCGTTTACAACCTTCTTCACCTTAAACTTGTTTAAATTCTTGAAATTATAACATACATATAACTTTTCAGTTATAAATTCTATCAGGTTTCTTCATGATAGTTTGGTTACGTAAAAGTAAGACATGAACAAAAATCATCTTTTACTTTGGAATTCAGATTTTTCGGACATCTTACTATCTAAACCAGGGGTATCCAAGTCTGGTCCTCGAGAGCCCCGATCCAGCTTGTTTTCCATGTCTCCCTCCTTAAACACACCTGAATCAAATGATCAGCACTCTGCAGGAGCCTGATAACGAACCCGGTTATTTGATACCCCGGTCTAAACTAAAATCGATTAATAAATTAGTTGCCAACGAATTTGATAATCGATACAGTTGTAGACTACAAATAAGTCAGGAAGCCGTAATAAAATTTTATTTTTGAAGAAAATTGTTGCTTACAACATGCTTAAAAAAACATCAAGGTAAATTGTGACATTAATTAGATAGTATGTGGTGGTGCGCACCAGAAACAATCTGGTAAACATTAGTATTATGTAGCATTTTAGTATTATGTAGCATTCAAGCTCGTAGACTTTTGCTATGCAAGTTAGCTACTGGTAGTTGTTCTTTTGTTGTACTCAGATCTTCATTTATTTATTTATTTTTTAACGTTGTTTGAGGCTAAGCTCAGGCATGCATCGGACACCAGCAATTTCAGCGTGCAAAAAACGATGATACAGGATTTTGTTGAGCTTTACTTCAATCTTGGACTCAACTAGCACCGGAGCTTAGCCTCAAACGATATAAAAAATAAATAAGATGAGGATATACTTGCCTGGTATACCAGACTAACCGCTGGTCCAGCGATTTCTCACAGTGTTTGAAAAATACAGGGAGAATAGTCTGGCAGTGCCAGGCAAAGGATATACAGTAAGTATAATAAAAGAACATTTGGCTAACTTTCATAGCAAAAGTCCGCTAGCTTAAATCCTATAGTATTCTTAAGTTTACCAGATTGTTACCGGTGCGCACCAGATAGTGTAAATTTATTTTATTTCTGTCGATGTCCTTTTAGGGACTCTGTAGCCTTCAATAACATAATGTGGAAAAGAAATGAATTAAATTGAAAAAACATATACAGATGTGTGTTTTTTGTTGTTGTCTAAAACTAGACTGTCTACAACCTTTACATTTTTACTAACTAAAATTTTTTTGAGTATTCATCGACTAATAAGACATAAGACTAACTAACACATTTAGAAATGACAAAAAAGGACTAAAACTGATACATATTTTCATCCAAAAGACTGAAACTAACCAGATTCCGGGACCCTGTTGTTGTATTTGTCTGAAAGCGGGTTATGTGCCTGACAGAAGTCAATGCTTTGACGCGTGACTTAAGAATGTCATGTGACTCTTCTTACTGGGGTGTTCAACTTCGGAGGTTCTGCTCCATAGAGTAATTAAAAAAATATGAATGAACTTCATAATTATCCACATCAACTATTGTGCAATGCTTTGTGTTACAGTTCGATCTGGACTCCATGTGGACGTTCATCTTCGGCGTGCCGGCATCAAGCGCCACCGTGGTGGGCTCCATTCACAGCGTGTGCACCGAGGCGGCCTTCCTTCTGCTCGCCATGCTGCGCAGCATGTTAAACCTGGTGAGTGAAAATACATAGGATACATCTAGCCCCAAAAGTAAAGGTATTGAAAGTGACTGATGTTTATTTTGGAGTAGCCGTGGCAGTCAGAGGAGGAGGGCTCGTGGCTGCGTGACTACCCAGTGACGCTGATGCAGTTCTTCCGCTACCTGTACCACAATGTGCCCGACCTGGCCCCCATGTGGCACAGTCCCGATTTCCTGTGTGCGCTGGCCGCTTCCGTCTTTCCATTCAACATGAGACCTTACTCCGAGATGGTAATATGTAGCCTTTGGCATGTGTGTTGGTTATATGGTACTAATGGTTAGAATTAAGTCTGTCGCAATATGCAAAAATTCAATTTATTGCATGGTAAACACAAATAAGGGCAGTAATTTTCCCGACTGATTTATCGCCACGTGCGTGCATTTTTGCGTGCTTGTGTTCTTTACACATTAACACGGCCATTAACACGCCGTAGAATTAAAGTTAAGTTACATAAATTAAGGAAAGACATCTATATTAAACATTGATAAACACACAAACATTAAACAAAACGTTAGCATTGCTACATTGAGGCTAGCGGAAAAAAGACAATGTACTAAACACTTTAGCTTGCCATGAAAAATTGGCAGTCTTCTCCCGAACTTGAACTTAAAAGGTGACACTTCAAACATGAAAACTCGCTGGTTTACAGCAATTGATGCAAAAAAAAAAATCTACTGACATCACATGCATGACGAAAAGAGAAGTGCACTTTTTTTTTTTTTTTTTTTTTTTACAAAGTCTAAAGCTTACGGTTACCGGTACGGTTTGAGTGTACTTCCGATGAACATTTAAAAACAAAAGCACGCCATGTTCAACATGTAAATAAAGATTTCTGGAGTTAATCTCATATACTTCAGATTCAACACTAGGAATAGCTTTAAAATGACACCCATTATGAAAAATCTGATTGGCAATGAATAATTTGGCTTCAAATTTGCTAACGTGCATTTTGCAGAACAAGGTGACAGTCATTTTGGATCAAATAAACACTTTTGATTGGCTGTAATTGAATGAAAATGGCATTGGTTTCTTGCCTATTTCATACTCTGCATTTAGCTAGCGTTAACAGTCTCACTGTTTGCAGGTGAGCGACCTGGATGATGAAGCAGGCTCTCCAATCGAAGAGTTGAAGGCGTTTGTCTCTGATTCGGGCATGAACCGCAGCCAGTCTGAGTACTGCAACGTGGGTTCCAAGACGTCACTAACCAACCACCCTGCGAAGAAGTACGTATTTGACTTTATGCGGGCGCTCATCATGGACAACATGTGCGTCACGCCCGCTACCAAGCAGACACCCATCATTGACCTGCTGCTAGAGGTGAATGACCTGAAAGTGAATGATCATGTTTCAAAGGTGTTGTTTGTCCATTTAAGCCCTGTCATTGTTCTTGTGATCCAAAGGCGTCTCCCGAGCGTTCCACCAGAACTCAGCAGAAGGAGTTCCAGTCCAACATCTTAGATGGTGTCATGGAGCACCTGCTGGCAGCTGATGTTTTGCTTGGTAAAATGCAATCTCCTCTATACCATTAGCAGCCCTTTTAATTTTTGTCTTAGTCTTTTGGATGATAATACTTATTAGTCTTAGTCATATTTTAGGCATCTCAAAATGTGTTTGTCTTCATCAAGTTTTGTTGACGAAAACTCAAGACTTATTTCATCTAGTTTTAGTCGACGTTTACTAAAAATGTTTTCGTGTGTAATTTTTTTAAAAATTACTTAAAAAATAAATAGATAAAAAGTTCACATTAAAACAAACAAACAAAAAAAAAAAACACAATTGCACATCCTGCGATGGGACTATTGCACATGCGCACATTGCGATGATGATTTTCAAATGATAAATTGTGCAGGCTCAATTGCAACAGTCACTTAGGCTAGGTTCATACCGCAGGTTTTAATGCACAAATCCGATTTTTTTCGTGTTTTTCCGACTAGAGTGAGGCATTAACTTAACGGTCTAAACCCATTTTTCCAGAATGTGGCTGCGGTCTGAACTGTCAAGTCTCCCAAATCAGAATTCATTCAGTAATGATGTCAGTAAAGAGCGAGAGATGCAGGTTGACGTCAGCAATGGAGCCATGCAATAGCGTTTGCGCCTAGCTTGAAGTCTGCTTCAAGGGAAAATGCAGTTTGACAACAGTCATTTAAAAAATAAAATGGGGTGGGGATAAGCCTGAGAATGCTCGTTTTTCTTTCTGTGCACCAAATGAGCAGTATTTCAATATTGCTTACTAGAGGCGTGCGAAATTTCCGATTCTTAGATAATTCGCAATTCGGCCGTGGAAGACTCGAGAACGATTCACAAACATCCAAATTCTTATTATTGAATTATACCAGGTAAAGCGGAAATAAAACACAGTCAGCGCAGTCATCAGGACGCAATGAGGAACGAACCGAGAATAAATATCATGTTCAACTCATGCCGCTAGATTAAAAAAAAAACAATAATACCAGACTGCGGCAATTAGCAGCTACAAACAGCGGCCAGTTGCTAGTTGCTACAAACATACGGCAACATACGGCAATGGTAGATATCACATATATCTAGAACTAGATGTGAAATGACAGACGACTGCTGTGTTAGATCATATACCAAGAACTAGATGCGAAATGACAGACTTTCCCGCGCTAGTAAACAGATGCCATCTTAAAGCAGTAGACTTCTCTAAAAGGCTCTGTTGTAGTGAACCTAATTACTTTTTATCTTAAAAAAAAAAAAAAAAAAACAAATCGGCAAAATCTTGGCGTGAATCTATCTTTAAATGATGAAACAGTTTTACAACTTCACGTCGAAAGTAGAAGGGAAATTATGGAATAACGGGAGCAATTTTAACAACTTTAACGATTGATTCACAACATTAAATTAACTGAATGTAGTTTAAAGCTGCCGATACAGAATGGGGACTTGAGTATTTTATTTACTGTTTTTAATGGTTAACTTGATACTGAAATAGTAATTTGTTTAGCCTGAGAGGATGTTTGAACAGTTTTGAACGATTGTACAAAAAATTAATAGTGGGGGGTTGTGGTGCATCAATAATCGATTTATAATCGAATCGGAGCCTCTGAATCGTAATCGAATCATTAAGCGCCAAGAAAAAAAGGCAGTCTGAACAGGCACGCCAAAAAAAACAGATATGAAGAAAAATCAGATTTGTGCATTAAGACCTGCGATATGAACCTAGCTATAGTATAAAAAAAATGCAATGTCTAACCACAGAATTTAAGCATGAATACCACTCAACAATCTTTTACCAAAACATAATATAGTTTAACAAGCCCCTCTTTTACAGGTGAGGACTCGTCCCTGCCACTCAGCAGCGGCGGCAGCTATCAAATCCTGGTGCACAATGTCTTCTACTTTACTCAGCGCGTGGTGGACAAGCTTTGGCAGGGCATGTTCAACAAGGACTCTAAATTGGTTGTGGACTTCATTGTGCAGCTCATTGGACAGGTTCATACATAAATTACCTCATAATCTTAGTAACACTTGTCACATTAATGTGTATTTGTTCAAAGAAGTGCAGTATACAGTGGGGAGAACAAGTATTTGATACACTGCCAATGGGTTTTCCCATTGACAGTGTATCAAATACTTGTTCTCCCCACTGTATGTGCACAAAATGCAGCATTGACCACAAAATGTTGATACAAATTTTTTACCCTAAACACCGAAGACAGTATTTTTAAGAAAACTAAACTATATTTGACCACAACAATGTTTGTGTGCAAAATCAAATGGTTGAAAACTAAAAGTTGTGTTTTGGCACAAAAATTACTTACTTTAAAATGATTCAACTATTCCATACAACAATTCAACTATTCAAGTCTAGAACTTTCCTTTTTTTTGTGGTCCTCAGTCGAAAAGGCGTTCTCAAGGTCTTTCTCTGGACGCCGTGTACCACTGCCTAAACCGCACGGTGCTATACCAATTGTGCCGGCCGCACAAGACAGTGGCACAACAAGTGGCGCTGTTGGACGCGTTGCGCGTTCTCACGGTCAACCGCAACCTGGTGCTCGGCCCCGGCAATCACGACCAGGACTTTGTGGCCTGCCTGGCTCACTGCTTCATCTGTCTGCATGCCGGAAGGTAAGCCGGTGTAGGACACAGCTCGTTCTTTGGAGGAAATTCCTGCTGAGTTGTTTGTAACAAAACATAGAAATACGGCTTAGTTCTTAAGTTCAACTTCTGACAAATCTGCTATCGAAAATGTAACTTTGTATTTACATTTACATTTGTATTTAGCAGCGTGGAGGGCTTCGGCCTAGAAGCGGAGGCCCGTATGACCACTTGGCACGTCATGATGTCACCAGAAAATGAGAACGACGCCGGGCACAACCATGATGTTAGCGAAGGTGAGATCAGATTTTTTAACACTACGCACTACATGGCAAATGACTTGTAAAGTCTTGCCCCGTAAAGACCTTGTGTCCACATACATGGACATCATATTTTGTGTCATGTAGGCCACAATATTAACTTAGTTCACAAGAGTGCTTGGGGGCACTGGAAGTCACTCACAGTTTTCTCCATACTAGGTGTGCATAATGGCAGTACACATGTATGCTGGATAGTCTACGTACTACTACTAGGCTACTACAAAGACAGCGTTCTTTTTCACCTACAGTGTGTGTTGGAGTTTTTGTTTTGGAAATAACAGCGCCTGTGTATGATAATGAAAACCCCCGCAATGACACATGAACTCATTTGAAAACTAAAAGTTCAATAAGCCTTACTTTGAAACCGCCTTTTCACAACACTAAAATAAATTGCACACTAATATCCATCAGCGCTCTGCACGGCGGAAACCCAACAGCAACAACAATTAATACTACGGCTTTTTTACCTATTTGAAGAGACCAAAGGTAGATTTCCTTTCTGGACTCCAGAGTCTAAATCTGCAGCTAACTTTATCCCGCTGGGCATTGTTATAGAATTACCATCATAATCATCATCTTTCTTTCACAAGAAAGCCCGCCCGTCTCATCAGACCATAGGACATGGTTCCAGTAATCCATGTGCTTTGTTGACATGTCTTCAGCAAACTGTTTGCGGGCTTACTTGTGTACCGTCTTCAGAAGAGGCTTCCCCCTGGGGTGACAGCCATGCACACCAATTTGATGTAGAGTGCGGCGTATGGTCTGAGCACTAACAGGCTGACCCCCCACTTCAATCTCTTCAGCAATGCTGACAGCACTCCTGTAACGAGTCACATGACATTTTGGAGGGAAAATGACAAGCAGTACTCAATTTGGACATTTAGGGATGTACGTATTTACTACGTGGTGTACTCACTTTTGTGGCCAGGGGTTAAGATAATAATGGCTATATTTTGAGTTATTATGAGAGGAAAATAAATTAACTCTATTGTATAAGCTGCACACAGACTACTTTTCATTGTGTGAAAGTGTCATTTTGTCAGTGCTGTCCCATGAAAAGATATACTTAAATATCTGCAGAAATGGGAGGGGTGTACTCACTTTTGTGATACACTGTAGACACCAGGGCCAAAGTATAATTAATATAATTTTTGTAAAATGTAATGTTTATTTGTATATATTTTTTATGAGTAAGTAAAATGTTATTAGAACAAAATTAATAAAATTAAAATGAATAAAAACACTCTGGTTATGGCCCCAATACATTTTTAATTTTGTAGTATTCTCATTTCCGGCCATTGACATTGATAGACGTCCAGAACAAGATGTGAATGTTCATCTTTCACTGCCATTGACTGCACCAGATGTCCAATCCATTTTTTTCCCTTTTTTTTTTTCTTTTTAAATTTCTTAGTATTTAACTTGACAACGTTAGACGTCCAAGGAAACTGAATGGACTGGTTGTGAATTCCCTATCACTTTTAACGGATTGGATGATTTTGGCCGTCAATGGCAGCCAATGAGTTCATTTTGGGGTATTTCAAGCCTGTTGATTATTGGAACATTTCTGGGACACTTTGACATGAAAGACCCCCAAATGAACCTTTTTTGCCCCCTCACTGTCAAAATGGATTGGAAATCTCACGCCGTTAATGCCAGCCAATGAGCTAACACAGATATTATTCTAGCGGAAGATTTTGGTAGCAACCTGTTGGCGCCGTCAGTGGCAGCCATTGAGTTCAGTGAGTGCCGTATAAACTAAAGGGTTAAAGCATGGGTTGGCCTCGGCCTTATGCAGGGCGGCAGCTCCTCCTGAAGGCGGTGAACCGCGTGTGGACGGAGCTTATGCACAGCAAGCGTCAGATGCTGGAGGACATCTTTAAGGTGTCATTGCCTTGCAACGACCGCGGCCATGTGGACATCGCCACGGCCCGGCCTGCCCTGGAGGAGCCCGCTCTCAAGAGTTGGCAGAACCATTTGGGTAAGCAACATTATCACGTCTTGTCCACAAACTTCTGAAGACCATTTAAGATGAAATCACTTGCAACACATGTGACATGAGTGTTCAATTTCAGTTCACGAGAAGAAGTGCATTAGCCGCGGCGAGGCGGCCGCACCGGCAGTGGCGACTCAGTCCAAACTGTCGCGGGTCAGCAGCGGTTTTGGCTTGTCCAAGCTAACGGGCGTGCGCCGCCACAAGAAGGAGAACAGCCTGAACAAGAACAGCCTCTCTGCACAGGCAAGTGCAAATACAAAAATACTACTTATATTCTTTTAATATCACTCACTGTTGGTTTATTTTGACAACACAGGAAGCTTTTCAGTGGATGTTCACGCACATAGCTGTGGTGAGAGACCTGGTGGCCATGCAGTACAAAGAACATCAAGAGGTATCTACTCCTGCTTCACCAATTTTTAGTAACAAAAGGACACAGTAAGACACAAGATCACTAAATTCAGTTCCCGCTGGTCACTTATTGCTAGGCTGAATTTGTCAAGTACCACAAAACTACCACAAAGAAATACGAGTAGTCCCCGGGTTGCGACGTACCTGACTTACATGATTTCCACTTTCCGATGCCGGAGTCTTGTCCACCATTTTATCTCCAGTGTAAGGCTGCAACAACTAATCGATTAATACATTATTTGCCAACAAATTTAATAATTGATTTTTGCTGTCAGGTATGAGCAGTCCCGTTTGAGTCTTTGTGTGTGTGTGTAATGTGAACATGTGTGCGCCAGTGATTAGGGCAAGAGAATATATTTTTTTCAATTGCTTTAAAAAAAAAATCCAGTTCTTTCATTATTTTTTAAAATTAATTTGAGAAAAATACAGTTCGAAACTCAGATCCACAATATTAAAAAAAAAAAAAAAATCCAGTTCTTTCACGATTTTTTTTTTCTAATTCGAGACAAATACAGTTCGAAACTCAGATCCACAATATTACAGTTTCTTTTTTGAAAATATACTGTAATGTATTATTTTAGAGTCCACCTTGTTCAAGTAAAATGAAACACATTATTTTGGATGTATAAACTATACATATTTTTTGGGGGGGGGGGGGGGGGGGGAGCTTGCCACAAGGCATAAAATATGGTAATGAACTGTATACAGTCATGTGAAAAAATGAGGCCACCCTATGGGAGCTTGTGTGTTTTCTAACATATTTGGTCATATGGATGTTCAGTATCAATTTTAACAATCTTGAGAGATTCAAGTAATAGAACTAAACAATTAAAACTGAAAAAAATATTTTTTATATCTTTCTGTAAAATGTGATTTTAAATAAATGCAATTTCTGTTGTGGAATAAATTGAGACACCCCCACATTTAATCCCACTTAAAAGAGCTAAAATCACACACAGGGGTATCGCAATCAGGTGCACATGATTACAACATCATTACCCAGTGTTTTGATGGAGGCTTGCCTTATTTAAACCTCACATTTAGTTTGGTGTGGCCTTGACTGTTGAAGTGAGAGAAAACACCATGGTGAGATAAAAGGGGGCTGTCTGAGGCCTTCAGAAAGAAGATTGTAGACGCTTATGAGTCTGGTAAGGGATTTAAAAAGATCTCAAAAGAATATTAAATCAGCCATTCCCCTGTCTGGAAAATAGTCTGCAAGTGGAGGATATTCAAAACAACTGCCAACATGCCCAGGTCTGGCCATCCAAGCAAGTTCACCCTGAAAGCAAACCGCAAGATGTTAAAAGAAGTCTCCAAAAACCCTAAAATGTCATCACGGGACATACAGCAGGCTCTTGCTACTGTTGATGTGAAATCAGAAAGAGACTTCACAAGTTTAATCTACATTGGAGTTGCGCAAGGATGAAACCTTTGCTCTCCAAGAAGAACATGAAGGCCAGACTGAAGTTTTTCAGAGTGAATGTAGACAAAGACCAGGACTTCTGGAATAATGTTCTTTGGATAGATGAATCCAAAATTCAATTATTTGGACACCAGAGCAGAGGACATGTTTGGCGTGAACCCAATATAGCCTTCCAGGAAAAGAACCTCATACCAGCTGTGAAGCATGGAGGTGGAAGTCTCATGGTTTGGGGATGCTTTGCTGCAGCAGCACCTGGCCTGCTCACCATCATAGAATCCACCATGAATTCTATCGTGTATCAGAGGGTGCTCGAGGAACATGTGAGATCATCTTTGAAAAGATTAAACCTAAAGCGAAGTTGGACCCTGCAACATGACAATGACCCAAAACATACCATTAAATCTACCAAGGACCGGCAGAAAAGGAAGAAGTGGAGTGTCCTGGAATGGCTGAGTCAAAGCACAGATCTTAATCCCTTTGAGATGCTCTGGGGTGACTTGAAACTGGCTGTCCATGGAAGAAACTCCTCAAACATCTCACAGCTGAAAGTATTCTGCATTGAGGAGTGGGGCAAACTTTCTTCAGACCGATGTCAAAAACTGGTAGATGGCTACAAACAGTGTCTCACTGAAGTTATTTCAGCCAAAGGGTGTAAAGGCCCAAGTACACCAGATGCATGATCATTGCGGTTCTGGTCCGACTCCGGTAAAAAATAGCGCCGGAGCCAATCCGTTCCCATTATATCCTATTGTTCAACGTATACCGGCCGCGTCAGTGCTCCGGATTGACTGCGAACCACCTCCGGCGTGCCGTATGCCCGCCAGATGGTATAGGCTATTTTCTATTTTTGCCGGACACGCATCCGACAAAATGGGCAGAGCTGGGCCCGACGTCAAAAGCCCAGGTGCCTAATCACGGTTTAAACACGAGTGAAGATTGATGATGAGCGCTTCATCATGGAGGTGGAAAGTCACAAAGTAATATACAATGCAGCAGATCGTTATTATAAGGACAGCATTAAAAGCGAAGCTGCAAGGTGTCCTATTATGTGTGTTTTTCTGGCAATGATATCAAACTCACGATGTGCTGACAACTTTGAGCAAAAAAAGAAAAAAAAAGCTGCGTATCTGGAAGTGGTTCCACTGCAGAAATTCTCGTCCCCGGCGCACACACAATGCCGGTTTGTATACCGAGTCGAGGGGGAAAAGTACGAAAGAGAATAAAGAGACACCCACAAGTTTCGACCTGGTGGTCTATTCAAGACATTTCTCTTTCTTTCCTACATTTCACTTGACTCTTCATAGAAAAAACAACAGTTTGCGCTGGGCACAGGAATCTGCAGTGTTGAGACACCAATTCCAAGTACGCTGTTTTTTAGTTCGTGTAGTATATAATTCGCTATCCGTTTTATAAATATGACGGATTATTTTACAGTTGTTTATAACAGCTCTATGAGATGTTATGTGCCATAAATTTTAAATGTGCACAAAGATATAAACCCACCGACACAACCAAGGGCATAATAGCCCCCCTTCCCCCCACACACGGAGCCCTGATCTCAACATGATGCAGTCAATCTGGAATTAAGAGACAGACGCAACTAAAATATTGTAGCGTCGCCGGGGCTGTCATCGGTGGGTTAATTTATGCACCAACGCGGGGCTGTCATTGGTGTGCTGTTGCACCAGCGCGACGCTCCGATTGGTGGACTAGATAGCGTCAGTGTATATAGTTGTTGTTTTTGCATTGGTGAGGTGGCGGGAAGTTAATAAAGAAAAAGAGGAAAAAGGTGTTGAAACTTGTGTGTTGTTTTCATGGCCAAACTTCCGCTTAGCAAACGTTACAATATCAATATGCAAGGAAAAAAATGTGCTCTCTCTCTGCTTCTCTGATGAGTACATACTACAGACTCTTTGTGTTTGTCGTTGTTTTAAATGGCATATTATTGCGCGCGATCACGCGAGAGCTCACAAGGGGACGGAGTTGGCGGACCGCAGCCGTGCGCAGCCGGTATGATTTGCCTGATTTTGACGTACTGCGTGGCACGCAGTCAACACTGAACCGGACCGGAACCGCAACGATCTTGCATCTGGTGTACTTGGGCCTTAACACTAGGTATTATGATATTTCCTTAGTGAGAATATAGTTTTTTGTTGATATGTTTGGTTTAATGAGTAAAAACAATGTTAATTTTTGTTGTTTACCTGCAATGAAATCACTTTCTTTTCCAGTGATAAAGAAAAACAAAATCAGACATAGATATGTGAACATTTCTTCAATAAAGAACTGAATATTTAATGGGGTGTCCTAATTTTTTCACATGACTGTATGTGTAATTTGTCATTTTTTGTTTTTTTCCTTTTTTGTCATCTCCCAGCGGCAGCAGAACGCTCTCAAGTACGTGACAGAGGAATGGGCGTCCATCGAGTACGAGCTTCTCCGCGAGCGAGGCCTATGGGGCCCTCCCATCGGCTCCCACCTGGACAAGTTCATGCTGGAGATGACCGAAGGCCCCTGCCGCATGCGCAAGAAGATGGTGCGCAACGACATGTTCTACATCCACTACCCTTACATCCCCGAGACTGAAAACAACACTAACACTGCACAGGTACACCTTTAAATCCACTGGCCGCTTGACAGGTTTTTGTCAATTCCTCTTTTAATATATCTATTTTTTTCTTTTCTTGGGCAGAAACCAGTGCGCTACCGTCGTGCCATTAGCGCTGACAGCAAGGAGTACTACATGCGCCTACTGTCGGGCAACCCCGGAATGTACCAACATTCTGTGGAGCACAGCAGTGAGGGCGAGACTACCCGACACGAACCCGAGCATGGAGAGGATACCATCGCCAGGGTCAAAGGTGACACTGAAAATGGGCAATAGCATGTGTTACCTATACAGGCATGAGTTTTCTTGACGGTTACCACTAGAGCTGGGAATCTTTGGGCACCTAACAATTCGATTACGATTACGATTCAGAGGCTCCGATTCGATTATAAAACGATTATTGATGCACCCCCCTCCTTTTTTTTTTTTTTTTTTTTTTTAAAGTTTTGTACAATTAGTTCAATATTGTTAAAATACTCTCAGGCTAAACCAAACTACTATTTCAGTATCAAGTTAACATATAGCAGTAAACAAATATACAAAAATAACATTAAACAAAAAAACTCCAGTCCCCATTCTGTATCAGCAGCTTTAAACTACATTCAATTAATTTAATGTTGTGAATCAACCGTTAAAGTTGTTAAAGTTGCTCCCGTTATTCCATAATTTCCCTTTTGTCTACTTTTGACATGTGAAAGTTTTAAAACTATTTTAAAGATAGATTCAAGTTAATATTTTACCGATTTAGGAGTATTTTAGATAAAAAGTTAATTAGGTTTGCTTGGAAGGTTCGCTACAACAGCCTTGCAGGGAAGTTTACTGCTTTAAGATGGCGGCCGTTTCTAACGCCCACATGTAGCTTTTTGCAGATGTGCTGCTACCGAGTCTATATTGCATCTAGTCCTATATAAATGATATCTACCGTAACATTATGTAGCTGTACATGTAGCAGCTTTTCGGCAGCAGTCAGGTATGTTGTTGTGTTTTTTTATCTCGTGGCATGAGTTGAGCTAGAGCCGTGAGTTGAGCGTTGGCATTACCCGAGGGGCCGGGTAATGAGAAGCATGATGTTTAGCTACTCCCGCTCCGTTCCGTCCCGAAGACTGCGCGGCGCGCTGAGTGTGTTGTACTTCCGCTTTACTTGGCATATTTCAAAATCGGAATTTGGATGTTTGTGAATCGTTCTCGAATCTTCCACGGCCGAATCGCGAATAATCTAAGAATCGGAAATTTTGCACACCTCTAGTTACCACCACAGATTTTTTTCCCCTCACCTTTGAAAAAATTAATGATAGGTTAAAGGGGAAGTTCAAAATTTGTGACAGTAGGCTTAATCTTTAGGTTAGCGGGAGTTTAATTAGTCGGTAGAGTTTAAATTTAACAATTTACGTGCAGTTTGTTAGTTATTTGTTAGTTTCGGGGCTCTGGAGTGGCTAAGCTAGCGCGAGTCAATGGTCCCGTTTTAGCATGCCAAGAAAAAAACAACATATGCGTGCATAAAAATCACCCATGCATTCAATAGTGTTGGCTATGTTTTCGGGATAAAGTTATTCAAACTTAGCATTGTATGTCAATAACTGTAGTATGAACAGCAACATTTGTAATCCAGCAGCTCTGCAGGGAGTAGGCTGCAGAGTGGAGTGATATTTTTGTGTTTATGTCATTGACAGCAGCAAGTACCCACAGTTTATATTTTTCCTCGTTTTTCATAGGGAATTTGAGGAAACTTTCCTTTGTCTATTTCTTCTGTTTGCATGAATTAAAAAAAGCGCATCTCTTCATGTTTCCGTCCCTCAGTCAACTCAGATTACTGATGCTACATTCGAGGAAGGCCGGAAGTCGGAGTTTCCAACCTCTGACCTGGAAATTTATTATTAAAACGGCACTCAAAGTGTGAGGTCTTAATCGTGAGGTCGGAAAAAAATTACCCCGTCACCACGAGTCAATCTGACGTCACCCGACAAAATGGCGCTGCCCGTCGAAAAGCAGACCGTCAACGGTAAAACTAAAAGAAGGCAGTTTACAGTGTGTGCTATTTACGTCAGCCGTCGTTTTTCCACCACGATTTGATCGCTTAGGAGAAGGCAATTTTGCTGTAGGTCAAAATGTCTCTTGATGACCAAAATGAAAAACAACTTGTCGCGATCAGCCATCTTTGCTGTTCACATTCGCTTGGAACGCTATGAGGTCGCAACTGGTACCATTCGAGTGGGATTTCTGACTTCCCACCTTCCTCAAATGCAGCATGAGCATGAGTGGCCGAAGCACTTCTCTCTATTGTGGTGGCATTACGCATTTAAAAAAAGAGTCCTGCAGAATGAAACGAATCACGGCATTTTGGTGTGACATTGTTTTGGTCGCGTGCGTATTTCGAACAATGATCTGCATTTTGAATTTATTTGACGATCTAAGATTTGTTAATATTGTTTTATATTGGCATGCTAAGATTGTACCATTGACTCGCAACAGCTTAGCTACTCTGGAGCCCTGAAACTGAAAAACATATCTGACAAACTCCACGGAATTTTTTGATATCAACTCCACAGACTAATTAATCCTCATCTAATGCGAAGATTAAGCCTGATGTCAACATTTTGAACTTTAACTGAACAATTGAAATTGTCTGTAGATGTTAATTTGAGTGTCTAAGCTTGGATAGGCTTTCGCCCCCCCAAGACCTTTGTGAGGAAAGGCGCTACAGAATTGCTGGTAGATGGATTCTGGATGTGAAAGATCATTTTTTTTTCTCAGGTCTGGTGAAGGCACCCCTTAAGCGCTCACGATCCACAGCAGACGGCGGTGATGAGGACGCTCAGGATCAGATCCAGGATCAGCTTCTGGATTCAGGCGGGCCTGAAGAGGAGCACCAGCAGCGTACTGACAACACCGCATTGCTGCGACTACTGGAGGAGGGGGAGAAGGTACAAATGGTTCTGTGTGTCTGTCTGTTTGTTTGTATTTAACATAACCTCAAGAATGAGTAAAAGGGATAATCATCAAACTTGGGGATTATGTTCGTAATATGAAACAGAAGAGGTGATTTAATCTTGGTGTAATGAGGTCAAAAGTCATTGACCCCTGTGAATTTGGCTGCTTAGGACAAGGTGTGCGCTCTCACAGTGCTGCTCTAGCTTACTCTGACTTGCTGTTTGTCTGTTCCGTGTTTAGATCCAGCACATGTACCGCTGTGCCCGTGTTCAAGGTCTGGACACCAGCGAAGGTTTGCTGCTCTTCGGAAAAGAACACTTCTACGTCATCGATGGCTACACCATGACTGTGTCCAGAGAGATCCGGGATATTGACACTCTGCCGCCAAAGTACGTTGCAAAACTTTTGTAGCTTCGTGCCATTATTCAGTATCCCCAAAAAAGTTTGCCTCGTCCCTGTGACATCCAAAAAGGGATATTTAATGCTGTGGCTGTGTCGTGTGTTAGCTTGCATGAAGCCATCATACCCAGGGGTGCGCGCCAGGGTCAGAGTCAGCTGAAGCGGACCTGCAGTATCTTCGCCTACGAGGACATCAAGGAGGTACACAAGCGACGATATCTACTGCAGGTATGAGTTTTTTTTCTTGGATGGGTTGTGGTGATGAGGGTGTGTCAATGTCAGGGATTTTCAAGAGTCTTTTGCTGTTGTGTGGCAGCCAATGGCGGTGGAGGTGTTTTCTGCAGATGGGAGGAATTACCTGCTGGCCTTCCAGAAGGGCGTGCGCAACAAAGTCTACCAAAGGTACTAAACACCAATGTTGCCTCTAACCTTTGCACGTGCGCAATCACGAACTGCTTGGACAGACTCAGCGCACCAGAAAATCTATCCAGCGCAGAAAATAAAATTCAACAGAAACGTACTGTAGTGTATGTAGGACTACTGTCGGCACCACAGTGATGTGTTAGCGCGACACTCCTATTGGTGCGTTCGATACGGCAAAACAACGCTGCCATTGGTGGTGAAAGGTTAGCTGAACTCCTGATTTACTGAAGCAGAATTCCGCTGCCAGTCTAAGCGCTACAGTATTCATTAATATCCAATTTTAGAACTGATATAATTAAGTTAAATAGACCAACAAAAAATATTTGTACAATTTTTGCAAAGTAACTCAATGTAACTCACAGTGTTGTGCATATGTGCCCTGCCCATATGCGCAAGTATTGGCAGATAATTTTACTTATTTCAATAAGATTTACACTGAAAACAAGGGAATTTAACTAGTTTTAAGGAGATGTGTTTTTGCAGAATAGCTGCTCAGACACAGAGATTATGAATCTTGAGTGTCCTTCTTGTCTGAACATTTTTAATGTGGGAGTTTGATATACTGTACTCCCATTGGGGCTGTTCGTTGTTTTATTTATTAACACGCCCATGCCACAACTGGACCTTAATCAGGCCATTATACATCTCATGAACAAGTATATTTGTGTCTTTTTCAATTTATGTGGGCCAAATCAATGACATTAAAAATAAACTAATGCCAATTGCTGCTGTATTTTAATTCTTTTAATGGTGTGATACTGGTGTGTGGCCACAGTCACATCACAGGCCACATCAGATGTTGCTCACAGTGGTCCTCCGTGTTCTCAGGGAGCTTGTGTGTCTGCTCAGACATGTGAAAAATTAGAGGGAACATTGCTAAACGCCCCGAGTGGACTATGTATTATACCCATATACTAACATTGATGGCGATGGCCGTTCAGTCCATTTGAACTGTTCAAATGGATTGGAGGTCCATAGCTTTCAATGGCAACCAATAAACAAGCCATTATTGTAGGTTCCTGGCGGTGGTGCCGTCACTGGCTGATAGCTCCGAGTCGGTATCGGGACAGAGGCCGAACACCAGCGTGGAACAAGGGTGCGTGTTTATCATTACCTGTGCTAAGAACGTTGTCGAATGAGAATAAGAAAAACGCAATCGTGAATATGCATCTCTGTCATGATGTCGTCAGGTCCGGCCTCCTCAGCACATTAGTTGGTGAGAAGTCTGTGACTCAGCGTTGGGAGGTAAAAAGCAGCCATATCATGTTTCATGTTGGACCCTCATTGTCAGAGCTGATCATTTTCTGACGTTAAATTGCTTTTTATTTTCCAGCGAGGGGAGATCAGCAATTTCCAGTACTTAATGCATCTCAACACATTGGCGGGACGCTCCTACAACGACCTGATGCAGTACCCCGTTTTCCCCTGGATCCTCGCCGACTTTGACTCAGAGGTGGGTCCCATGTGTGGGAATCTGCCCTGTCTAGATACCTGTGATGCCAATTCAAGTTTTGTCTTTCCTTTTTAAAGGAGCTGGACCTGAACAACCCCAAGACTTTCCGCAATCTCGCCAAACCCATGGGGGCACAGACGGACGACAGGTTGACGCAGTACAAGAAACGCTACAAGGACTGGGAGGACCCAAATGGTAATGACTGGGTAGGCTGACTAGGAATTGTATGACAAATTTATGACTATGTCATTCAGGCGAAACTCCCGCCTACCACTACGGCACACACTACTCGTCCGCCATGATCGTGGCCTCCTACCTGGTGCGCATGGAGCCTTTCACACAGATTTTCCTCAGACTACAGGTTAGGAAATTGTACAGATTTGAATCAAAACTAATCATGTAAAACTGATGATCTATATCAGGGGTCCCCAAACTTTTTCCTGTGAGGGCCACATAACCCTTCTCTTCTCTGATGAGGGGCCGGGGTCAGTTTGTAACAGAAAAAGTGTGACGATTGCAGGAGTGCCTAAATGTAAAAATGTATTGTTTTTCAGAAAGCCACAATCAAATAGCCCTTTCTGGATTCTTCACGGAACCAAAGTAAATAAAATAAAAATGATATAATATAATATAGTATAATATAATATAATATAATTAGGGCTGTCAAACGATTAAAATTTTTAAGCGAGTTAATCACAGCTTAAAAATTAATCGTAATTAATCGCAATTCAAACATCTCTAAAATATGCCTTATTTTTCTGTAAATTATTGTTGGAATGGAAAGATAAGACACAAGACGGATATATACATTCAACATACTGTACATAAGTACTGTATTTGTTTATTATAACAATAAATCAACAAGATGGCATTAACATTAATATTCTGTCAAAGCAATCCCTGGATAGAAAGACTTGTAGTTCTTAAAAGATAGATTTTAGTACAAATTATAGAAATTTTATGTTAAAACCCCTCTTAATGTTTTCGTTTTAATAAAATTGGTAAAATTTTCAATCAAAAAAATTAACTAGTAGCTCACCATTGTTGATGTCAAGAATTACACAATGCTCATGGTGCATAAAATCAGTCGCACCCAAGCGCCAGCAGAGGGAGACAAAAAACACAAGTAACAAGTGGACATGACACTGCTGTCATTTTAATCTGTTTGAGCGGGGCATATGCGTTAATTGCGTCAAATATTTTAACGTGATTAATGAAAAAAATTAATTACCGCCCGTTAACGCGATAACTTTGACAGCCCTTAATATAATATAATATAATATAATATAATATAATATAATATAATATAATATAATATAATATAATATAATATAATATAATATAATATAATATAATATAATATAATCAGGGGTGCACATAATTTTTTTGCCCAGGTTCTCAGAGGAGGACCTGGAGATGTGACTTGGTCCTCATTGAGCTTGAGAGCCGACCCACCTGATGCGATAAATTTATGACAAGCTTTACTTAGAGCCAATTAACTTTGATTAATTATATTAACAGTTAATGCTTGATTAACATCAACTGGCACAACAAAATTGCCATTACTTTGAAGTGAAATGTAAAGAAATAAACATAAAAGCACCAATTCAAAATAAAGGGCATTATGCGGCTCCCACATTAACTCCAAGCCTTTTTAAAAGTGGGATGTCCTCCTCATGAGACCTCATTGAACGTGCATGTTTAGCTTTGTAAAATGCGAGCAAAAACACGTTTGTCAGTGCATGTCGCTGTTCATTACCTTTATTCCGCCCTACTCCGCCACATGTCCATAGGGCGAGTGGGGTCCTGTTTGACATCGATAGTTTGCTTAATTGCCACATGCTCTCTGTTTTTTTCGTGCTTTTCAAAGTTTGGATGGCTGAAATTCTTTGACCCTACATAAAATGCGTTGCTCTAATCGGCGACATTGGGATTCTCACGGCACATTTTGTACCACATTTCCGTGCGAGCATCATTCGCTTCTAGCCATGGTACCTCCTGTAGCCACTTTTCGGTAGCTCCGGTGACGTCTCTGTCGTCTGTCTGTCTTTTGACGGGGGTGGGGGAACACGGAAGTAATTACTCAGTGTGGCCTGCCTCATCGACATTTTGAGAAGTTATTTTCTCGTGTCCGCCGCCAATAGAGTGGTCAGCCATCGGTACGCAAAAGCGTATGGAAGCCGTTGAGGGCCAGCGCGTTTGTCTACGTCCAGTACGCATGTGCGGACCACTTATGTGCACCCCTGAATATAATATAATATAATATAATATCATGTAATATAATATAATATACTATACATATACATATATATATATTATATATTATATATATATTATATATATATTATTATATATATATATTATATATATATACTATATATATAATATACTGTATTAATTAAATAGATAATAACCAAATAACCATTGCTCAGTTCTTCACAGAAAAAAGCCAGGACATAAATAACTCTATTGGGGGAAAAAAAAAAAAAAAAAAAAAAAAATTTTTTTTTTTTTAACAATTTTTTTTGGTTGTTTTGTTCAGGGGGCCGGACCAAATGTGGCTGCGGGCCGTATCCGGCCCGCGGGCCGTAGTTTGGGGACCCCTGATCTATATGGTGTGAATTTTTGTGAATGGTATCTGTTTTGGTTTGTTATTTGCCTCTATTTGTTTGTTCAATTATAAAACTAAAACATTTTTTTGACGTTTCCACATCCAGGGTGGCCATTTTGACCTGGCAGACAGGATGTTCCACAGCGTGCGCGAAGCCTGGCTGTCTGCCGCCAAGCACAACATGGCAGATGTTAAGGAGCTCATACCTGAATTTTTCTACTTGCCGGAATTCCTCCTCAACTCCAACAACTTTGACCTGGGTGAGTAGGGTCGATTGTGCTGCACAACAACATATAAGAGCATTGTCGCAAATGGATGCATCTTTAATGCTAACATACAGGCAATTATCTGATACAACTTTTCTACTTCTGATAGGACAGTGATAATTTTAGTTCTTTGAGTTTATATAATGTGACATTTTGAAGCAATTACAGTGACGTACAGCTTTAGTTGTCTTGGCAAAACATCCAATGTTTTTAAGATTTTGCTTTGCATATCAGATCAACTGACACCAATTTCGCGAATAAATACTAGTCCTTCTAAAAAAATTAGCATATTGTGATAAAGTTCATTATTTTCTGTAATGTACTGATAAACATTAGACTTTCATATATTTTAGATTCATTACACACAACTGAAGTAGTTCAAGCCTCTTGTTTAGTATTGATGATTTCGGCAAAAAAGTCTCAAAAAAATCTCAAAAAATTTGCATATTTCATCCGACCAATACAAAAAAAGTGTTTTTATTACAAAAAAAAGTCAGCCTTCAATGAATTATATCAGCTATGCACTCAATACTTGGTTGGTTTTGGAGAAATGACTGCTTCAATGCGGCGTGGCATGGAGGCAATCAGCCTGTGGCACAGCTGCGGTGTTATGGAGGCCCAGGATGCTTCGATAGCAGCCTTAAGCTGATCCACAGTGTTAGATCTGGTGTCTCTCAACTTCCTTTTCACAATATCACACAGATTCTCTATGGGGTTAAGGTCAGGAGAGTTGGTAGGCTATTTGAGGACAGTAATGCCATGGTCATTAGACCATTTACCAGTGGTTTTGGCATTGTTAGCAGGTGTCAGGTCGTGCTGAAAAATGAAATCTTCATCTCCATAAATCTTTTCAGCAGATGGAAGCATGAAGTGCTCCAAAATATCCTGCTAGCTGCATTGACCCTGCCCTTGATAAAACACAGTACACCAACACCAGAAGCTGAAATGGCACCCCAGACCATCACTGACTGTGGGTACTTGACACTGGACTTCAGGCATTTTGGCATTTCCTTCTCCCCAGTCTTCTTCCAAACTTTGGCGCCTAGATTTCCGAATGTCGTGCAAAATTTGCTTTCATCTGAAAAAAGTACTTTGGACCACTGAGCAACAGTCCAGTGCTGCTTCTCTGTAGCCCAGATCAGGCGCTTCTACCGCTGTTTCAGGATCAAAAGTGGCTTGACCTGGGGAATGCGGCACCTGTAGCCCATCTCCAGCACACGCCTGTGCACGGTGGCTCTGTATGTTTCTACTCCAGACTCAGTCCACTGTTTCTGCAGGTCCCCCAAGGTCTGGAATCGGCCCTTCTCCACAATCTTTCTCACGGTGCGGTCACCTCTTCTGGTTGTGCAGTGTTTCCTGGCACACTTTTCCTTCCCACAGACTTCCCACTGAGGTGCCTTGATACAGCTCTCTGGGAACAGCCTATTCGCTCAGAAATTTCTTTCTGTGTCTTAGCCTCTTGCTTGAGGATGTCAATGATGGCCCTCTGGACAGTAGTCAGGTCGGCAGTCTTGCCCATGATTGCGGTTTTGAGCAGGGGCGGACTGGGACTAAAAAGCAGCCCTGGACTTTGACTCAGCCCAGCCCACAAGAATCGCTTTACGAAAGGAAACACAGAACCCCTAGGGGGGTCCGGGAGCATGTCCCCCCGGGGAGAATTTTTTTTCTTTTTTTTTTACATTTTATTGTAAAATGCATCAATTTCGTGCACTTTCAGAGAAAAATTAAGAAAATGTGTCTAGACTGTGACTGTCTGACTTGGGGCGCTCAAAGTACTGTAAGTCTGAACTGGAGTTGGATTCATTTTCTGTACTAGCTCTATGATCAACCTGAATAAACAAATTAAAGAATTTATTTTTCAAAGCAAGTTTTAGGTATCCAATTGATTATAATATATCTCTATATATCTCTGTCTATAAAATGACTTCATTGTTTATGCCATAATTCAGTGGTCTCCAAACTATTCCACATAGGGCTGCGGCGGGCACAGGATTTCATTCTATTTCATTCTAACAAAACAAGACAACACCTCTGCACCGATCTGGTGTCTTACAAGTGTAATCAGTTGATTGCAGTCAGGTACTGCTTGTTTTAGCAGAACCGTCATTGGTTAAACTGTCGGTACTCGATCGGTTGAAACAAAAACCAGGCCCCACAGCGGCCATTGAGGACCGGTTTGGAGACCCCTGCCATACAAATAATCAATTTCAATAAAAATACAATAAACATTTCAAGACAAATCCTGTATACATAACCTTCATTGGAAAGTATTAACCAGACAACAAAATGATATATAAATGATTAAAAATATATTGTATATCATATCAGTTTAACTACCTAAACTTTAAAGTAAAACTATTCATTTTATTAATATTTTGTTATATTTCTTCTGAATTAATATTGCTATGCTGCGTGTGCATACATTGTTTTACGGCTAAAATATTTTTTCTTAAGAGTGGGATAGTAGGACTAGCATACTGTAACTTGACACGATTGCAAACGGGTACATCGATTAGCTGGCACTAACCCTTTAATTGTCATTTATTTCATTTAAAATGTAGCTACCTGGTGGATAACAATTGCCAGTATACCGAGCAAGTAACCCTCTTCATCCCAATTTACTTGCCCTGCGCTTGTCTGGGGAACTTCCACCAGCTTACTTCCCTCCTCTTTTCTCTCTCCCTGCACCGGCTGCACGTCAGAGCGGCTGCCGCTCCCTCTCACCATTGCCGGGAGCTGGGCTGTTGTTATCCGACGTGCCCGTTGCAGCCAGACTGCTGCTTGCGAAAATATTTGTCGACTTATGACATTTTAATGCTTCACTCTCCAGTTTAATTTTTTTCTCCCTAACCTTCTCCGCGCCATCCTGCTCTTTTCTGTTTTTTGCCACCACCATCCATATTGTGCATTAACGCTCGTCGCTATTTTGCTTCCACAAGGAAGGATCCAATGAAGGCTACTCTGTGCTTTCTTCGTTCCTAGTCTATCAGATTGGCAGTCAACAGCCAGGCGCATTGCTGCCACCTGTCGGATTGGACGTGAACTGTAGATAATCAGAGGATAGAGGGGATAAAAATAGTGATGTATAATGAATGGCGGCCGCCGGCCGTCCAGGGCACCGGCCGTTCTGTGATCCTCCAGAACCCACAGATTACCAGTCCGCCCCTGGTTTTGAGTAATGAAGCGGGCTGGGAGTTTTTAAAACCCTCAGTCATCTTTCGCAGGGGTTTTAGTTAATTCGATGATTCTGATTATTAGGTTAGTAGCTTCTTTAGAGTACCTTTTCATGATATGCTAATTTTTTGAGATAGGGATTTTTGTTTTTTCTTGACATTTTTTGCCAAAATCATCAATATTAAAACAATAAAAGGCTTGAAGTACTTCAATGGTGTGTAATGAATCTAAAATATATGAAAGTCTAATGTTTATCAGTACATTACAGGTAATAATGAACTTTATCCCAACATGGTAATTTTTTTAGAAGGACCAGTATATCTTTGATGTAACGGTCATTGAAGCTAATGAAGATGTCTTTGATGCTAATAGGCGCTAAGCAGAATGGCACTAAACTTGGCGACGTCATCCTTCCTCCGTGGGCCAAGGGTGACCCGCGGGAATTCATCCGGGTGCACAGAGAGGTGCGGCTTCATCATTTATTTTCCCTAAAGCTTAGTACCACCCTCAAACCAGAAAATGCAATTTCTGGAGAAATTGCGATGGTAGCTTTGCTTTCACAGGTTGACCCCTTGGGTTCACGTCCTGCTGATTTCAGGGGCTTCCTGTTGATATCAGGTCACTTCCTATTGATTTGGGAACATTTCGGGGTCCGTCAAATGCATCGACTTACATATGCGTCATTTAAATGTCATTGGTAAGGATGGGAATCGAGATTGAGATTGATTCAATTCCATGGAATCGTTTGGCAGTTTATCTAACGATTCTCTAGACTTATAGATTCCAACCAGCAGATCATATCAAGTGCCATTGCCTGTATATAGTTGTGTCTGTTTCCAAGTTGGGTTAAAACTGCCAAAGACCAAGTCCACTCTCCGCTCCTTGTGTTCTAACCGACACCCCGAGGCGAATGAACCATAAAACATTGAACCCAGAACCACATACAGTCCATTAGTCCAAATTAGAATCAATAAGAGAATCGATAAAGAATCGAATCGTTAAGCAATATCGTTAATGGAATCGTAAAAATCTTATCAATTCCCATCCCTAGTCATTGGGCTGTAATGATAAGTTTTTGATAAAAAATCATAACCAAGTTTTTCTCCCATTGAAAATGAAGAGGAAATTTTGACCATTAGAAATGAATGGAACATTGTACATGGAAATGGTGTCCAAACTGTCCATTAGAAACAAATGGGAAAGTTTTTGGCAAACTTTGTTTTGGGGGGGACCATAGGTTTTTGGCAAATTCTGTAATCTGTATACAACTTTTATGCCCTTTACCTTTCTGAAATGTTTGATGTATGACTTATGCGAATTGGATAAAAATTGTAGGACTAGATACATTTTGAAAAAAACGTTTTTTTTTTTTCAAAAAACCTCCGTTTTGGCGCGAATGGTCATTTTTTTGGGGGTTATTCGAAAGATTCCCTACATGACACAAAAATTCCATTAATTTCACTATTCGAACGGTGTCAATGGGCCATACTGTTTGAGCTGTGTGGCATGCTGAAGAAACACTATTGAAAAATTGATTATTTTGGCCTTTGCAACGCAAAGCCCCCTATAAAAAAGGAATAACATAGACGGTTTCTTTTGCATTACATGCAAAGCTACCATAAAAAATGCAGCCGTTCAGTTGTCCCTCAGTCATAATTATGCCTTTTTATCCAGGCGCTGGAGTGCGATTATGTGTCCGCGCACCTCCACGAGTGGATCGATTTGATCTTTGGCTACAAGCAACAAGGTCCTCCCGCCGTGGAAGCTGTCAACGTTTTCCACCATCTCTTCTACGAGGGCCAAGTGGACATTTATAACATCAACGACCCCCTCAAGGAGACTGCCACCATAGGATTCATCAACAACTTTGGGCAGATCCCCAAACAGGTGCTAATGCAAACAGCTAATTCCGCTATCGCGCGAAACTGTTGCTAGGCCTAATGCTAACATCACAAATGCTGTGCAGTTGTTTAAGAAGCCTCACCCGCCTAAACGGGTGCGCAGCAAAGCTAACGGTGATGTGGCTAATGTTCCGCCGAGCTCCACCGGTGACAAGATCTTCTTTTATCACTTGGACAACCTCAGACCCTCGCTAGCCCCTGTCAAAGGTACACACACTCAAAAACTAATCATAAAATAACACAACCGTTTATAATATCATTTTTTGTGTTTATCACAGAACTGAAGGAGCCAGTGGGTCAGATCGTGTGCACTGACAAAGGCATCCTGGCTGTAGAGCAGAACAAAGTGCTAACTCCACCTACGTGGAACAAGACGTTCGCATGGGGCTACGCCGACCTTAGCTGCCGCCTGGCCAATTATGAGTCTGATAAGGTCAGTGGCGGTTCTCCAAAGAACCAGACTTTAGGGGGCATAGGTCAATGTAAATGCCCCAGGCGAGGCCTATCTTGAGTAAGCAACAATCAGAGTTTGCATGATTAGGTATAACTAGACACATACTGGTTTAAAGCTGTTAGCATTCGTGATTACAGAGTGAGAGAGATGTTGATTCATTAATGCTCACAGGTGATTTGTTTTAAACTTTGATAGTTTCAGTGAGTGTAGAATGACTGGGAGGGCCCGCAGCGATCAAAGCAGCGCAAGGCAAATTTATTTGTATAGCACAATTCAACACAAGGCAATTCAAAGTGGTTTACATCACATTAAGATCCACAGTAGTCCCCGGGTAACGACGTGCCCGAGTTACGTGATTTTGACTTTATGATGCTGGAGTCTTGTCCGCCATTTTGTCTCCAGTTGATTAAAAAAATAAAATAAAATTATAATGTTCATTTTTGTTATGTGATACTTACTTTTATTTTGGCAAAGCAAGTGCACAGCAGGTAGTACTTCCGCACGCTTGTAAGAGCGCACGTACACACGAAAAAGAACACACGTGCACGTGCAAGAAAGAACGCATTTATGCTCATGAAGAAATGGGCGACAGACGAGTGAGAGAGAGAGGGAATAGTTTACAGCTGCAAGGCTGCGCAAACATTTGTTGCTTGTGAAGCATCCACAGAGGCAAAGCGTGTATATGACACCTTTTATACTGTTTATTGTGCGTTTTTAATTGTGGTCGAATTGATGTGATTGTTTTTGATGATGTGCGGACGCTAACTGATATATGCTAATTGTTTGTGTGGATTGTTATTGCCGTATCAGCAGCTAGTTATAAACGCAAATTTGGATTGCTGTGATTGAAGATGAAACTGATTTAATTTCATTTTTATTTTAGCTTAATTGTGCAAGTTGGTGTTAATGTTGTTAGCAGCCAAATAAAGTCAGCAAACCATACGGGCGTCTGACATCGTCATTTCGGAGCTTAGCTCGCTGTCCAGCTAGGACTTAGCTCCAATGTCTTGGCGAGGACAGTACGATGACGTATAATACATGTTTAGATATAGGGGTATTTAAAGGGTTAATTCCGACCTGGTTGGAAATTCGGTCACGGTGCCAGCTTAGGAATGGAACTCGTTCGTAACCTGGGGACTACCTGTAAAATGATTCGTAAAAATAACATTCAATCAAAACGAAAGTTAAAAACGAAGACAATTGAAACAGGAAATAAAATTATTTAAAAAACAGTCGACAGTCAAGCACATATTGTAGCGTCTACAAGGACAACGCCAACTTTGTGATAATACACACTCAGAAGGAAATCAGTACATTATTTTCAAGTAATTATACCAACCTGGACGCCTTGAGCTGTATGTAAAAAAAAAAAAAAAAAAAAAAAAAAGTCAATTAAGAGGATGCTCGCGATTAGCATTGACCTAATGCTAACACTACAGGTTACATTTAGTGTGTGATGATCACTCAACACAGACCTTCAAAGGCTAAAGCAAGATTGCAAATTCTCTCTGGCCAAGATAAGAAAACAAATCTTACAATGTGTGTGTGTGTGTGTGCAAGCCTGGAAAATGGAGAGCAGCAGCACGTCACATTAGTGACACAACCAGACACTGTTACGATGTGGGCTAACTACACAAAAAATGTCACACATTGTGAACATGTGACGAAAACTCGCGCATTTTCGTCTCGTCTCGTCAGACGGAAACTGCCGTTAGTCTAGTTATGCTTTAGTCTCCCAAAACACGTTTTTAGCTCATTCTCGTCTTGTCATCGTCATGAAAAAAAAATGTAGTGGACGAAATATTTTCGTTGTAGTCATTGTTGATGAAAACAACACTGATATACAGTATAGACAATAATGTATATGCTGTCGTAAATAAAAGCATTTTTAGCCCTGATTTGGAGGAGCTAACAGTTTGAACACACTTCAGACTTTCAGGTAACTTGTTCCAGATGTGACTGAATGCTGCCTCACCCTGCTTGGTTCTTGTTCTTGGAACATACAACAGACAAGTTCCAGACGACCTTAGGGGTCTAGGTGCTTCATAGTGGTCAAACAAATCAAGCACGTATTTTGGTCCAACGCCACTATGTGTTTTAGAGACGAGCAGTAGTATTTCATAGTCTATCCTTTGATTTACTGGAAGCCAGTGTAACGACTTTGTAACCGGTGTAGTATGGTCCAGTTTCATTGGATTTGTAAGGACTCTGGCTGCAGTTTCCTGACTGATTTTTAATGAAGTCCCGTAATTATACAGTTGCAATCTACTAAAAATGAATGCATGGATTCATTTGCATTGCATTGGAAGTTTTTCCTTTTCTTGTCTAGACAGAAGCCCCTTAATTCTGGCTATATTTAGTTGGTAATAAGCAGATTTAGTGACAAACTTTAGATGGCTGTCAAATTTGAGGTCTGAGTCAATAATTACGCCAAGATTTCTGACTTGATTTGTAGCTGTAAGTGACATTGTGCCAAGGTGCGAGAGCGAGCTTCGCCACATTTAGCTGGAGAAAATTCTGGCACATCCATTCATTGATTTGATGAATGCATTTACTCACAGAAACTAAGGGACTATAATCATACGGGGACACTGAAATGTAGAGTTTTGTGTCATCTGCATAGGCTTTGTAGATGTTATTAAAAAAATAATCTCCCCTCAGCGATCCTTCGAATGATCGCTGCTCATCCTTCCACTCAAAATGGATTGGATATCGAGCACTGTCAATGGCAGCCAATAAGTTAATATTGGGTTTCCTTTTATATATCACTAACACTGCTTGTGCACTTACCCTGCCCTGTTACACCCTAATCTGACCTATCGTCTCTCTTCCTATCCTAACCCCTTCCCACATGGTGTCCCCTCGATAAGATAGTCGTACAGTTTGAAACGTTACCTCTATCTAGGTAGAATATATTCAGTGATGTTTTGGTTTCATGATTTCTTCAGTTCCTTCTTTCTCTTTTTGTCTGTTCAGATGGAAAAATCATCATACTTCAGTTTTTCTGAACATTACAAATGTTTTTGTTCCCAGGCATTGGTCGTGTATGAGTGTTTGTCTGAGTGGGGTCAGATTTTGTGCGCCATCTGCCCAAACCCTAAACTGATTATCACGGGCGGTACCAGTACGACCATCTGCGTATGGGAGACAGGAACGTCCAAAGAGCGGGCTAAAACACTCACTCTAAAGCAGGTAAAACTTGTGAGCTTTAATCTGTAGTGGCACCATTCTACGCCTCTCGTGCGCATTTGCAGGCGCTGCTGGGTCACACGGACGCTGTCACTTGTCTGACGGCGTCATCCGCCTACCACATTGTGGTGAGCGGCTCCAGGGACAGAACCTGCATCGTGTGGGACCTCAACAAGCTTTCCTTCGTCACGCAGCTACGAGGGCACCGTGCTCCCGTTTCTGCGCTCTGCATCAATGAACTCACGGTGGGTGCAGAGGTCAAAACTGTTTGTTTTTGCAGGATTATTGCCTTGCTTATTAGCTCTGTGTGTGTCCGCTTAGGGCGATATCGTGTCGTGCGCGGGCACGCACATCCACGTGTGGAGTATCAACGGCAGCCCCATTGCCAGCGCCAACACTTTCACCGGACGTAGCCAGAACATCGCGTGCTGCTGCGTGTCCGAAATGAATGAGTGGGACACGCATAACGTCATCGTCACGGGACATTCGGACGGTGTTGTCAGGGTAAAGATATTAACCCCTCTTTATAAGGGACTCATTGGTTGCCATTAGAGCCTAGTTCGGGCCTAAAAAATCCAGCCCGACCCGACACGGCCCGCTGGTATTGAGGCCCGACCCGGCCCGAGCTCGATCACTTAACTAGATTTGCAGGCCCGAGCCCGAAAAACCCGATTTTTTTTTTTTTTTTTTTTTTGAGTGACGCGGAAAAAACGCAGCAGCAGCAATTTATTTTCATTTCTTCGAGTTGGCAGAAAAAAACGCAAGTTTTCTTAATGTTTAAATAATCTACATATTTTTTTGAGAATTATCAAAGCATTCTCACAACGAAATAACGCTGGGAAAGTTTGTTAAACATATTTCTGAGTGTGTGGGATATTGTTCTCACATGGACGCGCCTCTCTGACAAGGAAATGAAAATGAGGGCGGCGCCTCGGCCGTGCGCAAACGTACAGCGGGAGGACAAGAATAAAAAGCGGCCGGCGCCACGGCGTTCGTGCACACGCACAAGCAAAAGCGCAATACAGAGAGCCTGCTCTCCATTTTTTTTTTTTTTTTTTTTTTTTTTTTTTTTTTTTTTGAGTGACGCGGAAAAAACGCAGCAGCAGCAATTTATTTTCATTTCTTCGAGTTGGCAGAAAAAAACGCAAGTTTTCTTAATGTTTAAATAATCTACATATTTTTTTGAGAATTATCAAAGCATTCACACAACGAAATAATGCTGGGAAAGTTTGTTAAACATATTTCTGAGTGTGTGGGATATTGTTCTCACATGGACGCGCCTCTCTGACAAGGAAATGAAAATGAGGGCGGCGCCTCGGCCGTGCGCAAACGTATAGCGGGAGGACAAGAATAAAAAGCGGCCGGCGCCACGGCGTTCGTGCACATGCACAAGCAGAAGCGCAATACAGAGACCCTGCTCTCCAATTTTTTTTTTTTTTTTTAAATAATTTATTGGTCCGGCATGGCGGCCCGACCCGAACTGACCCGAACGTGAATGCTTAAAATGTGGCGGGTCGGTTTGGGTTCGGGCACAAAATCTAACCTCTAGTTGCCATTGACGGAGCGAGCACTCCAATCTATTACGACTGCGATTATTTGCTGCATTTAATGCCCAAGTCTAATTGTGGCTTACATGACCCAAAGGGGGATATCAGATCTTAATGGCATTGTTTTTTTAGATTACCAAAAGTAGTCACTTGCCCTCTAAATGGTTAATTGATAGATTAATAACGATTAATTACAAATAATAGTGTTGGATTAAGAAGCTAATGTGCGATTGATCTTCCCTTACTGTTCATGACACTGGTAAGAATCATGATGAAGAAGGCAGATTGAGCTCTATGTTGTTTTTGTAGTTTTGGAGAATGGAGTTCCTACAAGTCCCTGAAACCCCTGCTCCTGAACCTGTGGAGCCCGACGTTCCCGACTGCTGCGGAGATGATAAACTCGGTGAGTCAAAAATAATTATGTTAAAAAGAAAAATGGAAGCGTTCAAATCCTGAATAGTGCAATTTTCTCTCTGGACCTCCAGAGGGTGGTGATGAGGACAGCAGTGAATCAGATGGAGAAGAAGGAGGAGTAGCGGGAAATGGTCTGAATCAGGAGCCCAAAGCGCCGCGCAGTTCGTCTAGTCAGCCAGGCAGCGGTGTGCACAGACCCAGAGGTGACACCTGCCATAAAGCTCTTTTTTGCATTTCGCTACTATTCTACACGACAGAGTAGTTGGGGCAAACAAAGAAAGAAAAAAAATAAGAATATGTTATGAAAGTCATAGTATTAGTACAAGAAAAAAAAGTTGTACTGTTAGTACAAGAATGATCCTTAATACCCCTCCAAGGGTGTGCACAATATAGATGACAAAGCTTTGACACTAAAGTACAACTGTCAAATTTCTCCCCCGTAGGTCCATCGTCACGAGCCGGTGCCTCTTGGTCGATGGACAGCGGCTCGGACGACTCCCACCGCTGGTCGGATAGTCTGAGCATCGACGAGAAGGACGGCTTTGTGTTTGTCAACTACTCGGAGGGTCAACATAAGGTTGCGCACCCCCATCACGCGCACCCACATGGCCTCAGCAACACCACAACTCAGCTGCTGCACCCACCCGCCATGGAGGCACGCGCCTTCAACCAGCTCAGGGCAGGTGGGTGTCGTCATAGATAACAGGTGTCCAACTCAAGGCACCGAGGGCCAGATCCGGCCCGCCACATGATTTTTTGTGGACCACAAAAGTAAATTATGCATCAACTTCATGTTTCACGGTAAAATTTGATTTAAATCAAATTTCTGTAGTCTTCAATGCCTTATCAAAGACTACAGAAATAATAATATCTGTTTATTTCCTTTTTAAAAACAAAAAAATTAAATGGGTGTGAATAGACTTCATAATGTATTGAGGGGACACGGGGCTGATAAATAGGGGGCCTGCATTTTTGGTGAGGCCGTCAAAGCTGACCGAGTGGAATCACAGACAAAGAGCTTTTTTCATTGAAAATTCTTGTGATTAAATTCTTAAATTCCCAAATTCTTTATAGATATGGACGTAAAACAGTCTCGATTCTTGGTTAAAAGCAAAAAAAAAAAAAAAATCCTGCAGTTATGGTTTATTTTACGTAAATATGTCTAAGTGCAATGTTAGTCTGTTAGTGAATGTAGCTAGCGGCCGCCTGATGTAAACAGAGCTTTTCCAGTGAAAATTCTTGTGAATAAATCTTAAATCTCCGAAATCTTCATAGATATGGACGTAAAACGGTCTCGATTCTTGGTTAAGAGCAAAAAAAAAAAAAAAAAGTGCAGTTAGCATTTATTTTACATAAATATTGCGAACTATGATGCCAATGCAGTAGCATCTAGTTCCGCCCATTGATTTTTTTCACAATGTTTTAAAATGCATGCATGGTACAAAAAATATAATAATTATCTTGAATCCTCAAACAAATCCCTCCTTAGACAATCTTTCCTGTCTGTATGCGGTACAGCTTTCATACTTTTTTCACACTAAATCCGGCCTTAGATCGCTATGTGCGTGATTGTGAATAGCTCCTCTTTATGTGGGCGGCCCCCTACTTGAATGCAAGGCACAGTTAATGACCGATCTGAGCCGTCAATACATTATGAAGTCTATGGGGTGTGCAACATTTTAAGATTGTGCAACCCCTTCAACACCAGTCTAAGTTAGCTTGTCATTTAGTTTCGTCACTTCGGAAACCTTGTTTTTAGCTCAAATGTCACAGAACGGCATCTCTCCAAATCGTGTAACGCACCCATTTAATGTGAAAGGGTGCGCTTGCTTACCGCTAACGTGTGTCAGCAGGCTACCGGTGGGAGCGACAGCTGGTATTCCGCAGTAAACTCACCATGCACACGGCGTTCGACCGCAAGGACAACGCGCACCCCGCTGAGATCACTGCCCTCGCCATCTCCAAGTGAGACCCCATTTTATCTCGCCGTTGTAGTGCACTGAATTGTCTTACTAGCGAGGAATACGACGCTAACCTTTGTCTTTGGTGCCCTGCCAGAGACCACAGCAAGATATTGGTGGGCGACGGACGGGGACGTGTCTTCAGCTGGTCTGTGAGTGACCAACCCGGACGCTCGGCCGCCGACCACTGGGTGAAGGACGAGGTGGTGGACAGCTGTTCGGGTTGCGCCGTCCGATTCTCCCTCACCGAGAGACGCCACCACTGCCGGAATTGTGGACAACTGTTTTGTCAGAAGTAAGTCCAACTGCAAACACACTCCATTCAAAATTTTCATGCTTTAGGCGCTCCCTCCTCTGCTTGGAAACATGACTTTATTATAAGTTTAGGTCATTTCCGGTGGCGTGGGAAGTGGTTTGCTGAGGGTGCTGCAGCACCCCCTGATGTTGGGTAGGGTTTTTTTTGTTTTCGTTAAAAATAAATCAATCAATAATACCTATTGAAAAAATTGCGTATTTATCTTTGAGGATTAAATATATATGTTGGAAAAAAAAAAGGTTTTTGTTTGACACCTTGCCTGCTACTAGGTCACGTTGGATAAGGCGCTATTGGAACGGAAAAGTTAACTGTTGACAGAGGAGGCGTTAATGTGGCGCAAAAACGAATTAGCAATTTTTTTCTTTACAAAAACTGCGAAATTTTCTAAAATTCAATTTGAGGTCACAAACGAAGATGATTATGATAGTTTATAATAGTGCCCACGAGGAAAATTTAGCTGCAGATTTAGACAGTGGAGAACTTCAAATAGTTTGTGTTGTAGCCACAATGTTGTTTGCGGTTGCTGTTTAGCTGTCGCTTTGCAGAGCGCTGTTGGATATTCGTGTGCAATACGTATGTTTGAGTGTTGTGAAAAGTGGGTATTTAACCGAAGCTCATTGGACCTTTTAGTTTTCTAATGTGTTTGGGTGTCGTTGCACCGTCTAGCTGTAGGGATTTGCTTGTACAAAATCTCCAACAGACACTGTAGGTAAAATAGTACGCTGTGTTTGTAGTAGCCTAGTAGTGGTACGTCAACTATCCAGCATGCGTGTGTACTGCCATTGTGCACGCCATGTATGGAGAAAAAGAGTGAGCATGACAGATTTGGACCGAAACAACTGTTTTTGGATGGGAAAAACAAAATAAGATCCTTACCAACCCCTGTTGTGACTTCCAGGGCCCCTGCACATTTTCACCAAAAAAAGACAATTACATGTACCCGCTTGCAGTTGTACTACAAGCGTGAGTTCCTGTGTGTACTTGAGCTTACTTTTACTACAAGTAGAGGTGTGCGAAATTTCCGATTCTTAGATTATTCGCGATTCGGCTGTGCAAGATTCGAGAACGATTCACAAACATCCAAATTCCGATGATTGAAATATGTCAAGTAAGGGTGTAACGGACCGGTACATGTATTTGTATTGAACCGTTTCGGTACGTGGTACAGGGACGTACCGAACGAGTTTCTGACAGAATGTAAAGTGCTGTCAAATTTAGCGTGTTAACGGGCGGTAATTAATTTTTTGAATTAATCACGTTAAAATATTTGACACATTTAACGCAAGTGCGGAATGCCCGCTCATGCTTCCCATAATCCCACTGTTACGTCCCACGGACGGCTGCTAAGAGCGTAACATAAAACGAGCCACGTACACAAGTTGCAAGTGGACACAAATTTATTCACACAAGTTGACCTCGCAATGAACAAAATATACAAAATGCGGAAGAAGCTGGCTTCAGTGTAAGCCCAGGCCAAAACAACAAACAAAATGAAACTACACTTGAACCCCACCCGCTAAGTAAACCCTGATCGTAAAAAAGAAAAAACAATACAGCCACTAGCCTGGCTTCTACACTAAACAAAACGGGTTGAACGAAAACGGCAGTTTACCTCTACTGCTGCGGTGCTCTTATTTACAGTGGTGAACAAAAATGATCCAACAACGAATAAACACAAAATACCTCACCGAAAAAGTGGGAGTGTAACAAAATAGCGATCAAATGCACAGGTGAATGAATGGCGCGCAAACAGCTGGCGAGGAGGTACGCGGCACGTATGCTGTCAAATGCGAAGTTGCGAACTCTGAGTGTTGACTGTAAAATGACGAGTGGTCAGATGACTTTTGTTAACGCTGCCTTTACTTGGTTAACAAGACTCAGGCACAATACAACACACGCGGGTATGCAAGCTCAAACAACGGCCTAATAGTATTACCCAGAGGTGTATTACGGTGTATCGCATTAGCTGCCGTAAAGCATGTGTCGTTATTGCCGCAAATGTAAACAAAGCGCTGCATAATGGATACATGTCAGACAGCGGCTAGTTCGGGTGGCCCGTCAGCGGCGGTGACGTCATCTGCCCGTCCGGCGTCAATCAGAGTACGCCACGTTGGGAGGGTAGGCAGCCAGCTGCCGGACGCGGCGATCAGATGACTAACAGTCTCAAAAAAGATAACAATTAAACGGCCAGGGCCGTCACACCACTCAAAAGTGCAGTGAGCAGCGTGGGTAACGGTTAAACATGGAAGATGGTTGGCCCTCTGGGTGGGGAATTCAATTTAAAAAAGAATATAGATGGAACAACTCTTCACTTCAGTGTTGCAACTGTTCAATTTTGCACATTAGATATTTATTTTAAAGAAAGTCTTAGCCAAAGTTATTTTTATTTTGTTTTTCAAAATATCTACATTTCAGAATATTGTATTTTCTATTTTTGAGCAGAATTCTAGTTTTGTGTAGGCTAATGTTCCTATTGTTGAAAACACAAAAGTGTGTAATAAACAACTAGCACATTTATATTTTGCATTTTGTTTTCTTACTGTACCGAAAATGAACCGAACCGTGACCTCAAAACCGAGGTACGTACCGAACCGAGATTTTTGTGTACCGTTACACCCCTAATGTCAAGTAAAGCGGAACTAAAACACAGTCAGCGCGATTTTCAGGACGCAATGAGGAATGGACCGCATTGCGTCCCGAGAGTAAACATCATGCTTGTCATTACCCGGCTAACGACAATTCTCAACTCACGGCTCCGGCTCAACTCACACCGCTACATTAAAAAAAATATATATATACTTGACAGAACTAGATACAAAATGACAGACTCAATGGCGTTAGCAGCACATGTATTGAAAACTAGATGCGAAATGACAGACTTGCCGGCGTTGGTAAACAGCCGCCATCTTAACGCAGGAGACTTCTCTAGAAGGCTCTGTTGTAGCGAATTTAATTAACTTTTTATCTGAAATACTCCTAAATCGGCAAAATCTTAACTTGAAACTATCTTTAAAACAGTTTTAAAACTTTCACGTCTAAAGTAGACAGAAGGGAAATTATGGAATAATGGGAGCAATTTTAACAACTTTAACGCTTGATTCACAACATTAAATTAATTAAATGTAGTTTAAAGTTGCTGATACAGAATGGGGACTTTAATATTTGATTTACTGTTTTGAACTGTTAACTTGATACTGAAATAGTCGTTTATTTAAGCCTGAGAGCCTTTTTGTACAATTTTTGTAACTAATGTACGAAACATTGAAAGCAGCTAATAACTTGGGGGGGGGGGGGGGGGTTGTGGGTGTCATCAATAATCGATTTATAATCGAATCGTTGCCTCTGAATCATAATCGATTTGTTAGGTGCCCAAAGATTCCCACCTCTAACTACAAGCGTGTATACTTGTGTGCAGTTGTACTGCAAGCGCGTGTTCCAGCGTGTACGTGTACTACAAGCGTGTGTACTTACGCGTAGTTGTACTACAAGCACGTGTACCGACGTGTAGTTGTACTGTGAGCGCGTGTTCCTGCGTGTACTTGTACTGCAAGCATGTGTATTTACGCATAGTTGTACTACAAGCGCGTGTACTGGCGGGTAGTTGTACTACAAGTGCGTGTACCTGCGTGCAGTTATACTATTAAGCGAGTGTTCCTGCGCGTAGTTGTACTACAAGCACGTGTACTGGCGGGTAGTTGTACTACAAGTGCGTGTACCTGCGTGCAGTTATACTATTAAGCGTGTGTTCCTGCGCGTAGTTGTACTACAAGCGCGTGTATACCTGCGTGTAGTTTTACTACAAGCGCATGTTCCTGCGTGTACTTGTGCTACAAGTGCATGTACCAGTGTGTAATTGTACTACAAGCGCATGTTCCTGCGTGTACTTGTGCTACAAGTGCATGTACAAGTGTGTAATTGTACTACAAGCGCGTGTACGTTCGTGTACTTGTACTACAAGCGCGCATACTTGCGTGTTGTTGTACTACAAGTGTGCGTGCTTGCGCGTAGTTGCACTAAAAGCATGTCTACTCAAACATAGTTGTACTAAAAGCATGTGTACTGGCGCGTAGTTGTACTAAAAGAGTGTGTACCTGCTTGTAGTTGTACTACGAGCACGTGTACCTGCGTGGAGTTGTGCTATGAGCGCGTGTACCTGCGTTTAGTTGTGCTACGAGCGCGTGTACCTGCATGAAATTGTGCTACGAGCGCGTGTAACTGCGTGTAGTTGTGCTACGAGCACGTGTACGTTTATGTACTTGTACTACGAGCGCGTGTATGTTTGTGTACTTGTACCACGAGTGCGCGTATGTTCGTGTACTAGTACTACGAGCGTGCGTACTTTCGTGTAGGTGTACTACAAGTGTGCGCGCTTGCGCGTAGTTGTACTTCAAGCGCGCGCTTTTGCGTAGTTGTACTACAAGCGCGCGCTTGTGCGTAGTTGTACTACAAGCGCTTGTACTTGCATTTAGTTGTACTACAAGCGCGTGTTCCTCCGTGTAGTTGTACTACAAGCGCGTGTACCTCGGTGTAGTTGTACTACAAGCGCGAGTACCTGCGTTTAGTTGTACTACAAGCGCGGGTACTTGTACTACAGGCGCGTGTACTCACGTATACCTGTGCTACAAGTGCATGTGCTTGTACGACAGGTGCGTGTACTTGCATGTGCTTGTACAACAGGTGGGTGGGTGTACTTGCGTGTGCTTGTACTACAAGCGCATATACTTGCGTGCACATGTACTACAAGCGCATGTACTTGCGTGTACTACAGGTGCGTTTACTTGTAGTACCAGAGTGTGTACCTGTACCACATGTCTACCGACCAGCACAGCAACGTTAGATTTGCCTGGCATGGCCAGACTGTTCTCCCTGTATTTTTCAAACACTGTGAGAATAGTCTGGGACCCAGCCCATTAACGGCCTCTCGAGAAACAACAAAATCAACTGTCCAATCAGATTTGTTTATTTGCGTGACGTGTTCTTAACGAGGAACGTCACTCTTCCGCGTCGGAAGTCGTCTCCACAACAACACAGATGGCGAACAAGAGAGCCGAGAATATGTTCCATTCCACGGTAAAATCAGTTTTAAATGACCAAAAACACATCGACACAAGTCATTGACAACAGTCTGTCTCGTGCTAGCCATGTTGAACAAACTCCGCTCTCCTCGTATGTTTACTTCCGCGCGCAAGTCCCTCGTTGCTTTACTAACATCACGTCCGCCCGTCGCTGATTGGTCCACTCCGCTGTCTGTTTGCTGTGGCTTGCTCCGCCCTGGAAATTTTATCCGGTGAATGGTGGCCAGACTCAATAGCTGGAACAGCAGTGAGTCTGGTGTACCAGGCTAAAGTTACATGGGTAACCAAATCCAGAAATTTTCTAGTTTCTTATCGAAATGCATCATTGGTATGATAACGCGGCTTGATTCTGCATTTTGATTCGCTTATCTGGCAGCCTAAAGGGGAAGGAAGGGCATGTTGTGCGCTTCAATATTTCATCCTGGTTGCAGTACCATTTTTGGCCACCACATATTGCTCCTTTAAGGAAAAAAACTCTTAAGGAATTAATTGATTTCTGTATAGCGCTTGTCAGCTGCTACTGTATTTGCAGGTGCAGTCGCTTCCAGTCGGAGATCAAGCGTTTGAAGATCTCATCTCCGGTGCGTGTGTGTCACAACTGCTACTGCAACCTTCAGCACGAGCGCACGGCCAACGACGAACACAAAACTTGAGCGCCCCCGCCAAACTCCCCGAGGTGTGTTTATAGTGTACATACATGTAACCACAGCCTTTTTAACTCTCAGATTTAAAAAAAAAAAAAAAAAAAAAAAAAAGGTCCAATGTAACATAGCGGCTAGCAGGTGGATATCAAAGAGAAATGAATGTCACTCATGAATTTTGTCACTCGTTATGCAACAGTTCCTTTTTTTTCCCACCCCTTTTGTTGAATTAAGTTGCTGCTTCCTGAAGAGACTGGAGAGGGATGATGTTGAAATATCATATCTTATTTCTGAAAATAACTTTATTCATAATGTTTGCTCAGTCTTGAGTTTGTGTACAGGATTTTCTATCAAAAGGGACTCTTCTTGTATGTAAGTGTCAGTTTTTTTTTTTTAAATATAACATTTGTTGACAGCTGTGATTATCGTCATCATCATAATGATCTTGTTAATTAATCATGACAAAAAACATGTTCGAGATATCATTTGGATTGCAAAAAGCAGGAATGTAAACGCATTAAAACACAGTGGTTATTATGTATATGCATTTTTTTTGTGCGATTTGAACCTGGTTGCAGCCACAAATGAAGGAAAATCAATAAAAAGAACAGGAGTGCTGTTTTATCCCAAAATGATGGTATTTTTTCTTCTGAATAAAAAAAATATTCTAAAATGATGGTTCAAGCTATTTGGAACTGGTGAATGCAAATTTAACATCAAGTTAATTACTCCTCACCACTATTTGGCACGACATTGTGAGACTAGTTCGAATGTGAAAACCATATTTTAATGTGAAATCTATCATGTTAAAATGTTAGTTGAAATGTGAAATTTACCACGTTTTTAAGTGAAAATTACAGTGGTATGAAAAAGTATCTGATTCTTTTGGAATTTCTCACATTTCTGCATAAAATCACCATCAAATGTTATCTGACCTATGTCAAAATCACACAGATGAAAAAACAGTGTCTGCTTTAACTAAAACCACCCAAACTTTTATAGGTTTTCATATATTAATGGGGATAGTACGCAAAGAATGACAGAAGGAGGAAAAATAAGTAAGAGAACCATCACATTTAATATTTTGTGGCCCCCCGTTTGGCAGCAATAACTTCAACCAGATGCTTCCTGTAGCGGCAGATCAGTCTGGCACATCGATCAGGACTAATCTTGACCCATTCTTCTCTACAAAACTGCTACAGTACAATCAGATTCCTGGGATGAATCACTGTCTTTAGGTCATGCCACAGCATCTCAATGGGGTTCAAGTCTGGACTTCAACTTGGCCACTTCAGAACGTGTATTTTGTTCTACTGAAACCATTCTGAAGTTGATTTACTTCCACAAACGTACAAAAATATAAACCGCTTATTTTTTTATTTAGAAATGGGTTGTTTAACAGTGGTATCGCAGAAACTCTTGTAACGATTATTGTTGTATCGCCATATCGTGTGATAATCATGAGCCTCATATTGCAAATCATATGGTATCGTGAAGTCAGGATGGTTTTGTCCCCTTTCCCAGCTTTATACAAGTCAACAAGTCGCAGGTCTTCAGACAGCTCTTTTGACCAAACCGTATTGCACTTCAGACAATGCTTCTCATCAAGACATTTCTTACCAGGTGTGTGTTTTATAGTGGGCAGGGCAGCTTTAAACCACTCATCAGTGATTAGACACACACCAGAATTAAACTGTTTGATAAAAATGAGTTTCAAATGCTCTTTAAGTCTCCTCAGGGAAGGGGTTCACTTACTCATTTTTCCCCCTTCTGTCATTGTCTGCATACTATCCTCGTTCAAATATGAAAACTTATAAATGTTCAGGATGTTTCAGTTAAAGCAGACACTGTTTTTTCGTCTGTGTGATTTTGACAAAGATCAGCTCACATTTGATGGTGATTTTATGCACAAATGTGAGAAATTCCAAAAGGTTCAGATACTTGTTCATACCACTGTATCATGTTAAAACAATACAATCATGTGACTTTTCATATGAACTCTTTCCGTGCCATTGACGGCACAGTCAAAATCGATTGGACGTCTATCGCCGTCAATGGCACGGAAAGAGTTCAACTTGAAGTGAATGTCTCTAAGCTGAGAGTTTATTCATGAAATATATACAAATAGTGTCTCCTTTCGTTCAGAAATGGAATTTGTAAAATAATATTATGTCTTTAAATGTGAATTTATAACATCCGAACATATTAACAATATTAATATTGTTTCTGTGTGGGAGACTCTTTTGTAATACTTTTTTATGTTCATATCAAACTTAAGATTTTGGAGGCCAAAAGACAAAATGGCTGCGACCAGGTTCACAGGTGGTTACGGCCATTGTTGATGATGTCACCGTGTTGGGTGTTGGCGCGTCCTTGTCAATCATCTGTGTACAAAAGAGCATTTCTTTAGTTGACTTTGAGTTTTTATATTAAAATGTTCACATAGTCACGGACAACATTTCACCTGTAAAAAGTATTTATGCAATGATGGCTGCTTTTACATAGTTTTTTTTTTTTTTTTTTTTTTAATTGTTGCATGACGTCAGCGGATTGACGCCGCATCAACAACAAGATTTTCTTCTTCTTGTCGCCATTGTCGTTGTTTTTTTGTGCGTTTCTGTCGCGTTTTCAAGGAAAACACACTTTTTTTGTGGGCTGGGCCCAACACTCGTCACTCAAGAGGACACGAAATTGTGAAAAAATCAAATACGTGTGCGGATTGCGCGTGGGATCTACTATTAAATGACTTTGCGAGTATCTGCTGTGCAATCTGTGCTACATGAATGTTTCTTCTTCCTCGTGTGTTTGTGTTCACACGCCACAAACCATGTTGTAAAAAAAAAAGAACAAATCTTACACCCTTGTCATGGAAACAAGATGTTACAATAATGCAATAGAGCTTACTTATTCTTTAGCCTTTCAATAAATAATTGCTGTTTACCACCAAATTTTTGGCATTTCTTTTTTTCAAGAAAAAACAGTAGATGTCTATTCATAAATTAGCAATGGTTTAACTCATTAACTGCCAGTTCAGGTCACAGATAATGTGTTGTGGTCGTTAAAAAAAGAGGAAATTTGATACTAAAAGCACGTATTGACAGCAATAGACGTCTAATCCATTTCAATTGACAGAGTCCTAGTTAAAATGGATTGGACGACTATTGCCGTCAATAAAAGCTGAAGAGTTAAACTGTGTAAGGTCACAAAACAAAAGTGTGGCTTTTGTGTATTTATTTATTTGAATTAATTAAACAGTTAAAATCGCAGTTGGAAAAATAACCGACCTCATTTTCATTTACCGTACGTTTAGAATACAATCCATTCATTAATTAATTCAGGGCGGGACATCCGTTGTAAACACAGACTCAAAACAATAAAAACGGGCTGACATTTAAAATGGTAAAATATCAGTTCTTCTCAAATAGTGCAAAGCCGGAAGCGGCGCATGTGACCTCCGGGAACATACTTTTTTGCTGTACTAGAATAAAGTGTAATTGCACATTGACACAGTAGGTTTGTGTAGTATTTTTTAACCAAACAAGAGCACACAGCAAAGATTACTGGAGATATGAAGAGCTAAGATGAGGAAATATGACAAAGCGTATGTAGTTTTCGGCTTTGACTTTTGATACAGTGGGAGACGAGGAAAGACCAGTCTGTTTACTGTGTCGAAAAATGTTTGCAGCGAACAGCAGGAAGCCAAATCAATTAAGACATCACTTAAAGACATTACACCCCAATCACATTGATAAGCCGCTGATTTTTTTTTCAGCGAAAATGTGCCAAATCTGGCCAGCCATCATTTGTCACTGTTACTTCAGTAAACCAGCGAGCACTGTTAGCATCATATAGAGTGACATACAGTGGGGGAAATAAGTATTTAGTCAACCACCAATTGTGCAAGTTCTCCTACTTAAAAAGATTAGAGAGGCCTGTAATTGTCAACGTGGGTAAACCTCAACCATGAGAGACAGAATGTGGAAAAAAAAACAAAAACACATTGTTTGATTTGTAAAGAATTTATTTCCAAATTAGAGTGGAAAAAAAGTATTTGGTCACCTACAAACAAGCAAGATTTCTGGCTGTCAAAGAGGGCTAACTTCTTCTAGCGAGGTCTCACGAGGCTCCACTAATGGCACCTGTTTTAACTCATAACCCAGGTATAAAAGACACCTGTCCACAAGCTCAGTCAGTCACACTCCAAACTCCACTATTGCCAAGACCAAAGAGCTGTCTAAGGACACCAGAGACAAAATTGTAGACCTGCACCAGGCTGGGAAGATTGAATCTGCAATTGGTAAAACGCTTGGTGTAAAGAAATCAACTGTGGGAGCAATTATTTGAAAATGGAAGACATACAAGACCACTAATAATCTACCTCGATCTGGGGCTCCATGCAAGATCTCACCCCGTGGCGTAAAAATGATAACAAGAACGGTGAGCAAAAATCCCAGAACCACACGGGGGGACCTTTTGAATGACCTACAGAGAGCTGGGACCACAGTAACAAAGGCTACTATCAGTAACACAATGCGCCGCCAGGGACTCAAATCCTGCACTGCAAGATGTGTCCCCCTGCTGAAGAAAGTACACGTCCAGGCCCGTCTGCGGTTCGCTTGAGACCATTTGGATGATCCAGAAGAGGACTGGGAGAATGTGTTATGGTCAGATGAAACCAAAATATAACTTTTTGGTAGAAACACAGGTTCTCGTGTTTGGAGGAGAAAGAATATGTTGTGGTTCTGATTGAGCAGGGGACCCAAGCGCAGAGATGACAGGCAAAACTGGCAGTGACAACACTTTATTGGCAGGTTTGGCAGAAGGTGTTGAAATAGTCAGGTGAGTCTTTGCGATAGATGAGCAGACGGGCAAGCAGGTGTTCAGGCAGGCAAGTATCACAGGATCTAGGGAATAAAAGAAAAATTAGCTTAATAGTATTTTTCAGGTCTTTTGACTGAGGCTTGAGTCACCAACTCTTTGAGCTGAGTTGTTGATCTGGCGATGAGGTGAGGCCAGGCACTGGTTTAAGTAGGCTGTTAACGACGATCACCTGCACCTGGTCCCAGGCTCACCCATCTGTCCAAACCTGCAATCAAGACACGCACCCACACACACACACACACACACAAAGGAGGAGCAGGGCTCAGGAGGCAGGATTCCTAACAGAATACTGAATTGCATCCGAAGAACACCATACCCACTGTGAAGCATGGGGGTGGAAACATCATGCTTTGGGGCTGTGTTTCTGCAAAGGGACCAGGACGACTGATCTGTGTAAAGGAAAGAATGAATGGAGCCATGTATCGAGAGATTTTGAGTGAAAATGTACTTCCATCAGCAAGGGCATTGAAGATGAGACGTAGCTGGGTCTTTCAGCATGACAGTGATCCCAAACACACAGCCAGGGCAACAAAGGAGTGGCTTTGTAAGAAGCATTTCAAGGTCCTGGAGTGACCTAGCCAGTCTCCAGATCTCAACCCCATAGAAAATCTGTGGAGGGAGTTGAAAGTCCGTGTTGCCCAACGACAGCCCCAAAACATCACTGCTCTAGAGGAGATCTGCATGGAGGAATGGGCCAAAATACCAGCAACAGTGTGTGAAAAGCTTGTGAAGAGTTACAGAAAACGTTTGGCCTCCGTTATTGCCAACAAAGGGTACATAACAAAGTATTGAGATGAACTTTTGGTATTGCCCAAATACTTATTTTCGGCCTTGATTTGCAAATAAATTCTTCAAAAATCAAACAATGTGATTTTCAGTTTTTTTCCCCCACATTCTGTCTCTCATGGTTGAGGTTTACCCATGTTGACAATTACAGGCCTCTCTGATATTTTCAAGTGGGAGAACTTGCACAATTAGTGGTTGACTAAATACTGATTTGCCCCACTGTACCAAGTTTCTCAGTGCAAAATACACCATAGCGAAGGAGCTGATACTGCCTGCAGCAAAAATAAAAACCGTCCCACTGTCCAATGACACTGTCGTTTTTGTCGTATTATTTGTTTTTTTTCCAGTCAAATTGTTTGGCATATTGTCCTCATGAGTTAATGTTGCTAATCAATTTGAATGTATTAGTATTTAGTGATTTTATTTTTCAGTATCAAACAGTCAAAACATGTACCTTGAGTGTATTTCAACAGTTTGGGTGTGTCTTCTCTGTTACAAACAAAACAATATTAATAAAATTATACTTTATTGTAAGTTGATCTATATTACCGTAATTTTTGGACTATAAGCCACTTCATTTTCCCACTTTTTGAATCCTGCGCCTTATAGTCCAGTGCGTCTAGTTTGGGGATTTTCATGGGATAATATATTTTGTTGTAAATATCCCATAATACAATGTGGCCAGCTGCGGCTTATAGTCCGGTGCAGCTTATCTATGAACAAATGCCGTTTTCTTGTCAAATTTGGTGGGTGGCAGTTTATAGTCCGAAAATTACAGTACTTTTTCACTTTATTATAAAAAAGACACAATATTATTCTGAAGTGTACTAGTAATAATAATAATTTTATAGATAAATGATACTATTTACAGTGGCGGAAGAGAGTTGGAGGGCACGAAACGTTTCAGTCTTCCCCGAGCGTAAAAGAAAATAAATGAGACTAACCCTTGAGTTGTTAGAAGTATTTCCCAAAAATATTTGTTTGATTAATGAATACAATTATAAATTAATAATATGCTCCGAAAGAAAAAAAATAGCTTTTAGAGAGTTATTCATTTTTTGTCGCCCATTCAGAATGTATTGGACTTCTCCGGCCGTCAGTGGCAACTTTATCACTAACTTTATCACGTTATTAATGTTGTATTAATGCCTTGCGTGACAGCAACAACCTGTCCAAAGGAGACATTTGGCTCATTCAGGAGTTTTGGACTGTGGTTGCTAGGTGACGTCAGAAAGCGTCGCGCGCATGCGTACACGTTATCTGCAGTGTCAACTGCAGCAAACGCGCGTCAAATACACGCTTTGGGTCCCAATGCAGAAGCGAATGTAGTTTTGACCACCAAATTAATGGTCCGGCATGAGCATGATTATACGCCAACTTTATTTTGAAAGTCCCAATTTAGGAAGTACTTTCCCCGCAGTGACACGGTATTGACAACCGGACGGGACGGTGGACTGCGGTGATAAACACAAACACGCAGTCCGAGTCCAGTGACAGCGGGGACGTCAGTGGAGCTTTTCGGAGCATCTCTCTCTTGCTCCCAGCGGCCTTTGACGCGTGAAAACCCAGGGACACGTTGAGGTTTGAAGAGCCGTTCAAGGAGACTCGTCGCCAGAGCGGGCAAGCGAGCGTGCGAGCGGCCGTCCTTGCGAGGCTCGTCTCCCGGGCTCCCCTCACCTCTCCTCGGGGGACGGCTTATCGAACGTCCCGTTGGCGACATGACCGAGCTCCGGCAGCGAGGAGGCGGCGGCGATGGCAAGGGCGTTGGGGAGGACCCGGACAGCAATGACAACCTGAGCGACAAGGTAGACAAAATAAAATAAAGCAGCTTCCTTGTCGGCCGAACCAGTTGGTCGAGGTTGTGAAGCCAAATAGAACCGAGGCGGGAGGCTAATGATTAGCCTGTTAGCGAGCTAAGTGGCTAATCCCTACGCGGGTCTAAAAATAACCTCCCTCGCTTTGATTCAATGTTTACAACACAAACGCTTTCTTATTTAAATGGGCAGAAATTCTTATACTAACACGTTTGACGCCATTTAGTCATAAAATTAAATCATTTAATTAACTAGAAAGTTATTTTATTAAAAAAAAAAAGTTGTCGGTGCATTTCGAAACAATAACAAGGGAGTAAAATCTGAAACTTTGTTTGAATAAATAAATAAATAAATAAATAAAATAAAACTATATCCTCATTTTAACCACAGCAGGTATACATACCTATAGTAAGTAACTAAACTGTATTTAGACAGCGTCTTTATCAGAGTCACAAGGCGCTTCACATATTCAAAATCACACATTCACACACTAACAGTGCGATTAAGGTTCAGTGCCTTGTTCAAGGGCACTTCGACATTGGGCAGTCGTGGCCAGGAATTGAACCGCTCCCCCATCGGTCCCAGGCAAGGTTGTAGGATTGTTGTTAACATTGGTTGGGACGATATAACAGCATTACTTGCATGTACTTCTACACTTTTTGCTGGGGACGGGACATTAATAAAACCAAACAGATTGGGCGAAAGAGGGTCAGGATTACATTTCTCACGAATATGAACCCAATTAATTGATAGACTAAATGATCAATGCAAAATTAATGTGTATTGGTTCAGGCGATACACCGTTAGATTCAAACCTTTGATTTCAAAAATTTAAAGAAAAAATTCCGGAAAAATGTCTGGATTTATCAGCAAATTTAAATGGCACATAAATTATCTTAACATACACAATAAATACAAACTTGTTTGTAATCTCTTGACTATCCAGGAATGCATAAAATAAACATTTGTCTTAAGACCACTCAGTTAAAATTGTTATTTTCATGGGAGAAAGTCATTTTTCAAAATGGGGGAATTCCCTCTTGCTTCATATAAAGCAGGGGTCCCCAACCTTTTTTTTTTTTTTTGCACCACGGACCGGTGTTATTTGGGTCTTTTTTTTTTCACGGACCGGTGTTCTGACAAATTTTGCAACCCATCAGAAATTGCAACGAAGCGGTTCTGCGCATGCGCGTAACGGAAATCATAGCCGCAAAATGCGCAAATGCAGCGATTCCAAAGTGAACACTACAAACTTTGTTGAAAGAAAGGAATATTAACTTACGTTTGATCATGGAAGGACTTGTAGAAAGGTTCTCCACAGATACATCCTGCCATGTTAGCTGCATACAACAACTGCACACCGCTCTCACTATTAACGACTTCGCCTTGTCGTTAAGCATTAATTAAGAAGCTCGCTTCACAAAGCTACAATGTTGGAAATTGTAGCAAGGTTTTCAATGCTCTCGTAGCGATTTCAGTATATTCCAGAATGACTTTAATCCAGAAACTCGTAGAGTTGTTGTCTCACATATACATTTAATAAGGTCGCCGTCATTTACAAGTTGATCCACCTGTTGCACAGACATGCTCGAATCTCTCGGTTTATTCACAAACGGGTCACGAATCCACTCCTTCGCAGTTCGTGGGTCTTGGAGGTTGAAGGCTCCTCAGGTGCCCTTTTCGCCGTAAAAATATCTCCAAAGACGTCTGTTTTCCAGTCATCTTCGCTTGTGTGGGGGCTAATTATTTCCGGGAACAAATGTGCTGCGCCTGCGGCTTAGTAATACATTATTATCGAAGAAAAGCGCACATAGATATGTTATATACACAAACAAGATGTACTGCTAGCAGTCCAATCAATGGATTTCTATGACGACATTCTAATCTATCCCGTAGTATTATATCTAGAGTAGACAGGGATATTGGTGTGTTAAGCAGGGGCATAGGGTTAATTTGGGCAGAATGCGGTCGTTATTAAATTATTATTTCTGTGCGGCCCGGTAGCGGTCCGCGGCCCGGCAGATGGGGACCCCTGATATAAAGGACAAAGGTGGGAGGGGGGGACTACTTAACCTATACACTACATGTTAGGCTACATTGTCATTCGCCACAAGAGTAATACATTGTTTTAAATAGTCTTTAATCTTCTTCGCTCTAATTTTCATTTCTAAAGTGCATCATTGGGTTGAGCAATTATGGAAAAAATCTAAATCGGGATTCATTTAACTTTTTCCTCAGTTATGATTAATGTATGATTACCTGAAAAAATGTTTGCATAGGCTGCAATAAATAATGTAGAAAATAAATACATCTTAATTAATAAATAAATGCACTAATGGGCATTTGGTTTCAAAAGTGTAAAGTCACAACATGTTCTAGCCTTCTGTCCTTCTAAACCAGGCCATTTATAAGAAGAAAAGCAGCAGTATGGGTTTTTGGCTGTCAACACATTCATGTGAAACACTCTCTCTAAGCAGCTTCTTGCTCAAGTTTTTCTGGTTCTATAGTCTCCAGCAGAGTTCACTACATTTCTCACAGTTTAATTAACGTTAACAGTAGAAAACGCACACAGGAGGACTTCTGACTTCTCTCTAAGCAGCTTTCTACTCCAGTTTTGTATGTTAGCAAGTTCACACAGTTTAATGTTATGCTAAATCTGATGCAGGTCGGACTTTCAATAGCAAAATTAGTGATGTTTTCCTCACCTCGCGTCTTTTTACATTACTTAAAGTGGCTGCTGTTCTGCTGGCCGAAAAAAAACTTCTAATATCCCTCCTCTTCGAAGGGGCCGGAGGAGGCGGCAGCGTGTCATCGATATATATAATTCTGGCTGGGCCTTGTGAGTGTGAGTGTGTGTGTGGGAGTGGGAGTGGGTGTCAAGTCATCGGCCAATCAAATATGTATTTGAGGGGGGAAAAAATGGACTGACACATTCAGCAAGTGAAAAGGGGGTAAATGTATGTCTGAAAATAATGACAATAATTCACTTAATAATAGTTGGGTCAATTCTATCCTTAAAACATATGGGCAATCTAATTACCAATTTAACTGAAGTCATTATACAATGCAAATAAGGTTCCCGTATGGCGGGAAACACTCAGGTGGTTTGTAGTATGGCTCTGAGAACCTCAATTGGCCAAATTTCAAAATTGTCCTATATGCATGTGTGATACATCATTGGAAAGCTTAAAATCTCGATTTTCTGAGGGATGAAAAATTCTTAACAGGAGGGCATTTTTTTGACACCTGAAAAGTAGGTCAAATCAAGTGACAACATTTCTTTGTTTCTCCTTTTAAAAAAAAAAAGGTTTTAGGCACCCATCCTAGTACATACCAGTAATAAAGAACAAACACTTCAAGTAACATTTTGTACCAGAAACTTTATTATATCCATTTCGTAAAGGTGATTTCCCACTCCTTGTCATTTCATACTCATCACGTGAAAAGACACATTGGCTTGTATGAAAAAGAGATGTAACCGTGCCATGCTTCTCGGACAGATACTTAACCATGTCCTTGGCGTTGCGGAAGTTTTTTCCAGAGTGCACGGCGCTCAGAGAAAGCCAATCACTCCATCACTCTCCCGTTTGCCGTGCTCAGAGCCATAGAAGCGACGTTGAGACTTGTGGGGCATCATTTTCAAGTCATCACATGTTGATTTATTCTGATGAATGGAAGTGGAATAGAAATGATGAATAACGACATAAACAAAAAAGACTCTCCATAACACACTAATGAAGTCTGATAAAAAAAAAACCTAATTCGTACTGAGTCGCAACAGCATCACTCCACATTGTCACTGTCATTTTTGTGCTCATCCTTGACAGGCTCTGTGTTTCAAACTCGTTGACCGCCTTGTGGTCGCGTTTGATGTCATCTGTTATAAAGATGTGGGCCTCCCTGACCACACTGTCCACCCTATATACCCTACCCACCGACGTCACAAAACCACGTGCTCGCTGTATGGTTCCGCCCACTTGTCTCTGTATTAGCATTGGTTTCAATTGATCGAGGAATTTAAAATGCATTTCATGGAAGACCCGGTGCTTTCTGATGCCGTAAACTCACTGGATGTGTTGCATAAAAGGCGTTATGTGGAAAGCTTCGTTCTATACAGTCGCCAGATCCATATTTGATGCCTAAATCGATGATTTTTGACCGGCTGCCTTCGCCATCTCTGCCTGACCCTGATATTTACAACTATCTTGTCCACACAAAATCAGCCTATTCTCACGAAAGTTTGAAAAACTTTAACAGCTTGGAGGCTTCAGTGTTTCCCACAGGATTTTAGGAGACTGTGGTGGGAGGGTCTCTGACCATAGGATTTTTTGAAACTGTGGTGGTGGGCTGCATCGGAGTCGGACAGCCACACCATGTCATGCCACGGCGAATTTTTTTTTTTTTTTTTTTCTTTTTTTTTTTCCCCCAAGAAGAACCATAACAACGATATATTTGAAATATTTTATTAGCTAGGCTAATGTTATAGCTCTCAGCTACGGTACATGTATGTAAAATGCGTTGCTGAGTACAGCTACGTTACCCTATGTAATAATGCGACTTTTTTCTCGTAGCAATAGTACGACTTACATCTCGTAGTGACTCAGGGTTGGCAAACTGTTGAAAAGAGCCATATTTGACCCCCCCCCCCAAAAAAAAAAAAAAAACTGATACAGTATGTCTGGAGCAGCAAAAAATTAAAAGCCTTGTACAAGCCTTATAATTATCAATACTAGCTATATTAGCCTACTATAAAAATGACTAAGTTGGCTAGAAATACATAATTAGCCTTCATGATTAAATGTTTATTTTCCCTGCAGTGGATCCTATGGCGCACCACGTGACTACTCTGTTGTACGATGACACCACAAGTTTAACTTCATTACAATATTAATGAATTGAAAGAATGTTTGTATCATGTTTGTCCTCCTAGAAATCCTATTAAAACAAAAAATATATTTCCCTCCCCCATCTTTTTCCATTAAAAAAAAAAAAAAAAAAAAAAAAAAAAAAAAAAAAAGCTTCGAAGCAGCACTAAAGAGCCGCATGCGGCCCAAGAGCCGCGGGTTTCAGACCGCCGTCGTAGCCCTCCTTTTTTCTTTTTATTTGACCCTCATAAGTACTACATTACCACAACAATAACAGTCCTTCTGTCAACTGACCCATTTACGTGTAAAGAGTTTTTCTTGATTCGGTGAGAAGGTGAATAGTTTTTTCCCCGTTGTTCGTTAACTAAATTTCCACACAAACGCACATCGAGGTACCATTAACTTAGCAAGGAGAGGTAAGAGAGTCATTTTTCGAGTGTCCCAGAGCTCGCGAAATTGTGTGGGGGGGGGGGGGGGGGGGGCGCATTTATCCAACTTTCGTCAGCCATAATTGTCTGAAGTTGGCGTGCCGGTGTTGTGCCGAAAAATAGCCACTCCACGCGAAATGTCCCCCCGACGGGAGCGCCCACACGTCACTCGTACAAACAGCCTTTTCTTACCAATCGATGGACACGGAAACGACGTTCTTGTACCGTGAATATGTATCATTTTACTCTGCTTGAACTAATAAATACTTTACTGTGACCAACGCTCTGAAAATAGAGCAAGGCTTTATTTTGGGCCCCGCCTCTCCGCGCAAGTTCAATCAAAGTTTGCTTTCCGTCCAAGACGGCCGTCCACCGCTCACTTTCGCCGAAAAGTCCGATCGAAACTATTGTAATGCCCCGGATATGGGGAAGAAGGAGAGAAGTCTGTATTTGCTTACCCACTCGATTGTGGTAACAATAATAAAGAAAAACAATAACAAAATAACAGTGGGCTGCTACGACATGCGACCGCTGTCTCTCGCTATCTCGCTCGTTCTCCCATTCTTCCTACTCGTTCCCCTTGCGTCTCTTAAATAAATAAATAAATAAATAATATACTACTCTAAAATGCTGCTCTCGCTCGCGCGGGTAGTAGAGTGGAGTGGGCTACAGCTGTGTAATCGGCTGACTGACGCATCTGATTAGTATCTTTTTTTTTCCGGGGGGGGGGGGGGGCGCGCAAACGAGACTGTGGCGGGCCGCCACAGTCTCGTCCATTAGTGGGAAACACTGGGCTTATAAATGCTACATTGCTGGTTGGGTGAAACAGGCCCTCGTACACGAAAATTCGGCAGGAATCTTGTGCTCGGAAGGTGAGTTACGAAATTTTCAATTCAAAATCTTTTATTCTTGCTAACATCCACTGTCAAGTCTAATGTATTTCATGTCATTTGTCAATGGAGCTAGGGCTTTTAATGTTTATATGGTTTAGCGATAGCACTCTCACTACATACATACGTGTATGTTGTCGGCGATTAGCCTAGCAATGATCTTAATTGTGGTTGTCAGCCCAAAACCCTCTAAATATATATTAAATGCATCTTACCAGATATAAAATGACTACTACATAATCTGTGGTAATCGTTTGGAGCCCAGTTTTCTCGTCGAATTGCAGCAGCCCATCTCGCTCTCTCCTCTCCGTGTCTCTCGGAATCCGGTAGAACTTCAAGTCTCTCCGTCTATCTTCCCTGTTATTGCAACCGACCGCCACACACGCCTTCACCATTTTGATTATTAATTTTAACGAGCAGAAAAACACGCTGTAAATAGGAGGAATGTACAGTGCCTTGCAAAAGTATTCGGCCCCCTTGAATCTTGCAACCTTTCGCCACATTTCAGGCTTCAAACATAAAGATATGAAATTTAATTTTTTTGTCAAGAATCAACAACAAGTGGGACACAATCGTGAAGTGGAACAACATTTATTGGATAATTTAAACTTTTTTAACAAATAAAAAACTGAAAAGTGGGGCGTGCAATATTATTCGGCCCCTTTACTTTCAGTGCAGCAAACTCACTCCAGAAGTTCAGTGAGGATCTCTGAATGATCCAATGTTGTCCTAAATAACCGATGATGATAAATAGAATCCAAATGTGTGTAATCAAGTCTCCGTATAAATGCACCTGCTCTGATGTCTCAGGGTTCTGTTTAAAGTGCAGAGAGCATTATGAAAACCAAGGAACACACCAGGCAGGTCCGAGATACTGTTGTGGAGAAGTTTAAAGCCGGATTTGGATACAAAAAGATTTCCCAAGCTTTAAACATCTCAAGGAGCACTGTGCAAGCCATCATATTGAAATGGAAGGAGCATCAGACCACTGCAAATCTACCAAGACCCGGCCGTCCTTCCAAACTTTCTTCTCAAACAAGGAGAAAACTGATCAGAGATGCAGCCAAGAGGCCCATGATCACTCTGGATGAACTGCAGAGATCTACAGCTGAGGTGGGAGAGTCTGTCCATAGGACAACAATCAGTCGTACACTGCACAAAATTGGCCTTTATGGAAGAGTGGCAAGAAGAAAGCCATTTCTCAAAGATATCCATAAAAAGTCTCGTTTAAAGTTTGCCACAAGCCACCTGGGAGACACACCAAACATGTGGAAGAAGGTGCTCTGGTCAGATGAAACCAAAATTGAACTTTTTGGCCACAATGCAAAACATTATGTTTGGCGTAAAAGCAACACAGCTCATCACCCAGAACACACCATCCCCACTGTCAAACATGGTGGTGGCAGCAGCATGGTTTGGGCCTGCTTTTCTTCAGCAGGGACAGGGAAGATGGTTAAAATTGACGGGAAGATGGATGCAGCCAAATACAGGAACATTCTGGAAGAAAACCTGTTGGTATCTGCACAAGACCTGAGACTGGGACGGAGATTTATCTTCCAACAGGACAATGATTCAAAACATAAAGCCAAATCTACAATGGAATGGTTCAAAAATAAACGTATCCAGGTGTTAGAATGGCCAAGTCAAAGTCCAGACCTGAATCCAATCGAGAATCTGTGGAAAGAGCTGAAGACTGCTGTTCACAAACACTCTCCATCCAACCTCACTGAGCTCGAGCTGTTTTGCAAGGAAGAATGGGCAAGAATGTCAGTCTCTCGATGTGCAAAACTGATAGAAACATACCCCAAGCGACTTGCAGCTGTAATTGGAGCAAAAGGTGGCGCTACAAAGTATTAACGCAAGGGGGCCGAATAATATTGCACGCCACACTTTTCAGTTTTTTATTTGTTAAAAAAGTTTAAATTATCCAATAAATTTTGTTCCACTTCACGATTGTGTCCCACTTGTTGTTGATTCCTGACAAAAAATTAAAATTTTATATCTTTATGTTTGAAGCCTGAAATGTGGCGAAAGGTTGCAAGGTTCAAGGGGGCCGAATACTTTTGCAAGGCACTGTACGTAGCCGTAACAGGTCAACACGATGTGTTGACGGACAAGTGGGCGGCACCAGTCAGGAGAGCGGAGTTGTGACGTCACGTGGGTAGGGTCTATATCTAGATAATAGCATCCCTAAGCATCTCATATTTATCCGGATCATTCTGCTTCATTTCTCTACTCCACTGTGTAAATGTGGCATGATTACTTCTGAAAAGTAATGCAGCCAATCATGTGAACGTGAATGAAGAATTCCCAATAAAAAGATCGATTTATCTAGCCATCAATCTATTGTGTTTAGCCTCAAAGTTTAGGACCTAGGCTTTATAATTTATGCATCTAATGTACTATCTAATATATCAGTATCATTCCATAATAAGCAATACATACTTCAACACAGGTTGAAAATGGATAGGATGCTAATCAGTTAGCTTGCTATGTCCGTGCTCGCGTTGGACTGCAACGTACGTCTTTTTTTCGGCTCATGCTACATTTCCGGTACCTTGTTGCGTGATAAAGTGCGAGCAGAATTAAAGACACACTGATTTTAACTATTTATTATTGCATAATTACCTTGTTTCGATCCAAAAATTCCATGTAGCATGTATCACCGAGTGTAAAGACAGCTGTGAATGGGTACAACTGGGCTTTGTTTGGCTTTTATATCTTAAAAACGGTTATTTTGCCTGGAGCGCGAGATAAAAATCGTGGAAAAAACGAGTAATCGATTTTTCTTTCATTAAATATTTTCTCTTTTAAAAGTTTTTATTTTATTTTAATTCATTGGCTCGATTATTTATCAACTAAAATATTGGGAAAATGCGATAGTAGCAAAAATATCCAATAAAGCGATAGTTATAAAGCAGTGGCGCCTCCAGAAATTTTTCATTGGGGTGGCCAGATGGGGCCACTTAAAACCTTGGGGTGGGCACACCAAAACTAAAAGCCTTAATTTCAGGTTTTCATTATATTATTGCAGTAAAAAGGTCAGGGGAAAACTATCAGAAAGACTTAAGGACACGTGATGGGATGAAATGGCTAACTGATGCTACAACAATCTAACGATATACTAGCAAGCGGGGTGGCCAGTGGAGTGGCCAACAAATTTATATGGGGGGCCGTGGCCACCCCCTGGGGGCGCCACTGTTATAAGGTAGACATTCGTGACCTATTTACAGACGCAATTCTTTCATTGTGACGTGATTTGTTTAAAAGTTAAAAACACGCGAGTGAATTACTTTGTTGTTTTTCTTCTCTAAACTAAATAATAGACATTAATTAATGATTTTAAGCTAGAAAGAAGAAAATTCAAATAATAAATAAATAAATAAATAAATAAAAATGTAATTACTTACCTTGTTTTTACGGCTGGGTTGAAACAAAAGTGGTTGCGGTTTGTCCGTAAATGGGGGTCTCAGGGGTAAAACGGACAAATTAAAGACAATCCGCGGGCATATTGTGCGATGAAACTGCTATGAAACCATCTAGACATATTGTTCTATCACACACAACAAATCATTTGTCTTAAAATACAGTAGTTTATTTAAAACTGCTTTTTCAGCCTTATGCCACAGCTCTAATGTATTGTATTCACAGCGTATCTCTTGTGGTGGTTATTAAAAGAAGAAAATTTATACTAAAAACACCCATTGACGACTAGTCAAAATGGCTTTGATGTCTGTCGCCATCAGCCAAAAAAGTGCTGTACATAAAGATCAGAGCCAAATACTTTTTTAAACGCCGTTTATGAACTGGACGTCTATTGTTGTCAATGGCAGGTAATGAATTATACAATTGCAGTTATTAAATAAAATTTAATGTGAGTTTTCTACTAAACTTGCAATCCTTTTTTAACCAATATGGAGTTTACTGTTATAATAATAAATAACTGCAATAAACCTGAGTCATACATATCAAGTGAGACGAGTTCATGAGTTCACCGGATGCCAAGATTTGAACTTTAACCTCACTTGGGAGGGTGTGGTGATTGCGGTGGTGATTGCGGTTGTGGGTCTCCTTGACCTTTGATCCAGTTGAATGAGTGAGGAAGACTTTGAGGAATAAAAAGAAAAAGGAGAATAAGATTTACGTAAAAAACGAACAACAAAAGATCAAAATCACTGAATAACGGTGGCTCCAGACACAAAACTACTTGTTTTGTGCACAACTAATTGCTTATCGCAGCATAGGTTATGCAATGAACGTGGACCAAATATGTTGATCATCCTCAACACTGGTGCAAGATTAGTATTATTTATAAACAAGAATAATTCATGGGAAAGAATATTTCTGCTTGAATGCAAAATGGAGGCTTGATTGTAAACACTATTGCGTAACGGGTAAAAATCCCCCACTGGTAGTCATCTGATTTCTGTTGTGTTAAATTGAAACCTGGAAACGTCATGTGATGACGCCGACAACATTGATTATTTCCGGGCTTAATTCGGAATGAAAAGACACCAATGTAGGAATTAATGAATTAACAAGAGCAGTGAAGGAGGAACCACATTGGAAAAAGAACACTTTTTTTCTATATAGGAATTAACCCAACACTCAAGAAAATAATCGCAACATTCACTAGCGAGAGAAAGGGGTGGAGGTAAAAAAATAAATAAAAAAATTGAAAAACACAAAAACTGAGTTTTTAAATGTTTCCACTATAGGAGTCACAAGACTTATTTCACTGGGACATGTGCACCAGTAATGATCAGCAGTACCCCAGTATAAATTTCACCGGTAAAAAACCCCCAGAAACTAAGTTTTAAGTCTGCATGGCATAATCTACAGAATGCACCGACAGTGCCCTCCATAATTATTGGAACCCCTGGTTAAGATGTGTTTTTTTTTATCTTCTAATAATTTTTTTTTCAATCCAAATAATATGGGACCTTAAGGGAAAAAAAGAGAAAAATCCAACCTTCAATACAAGTGCATTTATTCAGTGGGGAAAAAATCCCACATAAAGAAATAATTATTTGACATCAATTAATGTATGTCACAATTGTTAGCACCCCTGGTGTTAATACATTGTACAACCCCCTTTTGCCAACAAAACAAGGTCTGGGGACTGAGATGGCCATGGGAGGAGCTTGATTTTGAGTCTGGTGAACCATTTCTGTGTAGATTTGGCCATATGTTTAGGGTCATTGTCTTGCTGAAAGACCCAGTGACGACCCATCTTCAGCTTTCGGGCAGAGGGCAACAGATTTTGATTTAAAATGTCCTGGTATTTCAAAGCATTCATGATGCCATGCACCCTAACAAGGTTCCCAGGGCCTTTGGAAGCGAAACAGCCCCACAGCGTCACTGACCCACCCTCATACTTCACAGTGGGTATGAGGTGCTTTTCAGCATGCGCATCTTTCGTGGCACGCCAGACCCACTTAGAGTGTTTGTTGCCAAAAAGCCCAATCTTGGTCTCATCTCACCAAAGCACATGGTCCCAGTTGAAGCCCCAATACCGCTTGGCGAACTCCAGACGTTTGCGTTTATAACTGTGAGTGAGGAAAGGTTTTCTCCGTGCATGCCTCCCAAACAGCTTGTTGGCGTGTAGACAGCACAGTGATGCTGTGGGGCTGTTTCGCTTCCAAAGGCCCTGGGAACCTTGTTAGGGTGCATGGCATCATGATTGCTTTGAAATACCAGGACATTTTAAATCAAAATCTGTTGCCCTCTGCCCGAAAGCTGAAGATGGGTCGTCACTGGGTCTTTCAGCTAGACAATGACCCTAGACATATGGCCAAATCTACACAGAAATGGTTCACCAGACGCAAAATCAAGCTCCTCCCATGGCCATCTCAGTCCCCAGACTTCAACCCCATTGAAAACCTGTGGGGTGAGCTGAAGAACAGAGTACAGAGAAGAGGACCCAGTTCTCTCGATGATTTAGAGAGATTCTGCAAAGAGGAATGGCTGAAGATCCCTCTTTCTGTCTTTTCCCATCTTGTGAAACATTATAGGAGAAGATTAGGTGCTGTTTTGTTGGCAAAAGGGGGTTGTACAAAGTATTAACACCAGGGGTGCTAATAAATGTGACTCACATTATTTGATGTCAAATAATTATTTCTTTATGTGGGATTTTTTTCCCATTGAATAAATGCACTTGTATTGAAGGTTGGAGTTTTCTCTTTTTTTTCCCCATTAAGGTCCCATATTATTTGAATTAAAAAAAAATATTAGAAGCTAAAAAACACATCTTAACTAGGGGTGCCAATAATTATGGAGGGCACTGTATATAATATGATCATATTACTCTATTCACTCCAGATACACGATCTGTACACGGTTCCTTAATATGGTGATTTATGCACGTAACTTTGACCGTGATAGGCATATGATTTGAAACTTCCGCGAAGTACTTTCGGGAGACATGCTGCATTCATGTATGTCGGCAGATCTGAGTTCCCAAGTTAGAAAATTGTTCTGATGTGTTGTAAAGTCATAATGTGGGATAAAAACATGGTTGCTACAAAGACAAGTAGCCTATTTTAATGCTCCAACAATACTTCACAAGTTGAATGACTGTTTGGCGCTTTTTATAGACGCCATAGAGAATAGAATAATTTTTTATTTGGATTACTTCAACAAGGCAGGAATGCAGCATCAATATTACGTTTTGTGTGTGTGTGTGTGTGTGTGTGTGTGTGTGTGTGTGTGTGTGTGTGTCGATTATACAGTCGACGCTGCAAATTACATCTTCCCACAGGCTTTACAGCTTAGTTCTAGATAAACTACCTTATTGCCTCTGTGTTGATGTTTGTTTGATCGCTATTTCCCATTATTTGCGAGTTTAAATGTTCCAACTTTACTCTTTACGTACCAGGCAGTTTACTGCGGTAAAGTACTCTGGTTGGAAATTGAAGTCGCAGATTAGCTGCTGTCTTTTAGCTCACTGGCTATGAATACAATGACAAATGCGATTTGAGTGAGAGGCATTCACTCAAGAGCTTTGTCTAATATTGTGTTAATATGATATGTGGTATTTGAACTCTATCAATATTTTTGCTATTTATTGCTATTTGTTTATATGACAAAAATGAATTGAATTAGTTGCCCATCTTTGGGATATAACATCTAACAATTTTGTTTGTGTGCTCATCGTAATTTCGAGCTGTTTTACAAGCATTTTATTTGTTACTGCAGGCCTTGTAATCTGTAACAAGATGTATTATTTTTTATGTTTTATTTGATTCAAACAGCATTACTATTGCAAATGGATATTAGAAAGTTATTTGGTCGCAGCAAGGAGGAATGAAAGAGATAAGCTAGTTAACATACCTAGGCAACATAAAATACTTTTAGGTTACAGCCTACAGTGGTATAAAAAAGTATCTGAACCTTTTGGAATTTCTCACATTTCTGCATAAGATCACCATCAAATGTGATCTGATCTTTGTCAAAATCACACAGATGAAAATACAATGTATGCTTTAACTATAACCACCCAAACATTTATAGGTTTTCACATTTTAATGAGGATAGCATGCAAACAATGGCAGAAGGGGAAAAAATAAGTAAGTGAACCCTCTGCCTAAGGAGACTTAAAGAGCAGTTGAAACCAATTTTTACCATTAACATTTTAAGTCAGGTGTGTGCCAAAGCAATGATAAATGGTTTAAAGCTGCCCTACCTATTATAAAACACACACCGGGTAAAAAATATCTTGATGAGAAGCATTGTCTGATGTGCATCATGGTTCATGGTTCAAAAGAGCTGTCTGAAGACCTGCGTTTAAGGATTGTTGATTTGTATAAAGCTTGGAAACTTGTATTTTGGTTTGATTATGTGTGTGCTGTGCCCTAGTTCTGTATTAGGTTTAATGACGCCCCTGGTTACCACATATTGTTAACAACGTCAACAACGTCCTCCGTGCACTGATTTTTGCTTCACTTCCCTTTTTTGGTGGGCTCGAGCCACCCCGGCGGCATTGGAGCGTTGGCTTTTGCTCCGGTGAGCGAGCTAAGCAGTCAAATGCGAGCAGTGCCTCAACCCGTTCTGCAAGTTGGCCTTTTTTAGACACGTTTTGCGGCGGGGCCACAAAAAGGGTTTTTGTTCAACCAGATTACAGAAGTATCACTATCGCTTTTGTCTAAGACAAAGCAATGCAACATCGTTAATGTTAATGCTCTAATCTGATAACAAAAACACACACGCCTTCTACCTTGTGAATATCAGTCACTCTAAACTTTTGTTTTCGTCTGCCTTGTGAATGTCAATCACTCTAAACTTTTGTTTTATTTGTGTGTTAAGGAAGTGGCATGTGAGGACGACAGGTTGATGGGCATGCAGGGAGACACAGAGGGCGAGTGCGACGTAGACACCAAAGCGGATGGATCCGATGTACCGGCTTCCACGGCAGACACAGATAACACACCGCAGTGCCTCAACAAGGCTCTGGAGGGGCTGCCGCCCAGGTACAAGTTGAAATTGGACAAATGCAAATTCAGATCCACATTTTAGCCTTAGCGGAGTTTATAACAGACAGCTCTTGAAAGAAAGTGTGTGCAATTAAATGATCAACAGCCATTTATTGAAGTCCAATTGAGGTCAAAAGTAAAATTAAACAAGCTGTGCATTCAAATACAAAACATACCAAGCATTCTTTTGTTCCTGAAAACCTGTTAACCTAATTCTAATAGATAATCGAAGACGAAATTTAAGTTTTAACAAAATTAGCCTGGGATTGCTCTGGTATTAAACCTGTCAAAGCAATGAATACAGGGGTCGACAATATAAATGGCTCGGTAACCCTGACGCACTTTAAAAACTTCAGGGCCAGAATGCGCCAACCACAAGCCTGGTGGGGCCAGTAAAAATGATGCATCGATTTAAAAAAAAACAAACAAAAAAAACCTTATTTCACATGAAGTCCCTCCCAGTGGTTCCGTGTTTTCACAACATTACGCTATCCTGATCAAAGACAACCTTAAATTTATGCAGCCAGCCGTTGCTCTCCGTGGGGTGTAAACACACCTCATTCGCTCGCCCCCTCCCACTTGAACCTGTGCAACCTGATTACTGCTGTTGATTAATTGTCAGTATCTCAGTACCCACCTAACTAGCTGACATGTTTCTGAAAACCCCAGCACTCGGCCAAGCACCGAGGGAAAAAGTCCACTCAAGAAAGAGAACGTCATTGGAGGTATTGAGGGAAAGCGAAATCCAACATTAAAAGAAAAGGGAGAGAAAGTTTCAGCCCCGGTGGCGAGACTGCTGGAATTGGCTCGGCTACATTGAGACAAAAAACAAGCTTTACTGTGAGGTGTGCAGAGCAATCCCCACATATCAGTGTTTCCCACCAATGAACGAGACTGTGGCGGCTCGTTTGACCCCCCGCCGGAAGAAAAAAAAAAAAAAATCAGATGCGTCAGTCAGCCGATTACACAGCTGTAGCCCACTCCACTCTACTACCCGCGTGAGCGAGAGCGCGCGCGTGCGTGCGTGCACACACACACAGACACACGCGCCAACAGGTCGCGCTCATAGACGGGACTACTAGCCTGGTACACCAGACTCATAGCTGTGCAGGCATGAAAATCTCTCACCTTTCGGCGAAATTCGCCGTTTTGAAGTCAAAAAGGGCGACCTAGGTGAATTGCGTAGATCTGAGGAGAAATTCTTTTTGGGAGGGGGCGGGGGTCGGGAGGTTTTATTTAATTATTATTCTTATCATCATGTGATTAACTTAGTACGTAAACTGAGCACTTAAGAAATCCAGTCAGCAAATCCTTCTAGATGCTTCGCTGACGAGAACCAATCATCGGCCCAAACTGCGTTCCATTATTCCAATCGCGCGCACTCTTTACGTGTACATGGAGTGCTTGGAGAGCCTTTGGTTGCATTGCAAAGCTGCGAAAACAAAAAGCAGGCCTTATCCAGAGCGGGACAGACCAGAGCGCAGCATACACACTTCCCTGCATTTGCCAGCAGATTGAATTTGGTGAGTAATGCTTTCAATCGTTTTCATATTTTGCGATATAATAAAGTTACTGCCATTCGTTGCAGCTTGCGTTGAACACTGCCAGAGCTAGCCAAATCTCCCGTGAAAAAATAGCTCCCGTTAAATTGGCGTCAAACTCGTGTATTTAGCGGTAATATTAACGAAGAAACGCACAGTTGAGTCAAATTAAGCGGCATGCACTTGGATAGAGTGGGGCGCCTCGCATCGCTCCCGTCGTCTGCCTGAGACACGTTATTTTCGGTTGGGACTTGAGCTGACGGCCGGTGTCGGCACAACACCGGCCCGACGAGTGGTGGGAATGACTCTTGCTTCTTAAAGCTTTTCGGAAATACAGGGATCCCTCGTTTTTCACGGTTAATGGGGACCAGAACCCGCCGCAATAAGTGAAAACCACGAAGTAGCCCCCCCCCCCATTTTTTTGTGCGTGTTCGATGTATTTATTCAGATTTTACATTGGAAAAAAGATACATATATATATAAGACATGTTTTTTCACTTTTTTCACCAAAGTATCATTTATAAATGGTTTTCAAGCACTTCAAAATGTAAGAATTATGATAAGTTTTAAACATGTTACTGCCCCACCGAATTATTTTTAAACAAGAATAAAGTAGTAAGAAAATGCTTGGCTTTATTAAATGCTTCATAGTGAGTCTACTCAAACCCTCTCAGGCTTTATTAAACGGTGATTGACACATGTGCAAAGTTTTTCTTTTTATATATATTTTTTTGTTTGAAGCAACTTATTTGATTGAATAATAAAGACACAAATGTCTTAGCCAAAATGTGGCCCAAACACAAAACAACATTACTTCAATGGAAAAATTTGTTTCAATCAAGAAAAATAGTTTTCAAATGCTTTTTTTGTCTCAAATTTATTTTTGCAATCAAAAACAATTTTTTTTGTTGAAGTGACTTTTTTGGGATTAAAAGTATATACTGTATTTTGATTGAAGCAACTTTATTTTTGACAGAAGTAACTTTGTTTTTTGATTGAATAACAAAAACACAAATCTACCTCCATTGTTATTGAGAGAGAAAGAAATTAAGAAAGCTTTAAAACTAAAAGCCACCGGGGAGTCTGTTTTTTTTTGTTTGTTTTTTAAAAATATTTATATTTCATTACATAGACATGCCTCGTAGGGAAAGGAGATTGAGGGATAAAAAAAGGAGTTGGATGAGGCTGCTAAAGGCAGTGGATACCTCATCAGCTGGGTGAATAGCAGACCTGGTAACAACAAGTTTGCAAGGATAGTCGGGTATTAAATACAATTATTAACACAATTACAATGCTATTTTTCTATAAGATTTTATGTCATTGCTTTATTAATCATTAGGTGCTAGAGTTGTTAAGTATGGATAATAATGAAATAATAGTTTTGAGAAAACTTTGCTGTTGGTGGCTCAGTGACCATCTGATGTGGTTTGTTCTCAGATGAACAAGTTGAGGAAGGAAGTTTTGATACAGAGGTTGAAGGAAGAATAGAGGCAAACTGACTGAGTCACAGCCATAAAGTGTTGATGACAGTTTTGATTTCTATTCACTGTTGCCCCCTCCCAATTAAAGTATGTCACAGTCGCAGCCAATTATTATCTAAAGCTGGTTAAAATTGAAGTTATGTTGTTTTAAGGTGTATTAAATACTTGTTCATGTGCCCCTTTTGATCTACAAGCACCCGCCCCTCCACCAGTCTCTGCACGGCCCTGCTGAAACACAGTGTGGGTCGACAAAGCTCAATATTTTGTTGGGGTGTACAGTGTACTGGAACATATTTCCTCCATACCCTTCTCACCTTTTTAACCCCTGACCCATTTTCATGCCTGGCTATGAGAGTACGAGTCTGGCCACCATTCAGCAGAAAAAAATTTCCAGGGCGGAGCCAGCCACAGCAAATAGACAGCGGAGCGGACCAATCAGCGACGCGCTGACGCGACGTCGGTAAAGCGACAAGAAACTAGCGAGAGACATTTCAACATATTCAACATATTCAACATGGCTAGCGCGAGACAGACTGTTGGTTTTAGCGACTCGATGTGTTTTTGGTCATGTAAAACCGAATTTACAGAGTCTGGTGTACCAGGCTACTGGACTACTGTCTGCTGCATTCTGCTGCATTTGGTGCCATCCGGCGACACCGCATACAGCAAATTATATTACATTCAGTGGTCTCAAAATGCCCTAAAGAGATACACCAGGCTTGAAAATGTACACACACACCCTACCCCGAGGGTCAGAGACCCTCTCACCACAGTCTCCTAAAATCCTGTGGGAAACACTGCATATGTAGACAAGTAAGTTAGAGAAAGGTTCACAAAAATGAAACCTATGTTATGGACATAACGTGATGATTCAACCGCGTGACTACAGGGAAAATGATATTGTGATAACGATGATCTAGCTTAGGGGTCGGCAACCAAAAATGGTGAAAGAACCACATTGGACAAAAAAAACCCAAATAGTCCGGAGCTGCAAAAAATTAAAAGCCTTATATAAGCCTTATAATGAAAGCAACGTCTTCTGTATGTATCTACATTAGCTAAATTAGCCTACTATCAAAATGATTTTAATAAGTTGGCTAAAAATACATAATGAGCCTTTATGATTAAATGTTTTATTTTCCCGACAGTGTATCCTATAGAGAATCATGCACTGCGTGACTACTCTGTTGTACAATGGCGGCTCAAGAGCCGCGGGTTGCTGATAGCGTTGCACCGATACCATTTTTTGGCCCCAGTACCGATACCTGGCTGTGGAGTATCTGCCGATACCGATACCACTTTGTTTGAAATATATACACACAAAGTGAATCCAGTAGAAGTTTTTATAGCATACCTGGTATTGGTGACAATAGTTAAATAAACCTTTGGCTCTCAAAGGCCAAAATAGTGCTAAATTCGTGAAATTAAAACATGTCTAATACTAGCCCAACAGTAAGAAAGTGAAAATACAGTGAAAAATAATTAACTTTTTAAAACCTTGAGTTTTAGCTCTCAAAGGCCAAACAGTGCAACTTTCATGAAATTATATGTAATAATAATTGACCACAGCATCCTGTCTCTCTATTAGCCTCCCTCTCTGTGCACCAGCAGAAACACACAATTAGCCACTTAGCTTGGCTTACCTTGCTTACTTATACAGCACTTTTGAGTTTTGAAACAGGTCTGAAATTACTGCGGCATTTCTTTCTGTAAAAGACAATAAAAGTAAAGTAGACGAACTGAACTGACCAGGGATTGTTGCTCCGGTCCAGCCCTCTTCCTCTGGTTATTTCCAGACCGCCAAAATTTTCCTCTCTTAGTTTGGTTTCCCTGCATGTGAAAAAATTGCCCCGGCATTGGTTAAGAGCGGCTATTGGCCCTCTGTCATTGGTCTGAAGTAGGGATGTCCTGATCCAGGTTTTTGCACTTCCGATCCGATACCGATATTGTTTTGCACTTCCGATTCGATACCGATACTGGCCGATACCGGCCTATCTGAACATGTGTTAAAGTTTAAAGTTATTTAGCCTCCTTACTTAGTTGTCAGACTCATGTTGAAAAAGGTTTTAGTACTCTTGATAACACCTAGCCAGCTGAATTAGGTGAGTTTGAATAACACACAACAGTTGGTAACAAGAAACTGACCTGTTTATTCAGTGACAAACACAAAACATTATAAATAACAAACAGAAATGGCATAGTCAGTCAGTAAAATGTGCAAATAATATTGTAAACTGTCTTAAAAAAGCAAAACACACAAACAACCTCAGTGGAAAATCCCACAAACCTCCCAAGCTATTAGATGCTTTTAATGTTTCGTGCATTAGTTACAAAAATTGTATAAAAAGCCTCTCAGGTTTAAATAAACGACTATTTCAGTATCAAGTTAACATTTAAAACAGTAAATAAAATACTCAAGTCCCCATTCTGTATCAGCAGCTTTAAACTACATTCAATTCATTTTATTTTGCGAATCAACTGTTAAAGTTGTTAAAATTGCTCCCATTATTCCATAATTTCCCTTCTGTCTACTTTCGACATGTGAAAGTTTTAAAACTGTTTTGAAGATAGATTCAAGTCATGATTTTGCCGATTTAGGAGTATTTTAGATAAAAAGTTAATTAGGTTCTCTGGGAAGGTTCACAACAGCCTACTAGGGAAGTCTCCTGCTTTAAGATGGCGGCTGTTCACTAACGCAACTAGTTTTCAATACTTCAATCTATCAATATCTATTATCTACAGTAAAACGATGTTGACATAGTTTGTAGCGGCTGTCAGCAGCAGTCAGGTATTCTTGTGTTTCTTATCCAGCGGCATGAGTTGAGCACTGGCATTACGCGGGTCTATGACAAGCATGATGTTTACTCTCGGGACGCAATGCAGTCCGTTTCTCATTGCGTCCCGAAGACCGCGCTGTGTATTAGTTCCGCTTCACTTGACATATTTCAATAATCGGAATTTGGATGTTTGTGAATCGTTCTAGAATCTTCCACGGCCGAATCGCTCAAGGATGTAATGACGGCTGGGCATGTTGTACCGTGGTTTTAAGTGTTGGATGGTGCGTCTACTCACGAGAGATAATGGCTCGTCATCCAGAATGAATTCATCGGCAATGACTCTTGTTATTCCCTGGGCTTTGGGACTGTCGAGTGCCAGTTTGTCACGCATAGCAAACGTTTCTGCCAGTGTTAGTTGCGTAGGACCTTTCTTTTTGTCTTCGGTTTTCTTAACATACTTCTGATATTGTTTGTGGTGGTATTTCGCTAAATGCTTGATTAGGTTGGTTGTATTAAAACTTCTTACAGCTTTACCACCACGGTTGACTTTATTGTGGTATATGTTGCACTCTGCCTCTTCGTTTTTGTCGTCCTTTAAGGTGAAATGATCACACACAGCTGACATTTTTACCGATAAAGTCTCTCGGTAAATTGGGAAACTAATGTAAATGTAGTGTGTTGAAGGTGTGCCGTAAAATGCAGACCGGATTTTAAGGAAACCGAAGCAAAAACTGGAATGGATTATGTAAATCGGTGCGCTGGAAAACCCAGACCGGACTTCTAGAAACTGGATCGGAAGTCTGGAATGGATTTTTTCCGTGTTGGCCGATCCGATACCGATGCGCATTTTTTTGCCCATATCGATGTCCAATCTGATCCAAATATTGGATTGGGACATCTCTAGTCTGGAGCAGGCCAATAGCGATAGCTGCTTGGCATGCAAAGTGATCACGTGTCATTACACGACAGAGAGTGTAGTGATCGTCAGGAGAAAAAAAGTATAACACTGGACCGGTAAATGTTATCGGCGCCCTCTTTGTTGATACTCGCCGATACCACCATTTCGGGCCGTATTTTTTCCCATTTTTCCCGTTTTTTCCCATCAATTTCTTGCATTATTGACCTTCAATTTGATTTATTTCATTTATTGCCATTGATAGTTAATATTATATTGGGTTTGCTGTTTAAATATATAAGTTATTCCAGGGCTGTACAGTGCTCGCATTTGCGCCTAAAAAGAATTTATTGCGAAATGCACGAGTGCAAGAAGAGATTTTACACCTTTAATTCGCATT